>NW_026262581.1:105187770-105812770 GCF_021869535.1 Mytilus californianus
TCCTGAAATTCCATGAAGGTTTGACAAAGTTATTGATGTCTGAAAAACTTTAACCACTGACTGAACCTAAATATTGACGCCGCCGACGACGGAATCTAGGATTGCTATGTCCCGCTTTCGCGACATAAATGTCGCAGGTTCGACAAAATACAGAGCTTTCAATCATCCGTTATAAAGATTTTTCTTTTCACAGAATGCTTTCAGTAAACAGAACAATCACAAGTAATGATAATAGCAAAACTTATTCAGATGAATATTGATATATACATTAAAGTAATAGAAAAACAAAGGATATGGGGTATCCATCCATGACACAAAATCAGTACATGCACCGCTAAAAAACACATTAAGCAAAGGAACAGCGCTTTTATTGCTGTTCTTCATCTCAAAGTCACAGTGAGGCCTTCAACACGAAGCGAAAAAAAAACTCTCAGTGAAGTGCACGTTTTAGCAGATCTTTCTGTTACGTGTTTACAAATGTTTATCTTGCCAGTGGTATTTCATCAAGAGCTGCTACTTTTTTAAATCACTTATTAAAACCAGAATTGACTAGGTGATGCTGTGAAGTAAGTCCCAAAAGGTAAGCTGTTTCACATGAACACAAGATGATTTCAATACCAAACAATTGTTCTAATGAATCTACAAGTTACTCAAATATTGAACCTACCAATTGCAAGAAAATCTGGTTGATATGTTAAAGTTATAATCTGAAGTGACCCAATTGAATTAACGGTAAAACAGTTACGTGTTGATATTGGAATTTTTCAGGAATCAACTGAAAAAATTTGAGTCAGTCTGAAACTTCATAAATCACATTCGAGTAGTAATTTCCTATTTGCAATTGATAGTAATTTTAAAACTAAAGAATACTATTGATTGGCGTTATACACTTTAGAGCTTGATTTACCAATGATGGCTTTAATTATATACTATTGTCAGCCAATATATTGTGTTTGGGGTTCAAGAACTTACAGATCGATGAGTAAACTGTAGCATGGGGAATTCGCTCCAGTTGATCAATGAACTGTGAATCGTAAAGTAAAGCCATACATGTTTCGAGTATGCTGTTCTGATGATTTCATTATATTAGTTTCATCAGCAATGGAATCTCTCGCAGGATTTCAAACTTAAATAATTGATATTGTTATATCTGTATGATATTTAGATAGATATATGTAAGGCGCCAACGTCCAGATTACCTTACCTGAGTCAGGAAATTAACAGAAAACACAATCTAATAAACAATACTTCACAAGTTGGTGATGCTATAGAAAAAAAAACGATAATTGTGATTTCCTGTCACTGTGATATTTTTTCATTCCCAATAGGTAAGTTTTAAACACAATTTGGGGTATTTTATTTTACGTTTACTTTGTTTTTCTTCGTCTAATTTTAACGTTTAAAAGCATGAATACTCACTGCATGGATAGATATAATTAATGCTGTGTTTCTAGACAAAGTTCCAATCACTCAAAACAAAATAAATTTCCTAGCAATAATCAGTCGTCTAGTTTCACTATGGGGATTCAACAGTAAATTTACTGGTAAATATTTCACACGATTTTGGTAAGCTCTCGATAGTGGTAAAGAAATGAAGGATTTATTCTGTGATATAAGTATAGTCTTTGAGAGAGATTGACCTAAGGTCTTCTTTTCAAACTGCAACAAGCTGGTATATCTGGTAATTTATTGAAATGGTATGAAGATTATCTATCCGAAAAATCCCAAAGTGGGGTATTAAACTGTACAAGACCTGAATTGCTAGCGGTAAATGCAGGAGAACCGCTGCGGACTATTTTGGGCCCTTTGTTTTTGTTTTTATAAAAGACATCGTCGAGGTTAGTCATGCCAAAATTATATTTTTGCTCATATGATACTTCATTGTATTTAGAAATTGATAACCCGATTGAAACTGCGGCAACTCTTAACAAAGACTTATGTAAACAATTTATTAGGTCACATAAATGGCTTGTTAATTTCAATGCCAAAAAAATACAGAATCTATGATTTTTTCTAGGAAAAAAAACCTAAGCTTTATCACCCCTTTACAGATAAATAACCAAGGACTCAGCCTAATCGACAATCACAATTTTATTTTTCTAATAATGGATTTTGGCAAGACCATATGGAATACACAATGAACAAATATTACTTAATGTTCAGCATTCTAAGGAAAGTTAGGAACGTACTCGACCGGTTCACGCTGGAAAAATTATATATGTCTTTTATAATGCTAATTCTAAAATGCACCGATGTTGTTTGAATCGCCATTTCCGTTTATGTTATTTTGAAACGACATGCAACATATTCCGTGGAATACTCACACATTTTTAAAACCAACAGAAACAAGAATGTGTCCATAGTACACGGATGCCCCACTCGCACTATCATTTTCTATGTTCAGTGGACCGTGAAATTGGTGTCAAAACTCTAATTTGGCATTAAAATTAGAAAGATCATATCAGAGGAAACATGTGTACTAAGTTTCAAGTTGATTGGACTTCAACTTAAAAAAAACTACCTTGACCAAAAACTTTAACCAAAAACTGTAACCTGAAGCGGAACGAACGAACGGACGCACAGACCGAAAAACATAATGCCCCAAGGTGGGGCATAAAAACAATATCATACCTTGAAAAATGATATATTATGGTCGCCATCAAACACAAACACACACTATCACATTAGAAAAAGAAGAATTCTACTATGGAAATCAAGGTTAATATCTTGGCCAAACCATGCTGTTTTGATTCGTAGATTTTTTTTAATGTTTAGGTAAATAGTTCTGAAAAGAATAAATGGCTCAGTAAGATGCAATATATTTTTTTTGATCCATCGATAAAACAATGGTTGACTTTTGTTTTTTTACTAATTATAGATAAGGTTTGGTCGAGGTCAAATTAACCCTGTAAGACATGCAGACATGTACGCCTTGCAATCATTCCATACACCTAATATCATTGCTTATATATTCTGAGAATCAGACCTAACAAAAATGTAACGCTGACCTTTGAACCATGTAAATGAGGTTAAGGTCAAATGAACTTGCCACACAGATATTTACACCAAAAAAATCATTCCATACATCAAATATAACTGGCCTGTTGCTTATATTACCGGAGAAACAGATCTTACCATGAACACTTGACATTGACGAAAATGAGGTTAAGGTCAGATAAAACACGCAGGACGAACACCTTACAATCGTTCCATACACTATATATAGTTGACCTATTTCTTATTGTTTCTGAGAAACCGACTTAAACACAAAAACTTAACATTGACCAATAAACCGTGAAAATGAGGTCAAGGTCAGATGTAACCAGACAGACAGTCATGTACGCCTTACAATGGTTCCAAACAACAAATAAAGTCGATATATTCCTTATAGTATCTGAAAAACAGATCATACCACCAATACTTAACATTGACAAATCAACAATGAAAATGGGATCAAGGTAAGATGAAACCTGCTAGACTGACATGTATACAGTACAATCATTCCATACACAATAAAATTGAGAATGGAAATGGGGAATGTGTCAAAGAGACAACAACCCGACCATAGAGCAGACAACAGCCGAAGGCCACCAATGGGTCTTCAATGCAGCGAGAAACTCCCGCACCCGGAGGCGTCCTTCAGCTGGCCCCCAAACAAAATTGTATACCAGTTCAGTGATAATGGACGTCATACTAAACTCCAAATTATACACAGGAAACTAAAATTAAAAATGAAACAAGACTAACAAAGGCAAGAGGCGCCTGACTTGGGACAGGCGCAAAAATGCGGCGGGGTTAAACATGTTTTTTGAGATCTCAACCCTCCCCCTATACCTCTAGCCAATATAGAAAAAACAAACGTACAACAGTACGTACAATGAAACTCAGTTAAAGAGAAGTCCGAGTCCGATGTCAGAATATATATGGTTGACCTTATGCTTAAGGTATCTGAGATACGGCCTTGACCACTGATCTATAAAATGAGGTCGAAGTCAGATGAACCCTGTCTGACGGACATGAAGACCTTGCAAGGAACTACAATACAATATATTGTTATCCTATTACTCATAACAAGTGAAGAGTTCACATGACCAAAAAAAAATATACAGTTTTTAAGCAGTAACTACTGAACCATTAAAATGAGGTCAAGGACAATGGACATATGACAGACGGAAACTTCATACTATAAGGCATCTGTCAAGTTAAAAAGTATTCAGCATCCAGGTCTTCTACCCTCTGAAATATAAAGCTTTATACAAATAGTTGATAAATTTGAGTTGTAAAAGAAACTTCTTGGTTGTAATTCATCATTACAATTGAATATCAATGTTTCAGTGGACAAAAGAGGTCGAATTTACCAATTTACGTTAACCGCTAGTTCGGTAAAATCATGATTAATTTTGCCTGCAAGGATTACTTTTTGGTAAACAATATTTCTGCAAAATATATCAATACTTTCCTGTTTTAAATATTATATAAACTTAATACATGATTGAACTTCATTAAATATCCCCACAATGCATCTTTATTATTTTTAAAAGGATTTCCATGAAATTAACTCTGTGTTTACAATCAAGTCATTATAGCATGGAAGTATAGATCGCTTAAAAACAATGTAATATATTATAAATAAATGTAAATACAGTCTGCACGCGGTACTGCAAATGAATAACAAATAAGTCTTAGCCCAAAACATGACTTTAAACAATTGGAAACCAATAGTAACAGAACATACAATACACAAAAAATAAAAGTTGCACTATCTCATAACTCAATTTTGTCCATTTTCAAGCATTCCATTAATGAAAATCCATGGTTTTGAGAGAGAGATTATTTGGCAATTTTGGTCAATTTATATTTGAAGTCGTAGACAAGTGATTTAATATACTTGTTGCATTAAAAAAATTCAATTAGTAGTAGTAGTTCATGGAAGAAATCCAATACATGATAACATATAGTATATTATGGGAATAACAATTTTACACACATGATATCTATTGATATTCAAATTACCAAGGGATTTTTTTCCTGTTCTATAATTGATTACATACCTATGAAATGTAGGTTGCTAGGAATAAAAAAGTATATACTTTTTAGATTACAGAGGGATAATTTTCTGAATCAGATGGAAACAATCGATTTTTTAAGTAACAAAAACTATAAAATAAGCTTTCATTCTACTTTTGTATTTATGTTTTGATTCCTCCCTCGTCATGTCTCTGCTGTTCATTTCCCAAACCTATCATTGGCCAATTATCCTATTTTATACTACGCTCAGATTGAACTTATATATTCTTCTTATCCATATAATTTAATACCCTAAAGATGACATTTTAACAAACACGGGCATAAATGACGCTACTGGCATTAAATCGTAAATATTGTCTAAGGTGTGCCTTTTTTGGCATTTTAGGATAGTAAAACTGTAACTCATTCGCACCAATTAATATTTTTATCCTGTAATATTATTGTTGATTGGCTTTCATTTTGAAAGATCATAGATTAAAACGTAGATACTTTGATCTGTGAGGTAAATAAACGTCAACTGTTAAACCTTATTTTTGGTTTGGTCATTGTTGCTCTTCAGTTTTTCTCAGTTCTGGTGGTTGTTATTTCAATATTTTTTTTTATCTTTATTCCATGGCGCCTGTCTTACTCCAACAATGAACTTTAAGACTCAGTAGTTCTATTTTCAAGGGGATTTTTCGTCTTTTTTCACTTTTTAAAAGCGACATTGGGTTTGCCGGTGTTTGGCATTTAGAGTTAATATCCCAGATGTCAACGATTTTACTACCAATCAACTATTATGCTTCATTCCTGTCATAGTGAGGTATGTCAGAAAAGGCCATTTTCCAAAGTAGATTTTTGGCTGTAAATGCAAACCAATAGGGATATTCTAATATGCAACAGTAGCTTACCGATTTTCAAAACTCGTAAATCCATTAAAAAAAACCAAACGAAGACATAAAAAACCTACCGGAATTGCATAAACTCGGAACAGATCGAGACCGATTGTGTCAACAGGGTAAGCTTCTTATTAATTACCTGTGCTTGATTGACTTTGTTTCAATGGTCATCGAAGATAAATCACTGACGGAAGCGTTGTAAGTTACTGTCATGTTGTCCAAATTTCGTGTAAAGGCATTTAGTCTTCTATATACAATGCTGCTGCTGAAAAGAAAACTCCAAACTTGATTTATTTATAATCTGCCATCCCCCATTATGATACCCGATTCTATAACCACCTCTACACTATACTGTACATTAATTCGTAATTACATTGTTATGTATCAAATGGTAGCTAATTTAAACGGTTAACTCACATATGATGGAGAAATGATATGATTTCTTTTTATTTAGTCCAAGAAGAGTATGTGCTAATAGCTAAATGTGTCATAATAAGGTAATAATTTTCATTAACTATCCGCTAATGGTACGGATGTTGTTATTGACCATGCAGACAGCGCTGTGCTTTAGTCTATTATACTTGTAGCTATGTTTTTTTCCCATTTTTGGACATCAATATCAGCATTTGTAAAATTTTGTCATGAATTTTTATTCAATTTGACCTTCTTCATATTGCTTGAACATTTAGTTGCCATTTTATATAATTTGAGCTCCTTTTTATATTCCCATTTAGTGCAAAACATTTCACCCAAGTGAGGTAATGTCTTGTATAGAAATAAGTTTTAAGATTTTTCTATGACGATCTTCGCCTTATCCACATTTCGACTGTTTAAAATCAAAGATAAAGTGACATTGATACTTTGGTTTCACGAGGAAAGGTCTATTGAAGCTTGAAAGTAATCGGGTGAATTCAGCTTAATTATCATAGCCAGTACCCTTTGTATAAATCAATATAAAACTTCTCAATAGAGCATCATTGCCAAGGTTTTTTTAAAAAGAGATAGATAACTATAAGGAGACAAATTTTATTTCTGTACCTTCTTACCTGGATCTGCCTCGGTTTACTCCGTATTTATTTGTTAAAAAATAAAATAAAGGTTTCTCGATCCCCTTTTTGCAAGTCTTACACAACATCCCCCTCTTTTGGACTGACTGAAAATTTGTTTAACTAAAATTTAATTTTTTTTCGGATAAATATTCTAATAATGAAAATTTAAATCCGAAAAATAACAACTGATACGGTTCGTACAATGCACGAAAAAAGAAAAAGTATCTAACTATAAGGATAAAAAAACAAATCACATGAATACGTAAAAAGAATAGAAAGCATGACGTGTCATTTACATATCGTTGATAGTACACTTTTAATTTTTGTAGTAAGTAACGAAGTAAAAAAAAACAAATGAAATATGAAAATAGAAATTTAATACTTGATGCTTGCAGTTTATCTTATTTATTACGGACATTCCTAAACTTTCATTTCCCTCCTACACAAGAACAAATTTGAGACTGGAAAAAATAGTTTCCAATCCCTATTGTAAAATTGCATAAGTCAGAATTTTGAATTTGTTCAGTAGACAAAAGCTATATTCTGCTGACATACAAACTTGTTTTACTTTGTATTGGAAGTTCGCTTTATCATATGCATTACGGACTATTCTAAACTTTCGTTTTTCTGCTATACACAAGGAAAATTTGAGACTTGAGAGCAGATTTTCCATTATCAATTGTAAAATTTCCCCCTTTTGGTAACCAAACAACAATTTGAAATTACTTAAGTAATTATTCTGATCCGGTACACTACGCTTGTGTTAGGAGTATTTAATTTTAAACTGCACTTAATTCTTTCGGGGGTGTACTATTTGATATCCGAGTGCAGTTCACCGTAGTCTACTTATCAGTTGATTCTGGACTTTGAACAAGTAAGTCGGTAGCAGTGATAGGAAATTGAATGCTCAAAAATGTGTATGATCTTTACATGACTCGGAGTAGTATTTTTTTAAATATGTATGGTACGAGTCTTTTAATTAATTACATCTTTTTTTCTATATTTTCAGATCAACACGAATGTCCAAATGATATCGACAATTATTGCAGTCTCTACGCTGCTTATACAAGGCATAGTGCCTTTGCATGCAGATATAATTGGTAACATATGAGAAAATTAAGAATTAATCAAGGCACACACGCAAACACGAAACACAAGATCGAATACAAATAATTGTTTGATATGTAAAATCATTTAAACTAAAGCAAGTAAATTGATAATACATGCATGGATACAACAACAATAGGCAAGGACATACGAAATGTTGAGCAACTCAACAACAACAGACCAACATGGTCACAAAATGGTATTCATCTTTTCGGATTTGCTAAAGTTTCTTAATGCTAGGTATACGTGTAATTTAGCTATATATCGGCTTTTGATGAAATTTTGTATGCATATAGAACTCACTGAACAGCATCTGAAAAACTTTTACATCAATAACATATCATTATTAGCTAATATCATATCGTTATTACTGATATGGTGCCACTTCTGCATTCGCTGCAGTTTATAGTGGAGTCGGAAAACGAAAGTATTGACCGGTAATAAATTAATACATAACTAAGTATGTATAGTTATAAAGTTATGAACACTTATGGTCGTACAACCAGTCGCGGATCCAGCTAATTTGGAAAGGGGTTCCAGTCCCCGGAACACCATGAAACATTCACATAATTTTAAAAAAATTAAAAGGGGGAGGGGGGATTCAAAACCCCGGATCCGCCAATGCTACAACCAATCAATACTTATATTGGCATAGCACCCATTTTATTTTTGTCCGAGATTGTATAGGTGTATAAAAAACCAATTCAAAATCCCTATCTATTCAACCATTTTTTTTCAATTTTCACAGCTTTCTAAATATTTTACCTTAAGTTTAACTTCATAGAAACCAGGTATATCCTTAATTGTACATGTATCACCTTTCTACATGCCAATTTTCTATCAATGTTTAAATCCTTGTAGTGAAATACCAACGTTCGGAAGGTAACTAATACTTAAAATAACCACTGGTTTTCTGCAAATCTTAAATAAGTACACTATGGAGCGCATTATTCCTCAATTTTTAATGCAAACTCATAGACAAGTAAATTTTGGCTCAAAATGGTCTAAACATATTTCTCTTTCACCAACAGTTTCATTTCTGCAAATTTGTTGGTTAGTTTAAGTAAACAATGACACCAAAAGCGCTATTTTTTGTCAGGGAAAGGCTATTTTTAAATGTGTTCTAAATTGGAGTGGGTGAATTGGTGGGGTGCTTTTTTAAGTTTTTGTGTTTTTGATTTTGCTTTGATGAGTCTAGCTATTTCCAAATGATTTTTACAATTTGTCGTTCGTATTTTGTCTGTTGTTTGTTAGCAATAACCAGACCGTTGGTTTTTTCGTTAAATTGTTTTATATTTTGTCTTGCCGGATCCTTTTAAAGCTTTTAAATACTATACTATTGACGTCCTATTCCGTTGGTCACTGATGGATAGTTGACTCATTGGCAATCATACGAATCTCCTTATCTTTATAACGATATGAGTACACACACATATCAATAATTTACCACAAAAAAGAAAACTTCGTTATTTTTTCTTTCGTGCGACGATGTGAAACATTCATCAAACGGTATAACACACATTGTACTGTGATATGAAAAACCTGTAAACGTCAACACACAGTAGTACTTGCTCTTTACACACATTTATATTTCTGTTAAGTATAATATGCCCAGAAAATTCGTTTCAGTTGTTGAAAAATATGTTTAAAAGTCATCTCCCAGAACTGTTTCATTAAGTGGTGTGTTTATTGGACATAATTATAGAATCTTAAATTGATACATAAATATTTGATTGAAACTTACAAATGAAATAGTCTGTAGTATCGATTTACATGATATGTCGCTACTATTTGTTGTTTACACAGTATTAGTATATAATTTGCTATATACCCAGGGGTGATCGTAGTTTTGCCTGAATAACTCTGATATTCAAATAAATACCGTTTTATTTTCGAGGTGATGAATTTGGAAGATTTTCTACGTATAAATGAATAATGGAATATCTATCAAACAAACAAAAAAGAATGTAGTTGCATGTTTGAACTGTTGGTTGAAAGGGACTAAGGATGGAAATATTTATATAAGTTGTGGAAATATATTCTGAATATTTCACTCGAAAAAAACTTATCTTTCACTTCACAATATATATAGACAGAAGACATACATCGTATAGAATTACGACGTTAAGTTCTAGGTAATCAATACAAGAAAGTATTTCAGGCTAACTTTCAATAATTTGCATGTTTACAAGAATGATTAAAATTTATGGGAGAATACTAGGCTCTTTTTATATATATAAAAGCATTTATAACACATCTTGCTGGAAGGGATGTGTTGTCGGTTTAGCTGTGCTGGGTGCGGGGAGCGGGATATACACAAATCATGTTCGATCGAACACGTTGATCTTAAGATTTCTTATATTATTAAATTCGAAATGGAGGTCATCCAAGTGGTAAGAAAAACCTTAGAAAACTTTACAGAATATGTTTATATATATATGATCATAAATATGTCAATTTTCCAATGTTTATTAATTGCAGGGACTTCTCCCCAAAGTTTGCTACTATCTGGACACTGATTTTTTTACTAGACCTTAATAATTACGCCAATGTTATTCCCTATGCTTGAACTTATTAGAATGTGCCAAATCACAGTTAGTGAAACGATTTCATTGGGTTTTCTTCAACATCCAGTCATAAATTGTGCAATGTGTCCTACCGTTTCTAGTATATATCAAAGCGTATTACACAACATTCCTTATATCATAATATAAAGCATGCGATAGCCTCTCCCAGTTCTAATTTTCTATAAACGTTTCAATTGATCGATGAATGGTATGAAATATAAAGTCGACCTATTAGACATGTTAGATGCGATATTTAGTGTTTGTCGTTTTTACATTTTCGAATCTCGTCTATAATATTTTAAATTAGAAAATAATTCGTGTTACATATACGTGTGACAGGTTTTCATATTTGTTATGTATTTTATGTTTTCATATTTGTTATGTAACTTAAGTTTTCATGAGACAATATTTAATTTTAAAGTTAAAAAATCTAATTTATATAGCGTTTCATATACTCAGTGACGGCCAATATAAACAAGAGGCTCTCAAGAGCCTGAATCGCTCACCTGATATTTTTTTGCTTAAATCTTTCATCAATGATTATTTTTGCTTTTCAATATATATTAATGAGTGGCTTAAAAATGCCATTTAAATGTTCATTGTATCTGTCATATTTTCTTTAAAAGCAATTAAATTCATTTTACCCATATGTTCCTTTTGAGCCATAGTGTCTATGTTTCTTGACGTACAAGGAAATAAAATAAAAAATTTATACTAGATTCATTTGAGAAGATTTTTAAAGTTAGAAAACATAAACAACTTGTGTAAAATTTTCCTTAAAGGGCAATAACTCCTTAAGGGGTCAATTGACAATTTTGGTCATAAAACTTTTTTGTAGATCTTACTTTGCTGAACATTTTTGCTGTTTACAGTTTATCTTTATCTCCAATAATATTCAAGATAATAAGCAAAACTGCAAAATTTCCTTAAAATGACCAATTTAGTGGCAGCAACCCCACAATGGGTTGTTCGGTTTGTCCGAAAATTTCAGGGCTGATAGATCTTGTCCTTTTAAACATTTTTATCCCATGTCAGATTTGCTCTAAATACTTTAGTTTCTGAGATATAAGCCAAAAACTGCATTTGACCCTATGTTCTATTTTTATACGCCCGTCAAATTTTTGACGGGACGTATTATGGTATACAAATGTCCGGCGTCCGTCCGTCTGTCTGTCCGTCTGTCTGTCTGTCCGTCTGTCTGTCTGTCTGTCCGTCTGTCTGTCCGGCGTAAACATGTCGCACCGTAACTTGAGAATGACTCATCCAAATTTCATGAAACTTAACATAGTTGTTTCTTATGATGGTCAAACGATCTGTATACTTTTTGGTGAAAATAAGATTAAAACTTTTTGAGTTATGGGACTTTGTAACTAAAACAGGTGTGTGTTTTTTTTCACATGTCGCGCCGTATCTCAAAAACAATTTATGATTATTGCTTAAAACTTTACACACTTCTTAGTTATATTAATCTTAAGATCTGTATACTTTTTGGTGATGATTCAAAATTTTATTTTAGAGATATTGAGTATTTTGTTAAAAAAGGGGGAGGGGTTTTTCACATGTCGCGCCGTATCTCAAAAACAGTTTATAATTATTGCTTAAAACTTTACACACTTCTTAGTTATATTAATCTAAAGATCTGTATACTTTTTGGTTTTGATTCAAAATTTTATTTTTGAGTTATTGAGTATTTTGTAAATAAAGGGGGAGGGGTTTTTCACATGTCGCACCGTATCTCAAAAACGATTTATGATTATTGCTTAAAATTTTACACACTTCTTAGTTATATTAATCTAAAGATCTGTATACTTTTTGGTTTTGATTCAAAATTTTATTTTTGAGATATTGATTTTTGTTTTTTTTAAAAGGGGGGGTTTTCACATGTCGCACCGTATCTCAAAAACGATTTATGATTATTGCTTAAAATTTTACACACTTCTTAGTTATATTAATCTAAAAATCTGTATACTTTTTGGTTTTGATTCAAAATTTTATTTTAGAGATATTGAGTTTTTTGTAAAAAAAAAAGGGGGTTTTCGCATGTCACGCCGTATGTCAGAAACTATTTATGCTTATTGCATAAAAATTCACACACAAGACGACGGGCGTATCATGCGCTCATGGCGCAGCTGTTTATTAGCCATGGTGGCCATGTTTGTTGATAAATCAAAAATTCGGATACAGTTCATAAACAAGATTCCTAAAGGAACATTCATTTAAAGTTAAGAAGTATTAGGCACAATGGTTTCAGAGGAGAAGATTTTTGAATGTTAGCAAACTTGATGAACAAATTGTGTAAAATTGTCTATAAAGGACAATAACTCCTTATTTGGTCAATTGACAATTTTGGTCATATTAACTTTTTTGTAGATCTTACTTTGCTGAACATTATCGCTGTTTACAGTTTATATCTATCTATAATAATATTCAAGATAATAACAAAAAACTGCAAAATTTCCTTAAAACTACCAATTTAGTGGCAGAAACCCAACAATGGGTAGTTGTATTCGTCTGAAAATTTCAGGGCTGATAGATCTTGACCAATTGAACAAATTTACCCCATGTCAGATTTGCTCTAAAAGCTTTAATTTTTGAGAAAAAGCCAAAAACTGCATTTGACTCCTATGTTCTATTTTTAGCCATGGCGGCCATGTTTGTCGATGGATCAAAACTTCGGATACAATTTATAAACCAGATACCATAAGGAACATTAAGCTAAAGTTTGAAGGTATTTGGCCTAGTAGTTTCAGAGGAGAAAATTTTTGAAATAGTTTACGACGACAGACGACAGACGACGACAGACGACGATGACGGACTCCAAGTGATGGCATAAGCTCACATGGGGCCCTTCGGGCCCCGGTGAGCTAAAAATACTGTGACTGACCAGACGAATAATATTTGTATTTCATATATCCATACATCAAGTGCAAATGATAGTGCAAATACTATATAGAGAGATACAATCTTTTATCGATGTCTGCCAGTTAAACGAGAAACACTATATACTAGTAACAATTATAACTAATCTAAGGGATGAGTTTCATTCCGGCACAAAGATGAGCATCGCTGTCAACTGTTACACAAAATATAAAAAAAAATCAATCATTCGTAAGTTGCACATGAGATAAATCTTTATAATGTGAATAAAACTTTGATTCAAATAGAATTATTTTCCTTTCACTGGTCATAGAATGATGTCTGTTGAATATCAATTTATTTTGACTTTATCCATACAAAATACTAAAACAATTATATATCTCTTAGACTACCCAAACTTTTTGTCTTGAACGTGAATAATGAAGGCTATTTCTTTCATGTAAAAGGGGGTGGTATGATTTCACTGCACACAACACGTGTTTCTGAAATTCATTCGTTTTTAAAGCCAAATATATAGAACACTTGGGAGCATAAAAACCAAAACACCTAAAAACAACCATAGGTCAACTTACGGCCTTCAACAATGAGAAAAACCCATACTGCATAGTCAGCTATAAAAGGCCCAAAAAATGACAAATGTGAAACAATTCAAAAGAGAAAACTAACGGCTTGATTTGTGTATAAAACAATGCGAAAAAAACAAATATGATATATAGCAACAACGACAACCACTGAATTACCGGCTCCTGACTTGAGACAGGCACACACAGAATGTTGCGGGGTTAAACAAGTTTGCGGGCGCCAAACCCTCCCCTAAAGTGGGACAGTGGTGTTACGGCACAATATATGAACAAACTATAGAAATTAGTTGGAAAGGCTTAACTCATCAGATCGAAACAAAGCAGAAAAACAAGTAACAAAAACACAGACCGGATGTGGCAGGGTATGTATACATCCCCACAACGAAAAAGGCACTAAGTACAGATCTGAGAGTACTCGCAGTTACTGACAGCTGGTTCAAAGCCAATAACAACTAATAAAAATCATGTATCTTAGACTTAAGTATCAATCAGTACACATCCAACATCTAATGGATTTAGTTAAAGACGTCATTAACAGTCAGAGAAAAACATGATCTTGTGCAAGCCTAAATACAGGTAACGACAGACTGTAGAACCGTGAATGTGTATATGTATCTGTATATAACCATTATATTAGTTTGGTTTTAATTTACTGATAACAAAATCAATATTTATACCAATAAAAACAATATCTAAACATTTAATTACAGTGTTGAATTGGTAACCTTTTGGAATAAGTTTATTTAAAGAATTGATAAGTCTACCCGGATCGTATCTAAATTTTTGGACTCGGTAAACAACATTTCCGTAAAAATTAGGATGAGCTATCCCGTTTGAAATAGGTTTTCTACAGGTACAGCCAAACTTCCAAACCAAATCTTTGTATCTACGAAAGAATTTAGTAAAGGTTTTAAGTAATTTGTGATATCAGTAAAACATAGATTACGTTCATTGAAATCCAAACCGTCACTACAGACACGGACATAACGAACGAGTTGTGATAAATAAACACCGTAAGATAGTGCCAAAGGAAAATCCCCATCCAAAAAAGTAAAATTAACAATAGGGAAAGAAAAATCTTCCCTTTTATCGTAAATATTTGTGTAGAGTTTCCCCGTGTAAAACTGAAATATCTAAATCTAGAAAAGTACAGTTATTACCGTTTATATTTGATTTATTTAGGGTAAGTTCTTTCGAGTAAATCGTGGCAGTATATTTAGAAAATTCTTGATTATTTAACGAAAAAATATCACCAAGATAACGATAAGTTGTGTTGAATTTATCAATCAAATGCAATTTAGACGGGTCTTTTCTGAGTTTGGCCATAAACTGTGATTCATAACAGTACAAGAACAAGTCTGCGATTTAACGGGCGCAATTGGTGTCCATAGGAATACCTACAAACTGTCGATACACTTTATTGCCGAAACGTACATAAATGTTATCAAGGAGAAAATGAATCGCTTCAATCATCTCATCATACCTCCAGTAAGTATATCTCCTAGCATATTTACCTTTCTCATTAGAGAAGAAGGCTTTAAATGAGTTGCAGCAAATATATTTGCAATCAGATTTTTCAAAAGATCATTTAATAAATAGGAAAACTTTTGTTTGATTGTGCGGAAGTGTAGTGTAAAGAGTTGAAAAGTCAAGACTGTCAGCAGAATCAAAAGGACCACCAAAAGGACGTTATCTATCTAAAACATCCAATTATTTCTTACACTCCAAAAATAGTTAATTCCACTATTTTCATAAGTTTTATTACAATAGTTAATAATACGTTTTTTGGTAGTTGTTAAGGAACTAGTTAAAAGCACCGAAAGATTAGTTGGAGAACACTTACTAAAGGCCGAGATGAAACGATATTTGGCCTAACAAAAACACAAAAACACAAAAACACAAGGTACCCAAATTTGGAATACACTTTTTCTTTAAATTACTGCATACCATGTGCAAATATTCATACTTGTGAAATATCTTGTATTTTTTCAGTAAATCTAAGTGCTATATGTTTTTTAGCGCTCAACCACCCCTTTCTTGGGACAGTGGTGTTACAGTACAACATAAGAACAAACTATAAAAACATTTGGAAAAGGCTCGACTCATCCATTTGCTTAGCACACAAAAATCCTAACAAAAACACAAAAACACAAACACACAAGGTACCGAAATTTGGTGTACATTTTTTCTTTAAATAACTGCATACCATGTGCAAATATTCATACTTGTGATATATCTTGTATATTTTCAGTAAATCTAAGTTCTACATCTGGTGACGATAAATGTGGAAAAACGATTGATATTAACCCTGGAAATGGGTCGTCTGTATTTGCCGCGGGAAAAGTCCCCAATGGTCACTGTACCCTATATTTTAGGGCTACCGAAAATAAGGATTACGTGTGTAAAAAATTCTGTGTAACATTTAGGAAAAAGTCATTCAATGTTTGCGATGTAAAAGTAAAGATAGCAGCTATTGATTTTGACAACACAGGAGACTTGACCAAGGTAAAACGATCTGTTCATTGTGTTATATCTTTCAGAAGAAAACAAATCGTTATTCTTTATAGCTCAGAAAAGTCTAGCATATCAATTATATTTGAAAAGAACAAACATAGACTGCAGAAGGTATCAAAGGTACAACAAAAAAATAAGTCAGAGAAAACACGAAAATACCATTGAAATAAAACGACGACATGACAAACAACAGTCCACAAAACACTACCTATTGAAAACTAAAGACCAGGAAGGGGGTCTGAGGCGGTACGACGTTTTTCCGAGAACTCCCAAAAACTGAATATTGACCCGAGAACCGATAGATATTACTCGAAAACTTTATTTCATATGGTGTTATACTGCTTTTACAGATATAGAAGTATATAATTTTGAGATATAAGTCATTTTTACTCAATAAAAATACAATTTCACTTCAGGAATTCGTTTTGTGTGTCTTGTCTGAGGTGTTATTAAATGAAGTTTTGTCTTTTTCCTTGTATATTTTAAAATTATAATAAGAATTGTCATAATTTTGCGAGATTCAGTTTCATTTTATAACTACCAAGTACTCTGGTCACGTCAGATAAGACATTAGTATGATATTAGCATTATGAAAATGCAGTCCTTTACTTGAGTGCAAGAACATCACTATGGTTAGAAACAGACAGTAAACTGTTGACATACAACTTCAACAGTCTTGCTCTTTCAATGAACAAACAGGCAGTAAACTGTTGACATACAACTTCAACAGTCTTGCTCTTTCAATGAACAAACAGGCAGTAAACTGTTGACATACAACTTCAACAGTCTTGCTCTTTCAATGAACAAACAGGCAGTGAACTGTTGACATACAACTTCAACAGTCTTGCTCTTTCAATGAACAAACAGGCAGTAAACTGTTGACATACAACTTCAACAGTCTTGCTCTTTCAATGCATAATATGCATATCCTTGTTAAAAAAGAAATGCATATTTGGTATTCTGATCTGAAAAAGAAAGCTAAATCGTCAGTTTTATTCGAGACGATACGTAAAATGTTTTAAAAAAATGTGTTTCAAAACAGAACTGGTATTCGTTCTCTTTTATTTTTGCAGACCTATGATTGTTGGCATTGGAACGCCTTCGACAATACCTGGTGTCCTGTCACAAATAAGTTGCAGATGGACGTTCTTGAAAGTGATCCGTATCATTACGACATCAAATTGAATAACTCCTATGAGTTTTCTGTAGATATCACACCAGTATGTGCAAAAGTAAAAAATCAAGTTAAAAAAGCGGGTATGTACGGTAAAATTAAACATTAGACTAAAATGGCGGGTAGTTACCACAGGAGCTTGGGAGCATAGACCCCCTTTTTCTTTTTCTTTTTCTTTTTTTAGTATATATTCTAATTTTGAATGTTTTAGCTCATTTTCATTTATTTAATGTGTTCTTGCTCTTATTCATATAATATAATAATAACATAAGTTTATGCATGCTGTCCTCAGCGATGCCACTGCTGGTGGAAGTTCCCTCCCCGAGGGTATCACCACCCCAGTAGTCAGCACTTTTGTGTTGACATGAATGTCATGGTTATGAATTAACTGTCTACAAAACTTTGAATTTTCGAAATACTTGGGATTTTCTACCAAAGGAAAATATTACCTTATATAGCTATATTTGGCAAAACCTTTCGCAATTTTAGCTTCTCAATGCTCTTCAACTTAGTACTCTATTTGCCCTTTTTTAACTTTATTGATTCGAGCGTCACTGTTGAGTCTTTTGTAGACGTAACGCGCGTCTGGCGTACACATTTTTAACCCTGGTATCTATGATGAGTTTATGTACATAATTCTTATTTTCCAAGAAAGAAAATAAAAAGAATAAAAAACAAAAAGGGTGGTCCCTGCACCAAGCACATGTGGTACATGCGATAAAAGTTTATCCTTTTACAATTATAGAAGACTTATAGTTAACATAAAATTGCTACAACTTATTGCTCAACCTGACACATTATCACCTTCTTTAGTACTATATTCTGCCATTGTAAGTTTATCGTTAAAGAAACCCCCAGATGAACATTCGTTATTCCCTATATTAATAACTGCTTCATATGGGCATTTGCTTGCTAAGATCCAGGAACTGATTCTGATTATTGTTGTCTCTCTCTTTTTTCTGTTGATTCTACACAGGATTATCCAACATGACCAGTTAGAGTTTACAAATAATTTATATTCTGTGGCTGTAAGTTTAACGTTAAAGAACTTATGATAATCCTTAGATAATAGAAAAACAAAGGATATATGGTACCATCCATGACACAAAATCAGTACATGAATGCACAGCAAAAAAACACAAAAAAGCAAATTTTCATTTTGTATGACGTTTTAAGGGTCAAATACATCTTGTTAATCGTGATACAAATAATTTAGCTAATGAAGTATGCTATTACTTTAAAACATTACAATTCTTTTTTATTTAACCATTTCAATTATACCCCAAAAAATTAATTGTCATTCATTAAAGAAATAAAAGTACTGACGTACTGAACATCGGATGACTGCAAGTTCTTGTGGATGGTCACAAGCACTTGTCTCAGAAAAAAAAATCACATCTCTATACCTGAAAGTGAGGTTAATGTACAGATATATTTTTTTTTCTTAGACAAGTTCGTGCGTTGATGATAAATAAATGACAGGGAATTCAACCTCACCGTAATAAATATGATATTGAAGTGATACAAATCAGTATACTCTGGTTTGTTGTTATCAATATGATATTATATTAATATTTGTATATTACAGTTACATGTATATATAATTTTCATCCATTTTAATATCATTCTGTTCTACTATATTAATAATAGTGCAGTGCAAGTGCATGGTGGACACTCTTCTGTAATGATTCAATTTTTCTAATAGATTGGATTTGAGTAGGCATTCATATTTTCCCGCCAAACTTTCAATCTCCCATGATGAGTTATTGGTCCTAGAGAGAGAGCGAGGACCGATAACTCTGCATGGGAGATTGCAAACGTTCTTGAGATATTCTTCCGCATACGTTAACACACATTTTCTGTACGTGTGCATAGATATTAAAGATTTTTTTACTTATATATATATATTTCTAACGACAAAAAATTTTCATATTATTAATTTATGTTCTAAAAAAAATATTTTTAGGAGTATCCATTGAAAAAATGAATTTATAACAAGCGATAAGGAATGTTATTTTGCACTCGATAATGTCCGCGTATTTATCATGTTTATAGATCGGTTACAATCCCAACACGAAAGTTACGTAATGGAAATCTAGGCGACAGCAATACACCGGAATGCCCTCACGGTCATCCGATGTAAAAATCGTAAATAACTTCCATATAGTTGTCTAGGGAAAACGATTCTATTACATTTTCCCAGCATTAGGTTAGCCTTTTGTGTACCCAAGGCAGGTGAAGGAAGTCAACTTAGGAGCGCTGTGATTGGATGTTAGGGTACAATATATTTTTTTATTTATCTATGAATAACTGCAGTGTGTATATTTACAATATAAATTTTGAAACCTATTGAAATATTTTCTAGAGAATTATTCGAATAGACTTCAAAAATTTCATAAATTTCGTGTAAAATGACGGTGGGCATGGATAACATTAACAAGCTCCGTTGGAAGTTGGTCATGATACTATTTGGCGTCAAATTTTAAAACAGAATAATAAAGTACTAACACTACACATAACTGTTTTATCCTAGTTTTTATTATAAAAAGTGGTAAATTTAGAAAATGTTAGTATTGTCGCCTATGGCAGAATAAATAGTACCGTTTTCCCTCTAATACCAACATAGTTAAAGGGGAGTAAGTCAAATTTCACAAAAAAAAAACTAAATCTTCATTTAATTTATCCGTCTTTTACAAGCAGTGGCAAAGTCTATAAGAATTGATAAGCAAAAAAGACATTTTAATTAATAAAATTTCATTAATTGCATGGAACTTGCATAGAATGGTAAAATTAAAAGCAGAGAGGATCTTCTTATTTATTTGAATAAAAATATATGATTGAAAACCAGGTATACGGTATATTAATTTGTCTAAACTTTAATTTCTACTTGTAGTTACAAATTTCAACTCAAAAAGAGATAGGAGAATGAAACAGATTAAGATTGAAGGGATTATCGTTGGTGTTTGTCTGGCCTGCATCTTTTTGGTTCTTTTAGTAGTGATGTACATGTATTACAAATCCAAACCTACAGACAATACACCGGAAGAAAACGAAGGAAAGCAAAGACAGGGTATGTGAATGTATTATTGATTAGATATATATAAATCTAAATTGAAAACAAAGTTCAAACATATGATTGCGTTGGATAAATATCGCAATTTTTATACGTGTGCATGCAAAACAAATTTCTTGGTAGCGGGGTCTAAATACAGCACAAACAACATTTTCCAAAAGACCAAAAAAGTGAAAAAGTATATTTAACAAAACGCATTTGACTAACAGGTCGAACAACGGATGTTCTTAAACCCTGCTGACTGGCATTGGCGATTGCCAAATAACAAGATGTAACAAAATGAATCTTAATTATTAATTTAATAGCAAACAGAAAACAATAAACGTGCGGAAAAGATTGTATACCGCAAACATGAGGTGCAAAAATGTGTACACCATAACCGGATTTCGACAATTAATATCTCTTCAGTGATGTTAGGAATCGAAACAGTATTTGGAAGGCCAAACGCGTATCTGCATCGAATACAACATAAAGAAGTCTTTTTATCTCATATATACTGACATTCTGGTAATTTTTTTTATTAAGGAATCGAATCTGCATATATAACACGTGAGTTATTGATATATTGAATATTCAGTCCCGATGATGCAAAACAAGGACTACAGCATTTCATAAAACTGTTGGCTGCTGGTAAACAATATTGCTGAAATCAAATACAAGATCTACACAAATGTCACAATGTCCGATACCATCAGATTACTTTTTCTATGAGTTGTTGCTATAAATCGTAAAAACCTCTTTCATTTTTGCAACAGATATTAACATGATAAGATGTCCTCAATCAAAATTCAGCGAATTATTTCTTTCCAGCATGACTGCATGATTTGACCAGCTTGTCACATCTTTTATGTCGTTATATTTGGAATTGCCATTATGTAAAAGTGAAAAGAATTCTAATCACGTTCCAACAGTTCATCATGAAATAAACACATAATTCAATAAACACATTATCATATATCTTGTCAGTTTTAAGAAGATTAACACAAAATACCATTTCTTGAACTCTTAATTGGTATAATATGAACTATAGCTATAAGAGAGCACAGTGAGCGTTGGAACGTTCAAAGCAAATGTACCCAAAGTGTCAACATATTTGAACAGACATCGACGTTTTAGACACATTCAAATCTTGGTTTTCATTAATTCACACACGTTGCTGTAGGATCTCGCTTCGCTCGCTAAAATACAATTATTTTGACCACAACAGATCAAGTATAGCTCAATAGAATGATATAGGCAAAAATAAATACTATTATATACATTTAAATTGGATTTCTACAAATCTATATCGGTCTCTTATTTACCGACCACGTCTCAAGTTTATATAAAGCCTTTATGGCCTTTTTGGGAGGGGCGTTAACCGATTGTTATCATAAACAAACAAACAAACAAACCATACAAAAACAAAAAAACATTTGATTGAATATTTTTCTGTTACAACAGGTCACATATTATCCAATATAAGGCACAAACTCATGAATAGACGAAAATCTAACATTGTCTGCATTGAAAACGAGACGTTCGATAAGTATCTAGAGGTCAAACAGACTGATGATGATGAAATAGACGGAGACAGCCAATCAACACAACAACCTGAAAATGTACCAGGAACAAGTGACAAAGACATATGCAACAGCTCTGTTTAGAAAACAACAAAAAATGTTCATCACCACATGGTGATATCCAATATGTGCCCTTTGTTCTTATTCGTCATTCACCGTATCAAGTTTTTTGTACATTTAAAAAAAAGTGACGTCCCATATAAATTGTAAATAATTTAGAGTACATTCCGATTCACTTTGTCTTTCATACAACGACTATATATATATATATAAGAAATTAAGCGTGCTGTCAAGGCGCAAAGAACAAGATAGTTCTATGGTTGGTGTGTAGGTAAAATATCAAATATCAAATGGTACCACACATTCATGGGCAAATTAGAACTAGAATATTAACTGTAGATTAATAATTTTAAGGTCATAAGTCGTCAAGTTGAAGGTTGAGAACAATTTGTTTAAGTTGATAGGTATGGGCGTAAATCATATTTTTTTCCGTATTTATGGTACCTTTAAACATGTTGAAAACAACATTAAATAACACGCGCGGTTAATCTCAAATAAGATTGTTCTTTGTAGAATTCGATCCATAGTACTCCCTACATTACAAATATTGTTATTGTGCATATTTTAATTTTTTAGTATACACATTTTCCCATATCATCAAGCCGAGGCGTTAGATGAGGGTCTGATATGTGGTCGAGGAATGCTCTTGGGTCTGGTATGCAGAATTATGTAACATAACATCTTTATCATACATTTCCGACGCAAAATTTTAAAAACAAATGTTTTAAAAAAGCATGCAATTTCCACGGTCAATTTGGAATTTGCGACTTTTAAATCCAAGGAACGGGATAGAAGAACAAAATGCTACTGTACATAGAAGTATAAGCTGAAATAATGTTTGTATATACATGTATGTAAGTTGCTGTGGCAGGCGTTTAACATAGTGTATTCAAAAGTAAAAACATTTTCTTTGCTCTTCCATGCATATGAAATTATACAACAATGTTTTGTGGTTGGTGCCACTCAATCATTATTTTTCTGTGCATTTTTTGTAAATTACACTTTTTCTCTATCTGACTTTTACAAATACACCCGATATTGTCCTATAATTGTTGTATTTATAAATATATTGATTATCTTATAAATTGTATATGATTACGTGAGAAATGAAGCCCAATGAAGGGACGTGTTTGATGATTTTTTTGGAACTCTGAAATAGAAAGCATATATGATATTACAAGATCGGTTAGTGTTTATATAAGGATGGATGTGGTATTTTTAAAATTGAAATATTATATAGAAACGGCACCTTTTATTAAATATTTTGTAATATGATGCACATGTTGAATAGTTTATCGCTAATCTCATGTATACAATTGGCATTTTCTTATTTTCATCAATAAAACAGAAAACTTTGTTTCAATGTTTTTATTTCAATATACATTAAACTTTAAAAAAAAACACACACACATGGGCACGTACTCCAAAACGTACAAGAAATACAAAAAACATCATCATACAGCACGTCATGTGTATTAGTGACGCCTTGCATGTTTGTCACTGAAAAGTCTATATATATATATCTTTGGAACAAATGGTATTAAATAAGATCTGCACAGACTAGACTATGACTATAAAAAAAACGACAATACAAACAACAATTCACCAAAAGAACTCGCTGTTACAGTGATCATAAATATTATATTCACATCAAAAGTTATCCCCCTGGAAATAAACGAGCATATAGCTCTTGCTATGTGAATCAAAGTAGATGTTGCGTAATCATTTAACGACAATTCTTTTCGTCGCAAGGGGATACAAAATGAACATCATTCAAATGGATACCACATACAGCTTGAACATTTACCAGGCGCTCAACCTATAACAAACAAGCTATCCAAGTATCATTATAAAAAGACGATAGAAAATGTGAATATGACCAATTTTCGACATGTTAACAATTTGCATGTGATTTCTAATTCTATAAGTAACGTGAATAATGAACGTGTAGCGATATATATATATGCGTCCAATCGTTCCCTATATGTTTGAACTTATAGGTTCTGTATTGTCGGACAAACTATTACGGTATATATGTTAGGTTTCTTTGTCCATTAAAGTCAGTAATTAGTTGCTCATAATATACATAAAAAGAATAACAAGAAGTAACAAATATATAAGACAATATAACAAACCACACCAGCATATTAGACAATATAACAAACCACACCAGTATATTAGACAACACACACAATAGACTGAGAAATATCATTAACTCCTTTGATCGAAAGCATTTCTGCATCAAATGCTAAGTTCATTTATTAAAAGTTTCTATCAAATTCCAAGTACATGTTTATTTTCTATGCATCCATGCGCTTCAATGAAAGGAAGGAACGTTCTAAAAATTTCGCAAAAAATATCCGCCAAACCGGTGTTAGCGGGGTCGCCGTGCGCCTGGAATGAGATGCGACATTTGATCCGTGTTGAAGATGAAGAACGGAAATTACAGAATTGTTCCTGTGCTTTGGATTTTTTCATGTGTGTTGGGGTTTTGTTTTATGAATTAAAAAAAACATTATGCTTTCTTTTTAGAACATAAATTTTGAATTTTATATAGATCGAAAGGCAAATGGTGTTAATGAAACGATATATAAAACTAAAAACATTCAAGGTTCATTGATCGATATTATATAGTGTATCAACTACCTAAATATAATATTTTTCACTCTTTGCAATATTTTGACCCGAGCTGTATCGATGATTAAGTGCACATTACGATTAAAGATATATTTTCACAATCTCTTCTTTGTTGAACTCAACTTAATAAAATTATTAGATTTTACACGAGATAAATACTTCAATAACAACGCCAAGGATACTCATTCGTCCACTTGAATAATTATTGAAATCTTTACATTTTCATCAAACTCTTTAAATCATAATATTCGTTTCCTCTCCCATTGTTAAGAAAAGGATAATATTTTCTTTCCCCTGGCGGAAACTGGGGAAAATTTATCAACACTTTCTAAAACACCTTGAATCGATTATCTATTGTGCATTGCTTTTCTGTTATTGATTTTTAAAAATTGCGTCGACTTCATCAATGTGTCAGAAATAAGAGAAAATTGATGTTAATTGATTAATAAATAAAATGACAACCATGGCGAGCCCCACAGACATTTCTAAATAACGAATCAAAAGCCGGATGGCATCTGTTGGAATAATATTTGGGTCAGAAAAGCGCGTACGCTTCCATTGATCTGTTTTTGTTGGGTTTATTAGTTGACGTACATTCCTAATTTCAAAGCAAGGTAAGATTTTTAAAATCATTCGTTGAATTTCAAATATCGAATTTTAGTAAAAGGCTATGTATGAAAAAAATACCGTACATATATTATGTAAATGTTTAACGCATATCATGCTGCAACAGCCGGTTTGAATATTAATTTGTGAAGAAAAAACAGAAATACAGAACAAATACACAAGGGTTAATTTTAATTGAGCGAATGCCTAAAAGGATGGCAATAAGATAACGTAATGGAAAAACTGCATAATGTACCAAGCATAATTTTATCGATGTCCTTTATGATAAACGTTTTGACATTTGCAAATGTTATTCTAAGTATGTATTTGATAGTTTAATTGCTAAACTGGTTATCACTCGGGTTATCACAATTATTTCTGATATGAACAATCAAATTACATGTATGTGATTTCAGGGCGATACAATGAAAGTGTTGTGCATTACTACAAAGTTTCGCTCTTGACAACATAAAATCCTTTCAACACTACTACTTAATCTTATTTTAATATTGATAGATTTGGAATAGATCACCAAAATGTCGGCAGGTGGCGACATTGTATATTTTATTATTAAAGCACATCATGAACTATAATTTCTCAAACATTAACAACAAATTGCAGAAATAAAGTCTTATACCTTGTACATTTACTTCAGAAAAAATAATTTAGATCTGTTATGAATTTATATTATTGTTTGAAAGGAGCACAATACTATCATGACTATTATTATTGCATATAGAAAAGGTCAAATCTGAATTTGCATCGTATTGAAGGTCAATTATGATGACTGAACCAGTCGGTAAAATAAAAGTTCAGAAGTTATTTTTCTACTTTACGTGATAGTAGGTATACAATTGGTTTACCACAACAATGACTACGATGCTTTGAAAAGAGTTGTTTTACTTTTTACATGATTTACCAAATAAAAAGACATTAGGTGTTTTATTGAGGACTTGTTATATTGGTCTAATTACTAAAGTTTGTCACAGTTTTAAAAGAAGGCCGAATGCAGAAAAAAAACATGCCATCACTGAAATATTCAAATGTGAACCGATCGCAGTAGTTGGATTCTTTTTACCATTCTTCAGTAATTAAAGATATATTATTGTGAAGATTAAGAATTTGAATGTCCATCATCGACTAATCGACAGGGTAGAAAAACAGCAATTGATCTAAAGAGTCAATAAGAGATGATACTGTATTCTGCAAGGGAGAAACTTATCTATTGATAAAGATGTACTGATTCTGAATTGTTGTATAGATAATATATTTAGACACATCCGCCTATCAACATGATCAAAGTAATGACATAAAAATAAAAAAATCCGAATCAGAAAGTAATTATAAAAAGTAATAGCATGTTAATTTAGAAAATCAATTACTTGTAACGATGAACAGTCAAAATGCTTCTTTCATGTAAGTTTTAATCAAGTCGTAAAGTTCTTCCATTTATTATCCCCTTTCTCTTAGTTTGGTGAAAGATTTTATCTTCTTGATTATAGATAAGCATGTGAAATCGATACCAAAGACTAGTTTCAAATTACATATCTCAGCAGGGCACTGATCGAACGCTATTTTTGTAGGAAAGTTTAGAATGTATATCTTTACACATGTAGAATTTATATTTAATGGCAAAACGAACCCAAACAAATGAAGCAATCAGTAGTAGATCTACACAGTGAGCCGACTGAATTGCCATGACCTCAGTTATGCTACATAGATTATGATGGAGTTTCTAAATTATAATGAATTATTTAATTTTTTTTGCAAAGAGGAACTCGAATGTTGATATATTGAAACATGTCAACCAACACTTATTTATTAATTTTGATCTAAAATGTCTTCAGATCAAAGACATGAAAAATGTGAAGAAACCCACACCCCGTCCGATGGATACACAATAAATGTATTTTTGCCGGAAGACGTGCATCAAATATTCTTTAAATATGTTCTTACATAGCAACACAAGCCTTGGAGTGCCTCATTGTATTGATTTTGATCACCTTTTTCCTTGAAACAAACTCAATGAATTTAGATAGAATTTCATCCAAGAAAGTATTGGTAAATTTGTTTGGTGTATGAAATGCCTTTGTTTGATCGAATCAATCATCCGAGTTTTGCTTTTACGGAAATTATCATTGGGTGTTCGTATAAATTGAAAAGATGTACATTGAACTGTAATGTGGAAAAAATTGATCGGTTGCTTTATACTCAATATTATAATAGAAAAAGTGATAATATAAAAAAATACTGCAGTAGAGAAGGTAAAAAGCGACTTATTTTCATGGGACTAGCGAGGTATTCATGTTATCGGATGATATTGATCATAAAATTATCATGGTTGACAGGTTTTCTTTCCACACCGGTTGTACATACGGTAAACAGCAGATGTTCAATGTCGTAGGATGACTACAAGGAGATATCGATTAAAACCAGTGTAAAAATGGGAATATCAAGCACTTTCGGATAATTGGTGATGATCTATAACCCAAATATCCTAGACACTAGAATAACACAAATGTCATGGCCATTGGCGAAAAAAAGATTAACAGTTAATATATATGTATAGATTATCGATTAGATATTACAATAGCATATCCTCTCAGCAGCAACATTGAATATATTTGCTCATGATCAATTATTCGAACTTAAAGAAGAAATATGAAAAAAATATTGACTGTCAAAACACTTCAAACGGGCTGTATCTGAAAGATATGCAGATAAACCACTCGTTAGCAACCTTGCTGAATTTATCGATATTTTACTGTAGATGATCATGACATTCGATAAATGTGTGTTTTATGTGCATTAGGGGATACAATTGTGATTAAATTTCTGTTTGAAATCATAATGAAGTCTGTATGTCCTATTTGATATCACAGAAAGTTTAGGCCGCAATGCATGGTAACTATAGTAATAAAACAATAAATCTGTTAACCGCCGATTGTGACATTGCTATATCCTATAATATAAAGTTAATTTTTGTGGTTGATTTCGATACAGGTCACACATTTGAGCTAAACTGCCTGTATATACATTGTCGGTTTCCTTCGAATAAAAAAACACACGGGTTTAAGCTCACATGGTCCAAACGGCTGCACTCACGTCCATAAACTTTTCTTGAATACAAATCTCCTCGGAAACCGCTTTATGGACTGTAAGTTAAGTTTGTCTGTATTGTCTATATGATGAGGTCTACTATTAACGGAGACATGACACGATTTTCAATTTTTGTTTCAAAATTTTTTTATGCATAATTTTCCCATAAAATACATCGATAGCAATATAAGTGTCAAAAATTTGGTAACTATATATATATGTATTTTAATGATCTTTAATGCAACGATATATCGACCTATTAATAATTAACCTGAACATTTCAGAAAATCTGTTGACCTGTTTTGGAGTTATTGCCCTTGAAATATATTTTTTTTCATCTTCCGTTGTTGTTTTTTTTGCTGTTATCTTGAAAACATTAGGAACTAGGTTATTAGTGTAAATTACAAAAATTATCAGAAATACAAAAAATAACCAGTGTGTGCAATTGAGGATCCTCTTAAGGAAACTGACACTTTTAAATAAAAATTGAGAATGGAATTTAACCATGTAAACGATACAGGCATAGGTGATCCTCTTGTTATTTATTTTTATTTTCGCTATATATCATTATTTTGAATATGTATAAGTATATTCTTGGAGATTCGACCATCTTTATATGAAAACGAAAGACAATTGACGTTGAAACTTCCTGTAATTTTGATTGATGGTTTCTTTTTAGTTTATTTAAAACTTTTAACAATATACAAACGGGCAGTAAATTTATATTGACCGGGACCACTACTTGCAGAAAATAAGGTTGCGATGGGTAGGATTAGTAATCTAGCGTTCCAATAGATCAATCACAGTTATTGTGAGCAGGTAAATGGACTATTTAATGTACAAAGAGCGTGGCATTTAATTAATAAGACTTGAAGTGATTGACATTAAATAAGTTTAAAAAAGACTGCACACATTTATCCAGTGCACCCCTTGGACTGATTCCTTGCTGTCTGAGAGAAAAAGTTCAAGAACGCTCTATATAAAGTACGAAGAAAAAAATGCAGCAGTCTACAGAATAAAATATAATTCATGACACAAAACTGTGCGGTATACGGAACTTAATACATTATTTAAGTGGGGTCATTGGAAGATATCTATACTAATAAACTGTTACCTGATACGGTTTAGTATACATACTAAATGTTGATAAATGTTGCAGTTATTTACATGCTGTTATATTAATTAATTTGCCTATATACATTGTGATGTAACAATCGAGAAGTAATATTATAACACAAGTATGCATCATTTAATGTAGAAGATTAACACTTTTTGTCATTTGTAGATCAGTTTCCATTTATCCGAGTACAAAAGATGGCTGATGTCAAGGGCTTCGAATTTGTTTTACTTATTGTCTTTTTGATGATATGTCACGTTGAATCACAAGGTAAGAAGAATATTTAAGGCTGCTTTAGTATAGAAATGAAAAGTTATGTATACTCTTCTGTGACGACCTTTCGGTCTCGTCTTGTCGGCTGGGTAATCGTTCATGATTGAAAAAGTGCTAAAACTATGAGGCTACAACTCGCAGTCAACTATGCAATTTTCACCTTGTACAATTTTGGCTGATCTATATCTATTCAGGCCCATTTGGTTTTAGAAATATACTCACAAGGTTTTATAAATGGCTCCCAAAACTAAAGTTACGAACGTTTCTGACGAAGATTATTCCAGAAAAAAAACCATATTGTGTTCTGGTCTGTAACGTAAATATGTTTTTTGATTGAGTTAAGCCTTCCAATTGATATTTTATAGTGTGTCTTTCTATGTTGTGATGTAATACTATTGTTTCAGAAAAGGGAGAAGGTTTGGTACCATTAAAACGTTTAATCCCGCTGCAAATGTTTGCACCTGTCCTAAGTCAGGAATCTGATGTACAGTAGTTGTCGTCTGTTTATGTAGTTCATACGTGTTTCTCGTTTCTCGTTTTTATATAGATTAGACCGTTGGGTTTCCCGTTTGAATGGTTTTACACTAGTAATTTCTGGGGCCCTTTATAGCTTGCTGTTTGGTGTGAGCCAATGCTCCGTGTTGAAGACCGTACCTTGACCTATAATGGTTTACTTTTATAAATTGTTACTTGGATGGAGAGTTGTCTCATTGGCACTCATACCACATCTTCCTATATCTATTTACCCTGTATCAAGATGATCTGCAGGTAATTGTCAGTTCTTTGATATTTTTTTATATGAAAACGACTGCTTTTTCTTGATACTTTAATCATGGTAATGTCTCGTGTTGACATACCCGTTGCTTTTTATATTTTAACTATAAAATAATCACACAAATCCCCAAGCTTAAACATGAATAGTGTCCTTGTAAATAACTCCATCCACCAAAGGCGTCGAGTAAAATACATTTATAAAAACAAAACAACGAAAATTTAAACTTAAATACGAATTTTGTTATCGTTGCACACTGACAGATAGTAATATAGTTCCCATGCATTAAATTTCACGAAACTGATGATTAATGAACATGGAAGAAGATTCAATAAAAACATAACCTTTATTTGAAGAGGATAACCTCATTAACATAGCTCAACTTCCTGAGGGTCCTGAAAACATCCCGAATATACACAAGAAATACAACATTAGATAAACTACAATATTTAAACTAATAAATGCATATTCATATTATCATTTACAATAAATGCTCAAAGTATTAGAATAGAATAGAATATTTTTATTTCCCAAATTACAGGGCCCATAGAGGGCATAAAATCAGATACAATTGATCTACATAATTGGTAAAAACAACAATAATAGTCACTTGAAAATATATATTTAGTATAATAGCATTGGTCAGAATCAGAGCCAAAAACCACATATATCTTGTGAATAAAAGAATAAAATTGCATTATATGCATTCATTCTCAAATCATTTACTTGACTTAGTGTCTATATGCATACCTGATCTCCTTAATTCAAAACAGTCACAAATATAACAGCCCAGTTTTTCCATAAGAGTTACATTTTCTTGAGTCAAGAGCCATAAAAATTTAGAAGATTTATTTAAATTTTTAAAATTATAACAATTGTCAGATATGTATTGAAAAAAGTCTTCCTTTTGAGCATCATAAAGAGGACATTCTAACAAAAAATGAAGCTCAGAAAGTATTCAGAAACGAAACTACTCATTAAAAAGAAATTACAACATTAATCATTAAAATCTTTTAAAGATTTGTAATCTTTTACTTCTGATGGCAATTTATTCCACATTTGTGCACCAGAGTACATTTAAGTTTTCTTCATGCAATTGGTCATTTGCTTTGACAGGTGCATGTAAAGATTTATTGTTAAAGGAACGTATAATTTATTATTTTGAATATTAACATACTTGTATTAATTTTCCTTTATGTAAAGATTTGAATACCAGAATAGATACAACACTTTAGTCCTTCTTTTTCAGTTACACACAAGTTAGACAATTCAACAGATAATGAATGTAATAAGATATTTACAATTCACCCAGATGAAGAGATCATATTGACATCCTCAGGGAGAGCACCAAAAGCATTCTGTACGGCTCTAGTGTACGCTCTGGGAAAAGGTAACAAAAAATGCCATGGAATGTGTATGTCTGTCACTTCCCAGTTTATAGATCTTTGTGATGCAAAGGTCCAGTTTACAGGGATGGATTTTGGACACGAGGATGATCCTTTACGGGTAAGCATCTGATGATAAATAAAATATTTAAAAAAAATAGTATCTATACTAACCTGAATTCGTTTTACAAAGGAACATATTTTTTATTTACCATTAAATTTGTCATTACTGGATGTTGTCAATATTCATTATGTGTTGCATGTTAGACACTCAATTAGGACTAACATAAGTTTATTATACTTCTGTATCATATCATATAGGACAGGGGTAACATAAGTTTTCTACTAGGTAAACTGTACTTAACTTAGTTTGTATTTTGGTTTTTGGGGGTATGTTGGGTTGCAGTTCAACAGTGATTAATTTGGTATTTGGAAATAAGTGGTTTATTTTTTACTTGACCAATAATTGCATACAAATACCAATTCCAGGAGCTGAGTTGTTTCCATAAACTACCAACGGAATGGTGCTTCCAAACTAACACCATGACGGTTGAAATCGTAGAAACGCATTTCTATGCATTTCAAATGAAGAAACTGAGCTACAATTTTAGTGTAAAAGTTTCCCCAGTCTGTGATGATTCTCCATTTGGTAAAGACATACAAGCCAGGGAAGGTACGTTAAGTGAGGTGTCATGGTATTTAACATAATTTATACAAACTTGACCAATTCAATCAATTCTAGTTTACAATGCTTATCTTCTACTGGCTGTGATTTAATCATAGTAACGTAAAAGATCAGTGAAGAAGTTATTCACTTGTTCACAAATAATAATGATTTGCTCACTCAGTTTTCTCGGGTGAGATTTACCGGATTTTTTTCCACTGTTCAATTTATCACAATTCAGTAATGTACCATTCCAATCCTCTCTTTGTAGAGGGCTAGCACAAAGGTATCATCTCAATAGTAGTCAGCTGATGACTCGCAGTTTTTAGCAGAAGATACGTAACACTAACTCTGTAATTTACATCTTTTGGACTGAAGACTATTTAATGGACAGATAAATCACATTTCCGTAATTAAACAAAAAAACAGCTAACTTATATACTAGTATTATTATCAAGTTATTGTAGTAAATACTCATGGACGATGCATCAAGTATATACACATTATATATATATATACAATCTGATATTTTCTAAAGGAAAATAAGATATATTGAGTGAATGTTGGCAAGATCCTTTTTCATTTGATGAATCCTTGTCTTGTGGTCCCTGATGGAAAATTGTTCTCATTGAAAATCATACCAAATCTCCTTATTTTTATAGTAGGTTTATTTTTTAGATGCACGTAAGGCAAGCGAAGCAGGTGCCCGAAGCATGGCAAGAATCCATGGAATACTGGTTGGTGTATGTCTAGCTATTGTATTCCTGATTGTTCTCCTGATTACATGGTGTTACTACAAGAACAAACCATTCGGAAGAGATATACATAATTATCCAACTGCTCATGTCCGTAAAGGTATATAATAACATCCTCATATTATTATATATTTTGTTATTTATTTTGCTATCAGTTTGTATAGACTTCATCCACATGTTAAACTGATGCTAATTATTTTAAATTCAAAGTTTTGCGTAGGTATCAGAATATATGAAAATAATAATATTCCCGTGTCTCATTCAGTGATTTCTATTATCAAAAGTCTGATAATCTTGAAATGTCTATTTGTCATTCCAAATCATTCATATCTTCTTGGTATATGTTTTGTCAACATTTACACCGAAGAACACATCGATCATTTGTGGCTACGATCAGCAGAACATATCCAACCAGCGGAACATATCCGTGATCATCTGTGGCGCAGATAGTCCATAACGGTAAAGTAGATCAGGATTGCGTCGGTAAAATATTTGAAGTTTGAAGAGATGACTTCAACTTTTCTATTAAGTACTCTTGGTTCAATAGCTTCCTTTATAAATGAACAAAGTCGGTCGTTAAACAACTTAATACCTTTCATCACAACTTCGAGACTTTGTGTTTCTGTTATAATATATAGATATAAGAAGATGTGGTATGAGTGCCAATGAGACAACTCTCCATCCAAGTAAAAATTTATAAAAGTAAACCATTATAGGTCACAGTACGGTCTTCAACACGGAGCCTTGGCTCACACCGAACAGTAAGCTATAAAGGGCCCCAAAAAATTACTAGTGTAAAACCATTCAAACGGGAAAACCAACGGTCTAATCTATATAAAAAACGAGAAACGAGAAACACTTATGAACCACATCAACAAACGACAACTACTGAACATCAGATTCCTGACTTAGGACAGGTGCAAACAAATGCAGCGGGTTTAAACGTTTTAATGGTACCAAACCTTCACCCTTTTTCTGAAACAATAGTGTAACATCACAACATAGAAAGACACACTATAAAATATCAACTGAAATAGCTTAACTCAATCAAAGGACATATTAACACCATTGAACATACACTGAACAAATAAATTTGACCTATGACACAATGTAAATACAAAATAAATAGACTAAGGGAAGAATAATAAAAGTAACATGTTATATCGGTAAGAAATGTTAAACAATTAAAGAAAAACAATTTGCTCGAACAAAAATACCATCCATTTGCAATAACTTTAAACACAGGTAAATGAAAATAATTTTGTTGTTAGGTATACCTGTACAGTACCAATAGAGAAAGGAAATATTTTTACAAAATAAATAATTTTGAATACAAAATGAATAATATAGTTCAGATTTGTTAATATTAATGCTATGAAATTCACGTTTGTTGCAGGACCAACGTTTGCAGGATTTAAAGCAAAAATGACATTTCATAAAGCACAAAGTCCCGACGAGGGTGCAAATGAGACAAAACCAAAAAAGGAAAAGAAGCGCAAACATTCCAAAGATGAAGCCTCGTTGGAAAATGAAGAAGCAAAACCAAAGAAGAGAGGAGGCCTTAAGTTTCTAAATAAGCTCAGGTCTAACAGGGCAGAAGAGGTTCCATTAGTAGAAAAGAAAGATGATAAAGACCCAGCAAGGGTTGCAGAAAAAATTGAGGACGAAATAAATGAAATACTAGAAGATGAGAATGTAGATAACAAACTAGAGAAAGATAATAGATCAGAACACAATAGGGATACGGAAAAAGACGCTGAAAAATTTGGAAATGACACAGAAGATACTAATAAACCCGATCTAGGAGAACCAGTTGAATCTGGTGATAAAGAGGATAAAACCAGCAGTGAACCAGTTCCATCTGTAACAGTTACAGCTGCGGGTGAAAATGACAGTAAAAATGACAGCAGTGATGACTCGTGACTAGCGGAAATTCTAGAGAAAACTAAGCAATTTTAATACTTGTAGAGGTGTTGTTTAGTACATAGCGCCTAGATGAAATAGTATGCATACGAAAGAAATGAAAAGTATATACAAATAATTCTATTTACGTACGCATAGAATGTGAAATCCCACTGATAAAGAATAAGGTAGAAAATCAGCTCACATTCAACAACACGAGCTTCACTGATATTATATAGTATTGTTAAAGTTGTTGGTAAACAAAATCATTGGATCATAGGTTCAGAATAATGTACGCAAATAGTAATTTACCTATTTATGCCCCCGCCGTAGCGGAGGGGGCATTAAGTTTTATCCTTGTCCGTCTGTACGTACGTCCCAAAATTGGTCTCCGTTCTCTAACTTTTGTTTGCCTCAACCAAATGTTATGAAACTTATACACAATGCTTATTATCACAAAACACAGGTCAACTTTGAATTTCGGTGGCGTCACTTTTGCCGTTCTAGAGTTATGCCCCTTTACAAATGGAAAAATTGCTGAATTTTTCGTTTCCGTTCTCCAACTTTAGTTTGCCTCAACCAAATGTTATGAAACTTATACACAATGCTTATTACCACAAAACACAGATCTAGTTTGAATTTTGGTGGCGTCACTTTTACCATTCTAGAGTTATGCCCCTTTACAAATGGAAAAATTGCTGAATTTTTTGTTTCCATTCTCTAACTTTTGTTTGCCTGAACCACATGTTATGAAACTTATACACAATGCTTATTACCACAAAACACAGATCAAGTTTGAATTTTGGTGGCATCTTTTTTACCGTTCTAGAGTTATGCCCCTTTACAAATGGAAAAACTGCTGAATTTTTCGTTTCCGTTCTCTAACTTCAGTTTGCCTCAACCAAATGTTATGAAACTTATTCAAAACACTTATTACCACAATACTCAGATCAAGTACAAATTTTGGTAGTGTCACTTTTACCGTTCTAGAGTTATGCCCCTTTACAAATGGAAAAATTGCTGAATTTTTCGTTTCCGTTCTCCAACTTTAGTTTGCCTCAACCAAATGTTATGAAACTTATACACAATGCTTATTACCACAAAACACAGATCTAGTTTGAATTTTGGTGGCGTCACTTTTACCATTCTAGAGTTATGCCCCTTTACAAATGGAAAAATTGCTGAATTTTTCGTTTCCATTCTCTAACTTTTGTTTGCCTGAACCAAATGTTATGAAACTTATACACAATGCTTATTATCACAAAACACAGGTCAACTTTGAATTTCGGTGGCGTCACTTTTACCGTTCTAGAGTTATGCCCCTTTACAAATGGAAAAATTGCTGAATTTTTCGTTTCCGTTCTCCAACTTTAGTTTGCCTGAACCAAATGTTATGAAACTTATACACAATGCTTATTATCACAAAACACAGGTCAACTTTGAATTTCGGTGGCGTCACTTTTACCGTTCTAGAGTTATGCCCCTTTACAAATGGAAAAATTGCTGAATTTTTCGTTTCCGTTCTCCAACTTTAGTTTGCCTCAACCAAATGTTATGAAACTTATACACAATGCTTATTACCACAAAACACAGATCTAGTTTGAATTTTGGTGGCGTCACTTTTACCATTCTACAGTTATGCCCCTTTACAAATGGAAAAATTGCTGAATTTTTCGTTTCCATTCTCTAACTTTTGTTTGCCTGAACCACATGTTATGAAACTTATACACAATGCTTATTACCACAAAACACAGATCAAGTTTGAATTTTGGTGGCATCTTTTTTACCGTTCTAGAGTTATGCCCCTTTACAAATGGAAAAACTGCTGAATTTTTCGTTTCCGTTCTCTAACTTCAGTTTGCCTCAACCAAATGTTATGAAACTTATTCAAAACACTTATTACCACAATACTCAGATCAAGTACAAATTTTGGTAGTGTCACTTTTACAGTTCTTGAGTTATGTCCCTTTATAACGTTATATGCAAGCGGGGGCATCATCTGTGTCCCATGGACACAGTCCCCATTTATTTATTTCGGAAATGAATGCACCATTTTTTACCATAAAGTTAACACAAACTGTATATTTCTAAACATATTCCATGAAATGTATATTTTTGTAGTAATTAATGTTGTGTTTTTAAATTGCATTGTTAGATGGTATGCCTTAAATGTTGGTCATAGAAGTATATAGAAATCTAGTCAGTAATGTGTTCAAAATGTTTCATGACATTAGTTTAATTCTAGAACTCCAATACTCGTGAATATTAAGTCTTTATAGGAAAGTTATTAAAGGAACTGAAGTTTCTTAGATGTAAATCAATCTTGTACAGTTTCTTTTTGAAGCTTCATTGCATACTATTTTCAGGATAAATATATGTATATACAATTTTTTAATTAAAAACAATAGATGTAAAATTATTTCTACTTGGAACAAAATTTCTTTTTATTAAAGAATGTAATTTCGTGTTATGATTTTCTTGCTCTCTAAGTTGCATACATAGTGCAATCAGTAACACACAATATCACGATATGTTTCAATACAAAAACATGTACAGTCAAATCGTTTGTGGGGTTTTATCTAAAGATAAAAAACAGACGATGCCAACCACACAAAAAATAGAATATAACGAACAACACTGAAAACTATTAAAAGCAAAAGCAGCACAGTATAAATTAAAACTAGGTAGTTGATGAGCTCTTGCAGGCTAAAAAGTTGATGCTGACAATTAAATACCCGTGTTGTGTCATAATTATACAACAACCAAATTGGACTGGATTAATCATGCGAAAAACGAAAACATAAGTAGCCCAATAACGTTACAGAAAAAAGTGCACATTGTTCAAACATTTAACAAGAATTTTTATCACTAAATGCACAGAATGCAGTGAAACAACTCCGAGCTTAATTTAGGGAACAATTAGACATTAATTTCCTGCCTGTCTGGCTTTTTTTTTAATTCTAATTTATAAATACGTTAATAAAGTAATACAAATAGAAAGGAAATGTGAAATAAAACTAAAAAAAAAAACACACAATTAAAATTTGTTTAATCTGCTAAACGTGATCAGCCAAAATACTGGCTGGGGTCTCGAATTATTGAATGGTCGCCTACGACTGGAATAGCATTTGCCTTTTATCTCCCGATGCATATTTTTTTATATTCGTGTAGCCTGGTAGTTTGGAATTATATTTTAAACGGCGAGAATAAATCAAAACTCCTTTTAACATCAGATGAGATCCTGCACCTATACACGTTATCACTTCAAAGAAAGATAACTGTAGTAATCACTCAATTCAAAGAAAGATAACTGTATTAATTTTAGGCGACCATGCCAAAAATACCATTCGATATATAGTTCATTATATTTATAGGTTAAAAGGAAGTAATTAAAGATGACTGGCGCCACCTAGATTTCACACCCAGATAATAGGTAGAAGTAAATTTATTTTCTGCTGCCCTGGTAATTAGAATCAAAATTGAAATAGTGAGAAATGAGTGTTGGCCATTGGTGCAGAAATAGCGAGAAATTTGGAGGAAACTCTCTGTGACGAGCAACATTTTCTGTGCCAAATTAAGCAAAGGGTGTTCTTCATTTATACTATTTCGAAAATTCCGGAACCGTTGAGTACCCTTAAAAAATGCCATTTTTCTATCAAAAAAGCTGCGGCACCATATGTGTTTTGCAGTTTTATTTACACCCAAAGGTGTTGATAATTCAGAATTTGACATTTTTATCAACGGATCTTTTATAGTGAAAACACAGGGCCTAAAAAGGCTACCACTGTAGCCTATGTAAATAATTACTTCATTGTAACCTTTAAAAGGGGGCCAATGTGGTAACAAGACAATTCGGCACCAATACATTTCGACACCCTGTTACTTGTATACGCGTGTATAGTAAAAGTAACGGAAAATAAAGGAGATTGTTTATTATTTCATGGCATAAAATGACACAATTGAAAACAAAAATGAAAGGAACTGCACTTTTTTGTTGTATATATCCCAAAGTCACGTTTTGTAAACTACGGCCTGTTTTGAATCTAGAAGTAGAAGAAAACAAAAATTGAGGATGGATGAATTAAGTTACTAGTATAATCGCATAAACTTATTACAGTTACAGATACAATAAGTAATTACGTAGCAGGTAAAGGAAAAAAAGACAGCGCAACCAATGATACCATGATAGACAGAACATTGAAATTATGGCAACGACAATGTGGAAACGGGATGAAATAAAATAATAAATTAAAAACTAGCATTCATAGTTTATGTTTTTAGTTGTAAAAATCGTCAATTTGTAAATGTTTAAAATGTGAAAAGCAAATTGACATATACCCGAATGAAATACTTTTGTATATATTGCCTTAAAATGAGTATGTTTACAGATTTACTATTTACCGCTTGAATATTTCATAAATGTTAATTTAAATAGGGAAGTGACGCGTCTATCATACTATCATTAAGTAGTCGAAGTTTAGGTAAACACTGATAATTCAGTCTCCTTTCAGCGAAAAAAAAACCCATCTTGTTGCCTTTATCCCTGAATGGAGGAAAACAGTTATATATACTAATCGGCAAAACTTGCAGTAGGATTTATTGTCTTTCTAATTTGAGTATATAGAAGCGACTTCCGCGATTTGCTTCTTTTTTTCCTGTAAGCAAAACTTTACATTTGAAATCAGTTCTTGCCCAATGCTTGCAGATTTGTTTGCTTCGTCTCAAGGAAATGTCTCCTTTTTAATTGTTCACTCCATATCAACACACATAAAGTATATCCTCCATATACCGAGGACTTAATAAATCCCTTTGTTCGCCTCAGGTTAACTCCATCTTGAACGTCGCTTTTCACATTGTCATTTCACTTTATTTTATTTCAATTTTAATCTGTTTATCTTTATTTTATAAATCATGAGTGTTTCAAGAATGTATCATCAATCTGTTAAAACGTAGTAACTTTTGGACAAGTAAATTTCTAATCTGGTTGATATAAAGTAAATGGAGCATGTGTCCATGGGACACAGATGATGCCTCCGCTTGCATATAACGTTATAAAGGGAAATAACTAAAGGACTGTAGAAGTGAAGCCACCAAAAATTAGAAGTTGATCTGTGTTTTATGGTAATAAGCATTTTGTATATAATATTCATGACATTTGTTTGAGACAAACTAAAGTTAGAGAACTGCAACGAAAAATTCAGCAATTTTTCCACTTATAAAGGGGCATTACTAAAGTTAGAGAACGGAAACTAATTTTGTTTTCAGTAATGTTGAGAAAAAATTGTTTTCAGTATTGAAAATTTCAGTAATTTTTCAGTACTGAAAATTTCAGTCATTTTTCAGTACAGAAAGTTTCAGTCGTTTTTCAGTACTGTAAATTTCAGTCATTTTTCAGTACTGTAAATTTCAGTCATTTTTCAGTACTGAAAATTTCAGGCATTTTTAAGTATTGTAAATTTCAGTCATTTTTCAGTACTGAAAATTTCAGTCACTTTACAGTACTGAAAATTCAGTCATTTTTAAGTACTGAAAGTTGTAGTCATATTCAAGACCTAATAAAAAAATTCACGGTTATGCTATCACAAATATCATAACCCCCAATGGTGAGTGGGGTATAGCAATATGGTCACTTGTTCATCTTACGACCGGCAGTAAAACGCTTGCCAAAGTGGGGCGTCCGTATGGCTGTGCGGGATGTACCAAGTTTGCAGCTACGTCCTGTCAGAATAGTGAGGTTAAATCTGATGCCTCGTGTAAAGAGAGTGCCAAGCTCTCTGCACGTTAAGAACCCTTACAACAACTTTTCGAGGGGTCCGTAGGCGGCCTGTTGCAAGGCAAAATTTCTATCCCTATCCAATATACCCTCATTTTCCAGTGGCAGTCCAAATTCCCCCGACCATCATCCCGGATGGCCTCTATTATTACAAGACCTACCTATTTTATTTATTGTTAACTTGTTCTCGTCCTGAACATTAATGAAATATTTGCCACTGGACGTTAAGCAACCAACAATCAATCAATCATCAACAAATATCATAAGTTGGTTTGGGATAAATACAAGTATTTTATTTTAAAACTCCATCGCTGTATGTATTCTTTCATTTCAACCCATTAATGCATTGAAGATGATTCTTTTGATGTACTATATGGCCACATTCTTTATGTGCCTGTTTCAAGCCATGACTTCTAATTTTTGATTGTCGTTGTTTGTTGTATGTCATAAATGGTGTTATTCAATGTTTTTGACGTAGATCAGTGCGGGTATTTTTTTCTTGCGATTATTTTTGCTAGTTATCGAGTGGACTTTTATAGCTTTCCATGCGCTATGATTTTTTCATTGTTGATTTGTGTGAAAGACGGAAAAGGAGCTGTCATAAAAACAGTCAAATTCAATCACATAAGCAACAAATACAAAACCATCAGTCAGAGGTCACCAATACATTTATTTCTTCAATGATTAGCAGTCCACACCATACAAGAAGCTCTGAATAGCAACGACAAAAAATAGATGTTATCTAGCTGTACAGCACAATGTCAGAATATCGTTTATTTAACTAAATGTATAACTACACAAAGACATATCTATGACATGACTTTGTCCGACTTGGGACAGAGGTGCATATAAATGTGGCGGGTTAAACCGAATTTGTCGACGTCCGACGTTGGACATTATGGTTATATATAGTATCCATGTTCTGTTGTTGATAGTTGGCAAGCATACCATATCTTTTTGTTTTTATAATACAAATAGATATGTAGATTATATATGCAGTCGTCCATATTAAAACTGATGCTCTTTAAGAAACAATGTATGGTCATAGCTATTTTTGACTAGGTACATTCTTGGAGCACTTTTAATTGCAATGAAGTCTTTAATATAGTTCACGTTTCTCCTATAGATAGAAAACATTCTTCTGATACCATGACAGATTGTTATCAGTAATAATTTCAAAGTAATTTAAAAGAAAGTGCACACATTTAAAGATCTTTTTATAAACTAAATCTTGGATCAAGTCAGGAGCCTGTAGTCTAATGGTTGTGGTTGGTTCATTTCGGTCATATTTATTGTTTGTAAATTGTTTTGTTATAAATTAGGCAGTTAGTTTTCTCATATGAATTGTTTCATATTCATATTTTTCATGTTTAAACCTTTAATAGCAACTTTACGGTATGGGTTTTTACTCACTTTATCAAGGCCGTACAGATGCCTTTAATTGCTTATATCTACTTAATTGAACTTTGTTGGATAGTTGTCTCATTGGCAATTATAACCACATTTCCTTAATTTTGTTTTTTATTGTAATAGAGCTATTTGGCATGTTTGGGAGTTTCAACTTCTGCAAATATAATGCTTTAGATTACTTTGTATTTCAGATAGCTCGCTATCGGTTTAAACCAGAAACCAGCAATATCAACATTGATATTTTCTATTCAACGGCAGGAAATTAGAACCTGAACTTTGCTTCTTTTTGTTCTTTGTGTGGTTTTAATATTGCATAACAATTTTGACAGCAGTAGATTTTGAATGAAAAGATGGACTTGATTTTAGGGAAGTAAGGCAGAATCCAATTAATATACATAATCTAAATATAAAAGGAAATATTAGTTAAATCCCCATGAAACAGTAAACCTGCTACCAAAGATATTTCAGTCTATTACTATATGTAGTCTAATTCGGTTTTCTTCATCCTTAACGTCACAACTAAGTGTTTAAATGCAAAAAACGGCAATTTTTGTGCTTGATCTAAAGCACTTAAAAACTAAAGCGGTTGGTTTAAAGAATTATTCAAAATACAGACAAATTTTCTACCTATGAAATTAAGGTGAATCGAGGTATCACATGTATTTTTTTATGTGAAATGAACACGAATCGAGCCTTCACATGGATTTAACAGTAACTGAACATTTTTTAGATAATATTAATGCTTATCTAGTATACCTTCTATCTTTTATAATACATAAAATTAGAAAATAGATATGTCTTCTTTTTGGTAGTTAGCATGTGTTCATACTACCATTCTATATTTCTTTCTTGTTGTTCAAATTTCTTGGTCTTTAACAATAAAAGTCAGTCTTGTAAACTCCAACCAAAAATGTCTCAAATACAACATATAACATGCAACAAGAATGCACAAGCTGAAATGTCTCGCCTGCTTTTCTTTTCATGAATTATTTTATGCTGATAGTCCTAAGGATAAAGTTTTAGTACAAGTGTCACATAAACCTAACATTATCAAAGATCCATGAAAATGAAGTCAAGGTGAGATAAACCAATTTAAGCCAGATGGACATGTATAATAGCTGACAATCATTACACACACCTAATATAGTTTTGATATTTCTTATTTTATACAAGAAACAGACAAAACCATGAAAATTATATATTGACCAATGAACCATGAAAAAATTAGATCAAGGTGACTCGTCAGATGAACCCTGCCAGACAGACATGTACACCTTAAAATCATTTCATACACTAGATATAGTTAATCTATTGCTTAAAGTAATAGACAAAACAAAATTTTAACATTGACCAATGAACTGTGCAATTTTGACAAATAATAGTACACAAGACACAACATAGAAAACTAATGACTAAGCAACACGAACCCCACCAAAACTGGGTTTGATCTCAGGTGCTCCGGAAGGGTAAGCCAATCCTGCCCCACGTGTAGCACCCATCGTGTTGCTCATGTTATTACAAACCCGGTAAATAGTTTAATTCGGTAGGTCACATAATAGGTAAGTGAGAAATTCACATAACAAAAATAGAAACTTTTTTTCAAGCAGTCGCTTGACCATGAAAATGAGGTAAAGGCCAACAGACATATGACAGACTATCGCAATATAAGCCATCTGTACACAAAGTATCAAGCCTCAAGTCCATGTCAATTACCATCTAAAATATAAAGCTTTTTACAAATAGTTTACGCCGTATGATTGTTATCTGTATGTTTCGCATGTCGCAGTAGAGACAATAAAGCAAGAAGACATGCAAATGTGTCATAGGTGTAGAATTTCATTTACATCAATGACTCGCATCCTGGATGACAGTTATACTATTGTTGATCAATTTTGACACAAATTACCTATTGAAAAGAGTCTTACTTGCAAAAGACAGAAATGAAAGATGTTAATTACTTTAAGAAAATTCTGTTAATCTACTAATTAACTTAATATTCTAAAAATAGTTAACTCAAATGCCAGTACCAAAGTAGGAACCTTCCCATTGGTTGTCTCATGTCAAAAATACATAATAAAAAAAAAATATTATTTGGAAAATTCTGAGTTGATTTAGTTTTTATTTATTTTATTCACAATGGAGATCATGCTTCATGTATGAAGTGTATGAACTGCATGTTTCCCTTTTGATGTTTGTTTGGTGTTTTTTATCGATGGGATTCTGTCGGATTCATAGGCGTTTTTTTTATGGGGGAGAGACCCCCCTTTATGGAGCTACATAAATGGTTAATGCATACACTTTCTACATGTCCCGCAACATGAAATGGACTCAAAGTTTGTAAAAATTCTTGTTATTTCAATGTTTTGTACTTTTATATTTCATTTAAAACTAAATTTTCTATTTTGAGACTTTAAAGAGCATGTGGTTGAAAGAAATATACACTCATGACAAGTTATTCCAGGTTCTTTTGATCTCTTTAATACACCACTGTATGTCTGTTACATTGAAGTATTGTTTAAAAGTTCTCTCCTGCATATAATTGCTCTTAGTACCCATTGATCTCTTCATACATTTGTATGTGATTTCCTTGTAAGATGTTGATTCAATGATAAAATCCTGTTATGCATAAACCGCATCATACTCTTGGAATTCTTAATACTGTTGCTGCAATCTAAAAATAAAATTCAGGGTACAAATTGTAAAATAATCATCAAATATTATCCTACCAATCTAATGAATTTTTTTAAGATGAGTCCACATATTTTGCATTTTTGACATGTGTAAGGGTGAGATTAAGAAATTGTATTGCTTTATAATTTATCATTGCAGTCTCCATGATAAAATAGAACAAGAACATTCTTCTAACAAGTTTATACCAATTAAACACTTAAATTAGATCTTTGAATATTTTTTGTTATTGGTATAACATTGATTTTATTATCAGTACATTAAAACTATAGTTAATAGTATTATACACATACATATTTTTTTTAATTCTGTATTTCACTGATAAATATACTCACTTTTTAAGTCAACATTACACTTTTACACTAACAGCAGCAATTGCAGGTGAGACACAGTGTTTGGATAAGTTAACGGACAATGATAACGGGCAAAAACTTATGAATATCTATTTAAGCCCCTTGGGCCAGGTGGGCTAAAAAAATATGACAAACATTTCTTTTAAATGGATTTTTATAAATGTCAAAGGAGTTGTGTCACTAAGGTGAAAATTTGGTCCCAAATTAAGTGCAAATTTTAAAGTTACCATCCTTGACCTTGACCTTAAATTTGACCTAACATTGTAACTTACATACATGTACATGTAGGTTTAAAGACTGGTGTTCAGGATAAAAGTCAGTTCACTTTTGTTGAGTTACAATATCAACAATAACAAAGCATGAAGAAATTGGTATATTTTGAGAAAATTTCTTTTATTTCCTTGTTTTGCATCAACTTTGATATGTATGTATACGTATTTTGAACGTTTAATCTGGATTGAAAATTAAAAGTAAAACAGCTTTAATTTTGTATTTGGTGGAATTCTGTAAAAAGTATAATTAAAGAATTAGCTTCTCTTACATATATATATATATATATATTTTATTGTGAAACTACCCCTTTACAACGGGGGCAAGCGCCAGCGGGGTACTGACACCTGCGTCATAAAAAAAACATCGTAGTATTTACAAACAACATTATATGGTTGTAATAAAAATGGTACAAGATGCTTGCAAATATTTAAAAGTCTAATAAATACATTTACGCTAAAATATCATAATATATTGGTTATTTCGTAAAAGTACATTACAGTAACAATTTCATATGCATATATAATTGGGAATCTTTCGTCCATAAAAGATTAAAAATTTCAATCTTGAAACTAAAAACGTTCGCACAAAGTTCAAGATATTATACATTAGAAATTTTATCAAGTAGAAAAGAACGTTCATTCATAACGTCTACAAGGTATTTTTTCACGATCTTATCTAAACTATTACCTAAGTCTGGAGAATACAAGTAACCCAGATCACCTATCATGAACTGTATTTGTGTTAAGGGCTGCAACTCTGAAAAACAGATATCCATTTTTAAACTCTCGAAACATGCTTGTGTGTCAGTACTCATTCTTTTCCTGATAGCCGAGAAAGAAGGACAATCTAACATAACGTGAAAGATATTCTCAGTCGCATTTGAGGAACATAACTGACACTCGTTATTTGTTATCAGATTCATTCGTTGAAGCGTTGCATTTATAGGCAGACAATTCGTTCTCGCCAAAATTTTTAGCCTTGTTGAGCGGAAGTCATCAACATTTGATAGATACGGTTGCTTACGTTTAACAACCACAAAGGATTGGTACAAGTTTAGGCTACTCTTTCCTAAAATATTAGATAGTTGAGTATTGGTCGTTTCGTTACTTTAAAGTTTATTAAAGATATTTACGTTTATGTTTCCATTTGCATAATGGTCAAGACCCGCAGTCTGTAGAATAATTTCGATATTTTCTATATATTTCCATTCATTACATTTAACAGGTATAATTTCATTTAGGATAATTTTAGACAGCCGATTATCGGGCAGGTTTTTTAATCTAGCGTAGTATGCAATTCTTTGTCTATCCATAAATCTATTTATTGACTCCCAGCCAAATTCAGCTAAAAGCGCACATTTAGGGATATTCATTTTTGTGTTTAGGATGATTTTTCCCACTTTATATTGAAAACTTTCTAGTAATTCGATACATTTCTGGGATGACGGGAACCATACTGAACATCCATACGTCAGTGATGGTCGAATAGACAACATCCACAGAGAATGTCCAAAATTTATACGATTGAAATCCCCATGATCACCTAAAATACGAATTGCATGATTTATTTTCCGTTGAAAATTTTCTTTCAGGTACTGCTCTATATGGTATGTAGATTTAAGGGATCTTGAAAAATATACGCCTAAATATTTATATTCATTTACTTCTTCGATGAGATCATTCCCAAGATACCATTTTTTATTTGAGTCTTTCTTTTTACCTGTAACCAGAACCTTCGACTTGGATGAATTAAACTTTAAGCTCCATTTTGAGACAAATTTATGCGCTATGTTTAAAAGAATTTGTAGCTCATCTTCCGTGTTTCCTAACAGGACAATGTCATCATCGAAAAGAAGACAGTTAATTAATTCAGAAGCGATGCTTATACCCAAATTTGCCTCCTTCAGCATATCGCATAGGTCAGTCATTAAAACGGAAAAAAGTGTAGGAGATAAGACGCATCCTTGTTTAAGACCAAATTCTTGATCGAACCAATCAGACTCGTAATTACCAAAAAGAACTTTATTGCTAACATTTTTATATAGTGCCCGTAGAATCTTCCAGCATTTACCCTGTATACTTACCCTTTTTCCATAGGAGATAGAACAGTCCATCCCGCCAAACTTTATCGAAAGCCGATGAAAGATCAAGGAAGGCAAGAAAAGTCTTTTCCTTTCTTGACTTTTTCATCGAACAAATTCCATTAAGTGTAAAAATGTGATCTTCCACCCTCCTGTCTTTTCGGAAAGCACCTTGGGTTTCTCCAAGTATCCCTTTATCTTCAATATAACCCATAAGATTACATTCAATTAGCTTACAGTATACCTTATATACATTTGATGTAAGAGTTATACCTCTGTAATTAGTCAGAGTGTGTGTAGACCCACCTTTGTGCATGGGTATAATGATTCCTTTATGCCATTCATCTGGAATTGTTTCTAGATCTGTAATTTTTGTAAAATATGAACAAGGGAGTTCAACAAGATGTTCCCACCATATTTAAGGAATTCGTTAGGAATGCCATCAGTACCACAGGCTTTTCCAGATTCGAGACTTTTCAAAGTCTGTGAAATTTTATTTTCGTCGAAAGTCACCGATAGGGGAGAATCTGATATTAATATATTTTCGTCAATATTTGTAATAAGGGTTTTACATCTTTTTCAAGTTCATCATTTTCATTTTGAAAGGAACCTATGGAGCTAAAATGCTTGGACAGGGCATTATTCATCTCATTCGTAGCCGTTAATATTTTATCCGAATCATGTGGATCGTTATACTCTATCGGACCTGTATCGGTTCGTTTTATTTTAAGGAAATTCCAAATTCCTTTCATTTTATTTTTTGCATTTATACATTTATCATTAAACTGTCGGATTTTAGCTGAGCGTTCTTTTCGTTTGATGGCCTCTTGTACTTGTGCTTTCCGATTAAAATAAATTTCTTTCAATCTTTTGCAAATTTCGTCATCATGCGCATGACATTTATTATGGGTGCGGTTTAATCTATTGGCGTTGCGGCGTTGTTTTAGAAGATAATCAAGTTCTTTATCCCAGAAGTCTTTGTAATTTTTCACGGGTTTGGCTTTACCGATAGCTAAAATTGCGGATTTTTCTACCGCATTTTTCCATAGATCCCAGAGTCGGTATACATCGTTTATTTTGTCACTTTCTTTAGTAAATTGGCTCATAATTTCATTGAGTTTTTTCTGGGAGAGGGTCCAGTCTGTTTTATCATTTATTTTCCAAACGGATTTATTATTCTGTGTCTTATTCTGTACAATAGGTTTACAAATTAGAGTTAATCTTATCAAAACATGGTCACTGTGCAAGTCGAACCTGCCTGAATCGTCTAAGAAAACACTAGAGACATTTTCTGACAAGCTTTTTGTCAAAAATACGTAATCTATTGCCGACCTCTGATTATTAAGAATGCGCGTGAAATGACCCGTACAGAAATGCATTGTATTTGCAACTGTCATTTGACTTGCGTCAATGAACTGTAATAAGCGATTTCCATTGTATGACGGTGAACTACATAGTTTATTTTTACCTGTATGTTCGCAAACACCAACGCAACGTCCGTTGAAATCGCCCATGAGTAGTATTTCATATCCCATGGCATTTAAACGAGACGTTTCGTCTAGTAATTGGAACATTAATTCATCAGTGTAAGATTTATTTGTTCCGTCCGTCTAAACTTTCTAGCTGTTATTTTGCTGCAGTCAATGTTATAAAGAAAGTACTGAAACACGTAAGGAATTCTGCAAAAAGATAGCATTTTTTTTTTCGTTCTTGTGAAATATGTGCATATATTATCATGTAATTATGACATCATATTATTATATATGAGCTGGATACGATTAGAAATCGACCTAATGCAGATCAATGCAAATGCTTGTTTACATACATGGATATAAGAAGATGTGGTATGAGTTCAAATGAGACAACTCTCCATCCGAGTCACAATTTGTAAAAGTAAATCATTATGGGTCAAAGTACATGTGTACATGTATTAGATTTTCGATTGATTTTGGAATCTTCAAATACGAAATAAAAGATGATTTTTTGTCTGTTTTGTATCAACTCAATATTTAAACAGTTACAGACTTTGCAAAAAGATTTTTTCAACTCAAAATAGGTTAACATATGTCAGTGGCGAATCCAGAAATTTTCATAAAGGGGGAGGGGCAGCTTCAGTGATTCCCTATATAATCAACCAAATTTTTCCCAATATTACCTTCATATTAGAAAAAGTTTTGAACGTCACACAAAAAAGCAATGTGTGCATGATTGAAGTCTACAAGTAAAGTGTAACAAAATCTCAAATAGCGATAAGGAGACGACCATTGATTCTAAAAGGGACCGGATGCTGGCAGATTTTGGAAATAAATATTCTGGCACCTATATTTAGTTGGAAATAGATAAACTTGACTTATCACGCTTGAAAATATATATTACACACTGTTACACAAATTCTGGCCCAAAATATTGAAAACGTACAATCTTTTCACTCGCTCTGCTTGCCAAATGTACAAAGCATGTACATGTATACAATAAATAAATATTGTCTGTGGCAGTTCACCGTTAAAAAAAAGGCTTAAAATCAAAAGTCAGATTTTCTTTGCCTATGTGTCTTCATAGCAGTTTTTTTCTTACTGCTCTTAACATAATTTACATGTTAATTTGGGGAGTGGCATGTAGTCTATGGTGTTAGAAAAGAATTAAAGAATAAAAAAAACAAGAAAAACTGAGATTTTTTAAAATTAATTTTTCACTTTTGTAAATGCTACATATTTGTAATGTTTATTGTATATTTGTGTTATTTTGTAGTAGTCCAATTGTTTGGATTTTATACTTATATATATCTTATATTGTATATAAGACCCAAGACCCCCTCCCCTTTTTATGCTATTTTATTATCATGTATTTATAAATTCACCCATCTGAAATTATTTTTGTATGAATGAATTACAACGATTATAAATGACATACTTGAACAATCAGGGTTTTTTTCTGTGATATAACAACATAAAATCATTGTGACATAAGAATTATATGGAGAAGTGTACTAATTCCAAAGTTGTTCATATCCTGGCCTGGTTGGTACAAAGGGGAATTTCAACCTAAAAAATTGGGTACAGAGTTGAGACGTCCGGTTGGAGTTTGAAAAACACCTCCCGTTCATATATTGATTAATGTGAAAGTCCCTACCCATTTACATATATATTAAATAAGAAAATCAAATCCCATTTATACACATGTATATTTCCAAGCTACCTGTTTAAATAAGGTAATCAAATAAGTTTATTTTCATTTTTTTTTAATTAACTTTGATAAAGTCTATTTCTACTCTCTGCCGAATGACATTGATGCTCCCTCCCCCTCTTTTCCGTGGGCTGGTAAGAGCTGAAAGAAATGATTTTGCACCGAGCATGAGGAAAATTAATTCTCTGCAACTCAAAATGCAGGAACTAAATTGTGTACAAAGTAAAAATGAAACTTTGCTGCAGTAAAAAATAAGCATACGTAGCAACAGATCCAAATGAATAGATCTATTCGTCAAAAATCCCCCCCCAAAAAAAAAATCTAATAATTGTCCCCTTAAAACTAAACAACCCTGGCCATGGCAACCATAAAAGAACCCTTACAGGGTACCTTGTAGTAAAGTTACATAATGTATGATAATTGACCCGGAGACAAGTCCAATCGGAAAGTCTTAAAAGACAACTCGGACCGTCAATAAGACAACTCGGACCACCAATAAGTAAACTCGGACCATCTATAAAGACAACTCAAAGATTTATTATTCAAAGAGGATTTGAACTATATAAATTATTAAATGATATATTTTAGATGGCAACATCATTTCGGCATAATAGTGAATTCGCAAAACATAATAAAAAAAATATGGTATTACGTGGATACAAATTTTAACCTATCTTTATTAATTTATCATTGATGCATAAAATAAGTCTAGGTTGAATTAGCTTTATTTTATGTCCCGGCATAGCGGAGGGGGCATTAAGTTTTACCCTTGTCCGTCTGTACGTCCGTCCGTACGTCCCGAAGTTGGCTTCCTATCTCTAACTTAAGTTTGCCTCAACCAAATGTTATGAAACTTATACACAATGCTAATTCCCACAAAACACAGATCAAGTATGAATTATGGTGGCGTCACTTTAACCGTTCTAGAGTTATGCTCCTTTACAATTGGAAGAATTGCTGAATTTTTCGTTTCCGTTCTCTTACTTTAGTTTGCCTCAATCAAATGTAATGAAACTTACACACAATGCTTTATATCACAAAACACAGATCAAGTTAGAATTTTGGTGGCGTCACTTTAACCGTTCTAGAGTTATGCCCCTTTACAATTGGAAAAATTGCTGAATTTTTCGTTTCCATTCTCTTACTTTAGTTTGCCTCAATCAAATGTTATGAAACTTATACACAATGCTTATTAACACAAATCACAGATCAAGATCGAATTTTGGTGGGGTCACCTTTACCGTTCAAGAGTAATGCCCCTTTAAAAATAAAAAAAAATGCTGATTTTTTTTCATTTCTGTTCTCTAACTTTAGTTTGCCTCAACCAAATGTTATGAAACTTATACACAATGCTAAATACAACAAAACCCAGATCAAGTTTGAATTTTAGTTGCGTCATTTTACCAATTTTAGAGTTATGCCCCTTTACAAATGAAAACATGTGAATGTTTTGTTTCTATTCTTTAACTTGAGTTTAAATTGCCTTAACCAAATGTTATGTTACTTATACATGTAATATTTATTACCACAAAACTCGGATCAAGTACAAATTTAGGGAGTGTCACTTTAACTGTTCCTCAGTTATGTCCTTTTATAACTTTATATGATATGCAAGCGGGGCCATCATCTGTGTCCCATGGACACATTACCCATTTATTTAAATTCTTTCAAGTAATAGATAGAAAAATCAGGGTTAGAATTTATAGAACAGACAAGGGGTAGTGGCAAATATTTCATGTATATTTTGAAAACAGAGAAGATTGCCCCGGCACCCTTTGCCAAAAAAAAAACCTTCTTTTTCTTATATGCGCGCGCATTCAGACTTTATGTTTTGAATTGTAGTTTCACTTTCCATATTCGGTATTTATTCTTATGTAAGCTCCACATGACAAAAATCACGTGATGCAGGATTTTAGTATCTTGGAGTTCGGCTATTTCTTTCTTTTCGGGCGGGGACTCCAAGCAGACAACATGCATGTGTATAACGGCACTGTAGACTTTTTTATTAAATAAGAAAGTTGCCGGTCCAGCACATGAATAGATCGGTTAGAAAGCAAGGTTTTAATTTTAATTAGATTAAAAAACTTATTTCAAGGGTTGAAAATTGAGAGCACAAAAAAAGGAAAAGGGGGGGGGGGGGGGTGTTCCTCAGGAAATCTTTTTATCTTATGAACTCTACATTTGAAAGGTTTATTTTTTTTATTTAATTAAAACAGAGAAAACAAATGTTAGTCAACTTGTGAATGGTCTTTCTTCCTTTCTCCCATGCCAAGTAATCCTCGCTAAAAATTCCGGTGGACCTTCTACGGCACCAATTTGTAGTTAAAGATTTGATTTCATTCAACAAATTAATTTATGACCAGAATGTACGGTGTCTTCCTCGAATGCCAACATTTTATATGTTACCTATTCCTTGAAAGCCAACAAAAATATTTCAATAGATTTTTATATAATAACAATAGGTGTTTTTATAACTATTTAAATGTTTTTATAAGTATTAAACTGTTTAAAATAATTAGTGAACTTGATTAAATTGCAACATTTTATCACTTTTTGATAAGAAAAAATTGTAGATTTTGGGGTTAAAATTATTATGAATTTTTGAAGAAATAAAGAATATTAAAACATTTTTGTTACTTTTTATTAAAAAAAAAATATATATTTTGGGAATGGAAATGTTTATTTACATAAGACATATTCGAAATATTAAAGAAATTTTAGTTAAATATTTCAAACTAAAAAAGGTAAATTAGAGATTTATTTTATTCCATATCATTTTAATTAATTTATTAGTTAATATGAACTTACAAGGTTGTAATATTGGGTGCAATGCATTTGCGCCAATTTTTACAACATCCAATCATTCATTTGCGCCACAAGGTTATACCTCATTTTCGCAAAAAAATAAAAAAATACATTTGCGCCATTTCATAGGTAACATATAACGGAAAAGTTTAATTATTCATTGCTATATCGTGAATAAGATTTTTTTTATAGTATCCCCCCCTTGGGTAACTAAGTGAGTACATACTCATTTCTAATATAAAACTGAGAGTCACTTAAGTTTAGAATTATATAGTGTTCACATTTTTGAGGTGTCAGTTCTGAGAGACAAACAGGCCGTTCATTTTTTCTCAATTGGATTGTTATATATATATTTTATGTCAGGGCCTGTATAGCCGACTATATGGTATGGGTTTTTCTCATTTTTGAAGGCCGTACAGTTGCCTATAACTGCTTTCGTCCTTTTCATCTGATCTTTGGTGGATAGTTGTCTCATTGGCAATCATACCACATTTGCTTCTTTTTATAAAGAAGAAATAAGTCTGTATTTTTTTATGACAACACATATAGGTTATCAAATGTATACACGAGTACATTTTGACCGTTGCTTACAAGTCTTGTGTCAGATCAATCTTTTGGTTTTACTTCAGTGTATAGTGCTTTCTTTTATGCTTTATGATCACTCACGTTAATTTATAAAAGAACTGTGTTTTAATATTATGATGAAATGTCTCTTTTTAAGGATGTATAAGTGTATAGAGCTTTTATTATGGTTATGATGACTGGTTTCTGATGACTGTTTTATTATGCAATAAGAAAAAGTGTTTTAAAATTATATTAAAAGTTTCGTTTGAATAAAACTATTTTTTATACTATTTACCTGTATTATTGGCGCAAATCAAATGTTTTATTTTGGCGCAAATGAAATATGGTTTGTGGCGCAAATGAAAGATCTGAAATGTCAAATGAAATGTCAATTGGCGCAAAAGCAAAGCACTGGTAATATTATAACCAAGTAAAATATCCTGAACAACTGAACAAAATAAAACATGGTAATCTAACACGAGATACAAAGTTTCAAGAAATTCCATCAAGTAATATGGGAGGATATTACAGCACACACAACTATAGAAATATTTTAAAGAAACATCAAAGTCAAAAGAGTCTAATGTAGAATTTGTGCAAAATGGAATTCCTGACAATATGCACATGTTGACTTAGTGATGTAACACTTTTCAAAGTTTCATTTTAAGAGAATCCATATTTGTTCAAGCAGTAACAGATAAAAATGATTTTCAACAACTTGACAAACATGAACTAGATTTAGCTACCTGTAATTTACCTATCTGTTTAATTAGTATGATTGTTTTGATAAGCATGCACTTTTGTTGTGATAACTACTTTCACCTATTCCTCGAACGCCAACATAATTTTACAGGTAAATTGTCGGTAGATCAAAGGATGTTGGCATTCAAGGAATAAACCGAATGTACGTGTCGCTTAGAACACGGTCATATACCAAATGGTCAATATTAATCATCTATGTAATTTGCACTATGGGATGTTTGCAAACTTTCAACGGAGGCAATTTCATGACAAAATTGAACTATACTGGCTGCTAAAAGCGAATAATTATTTCACTATTTCACTTTCATAAATGAACAGACAGACAGACAGACAGATCGACGGAGTGCAAACCTAAAGTCCCAAAAATACTTTGGAACAACACTAGTACTTAACTGTTGATAAAATACAATTTGCCGTCGAATATAGCACATTTTTTTATGTTGGATTACATAAACGAAATTTACGATAATTTATTACTATCAGAAAATTTAGTTACGTCAGTTCATTTGGGACATGACTTTAATAGTGTTCTCTGTTTTGGCATTGATGTAATTATATAATAAGTGTAATTAAACCATTGTGGTGACGTCAGCCTATTCATTTACCGTGGATTCTTTTTCTAGAAGTGTCGGTTAGTGTATGGAAAGGTATATACTATGAAATTTAGAGCGAGGGGCTTGCCCCGAGCTCTTAATTTCATAGTATATACCTTTCCATACACTATCCAATTTAGCACATATTTACAACTTGAGTAATCCTGTAATTAGTCTATTGATATGTTTTGGCTGACTAGGTGTAGCTCATGTACGTAGTTTTGTAAATCTACTCACTAGTATCATTGTAAAATATTGAATCCAGAATGAAAAGATTGTAGCTGCTGGTGTAAGTATGTTTATTGACATAAATCGGTGTTTTACTATTCATGTACTCATCACATGGTAAGATGACAAAATAAATTGACCAAAAGCAGGCAATAATTAAATTGCAGTGGAAGCTTTACAATCTTGAAAACATTTTTTTTCAATTTCACCTAAAAACTAAAACTATAATAAATTTTACACATATGGATAGTTTGCACTGGCGGATCCAAAAAGGGGGAGGGGGAGTTCAGGAGGGGGATGGAAAACGCCCTTTTTGTGATGATCAATGCTTTTGAATGAGGACATACAGTTGGACCCCCCTTTTATCTTGGGTTGGAACCCCTTTTAAAAATGACTGGATCTGCCCTGGTATGTACCCATAGGTAGTCTAGTGGATAGTTTACATGCATGAAATATTTGTCACTGGACATTAAGCAACCAATAATCAATCAATTCATGACGAAATATATCAAAGTGCTGTACACTGAAATGCAGTCAAGTTTAGCGATTGATAATTCATTCACAACATTCTAGCGTATCACAAACAAACAACTTGTAACGTCTCACTTCATTGGCCGAAAGATTTAAATACAACAACAATTGTTGTGTGCACGTGAATTGACACAGGTGACCGACAATGGAATGTACTACGTTACTACGAACGAAAAAAACAATGATTTTTGGTCGAAATAATTAAATAAGTATTTTGTGAATTTCAAATAGTGGGGTCGAAATATTATACTAATAATTTGTGTTAAGTAATATTCTTTATGCATGCAGCACTTGTACCGCACTATGAAAAATATAAGGATAAAACAAAATACATGTGCCGCTTTTATACGGATGAATGTATGAACCACTTTAATTTCTTTCATATTGACGCTAGGTTATTATCCTGACAATGTCGTAGTTACTTATAATAAGGATCTCATAATACTGATCCATTTCAAATTTATGATGGGTTGCACATTCCTCTTTTAGTGTTTTCATGCTATAAAACGAAAATAAAGAAGCTAAGCGTTTGGTCATTCAGAAATGACGTGTCATAAACGAGCAAATTGTCCCCGAAAGATCGTACCATGTGTGCACGTGAATATAGATGTACTATGCAATGTACTATCATGGTCACCACGAAATTCAAATGAATTCAGTGAAGGCATGTTGGTGTAAAAAGGTTTGAAATGTTTCATCGGCGAAGATTTTATTTTTGCATGTGTGGAACTAAAAAATAAATAAATACTTGTGAGAAATGTCGTAGTTTATAAGGAACTATATAAATGTACTGTTTTCGATTTTGATTGGTTGAAAATTTATCCTTTAATTTCATACCGTAAGAATAGAGCTTTGCATAACATTGTTGAACAATCCGCCAAAGTAACGTGTGGCGTGCGTGCGTATTAAAATGAAATACAAAATCATATATGTATGATAAACTTATAAACGAAATATTAAGAAATTAAGGATGACTACTGTAAAAGTATGTACAAAAATGGAGTCACCTTTTATCAATACATTTAGTGAATAACCACACTTTTTAAAACTGATTGTTTTCTATGCAACTATTTAAATATTTACAATATATAATTTTCAACCGAGGATAGCAAAACAGTTTAATTATAAATTAAGAAAGTATATCGCTAGAGTTTATAAAGTACATTTCCTTCCACTGTGCCATGGTTTGCCATCTCCATTTTTTCTCTAAACAAAGCATGGCTGGTTACATGTTCTGAATTTACTTAGAATTTCGGGATTTTTTTTTCAAAATCAAGTAAACTAAATCAGAAAAAAAATCACACTATCCTAAAACTTATGAAAGAATATGAATAATGAACATGACAGTTTATAACACAAACCCATTTACTATAAAAATCGAGCAATATCTTTAGTATGTAATTTGGTTATTTTTGTAGTTAAGTACGGTTTCATTTCAAGTACAACGTTAATTCATCAAGTCCATTGAATAAAAGATAAGGCAGGGTGAGCAACTTGACAAAAAAAGGCAGGATGACGATTTATGTAAAAAATCAGGATAAACAAATAAATATAGTCAGGACCTAACAGACTGAAAAATAGAAAGACAGGACAGAGATAACAACTAAAAAAATGCAGGATAAAATGTTTCATCCAAGTCCTTCACCCCCAATCAAAATAAAATGGTAGCTCCCTTAATCCAGGACCAATTGAGAGGAGACAGTTGAATTAAATATTTCGACGTGACTGTTAAGATTAAAGTTTAAAATTTTACATGCACATGTATAAAAGCTAGAATTGTCATGCGATAATCAAGAACACAATCATGTTCGGGAATACGACGATGGAAGTTTTTAACGACCTTGACCGGCTGCGTGAGTACTGATCAGTCCATTCAGCTTTATAGTACGCTTGTACGACTTTGCCCCCAGCAGAGCTATAGAAAAACAGTACATTAACGGGTGTTACACGGACACTTTTTAGATGATACACGGACACTTTTTAGTTGTTACACGGACACTTTTTATGAATAGAATCACTCGTGCATGATCAGTGAGTTCATGGGCACTTTAAATTTCAATTAGATTTGAACTTTTTGTTTCACCGACATATTTCCTGTCTTTTTAATTAAAATATTTACGTTAGCATCAATAACTATATTTTTCTTCAAACAATTCCAGTAACTATTCATATTAGTACACTAAGGGATTGACCATTTAACTTCAAAAGGTGGGTTATGGTTTTTTCCAAAAAAAAACATTTTGATCCCCAATTTTATGAGAAAAAATATATAATATATTATATAGTTGAAAAACTAAATAATTTTCTTACTCAGAAAAGAACACAACCCCTTTTGAAGCTAAATGGTCAGTCCGTAATTTTTTTTTCCAATATATGGACATGAATAGTATTCTGGACAATGCTGAAAGAAATACTGGTACTAACGTTTATATTTCAATAAATAAGACAGGAAATATATATAAAAGAAATCAAATCTAATCAAAAGATAAAATCCCCATCAACTCACCAATGCACGATTGATCCTATAAATAAAAAGTGTCCGTGTAATACACGTTCAAATAGGCAGCAAATCTTGAAGAAATACATTCAACTTATGTCATCAATTTTGGACGGTAAGCTCTGATTGGATCATATAATGACACGTGTTTAATCCTGATCAACACTATCAGAGACATATAAAAACCTATAAGGATGAACTTTTTTTTTAATCAATATATGCCTATATATATCTAATAACAAGACAAAATCCATTTTTTCATAACATTTCATTCACTAATAAGATAGGAAATTCATTCTTTTGATACACTTATATTGTTATTGAATTCATATATTTGGCGGCGTACGATTTTTACGATTTTTTTAGGGGGAATGAGGGGGGGGGGGCTGGAATGGCACAGCCTGCAATCTTTCAACAAAAAAAGGATGAAGCCTGTTTATTTTAAATTTATTTTAACTCCCCCTTTTCCCCCAATAAAAATCAAATGGTAGCTTGCTTACCTCTGAAATCTTTTTTTATACATTACTTACTTGCGAAGTTGCATTTCAAAAAGTCTCAAATGTGTATAACATTCACCTTTAACTTGAAATGGTTCTTTTTATAAAGTTATTAGATTCTTGAATTTTTTTGAGAAAAAACTCTCGGCTGAAGGGAAGTGAGAAAAAAAAATTGAGTTTAAACTGTAACTTACATTAACTGGTATATGGCCATTTAAGTTTCTAATATCTTTAGTTTTGCTACCTCTTCTAAATGCAAAATGTACTTCTTCCTTCTTGAAACGTCGTACAAGTCAGATACAAAACAAAGGTAACAAAAAACAGGTCGGAAACAACCTGCCGTATAGTTTGTCTGCACTTGTAGTCAGGTCAAGGTCCTCGGCTATCGCCTCGGACCTTGACCTGACTACTCGTGCAGAAAAACAATCCGGCAACGGTTGTTACCGGCCTGTTTCTTTGTTACCTTTGTATTGTATCTAATACGTGTTCTTTTTTCGCAGGTGTGAGGTCGAAGGTTTGAATTGACCAATGAAAACGATCGTTCCTTAACGAGTTAATCTAATAAAGTTTGTTTGACTGATTATGTTGCACGACCTTTCGCTAAGCTTGACCGCAGTTCAGTGTAATTTTCCTTCACAAGGTTTCATGGTTCACTCTTTTTTGTGTACAAAGTAATTGCATGGAAGATAAATGATTACAATTTTCAGATGGCGTTGTACTCTAATCAAGGTATAAAAAAAAAACATATGTGTTACTCTTTATTTAAATGAAAGAAACTTTTAATCGTCAAAAACATTTTTAGATCCAAAGATTAAATAGTAGGATGTTTGAAAAACAATTTGAAAACTAGTTACACACTATTTAGTTTAATTTGTAACACAGCATTTATTTCAAAATAGCCAGTAGCAATTTTTGTTTTAATATCTTGATTACGATACAATGAAATCTTACCCTTGTAGTCATTCATGCGTAGTTACTTAGTACATGGAAAAAGTATGTACTATGAAAATTAGAAGGCAAATATAAGCAATTTGATTGGACGAGAAGTTGTAAATATGTGCTAATCAACGCTGAAATTGACTCACCAAATTATATTCAATTGTTTCCTTTGTGTGCCTAATTTCATTAAGTTTGAGTTGGCTAATTTACTGATTTCTGTTCACTAATGGAATTAATTTAAAAACTTACCTTAAATATTTGTAATTTTTATATGCCTTCACTGGGAATCGAACCCTTCCTTGAAATCTGTTATGTGTGACTGACATCAACACATCGACGAAACCTCTCGGCTACCAATGGGTTACACTATAGATGTCTATTTTATACATTTAAATGAACATCTGATATACATCGGTTCATCGGACACACAGGGCTTGTACCTTTATATGGACACAATAGGCAATCGTATAGTATGAGTTGGTAGCCGCAAGGTTAGCATGGTTAAATTCAATGAGTTAAAGATAGGGATTTGTCGGTTTAGGTTCGAATCCCTGTATTCTCTCTGTTGTTCCAATTCTTAAGTTATTCGGGTTTTATTCTAATTTTGCATGTTATAGTGGATATTTTTGTTAGCGAGTTTTACCGTTTTTTTTTTTATTATTATTGGCTATTTCACATGTTTGAAACAAAAATGATTACATTCTATTTGTCAATTTTTGTTTTATAAATATAGTATGATATCATCTGTTTTACTACATAATTTTACAAAGGTTTGTTCGCAAATTCCTATGCGAGAAAATCGTGATGTGCCTAGAGTGCTAGAAAAATTTCGATAACATACTTATTATATATACTTTATATATGTTTTTTTGGTTCGGGTTGTTGTCTCTTTGACACGTTCCACATTTCCATTTTCAATTTTATTAGAAATAATTTCGAATATGTCTTATTTTGTATAAACAGATAATATTCATTTGCCTGGTAATATAAAGATCTTTAAAAGTAGAAGTGTTGTATTGGTATTTTGTTAACCAATTAATTGTGATCTGAGATTTATCAATGCATCGTTGGACACGATAACATGGTTATTTAAACTCACTTACAATACCTCCTAATTAATAAAAGGCTTTAATTTGAAATGAAATTAACACAATAGTTTAAGTTATAGATACAATGGATAAGCGTAGATTCATGAAAAACAAACCATTCGCCCTCCGGGCTCATGGTTTCTTTTTCAAGAATCCACGCTTATCCATTGTATCTATATAACAGACAAAAAATTGGTTGGAAGAAATCGATGTGTACGTGACATTTTTTCTTTATGCTTTTATAACTTAATTAAGTTAAACAAAAATGCAAATACGGCTTTAAACTCTGACTATTTACATATGTATATGTACATTTATATATGCAGATACTCTTATTTCGGTGCTTCACGTTTATAATCTTTAGTTAATGTTAGTTGTGTGTGTGTTTCGTACCGATCTTTTTGATTAATCCAATTGCAACTGACTTTTACACGTTGTTTTTATGTTGTACTGTTACACCACTGTCTAAGTTTAGGGGTGGGTTTAGCGCTCACAAACATGTTGAATCCTGCCACATTCTCATGAGCCTGTAGTTCAGTGGTTATTGTTTGTTCATATCTGTCGACTCATATTTAATTTTTTTTAGAATGGGTTTGTTGTATATCGTAAGGCCGTTAGTTTATTTCGTTTTAATTGTTTCACATTTATATTTCGGGGCCTTTTATAACTAATAAACAGTATGGGTATTTGTCATTTGTGAAGGATGCACGGTTGGTTATAATTGCTAACACTACTTCATTGAACTCCGGTTGATAGTTGCCTTATTGGCAATCATACCACATCTCCTTACTTGTTTTAATATTCTATACATGACTTTTAATTTCGCGTCTTGTCTAAACATGAATGAAATATTAGTCGCTGGACGTTAAAAAACAAGCAACCAACAATCAATCAATTTAAACTCGTGTTAAATAAGGAGAAAATTATTTGATTTATTGGGGGAAAAGGGGGGGGGGGGGGGCAGGAGGATTTTGAATATGAATAAGGTGGCCAGGTAAGAGCTGGAAAAAATTAGGCATGCTTAGCGACAATTTAAAAATTTAAAATGAATAAAAAATTCCGCAAAAGATCCTCCTGCCGCTTTCCCCTCCTTAGAATATCAAAAGGTTATTACTGTTATTATCCGTACGTGTGTTTTTATTATTTATCCAGCTAATTGTCCTTTTAGTGTCCTACTAAGGTTGCCATACCATAAACACGTTTATCACACAGCTCATATTTTATTATTTCTGCATTTACAAATTTATTAATGTCATTTAGACTAAGCGACGCCATGTTTGTTATGTGTCTCTGCCGTCTAAATTACCTACTAAAAAAGCAGAGGTAGAAGAGAGCCAGAAGATCTTCCCAATGCAAAAAAAACAAAACAGAAATGGACCTTTTCTGGCTGACTACCGAAGAACAAAAAAACAAGCCCCTAATTGATGTTATAATTTTATACAATATACTCAACATGCTTAAAATTGGAATAAAAAAGTATCAATTTAGATACTTCTCTTCAGAATCATTATTTTTCCTTAAATCATTTATTTCTTCCAAAGTCTAACTTTATACTTAAACTTAGTCTGAGTTGTCATTATAGATGGTCCGAGTTGTCTTTTTTGGAGACGGTCCGAGTTGTCCCCGGGCCGACTTGTCTTGCACCCAACTAAAATGCAGCTGCCCTAAGTTTGAACACCATATTCAACTTCATGACCACCATACCATACTAACCAAATGAAATGTGAACTACTTGTTTTAATTCGTAACTTTTTACCTTAAAGAATCCTGGTCCTGAGTAGATTTTGAAGTTGTCGTCAGCAAAAGATTAAAACCGTTCTCATTGCGGGCTGCCGTTGTCGTTGATTTCTATAATTTGTGCAATGTCAATTTCATCATGGAACACTTTCTCCACAATCAGGGGTTCATTGAGGGATACAAATAAGTTTGATATTTATGTTATTAATATATAATAGTTACGATTTAAAAAGCTATCAATGTATTAATTTAAGTAGCAGTATAAAAACAATATTAGGTCAATGTCATAAAGATATAAACATGCTTTGTATTCGGCACAAAACTGGGGAAGGGCTCAGTAAAAACTCGCCCTTCCCCAGTTTCTCAGCCTCATACAAACAATTTTATATTTTTCTGACATTGACCTAATATTGTATGTGTAGAAGTACTTAAAGATGACAAAAAGTTTAAGTACTGAAAAATGACTGAAATATTCAGTACTGTGAAATGACTGAAATTTACAGTACTGTAAAATGACTGAAATTTTCAGTACTGTAAAATGACTGAAATTTTCAGTACTGAAAAATGACTGAAATTGTCAGTACTGAAAATTGACTGAAGTTTTCAGTACTGAAAAATGACTGAAATTTTCAGGACTGAAAAATGACTGAAATTTTCAGGACTGAAAAATGACGGAAATTTTCAGTACTGAAAAATGACTAAAATTTCAGGTACTGAAAACAGCTTTTTCTCAACATTACTGAAAACATGCATATAATTATATGTACTGAAAAGGTATGGGTAAGAAATGTACTGATTGATGATATTTTTTACCAGTACTGTATATGTAGTGGCATTAAAAGTACACGAAAACGCTGTATAAATTCCTGGTAGTGTAGGTTCATGCATTAAGTTTTTACAGAAAAAAATACAACTAGATAATATGTAAATGGTGCTCGACAGGGGGTTTTAAACTTTCTCCAAGTAAAATAATGCAGTTATGATATTTACTAGAAGGACAAATGTGAATACAACTTATTAACTTGGCAATCATATATATTGGAAATAGTTTTAGCGGAGAAACGTGAACACACCAACTCGATTATAGCGCTATAGTCGAGTGGCACACTGATAGTAAACATGCACTGTAAAAACAAGTGTTTCAAAATAAAACACTTAAAACACAAATCAGACACAGTTTTAAAAAAAAATTTAAGCGTTTAGTTCTAAACACTTGTGTTTTATATAAAACGTTTAAAATTAAAATGTTTTTTACAGTAATCACTAATGTTTTCCATCAAAACACACATGTTTTGTCAACAACACTATGATGTTTTACCTAAAACACGTCGGCGTTTAATATAAAACACTTTTAAGTGTTTATGAAGGAGACACACTTTTAAAAGTTTATAAATGAGATATGTTTTTGTTTGAACACGTGTTTGTTTTTATGTGTACACAGCAAGTGTTTGTACATTGTATGTTTTGAAATGTGTGTTTTTAAACTGTGTTTTAGCTAAGCATTATTATTGTTCCTTTTGCTCTCCAAATGATAAGTTCTGTATCATTGACTTGTATAGAAACTATTACCACTAAAACTTGTCATTTGCAGTTTTCGATACCCAAAATATTTTAAACTTGCCAAGTTTCATGACTCGAGTATTTTGTTATTATTTACTCATAAATGTTTGAACTAAAATATACCCTACATAGTGCAACCAGTTATTTGTTTCCGAAACAAGGTACATGTTATAACAAGAGTAATCTCCTACACTTATATAAAATTTGGATAGGCATCATAAATGACTGAGAAATAAAAAAAAATCTATGAAATTTTATTCATTGCTATTATTCTTTTTAAAATCACAAATATTTTCCAAGATTGATGAATAATAATAGATGTAACATGTAAAATAATATAAAGTTTCAGTCGCTTTATCTAACATTTCTAATTGTTCTTGTCCCTTTTAAATATAAAGCTAATCTGAGTCCCTCTTCATGGTGGCTTTTTGTGTACTGATCCACTTCGTTTTCAACAACATTTCCATGTATGGATATGAAAGTAGTCGACTTCTTCCCTTTGCCTTTGAGTATCCAGTTTCAGGAAGAAATTTGTACTCTGCCTCCTGAAATATTTGTTCAATTCATTTATGTATGGCCTTTGAAAGTAATAAAGTTTATAAGACTTTTAAATTTAAAACTTAAAAGTGAATTTTTACTACCTAATATACTTGAATCTAGATGCCCCTTTTCTTGAAAATAATTGTGAGTTGATATATTGTTATTCTAAATAAAATTTATTTATACACTGCACAGTTTATTACAATACATATACAGATATATCTGTAAAGTTCATTAAAAATCAACAGATACCAAATTCATCGTGTTCAAAGCGATTTTCTGTAGAAAAAAAAACCTTAACCTTGAAAACTAATGGGCAAATATGTTAAGACTAAGTGCGCAAAAAAAGAAAGTAAACAAATCTGAGAATTACTGCACTGTTCCCTGATAATAGTGTTTAACGATAAACAGGAGAAATGTGTCAAAAGCACATATGTTTATTCTAAAACACTTGCGTTTAAAATAAAACAAATGTGAATTTCTTATAAGTGTTTGAAATGTTTTAAAAATCACACTTGTTTTTACAGTGTGTCTATTCAGAATAAAAATATGGCATATTTCAATTGGTATTCATCAGGGGGGGGGGGGGGAGGGGGTGAACACAGGGTCCTGTTCTCACGCACCTATAGCTATAAATGCATTGGTCATTCATGCTTATTTTTTTCCGCTAGCCGTCGCGAAAATTTATTTTCACTTTTGTACACAATTGTTTCGTACATTTTGTAGTTACAGAATATTCATTTTCATCCTGTCTTATGCAAGGTTATATACATACTGCAATTAAGGCATAACAAATACAATACATAAATACACAAAACTATCATAAGTATAATTAAGCATGGAAGTATTAAACAGATCTATAAAAAAAATAAGAAGATGTGGTATAATTTTCCAATATTAACCCATTTCTCTGACGTCAGTCTATAGTTCTCTAACTGTAGATTATTTTTTAAGAATCCACTGACTATTATGTAAACTTAAGATAACTTACAATATAACTTTTAACTTTTAACTTACGATCTTTTATCTTCTCAAAAACGAGTTGCATATGAATGGTTCGAACTCGCGCGTATTTTCATCGTAAATCATTACAGTCTTCAGTCTACACACGATACCACTATACCACGAGTGCTTACATAAATCAATATTTAAATTATACTCGTAAAGCGCTTAATTAATTGTCAATACATGTCAATAAACTGGATACCTGTCTCATTGATAATTAGCTTCTGTAATTTATGAAATATATATTATGTCTTGGTTTGTTCATGTTCTTTTCAAATTTTTTTGATTTGTTTTGTTTTGGGTGTAATTTTTTTAAGGAAGATTATGCTCGACATTTGAACGTTCTTGAGTATAATAATATAGCAATATCAAAATATAGAATGACACCGATACAAGAGAAAAATAAATAAAACATTTTCTTTAAAATCATTCCGGATGTCGGGTTTAAACATTGGTCGCTTTTTAACATCGTTATGATGAACTGAACCTTTATACGATTGTGGCCATTACACTATAGTTGTAGCCACTATAAAATCAAGGAATTGCTTTTTTCAGTACAAATCCTTGATAAAATAAACATCCATATGCCCATTACACTTATCACTTTTAACGTACAAGGAGGTTCAATTTTCTTTTTCATCGTAGTAAATGCTTACTTATGGTTTTAGTTTTATAATATTATAATGCTATCAATCAATTTTTCTTTGTTTGATTATAAATAGTACAAATATACATCACGTCAACATTGAACGGACTCCAATTTGAACTAATTAAGTGTGATATAAAACTACTTCTTTGACAGTAAAAAACACAAACAAAATTGTCGCCATTATATGAAAATGAAATATATAATACCTCTTAGTCTAAGATTGAAACAATATTTTGGTCGAGAAAAAAATTACGATGAAAAATTGTCATTCCGGATACTAGGTTTGAACTCCGTACTGTTAATATCCCCGTTATGACTTTCGTTACCAACGACTAAACGATCACGGGTATGAACAACATGGTTGGAATAATTTATAATCAACATAATTATATATTTGTAGCAGGAGCTAGAACACAGATAATGATCGATAATACTAGCTTATTGACCGATTGTCGATGGATGCCAAATGTAATCACGCTAAAATAATCTAAAATTAATGAAACGGAAACAGTTTAAAAGTATTTATATTTAATTGTTCAAATAAAACCTTTAGCACATAATTTTCTTTTATATGAAACATGAAACGGTAGGTTTTTGGCAGTTGCGCTAACCTTATAGATTAGCACGGCTTATTGGTAGCCAGCCCTCAAACAACTTAGTACGACAAGTTTTTTTTTTAAGAACCTTGACTATGAGGGTCTTGCACGGTCGGAAATATACTTATTACATTTTGCTAAATACTATATATTTATAACAAAGGTTCTAAATTTTGGTCATTAAAATTTTGAAAACTTTTCAAAACAAGACATAACCAATATGAAATATAAAGTTAAAAATGGGAGCTAACACCCCATTTACGTTATATTTAAGTAACTTATGTCAACTTGTCGAATGTCTAAATATAGATGTGAACCGTGTTGATATAATCATTTCCAACTATTTATGAAATTATCTTTATGAAATTCCGATGATTTGTTGTCAAAACGTAAAATAGACAGTCGTTTTACTAGAAATGGGTTTAGCTAGAGAATTTATAAGACTTGAAGTAGCGGATTTGGAAACCATAATATACTTGCGACTAACGTCGTTCGTTGATTATCGTTTACGAATCCACAACTTCTTATAAATTCTCTAATACTTATAAAACATCAACAACGAGCAAAACCCATACCAAATAGTCAGCTATAAAATGTAAAACAATTCAAAGATCTTCAAACGAGAAAACTAACGACCTGATTTATTTAAAAACAATGAACACAATACAAATATGATATACAGCAACAAACGACAACTACTGAATTACGAGGGTGGTAAAGGGTTATTTTCGTGCAACGTGTTTTGCCATTTTTATTTCACATGCAGCCGTGAAAAAGGTTCGTTATTCACCGTGTTTCGTGAAATCGGTAAAAAGATCAACGTGCAAGAAATGTTTAATTGTTCGTTCATCGTGAAATGGCAATTTTATTTCGCGTTCTTACGTGAAGATACCCCCCCCCCCCCCTTACGCCCCTCAATTACAGCTCCCGACTTTGGACAGGCACACTTTGTGGCGGGATTAAACATGTAAGCGGGGCCCAACCCTCCCCTAACCCGTGGGACAGTGGACAGTACAACATATAAAAACAAAAAAGACACTAAGTACAGATCTGAGAGTCCCCGCAGTTACTGACAGCTAGTTCAAAGCCAATAACCTCACCAATAACAGACAATAACAACAAATAAAAAATCATGTATCTAAAACTAAAGTATCAATCAGCACGCATCTAAACATGATCCAATGGATTTAGTGTAAAGACGTCATTAACAGTCAGGGAAAAAACAAAGCCAAATTTCAGGTATCGACAGATTGTAGAATTGTATACTGTACGTCCTTGCCTTAAAATAAGCCGTTACAGTTTAAAGGATCGATTAGTTAATAACTCAGTAATTTATAAAGCATGGTTAGCTAGGTATTAAAGCTTAAATCAAAAACAAATGTAAACTTAGCAATGATATAATTATTCTCTATTCTTTAAACCAGAGACATGTATATATGCCTCTGTTTAAACCCCATTAGAGACAAATATACAAGTATTGTGGACACGCCAGAAAATGTGTCTCCCTTTTAAATATTCCCGCCAAATGCACAATATCTTCAAGGTAAAAATCCGAAAACGATAGAATAGCTCTTCCTGTTACTTTCGTATTCATAAAAAAAAAATAAAGCATGAACGACTAGATTGCGGGAAATTTTATTTTTGTTATTTAGGTAGCACGGTTATGTTAATTCAGAGACAATTTTCAATGAAACACACAGCAATGTGACTTACAGAGAAACTAAATATTGTACTGTCTACTTATTCATTTTGGGTCCTAACGTGTAATCTATGAAATGCTTACTCGAGTTACTGTAGTATTTATAGTTGAAAATTGTTGTGAAATTCATTTTACCGGTATTTTAATTCCCCATATTGTTACATTCATTTTAAGGCATATATAGAAGTTAGGATCTAGTATGCTAACCAACACATAACAAGTTTAAACGCATGTATCATTCAATTGCTTATAATTTAGTGTGAGGTCCTAAAAAAATGAAGCAACAAGGTTACATTTTTGAACACCCATCAAGGATTTGCTGTGAAAGAGATTTGTTTCATACTTACCACCTAGGGATGGGAGCTTAACCCATGAATTAAAACATGTTTTTGTTCTTTACCATCCAATCAAGAGGAGTATATTGCTCTAATGCAGCCAGGGTTTAAGATAGGATTTTGAGGGTTTTAGGGGAAGCACTAATGACAGGACGGTTGCCCGGATAGTGACAGGACGATTGACCAGATGAGATATAAATAGTCATAACTTTTTTGTTATTCGGTAGATTTTTTTAATATTTGTAGACCTTAGAGATATTATACTATATTTTATGAAAATAAAACAAAATTTTTCACACTCGCCGATACATGCTATACATATATTCAACTGGTCGAAAACAAGTGTTAATATCTCTTTTGTTTTACAATATTTGTCGATGAAATTAAGGAATCTGTGAGAATAATAAATATTTAATACGCAAATATAAACTTTATAGTAAACAAAAATGTTTTTCTGTAAAAAAAGTTGACCGGACGGTATTGACATTCGCCAATGTACGCGTTGATTATATTGAACTGATCGACAAAAAGTGTTTATATTTTTTTTTTACAATATTTTTACATGAAACTAAGAAATCTATGAGATCAATAAATATATGATATGAAAATATAAACTTTGTAATAAAAAACATTGTTTTTCTTCAAAAAAAGTTGACCGGACGGAACTAACATTCGCCGATATATGCTTTAAATATATTGAACTGATCGACACAAGTGTTAATATCTCTTCTTTTTTTTTATAATATCTGTCCATGAAATAAATGAATCTGTGATATTAATAAATATATTATACGAAAATATAAACTTTATAGTAAAAACTTTGAGCCCAAGATGTTGATTTGAGTGAGTTCACCACGGCACACTTAGTTCAGAAGTACTTATGTTTAATTAGATTAATCTAATTTTGACACTTGTCGTAATCACCAATCAAGCCAAATAACATGTCATTAAAGTTTTCACACCTGAGACATCAAATACATTTAATTATAAGCCAAAGGCAAACGAAGTTTACTTGTTTCAAACTGGGGCAGATGATTGGAAATGTGACCAATATCTGTGGATAAATAATGGTACAAAATCAGTCACCATTGGTAATGATGTTCTTAAAAAACATTTTTACAAAATCCGATTACCAGGAACAAAAGACAATACAAACGATAGAAAAAGACCATCATATATAAATTGATCTCACATATTTCTTAGTTTCATGTAAAAATATTGTAAAACAAAAAAATATAAACACTTTTTGTCGATCCGTTCAATATAATCAACGTGTACATCGGTGAATGTCAATACCGTCCGGTCAACTTTTTTTTCAGAAAAACATTTTTGTTTACTATAAAGTTTATATTTTCGTATTATATATTTATTATTCTCACAGATTCCTTATTTTCATCGATAAATATTGTAAAACAAAAGAGATTTGATTTTGATTTTTGGTGTTTTAACGCCACTTTTAAGCACCGCTTTTGGGCTATTTCGTGGCGGCCAGTTTTTATTGGTGGAGAAAGCAGGAGCGCCCGGAGAAAACCACCGACCTTCGATAGGAAAACTGACAATCCTAGTCAATGAAGATTGGAGTCGAGTGCACCCGCACGATTGGGGTTCGAACTCACAACCTCAGTGTTGACTGGCTAGTGATTACAGTAGTAACTACTTAGACCACTCGGCCACCGAGGCCCCTAAAACAAAAGAGATATTAACACTTGTTGTCGACCAGTTGAATATATGTATAGCGTATATCGGCGAGTGTGAAATCCGTCCGGTCAACTTTATTTGCTCAAAAATATTCTTTTTCATTTATTTAGTTTTATTTTCATAAAATATAGTTTTATATCTCTAAGGTCTACAAATATTCAAAAAATCTACAGAATAACAAAAAAGTTATGACTATTTATATCTCATCCGGTCAATCGTCCTGTCACTATCCGGGCAATCGTCCTGTCATTAGTGCAACCCGGGTTTTAGTCACTTTTGCCTGTTAAGAAAATCAACATTTGTTAAATAGCAGCTTACTGTGATAAGATGATGGAAGGCAGTTACTGCATGGGCTTAAATACATTGTATAACATGTTTAATGTGTATTTATATTTTCTTTTTCAGCATTTCTTTAGTATATAAATTGAAATAATAAAAATGAATTGATAGTAGTTTTATATACTACAAAAAATGTATGAGACATCTAATACAACTACTATTGTTTAGAATATGTTGATATTGAAATAGCTACTTTTGGCATGAAAAATAAATTTTGCAAAACATCTTTTAAGAATGTTTGTTCGACCAGATACAACTACATGTACAAAATACGTTTAAAACTGACTAAAAGAGTAAATTTTCCTGACGTTACCTGAGGTCTGGATGTGATTTACAGAATGGAGAAATGAGTAAAAAAAAAAAGAAGAGAACAATGAATTTAAAAAAATAAAGAATAGAAAATAATGGGTGCTGATATGCAAATATATATATATATATTTATATATAGAGAGAGAGAGAGAAGGATTGACCAAATATAAAAATTTAAATAAAATTTTCTAAACAAATACTGAAATGAAGACCCCTATTATCAAGACACTTTTACAATGTAGCTTGACACCATAACTTTTAAGTCCTCCTAAACCTATATCTCAGAAGGATGTAGACAGATCATTAGTAGGTCTTTCAGTACTATGGGAAAAGGATAATTGAGTTGTCTTTCTTGAAACAAGATTCTGATATTTGGAGGTGCTCCTACTTGCAGAGTTTTATACACAGTAGGAGTGAATAAAAACAACTGTGTGTCGTAATCAAAAGTCTGGACAAACACAGACAAAACCCTTTTGATTTTACTGTTTTTGTTGTATTTAAATTTAAACTGTTTTAATGAGTTCATTACAAATTTCTTCTTCTTATAAGTTACAATTTTTGTCATGAAACTACGAAAACAAATTATGATTGTATGAAAAAGAATCGACATGCTGACTAGCCAATTCTGTTTAAAGGAATTCATTTTGAAAATCAAAAGGATCGTTTGAATAAGTGGATTACCTGTAAATAAATTATGACACCTGTTGTGACCATTAATTAAAGTGAGGTCATAAACATGTCTCCAAATAAAATTTTATATTTTTCAGAAATTTTCATTAACTTTTACAAATTTAAGTAACAAAATTGATCAGAAATACTTAAATCAATTGGGATATCGTTTTGTTAATGGCAAAAATAACAAGCGCTGGTGAAATCACTGCACATCTCTTTATTTTTATGCTGGGTTTGCTGTAAATCTATTATTTAAGGGCAGCATTTAAGAACATTTTATCCTGCAATCAGCCAAAAATTGTACACACGATATGTACACAAATAAATTTTTGCTTTATTTGTACTTGTACAAATGAAATCTCCTGTTAATCTGCTTCCATGTTGAGCAAACAGGAATGTGAATATTTCTGTTTGGATAACAGTTGATTTTGGGATTCTGTTTGTGGTCCGCGTTTAACTATGTCGATTTCTTTTAAGAATCAGAGACAACTATTTGGATTCTAACAACTAAACCTTCAAGAGCCTGGTGTAAATAATTTATGTACATTGTCAGAAATATAAAATTTATTTGTACTTGTTACGAAACAGGAGAAAAGCTTGGCGAGCCTCACTTTTTGTCCTGTTTCTAACGCTTATACAAATATATTTTATATTTTCCGACAATGTAGATGTATTGTAGATAGATGTTTGAGCACTGTTCCATCCAGAAATTGAATCCAGGACCCCTGGTACAATAAGCCACTGCTCTACCCACAGAGATAAAGGTGATGTTGGTTGGTTATACATCTATATGTATGTCAAGGGAAGCACTGCTACAACATATTACCTATGGTGTTTTTGTATTTTCAGGGTAGAAATATATTGTAAAACAGAGATATGGCTGCCCTAGATTCATTGACAAAATTTAATGGTATTTTGGATGAATGGATTACAAATGAATATCGTAACAGACTTGACAACAATGAAATCATTAACATGCTTACAAAGTAAGGAATTTGTTGCAGAAATTACCTAAATTCATTTGAGTAGATAGCAGTTAAACAGAAAAAATACAAGCTCTTTAGAGTTTTTAACTTTCTAACTTTTTTCAGCTATTAACAGAATAACTTACTATTTATCCAGGAGCTGTGAACCTTTCTGAAAAATGTTATCAGGTCATGAAGCAAAGTTTCAAGTTCATTGTATAATTTATCAACAAAAACAATTGCAGTATTTGTGGAAAAAGACAGTTTCCTTTTTATGTTGGGTAACATTTCACTGGAATAAACATTGTATTAATCCCGAAAAGATACAATTTAACTGAAACTATGAATGATATTTGAATGATATTCATACACATGTATCAAACTGTTAAGACTGTCAATGAATCACACTTATTGGATTATACTATTTATTACAGGTTATCAGATATTATTGAAAAAGAAACAGAAGAATTTTACAAGATGGACCCAGATCCTTTTGATGATAGACATCCAGGTATATTTGTTTCAATATATTGATATAGAGGTCACAAAACTATTATTGTTTAAATTAAGAAACACAGGATTTTGATATCCCAGTGATTACCTTGACTTAATTACAAATGCAAAAGAGATTCAAAACAGGATTGAAAAAAATGTTTACTTGGCTTATAAATTTTTTTTAAAAACATTTATAAAAACAATGTACAATACTAAATAAATTTAGAATATGAACAGAAATTCAGTATGACCAACAAACAAAGAAATCTTGCTTGTCTGCCTTACATTAAGATAACCTGGACCTTATGCAGTTTTCTTGATATTTTTGAATTTTTTTTTTCAATTGTAGGACGATCTAATCCAACCTGTACTCTAGGCCATTTAATGAAAGCATTATTCAAGAATGATAATTTCATGAACAAGGTATGACTGAAATGAATGTAAATATTAGTGAATTGACTATTACCAACATGAATAGCGATGTAAAAATAGTTTTAGAAATCAAGTTGAAAAATGTCAGTTTAAAATATTTTTACTGTGTTTTAAACAGTTAACACTTTCGCTCCTGAATTTATTTTTTTCGCGGGATTCTGTGGCCGAAGTTTCTTTCCTCAAGCTAATTCCCCGACTGGATTTTATTTTGCAAGGTCCTAGCAAAAAAAATCGTGATTACGGAAATCGTCGAATTCTAGCAAGTGACAGTAAATTTTTCGATCATAAGCCACATGGTGAAAGAAAAGTTTGTTCTTTATGGCGGATTTATGTCATTTTGTTGATTGACTACGATTTGAAGCCAACTTATTCTACTTTTACGGTTGAAAATTTGCGTAAGGAATTTTTTTCTACCTCGGTACCGTTTAAATGCACTTAAATTACGTTTAAACCAATTTTACTTCAAACAAGTGTCATGCAAACTGATCATAGTCTTATTACTCAAGTTCCTTATCCGTAAAATGTATTCCAATCAATGTCTTCCAGACAAAAATGCTTAAAAAAGTGTCCGTCGTTTACGAAAATATTGCGACCGCCATATTGTTTACATGGTTAAAGAAGAGAGATAACTCCAACAAATTCAGGAACATTAATCCTACTATAATAGTAAATTATAAAGCAAGAATTTGAATGTGGTAACTAACAAAATCCATGCAAAATTGCAAGCAAAACAAACACCAAAATATTTTATCAAGACAAACAAAAAAAATGTTGCAGTATATCATCACTCTCATCCCCATTTGGTGTAGTAAATTAATTAATTTTACACAAACCATTTGTTATGATAGTTCAGTAAATTCATATATGTATGGGATTATACAGATCTATGATTATTATTTATAGTGATGAAAATTTTTTGTATTTGATTTGTGAATTATTCTCTGTGTGTATATGCGCATGCATTAAAAGTGGATGAAATTCATAATAGTTCATGAGAAATAGTTTAATGTTGAAAAAATAATTTTATAATAGTTTACTGTATAAAATTTTTGTCACCTTTTAAAATTCATATCTTTGTCATGTTTATACTTGGAAGTTTCCGTCTTTAAAAAAAATATAACTAAAACTATTCTGCCAGTGCATATGATTTTTAACAAAAATCTATGTTTAAAATGTTATAAATTACAAAAAATTTACAGATAAATCCTCTTGAATGTCCACACTGGCCTGCCCGAAGTGATATCGGAAATAAGGATTGTTTATACGTGGTAAATGTTCAGTTTTTTTAAAAACAACAAGTCAACAATTAAAACTTTAACAGACGTCCAAACAGCTTAAAAGTAACACAGTCAAAATTAACAAAACAGTTCTATCCACCTCATTCATCAGTTGTAACAATTCCTTTCAGTGTGGAATTTGGTAAAGCATTCAGGCAGGCACAGGTGTTTTCCACAATCATTACAGCCAAATTTGGTTTGTTTCACTGTCTCCTGATTTCTATTTTTTGTCCTCATGTAGCATAAATGGCATTTTGATTTCTTGTCAAAACTAGACGGCATATGTCTCTGAACAAGTCTGTTTTCAATTGTAACTTGTGATGGTCTTCCCCTGCGAATGTCAGATGAATATCATGCGACTAATCCTTTGGCAATATTTAAAGTAAAGTCAAGGAATGTCATAGATGATGAATGGTTATTGCTCATACGGAACAGTTTAAAAGCATTAAATTTTGTCATTTCAAGTAGGACAAAGAAAACACTCTTACTCCATTTGATTGTTTTGTGATTATAGCAGTAATATTGGATATACTGGTCGGCACGGTCAACACCTCCCATATTACTGGTATAATCTGCAACAGCCTTGGGACAGACAAAGTTTTACCTTGAGAAATTGCCATCTGTATTGACTAGTCTTTGCACTTCGGCTGTACTGTTGTCATGAATTGTTGACAATACATTTACAATTTTTTTGTCTTTCAAAGCTGCAGCTACAAGACATCCTTTTTGGCAGAATTTATGCCTTCTGGGCGTTTACAAATTATGTCAACGGGTAGTCCCCTACGGTTTATTCTGACTGTTCCACACGTTGCTGTACCGTAATTTTCAAATAAGTCTACTAAAAGCTCTGGGCTTGAAAAATAATTGTCGGTATAGACATTGTACCCTTTACCCTCTAGTTGTGCTCCCTGTAGACACCTTTTCACGACATTACTGGCGAGGTGTAATTGAGGAGTTGCACGTCTCCCTGGATATATGTTTATGAACTGTATATAGCTACTTTGAGACTCGACTAGCATCCACACCTTCACTCCCCATTTATGTGGCTTTGAAGGCATGTACTGTGGAAACTGAACTCTACTTTTAAACAGAATCATACTCTCGTCTATAGTGACATTTCTTTTAGGGTTTTATTCATGGTTGAAGCAGGCATTGAAGTGATTTAACAAGGGTTTGACTTTAAACAAGGGGTCACATTTGCAGCACCTGGTAATGGTTCTAACTCTGAGTTTGAAAAGTGGCGATACCTCATTATCTGAGTGAAACTGTCATGACTCATAGTGTTTGGAAATACAGGAGTATGCAAAATTTGATCAGTTGACCAGTACATATTGGTAGATGGTTTCCTATCAACAACCATTTGGAAACAGAGTCCAAGAAAAGCATTCATCTCAGCAACTGTGGGTCTTACCTATGCCATTTTGTTCTGATTTGGGTGTTGCTCTTTCTGTTTTAGGGCATAGCGATCAGTTTCATCAATCAAATTTTCAATAAGCATTTCAGTCAGGAAAAGCTTAAGGAAATCTATAGGATCCTTGTCTTTTGGCATGATCCTAGTTGGCCCTGAGATTGCAGAGGGTGTGAAAAGGTGAGGCATTCCTCGTTCATAATACATAAAGTTTTCATGCCAACCATTATGCAAGACATTACCGGCATCACCAGCAGGCCCAGGGATATCAATGTCTGAATCACCCGATTCTAAGTAGCCGTCACTGTCATCACCTAAACCCTGTTGAAGTAACTGATGCTGATATCTAGCTTCAGCTTCATCTCTTTCACCTGGAGAAAAGCCTTCAAATTCATCAGATTCATCAGACGACATTTTTTTTAACCTTTTTTGACTAAACAAGTGACCCAACCGTGAAACGAGACTTACCTTTCATCACTTCTTTTACTTAAATTAACAAATAAAAATAGCAGAAAACACCTCTACATTGTCAGGTTACATGTCTTAGTTAGTTGATTATTTTATTTTAACTTCTTACTAAATAAAATAGACGCGAAAACAAACTTTTTACCGGAGTGCATAAATTGTGTTATATTTTTCCGCCATGATTGTTGACATATTTTCTATAACGATGTGTATGTTCTATTTTTGGTTGGTGGAATTTTTGTATTTTTAGCATACTAAAAAGGTAATTGAGGGTTAAATTATAATGCCAGAATTCTCGAGATTTTTATCTTTTCGTTGATATATTAAATGACCGGCAAGAATTATTTTTAACTAGCTTTATTTTTGTTTGCAAATGTAATGTCACAGAGAGAAATTTTACTATCATACAAGCACCTGCTCGACATTTTAAGCATATTTAAAAAAAAACAACAATCCTGAAGTTATAGCAAAAATAACCTGAATTTTGTATTTTTATATAATAAATTTAATTTCATTCATTGTTGCTTTGAATACTTACAAGATTTTGATAATAAAAAAAAAACGATTCAATGAGGAGTTTTTCGTTTCACCATTTTGCAAATGGAGTCGATATTTTTTCATGTTTTATTTTAAGTTTTCGCATTTGATGAACAATATATTCTTTCAGCCATTGTAAAACTCAAATTATATTATATTATTTTAACTTTATTTACACCATGAACTGAAACCTATGGTTAGAATTCAGTATTTTTACTTTTGAAGTTGTCGTTCTTAAAAAAGAAATTTAGGTATCCTTAAGGATAATTTTCGCCCACAGCTCCGTGGTGCCAAAAGGATCATTTCGGTACAAAAGGGTTAAAGAAGTCTTTCTTTACAAATCTGCTTTAATCAGTGATGACATTTCTTGTTAGGTTTGCCTTTCTTGTATTTATTGTAGCTGTTTTGTTTTTGTTTATTAGAAATCTCCATAGAAATTATTCTTTGATCATATTTTACAGCTGGTTAACTCTTACTTACTTGGAAGTCATCATAACCTAGAACTTCAGACAGCTGCATGTCGTCTGCTGCTAGATGTGCTACCTGGATTGGAAGTAGGAATTGTATTTGTAGAGACAGTAAGTTTTCATACAGAAGTTGTGTCATTGTTTTTCTCATATTTTTATCTGATTTATACTTTCCTTGATTGGTTATTTTTTTTAAAATCAATGTTTGGTTTGCTTGATCTCAGTTCTCAATTGGTAGAAATTCAATTATGATCTAAAGTTTTCTTGCTTTCCTCTGAATTTACTATTGTGACATCACTAAAAAGGTGACCATGCCTAATGAAGTCACATAAAAAGAACACATATTTTGCAGATCATTAGAAAAGAAAACGTATGTTTGTCTACATCTTGTATTGCATGAGGAAAGTGAAATGTAGATGAAATTAACATTCATTACTATTTAAAAATATTCAGTTACTAAATGTGTATGTCATTATCCATAGGAAGGTATAATACGTCCCTTACTGCAGTGGGCAGAGAAGGCAGAAGAGCCACTGAGATCATATGCCACAGGTCTGTTAGCAGGGGCTATGGAAGTACAGGATGTTGCTGTAGACTATAAAGATGAAAATCACCACCTGGTAAAATATTTTCTAGAATGAAGTATCTTTTCTTGTTTCTTGTTAAACAAGTTATAGAGATGCAGTAAAAAGATATAATATTACCACATAAAATGAAAAAGTATATGGTTGTAACACACTTCCAAGTCTTGAAACAATTGGTTGCTGGCTTGTATTTGATACTGGAAATTCAGAAATTATTGCATGCATTTATTATTGTGATTTTCGAAGACAGGACAAAAATGCAAGATTTATTTTTGCGATTTCAGTAAAATCTGCTTACAGATATATTTATCAGATGTCAGAATGCGAGTTTTTATTATTGCGATTCTCACCCAGTCACATTATTTGCAATATTAAAAACCTCACAATAATTTCGAAATTTACAGTATTTTATTAAAAAAAACATGTCTTTATCCTTGCATTCAATTTTCTGCTAGTGTTCATGTTTTAAAAAAGTGAGACAACTCTTTAACCCGCAAAAAATCCTAGTAGTAATAACAGAACTATTTTACTTTCAAAATTGTATTATTTGTAATATCCATTAAATAGGTGATTTATCGCACACTTTCAACAGATTTTTTTATACGACCGCAAAAAAAATTTGCGGTCGTATATTGGTATGACGTTGGCCTCGTCGTCGTTGTCCGAAGACACATTGGTTTTCGCACTCTAACTTTAGTTTAAGTGAATGGATCTCTATGAAATTTTACCATAAGGTGCAATACCTCAATAGGAAGGCGGGGATTGATTTTGGGGGTTATGGTACCAACAGTTAAGGAAATAGGGGGCAAAAAATAAGCATTTTTGTAACTTCCAGACATAACTTGTGTGTTAGTGTATGGATCTCTCTGATATTGTACCGCAAGGTACTATACCACAGAGGGAAGGCTGGGATTGAGTTTGGGGGTGATGAATCATAAGGGGGTTCAAAAAATTTGGGGGGGGGTTTCCTTTTTATACGACTGCAAAAAAATTTTTGTGGTCGTATATTGGTATGACGTTGGCGTTGTCGTCGTCGTCTGGCGTCATCTGGCGTCGTCCGAAGACACATTGGTTTTCGCACTCTAACTTTAGTTTAAGTGAATGGATCTCTATGAAACTTTACCACAAGGTTCAATACCACAAAAGGAAGGTTGGGATTGATTTTGGGGGTTATGGTACCAACATTAAAGGAATTAGGGGCCAAAAATAAGCATTTTTGTAACTTCCAGACATAACTTGTGTGTTAGTGTATGGATCTCTCTGACATTGTACCACAAGGTTCCATATCACAAAAGGAATGCTGGGATTGATTTTGGGGGTAATTGCCTCAAAATTTTTGGAATTAGGGGCCAAAAAGGGGCAAAAAACAAGCATTATTCTAGTTTCATGACAATAACTTGTGTGTAAGTGTATGGATCTTTCTGAAATTGTAATACAAGGTTCCATATCACAAAGGGAAAGCTGGAATTGAGTTTGGGGGTAATTGCTGAAACGTTTAGGAATTGGGGGCCAAAAAGGGGCCAAAAATAAGCATTTTTCTAGTTTCCAGACAATAACTTGTGTTCAAGTGTATGGATCTCTCTGAAATTGTACTGCAAGGTACCATACCACAAAGGAAAGGCTGGGATTGATGATGGGGGTAATTGCCTCAATATTTTAGGAATTAGGGGCCAAAAAGGGGCAAAAAACACATTTTTCTAGTTTCAGGACAATAACTTGTGTGTAAGTGTATGGATCTTTCTGAAATTGTACTACAAGGTTCCATATCACAAAGGGAAAGCTGGGTTTGAGTTTGGGGTTAATTGCCGTAACGTTTAGGAATTTGGGGCCAAAAAGGGGCCAAAAAACACATTTTTCTAGTTTCCAGACAATAACTTGTGTTCAAATGTATGGATCTCTCTGAAATTGTACTGCAAGGTACCATACCACAAAGGGAAGGCTGGGATTGAGTTTGGGGGTGATGAATCATAAGGGGGTTCAAAAAATTTGGGGGGGGGGGGGGATTTTTTTTTTTTCCTTTTTTTTTTCTTTTAAAATTTTCCATTTTAAGTTGGTTATTTCTGATTTATATTTAAAAGCAAATAATAATGATATGGTAGGAGATACACACCAAACAGGATGTGTAAATTATTATATTATAAGTATTGTGCAATAGCAAGAAATTTTCAATTGCACAGTATTGCACAATAGCAAGAAATCTTCAATTGCACAGTATTGCGTAATAGCAAGAAATCTTCAATTGCACAGTATTGCGCAATAGCAAGAAATATCCAATAGCACAATATTGCGCAATAGCTAGAAATTGTCAACTGTACAGTATTGCGCAATAGCAAGAAATAGTTAATTGCACAGTATTGTGCAAAAGAAGATACTTCGTATAAATTGCTTATTTCTTGACCAATTTCAATGGGGTTTTATTCTTGAATTCTTGGGGTTCTTTAATATGCTGAATCTAACTGTGTATTTAGTTTTTGGATTTTGGGCCCCGTTTTTAAATTGGTCCACATTGAGGTCGAAAAGTTCCAAAATTAAACTTTGTTTGATTTCATCAAAAATTGAATTATTGGGGTTCTTTGATATGCCGAATCTAACCGTGTATTTAGATTCTTAATTTTTGGTTCTGTTTTCAAATTGGTCTACATTAAGGTCCAAAGGGTCCAAAATTAAACTTTGTTTGATTTCATCAAAAATTGAATTCTTGGGGTTCTTTGATATGCTGAATCTAACCATGTATTTAGATTTTGGATATTGGACCATAATAGGTGAATGTCCAATTTAAAATTTTTAAGTTCTTAGACCACATTCATTCTGTGTCAGAAACCTATGCTGTGTCAAATATTTAATCACAATCCAAATGCAAAGCTGTATCAAGCTTGAATGTTGTGTCCATACTTGACCCAACTGTTCAGGGTTCGACCTCTGCGGTCGTATCAAGCTGCGCCCTGCGGAGCATTTTTTTTTTCTTTAAAATTTTCCATTTTGAATTGGTTATTTCTGATTTATATATAAAAGCAAATAATAATGATATGGTTTGAATAGGTAAATTAAAATTTTTTAAGTTCTTGGACCACATTCATTCCGTGTCAGAAACCTATGCTGTGTCAAATATTTAATCACAATCCAAATTCAGTGCTGTATCAAGCTTGAATGTTGTGTCCATATTTGCCCCAACTGTTCAGGGTTCGACCTCTGCGGTCGTATCAAGCTGCGCCCAGCGGAGCATTTTATTACAATTGACAGGATTTTTTTTTTAATTTTCTGTAAATGAAAAACTCAACTATTGCACATACTACTTAAGACTTGCCAGAGTTGAAGCAAATGATGAAAAAGTTTTTTCTGCATGCAGGGGCATTCATATGGTATCCATATATCTAGTTTTCTCTTTTTTGGGGCGAGCTCTGTTGAATTTTTTTTTCTCCTCAATTTAAACAAGTTCAAAAATGCTGAAAAAACCTAAGGTGTCTACCTTCCAATTTAATTTTTGAAAATTGTAAATGGAAAAATGGATATTTTTGAGAAAAAAATGCTAAAAATTTTGTGTAAATCTCATATTTTACAGGTACTAGTACTTTTAAAACGTTTACATGAATTGAAATCACAGATGGAAAAGGAGAATCACGAAAAGATGAAACACATAGAAAGACCATTTGGACAGTTTTCTGGTAAATCTTGTGGATCAACTTCTCCTGGTAGATCAGGATTGGTTCCCACGAGTAGTGGCGAACATATCTCTGCAAGAGTTAATAGTGTCAAGATATCACCAAATAAGATTACAGTGAATGGTGTGGAAGGGGATAGTTCATTACCCTATGTTTCACCAACCAAAAGGAATATAGGTAGCAATTCACCAAGGTCACAGGCAATTTATGACATTGGTAAGTACACATAACTTTATTTTATGAAATACAATGAGAAGATTGATGTTTTATTGTTTAATATAGAAGTTTTATTAAAGGTTAAGGTGACTTAAGATATATATCTTTATTAGCATTACAGTTCTAAAGGTATAATTTACATTATTTTTGGTTTATCTGTCATTTTTTTCTCTATCATTTATAAAAGTACAATAATAAAAGTAATATCAATATTAAAATATTAATTTTAGAAATACTTAAAATTCCTTAAGGTATAATAATCATCTACCTGATTTATAGATACTGAGATAAGTGGTAGCAGTTGGACTAATCAACAACCATATGTAATAGGGACATATTCCATGAGCCCATTAACTCTATCAATGAAGCAGAGACTTATTTTACAGTATCTTACACCATTAGCTGAATATCAAGAGGTTAGTATAACAGTATTTTACATTGTTGACTGAGTTGTATTACACTAGAGCATAGGTACTGTAGTCTCTAACAGTATTTTACATTGTTGGCCGAGTTGTATTACACTAGAGCATAGGTACTGTAGTCTCTAACAGTATTTTACATTGTTGGCCGAGTTGTATTACACTAGAGCATAGGTACTGTAGTCTCTAACTGTATTTTACATTGTTGGCCGAGTTGTATTACACTAGAGCATAGGTACTGTAGTCTCTAACAGTATTTTACATTGTTGACTGAGTTGTATTACACTAGAGCATAGGTACTGTAGTCTCTAACAGTATTTTACATTGTTGACCGAGTTGTATTACACTAGAGCATAGGTACTGTAGTCTCTAACAGTATTTTACATTGTTGGCCGAGTTGTATTACACTAGAGCATAGGTACTGTAGTCTCTAACAGTATTTTACATTGTTGGCCGAGTTGTATTACACTAGAGCATAGGTACTGTAGTCTTTAACAGTATTTTACATTGTTGGCCGAGTTGTATTACACTAGAGCATAGGTACTGTAGTCTCTAACTGTATTTTACATTGTTGGCCGAGTTGTATTACACTAGAGCATAGGTACTGTAGTCTCTAACTGTATTTTACATTGTTGGCCGAGTTGTATTACACTAGAGCATAGGTACTGTAGTCTCTAACTGTATTTTACATTGTTGGCCGAGTTGTATTACACTAGAGCATAGGTACTGTAGTCTCTAACTGTATTTTACATTGTTGGCCGAGTTGTATTACACTAGAGCATAGGTACTGTAGTCTCTAACAGTATTTTACATTGTTGGCCGAGTTGTATTACACTAGAGCATAGGTACTGTAGTCTCTAACTGTATTTTACATTGTTGGCCGAGTTGTATTACACTAGAGCATAGGTACTGTAGTCTCTAACAGTATTTTACATTGTTGGCCGAGTTGTATTACACTAGAGCATAGGTACTGTAGTCTATAATAGTATTTTACATTGTTGGCCGAGTTGTATTACACTAGAGCATAGGTACTGTAGTCTCTAACAGTATTTTACATTGTTGACTGAGTTGTATTACACTAGAGCATAGGTACTGTAGTCTATAACAGTATTTTACATTGTTGGCCGAGTTGTATTACACTAGAGCATAGGTACTGTAGTCTCTAACAGTATTTTACATTGTTGGCCGAGTTGTATTACACTAGAGCATAGGTACTGTAGTCTATAACAGTATTTTTTTTACATTGTTGACCGAGTTGTATTACACTAGAGCATAGGTACTGTAGTCTCTAACAGTATTTTACATTGTTGACTGAGTTGTATTACACTAGAGCATAGGTACTGTAGTCTATAACAGTATTTTACATTGTTGGCCGAGTTGTATTACACTAGAGCATAGGTACTGTAGTCTCTAACAGTATTTTACATTGTTGGCCGAGTTGTATTACACTAGAGCATAGGTACTGTAGTCTATAACAGTATTTTACATTGTTGGCCGAGTTGTATTACACTAGAGCATAGGTACTGTAGTCTCTAACAGTATTTTACATTGTTGGCCGAGTTGTATTACACTAGAGCATAGGTACTGTAGTCTATAACAGTATTTTACATTGTTGACTGAGTTGTATTACACTAGAGCATAGGTACTGTAGTCTATAACAGTATTTTACATTGTTGGCCGAGTTGTATTACACTAGAGCATAGGTACTGTAGTCTATAACAGTATTTTACATTGTTGGCCGAGTTGTATTACACTAGAGCATAGGTACTGTAGTCTATAACAGTATTTTACATTGTTGGCCGAGTTGTATTACACTAGAGCATAGGTACTGTAGTCTCTAACAGTATTTTACATTGTTGGCCGAGTTGTATTACACTAGAGCATAGGTACTGTAGTCTATAACAGTATTTTTTTTACATTGTTGACCGAGTTGTATTACACTAGAGCATAGGTACTGTAGTCTCTAACAGTATTTTACATTGTTGGCCATGTTGTATTACACTAGAGCATAGGTACTGTATAACAGAGGAGATAGACAGATGTCACTTTGTCATTCCATTTATGCAAGTATTAAAAATGGAAATTGATGTATGAGAGAAGATTGTCTAGTTCTGTGAAAATAATACAAGACTTAAGTTAACTAGTATACATATATTATCTGACTTTTTTTTCTTACTTTCTATTTGAATGTGCAAGACTAGAAAATTAGTTAACTAGTATACATATATTATCTGACTTTTTTTTTCTTACTTTCTATTTGAATGTGCAAGACTAGAAAATTGACAAGTTCAGGATGCATGTTTTTTAACTTATGACCAACAGGTAAATAGAAAGTGATTCTTTAAGATTTTGACTTTTAAGGACATAGACAGTTGATTAAGACTCAGTAGTAATCCAGTTTAGGTGAATTTAAAGTTTTTAGTACAACAAGAGTTCATCATAGGAAAAATAACCATCTTTCTTACTTAAATAATTTTTCAGTCTAATTTTATCTGAAAATATTGCTTTTTTACCTTTCCAGCTTCTGAGTACAGCTTTTGAAAAGAATGCATTAGATTTGATATTTTATTATGTTGACTTGAAAAAGAATGTTGATGGAAGATTAGCACTAGAAGCATTAAAGGTACTTTAAGGCCAAGTAGTTAAGTATCTGTTGGTATGAATAAAGAGATACAAATTGTACCTCAATGAGACAGCAACCCTACAAGGCAAAAAAGAAAATACAAAATACATTAAGATGTTTATTACAGTCTTCAACAACTTTATAAACTGTGCAAGAAGACTTGATCTTGTCATTTGCCAAAAGTAGTTTGTACAGAATTGATGTATCTAAAAAAATACCAGACACCATGAGTTTATAAACAAAAGAATAGATAAAATCTTAACAAGTTTATTAAACCAGGAAGAAAGTTATGAAGGATAAATTCATAACTTTTCAATATTAGCAAACACTTATATTCAGCTCAACTTATTGTAACTCATACAGAAATTTTATATAATTTTCAGTATTTAGCTACACTATTATGTCACAAGAAGTTTTCTGTGGAGTTCCTGCAAACAAATGGAGTACAAAAGTTATTAGAAGTATACAGACCATCTATCTCAGCCACTGGTGTATCACTTTGTCTATATTACTTGTCTTATTTTGAAGATGCTATGGAAAGGGTAAGCTATATATAAGTTTTTATACGACCGCAAAAAAATTTTGTGGTCGTATATTGGTATGACGTTGGCGTCGTCGTCGTCCGAAGACACATTGGTTTTCGCACTCTAACTTTAGTTTAAGTGAATGGATCTTTTTGAAATTTGACCATAAGGTTAAATACCACAAAAGGAAGGTTGGGATTGATTTTGGGGGTTATGGTACCAACAGTTAAGGAATAAGGGGCCAAAAAGGGGCCAAAAATAAGCATTTTCTAGTTTCCAGACAATAACTGTGGAACGGTGTATGGATCTCTCTGAAATTATACTACAAGTTTCCATACCACAAAGGGATGGTTAGGATTTGCTTTGGGGGTTATGGCTCAAACCGTTTAGGAATTAGGGGCAAAAAAGGGGGAAAAACAAGGTTGTCCTGGTTAATGGACAAATACTTTAGTACAAAACATAATTTAAAGCAGTGTAAGGGAGATAAATCAAATACATCATTGAAATTATCTCCCTTACACTGCTTTTAAATTATGTATTAAGTAATGGTTAATGAACAATAAAGATAATTTAAAACAGTGTAAGGGAGTTAATCCAAATACAACGTTTTGGTTACTTCCCTTACACTGCTTATAAATTATGTTTAAAGAAATGCATATTTATAAAGGAAGACCAGTAAAAATATCTGCAAATGTTGCAATCTTTTTTTTTTACAAAAAAATCCATATGATGATTTGACACTATATTTGTAATTCTATTATAAAATAGATTAAGTTAGCACTATGGTAAATTTAAATGGGTAATTATGGTTGCCAACTCCATTGGAAATTTGAATTGAGATTATGACCATATCTTGAGGGAAAGAATTTTTTGGGGGAAAAAAGGGGGGGGGATAAAAAGAAATTGTGGGGGGTCAATTTTTTCTCATTTCAGATTTCAGAAATTAAAAAGAATTATTCTTCAAATATTATTTTTTTTTCAAATTTCAAATATTGAAAAATTTCAAGAAGTAATCTTTAATTGCACAGTATGGCGCATTAGATTTGTAAAATCTTTGATCACATTTATTTATTTGTTATGCCGAATCTAACAGTGTATTTAGATTTTTAATTTTGGGTCCAGTTTTCAAATTGGTCTACATTAAGGTCCAAAGGGTCCAAAATTAAACTTTGTTTGATTTTAGCAAAAATTGAATATATGAGGTTCTTTGATATGCTGAATCTAAACATGTATTTAGATTTTTGATTTTTGGCCCAGTTTTCAAGTTGGTCCAAATTGGGGTCCAAAATTTAACTTTGTTTGATTTCAACAAAAATTGAATATATGGGGTTCTTTGATATGCTGAATCTAACCATGTATTTAGATTTTTTATTTGTGGACCCCGTTATCAAATTGGTTCATATTGAGGTCAAAAGGGTCCAAAATTAAACTTTGTTTGATTTCATCAAAAATTGAATTATTGGGGTTCTTTGATATTCCAAATCTAACCGTGTATTTAGATTTTTAATTTTGAGTCCTGTTTTTTAAATTGGTCTACATTAAGGTCCAAAGGGTCCAAAATTAAACTTAGTTTGATTTTAACAAAAATTGAATTCTTGGGGTTCTTTGATATGCTGAATCTAAACATGTGTTTAGATTTTTGATTATGGGCCCAGTTTTCAAGTTGGTCCAAGTTGGGGTCCAAAATTAAACTTTGTTTGATTTCAACAAAAATTGAATATATGGGGTTCTTTGATATGCTGAATCTAAACATGTATTTAGATTTTTGATTATGGCCCAGTTTTCAAGTTGGTCCAAATTGGGGTCCAAAATTAAACTTTGTTTGATTTCAACAAAAATTGAATATATGAGGTTCTTTGATATGCTGAATCTAACCATGAATTTAGATTTTTTATTTGTGGGCCCCGCTATCAAATTGGTTCATATTGAGGTCAAAAGGGTCCAAAATTAAACTTTGTTTGATTTCATCAAAAATTGAATTATTGGGGTTCTTTGATATTCCAAATCTAACCGTGTATTTAGATTTTTAATTTTAAGTCCTGTTTTTTAAATTGGTCTACATTAAGGTCCAAAGGGTCCAAAATTAAACTTAGTTTGATTTTAGCAAAAATTGAATTCTTGGGGTTCTTTGATATGCTGAATCTAAACATGTGTTTAGATTTTTGATTATGGGCCCAGTTTTCAAGTTTGTCCAAGTTGGGGTCCAAAATTAAACTTTGTTTGATTTTAACAAAAATTAAATATATGGGGTTCTTTGATATGCTGAATCTAACCATGTATTTTGATTTTGGACATTGGACCATAATAGGTAAATTAAAAAAATTCAAGTTCTTAGACCACATTCTTTCTGTGTCAGAAACCTATGCTGTGTCAAATATTTAATAACAATCCAAATTCAGAGCATTATCAAGCTTGAATGTTGTGTCCATACTTGCCCCAACTGTTCAGGGTTCGACCTCTGCAGTCGTATCAAGCTGCGCCCCAGCGAAGCATTTTATTTTATAGATAAATTCTGTCCTACAAAATGACAATTTAACTAACTTCAAATATGTATATTGTTATACTAAAGAAGGGATAATTTTACAGTCCTACATTGTTGAGCAGCATCAATGCAAAACATTTGATTCAACATTGAGATGTAAATTAGAAAATTGATAATGGATGGATTGAAACTAATATCCATAATGTAAATATTTAATCAAATCACTTGAAAATAACACTTTTGTCTCAAAGGGTTAGTATGAGCTATTGTAATTTCTTTGATCTTTGTGTCATCTTTTAACAATTTAAAATTTTGAAAAATTTGTTCCAACTGCATCTTCTTAGTCTCTGCTGCCTCTTCAATATTAAAATTTTGTTAAATCTGATCCCTTTAAATCAGGAGACAAACATGGACCAAATTTGTATTATGAGACAAAATATTTTAATATTCAGGACAAGCAGAAAAATTAAATTTAATATCTAAAACAACATTCTTGATAACCTTGGATGTATTTACTATGCAAAAAATGAAGGTGTCTTCCACTTAGAACTGGTGTGTTGGCAGGAATACTGATGTTGTTTTTAAACTATTAAGTCAAAGAATTAACCCCAAAAATGATTAAAAAATGTCAAAGTCCAGTTGCAGGTTCCATGCTGCCTTTTGATTAAATATCACAGTTGTGAAGTGAGAATTGATGCAGCTTATTTGATTCATTTAATCAAATGCTAAAAACAAAATGGTAGACATATACTATTGTATTCTTAACATGCATTTTTTGTTTATATGATTTAAAGAGTTTTATTTTTTTTTGTAGGTTTGTTTGTTTCCAGAACATATCTTGTCTAAAGTTGTTAAGTAAGTAAAATATTTAATAATTTAAAGTCATCTGTGAATTTAAGAATCTGAGTCAACTAAAAGAGTCATGGCTAAAAGATTTTTTTTTATGGTTTAGTAAAATCATACATTATTTTAGTCCAAGGCAGGGGTTCAAATTAACATTTGGTACTGGAAGGTCCAGGACCTTTGACACTCCAAACTGAAAGGTCCACAACCTAAATTCTAGGTCCTACTTTTACTTGAAATATTTCCTAACATAGTAAGATACAAGTAACAAAATTAATGTGCTGTTGGTGTTAGGTCAACTTGTTTCATTGTCAAAGTCACTGTTTTATAAAATATTTAATAATAATTGTAATTGTCTTTTATATTATAAATTCAGATAATCTTTTTTCTTTGTTATTGAGGAGGGTGTCACCATGGGTGGGTGTGTTGTCTCAACTATTGGTAATTTATTACTACTTATACCATTTTATAAAACAGTTCAAATTCAAAGCTGTTTAAGCAGAGACGTATATATGTCTCTGGTTTAAGTGTATCATATCTAGTTGCACTATTATAATGCATTAGTTCCTCTGTGAAAATAAGATAAGAAACTTCCAGATTTGTACTGGTCCTATAAAATTGAGAAGACATTACCTCTTGGAATTGTAGTAATATGTTTACACTATACAACAATCTACATGTAATATCAATATTTATTAATGATAAAGAAAATTACTGTCACATTTTTTTGGATTTTGAGATGAAAATTTATGAACTAAAAGTAATTTTGAGTTTCTGTAAAAAAATATTTCCTACTTTTTCTTTCTTTTCAATATATCTTTTGGTTTTCAATTCTAGTGTTTATATTTTATCATCATAGATGTATTTTGTCAACAGCCTGGAATTATTATTTTTTCATTGTATTTGATCGGCAAACCCGGAATTACCCTTATCCGCTCCGGAATCGGATCCGTTTTTTGTTATTTTCTTCATTTCCTGTGTATGGCATCCAATGTTTTTCAATGTTGTTTTGTCAGTCAGATACGATTTTACTCGGATTTACACATTACTAGTTGGCAATTTTCGGTATAAAGCTAGCGGTTGAACAAAATGAACATCGCTGTCATGAATAATAATGATGAAAATAAATTTTGAGATTGTTTGGAAATTTTTGTTTAAAAAGGTCGGCAAAGTTTATTTTTATTTTCTTTCAAACCTAAGGTCCGTCGGGCATAGCTTGTAACCAAAACGAGAGTCCGACTGCAAAAATGGAAGGTCGCGGACCTCGGACCACCGCTAATTTGAACCCCTGCAAGGTCAGGAGGTATTAGTGTATTTTTTAAAACTTTTGCTCGGTAATTCAAGAGGGCTTAGATGTAAAAAAAAAAAAAATCACTTTAAAATCTGGTCTATTGACTGACTGACTTATTTGAACAGTTAAGTGAACAATCTGTTTATATTTAGAACACATATTCCAAACATTATCTGCATATATAGCAACTAGTTGGTAATCTACCAAAATTCTCTGTTTTTATACTCCTGCTCCAAAGAAGCTTCACCTCTGTCTAGCTGTCACATGCAATTTTCTCAGGAACTGCAAATCAGAGCATATAGAAAAAGAAATTAAAAAAGGGATTTGTTTGACTTTTCTGACATCATGGTAGCATTTTTTTGGTGAATAAACAAATTTTTTTTATGTTTTCAGTTATATTCTGTGGCTGTTGGAATGTTCCCACAATTCCAGCAGAAGTCATGCAGCCATGTTTTTAGGACAAGCCTTTACATTCAGGGTTATACTTGATTTATTTGATAAGAAGGATGGACTAAGAAGATTGGTTAATGTTGTAAGTTATTCTACTTTAAATTTTATATCAGTTACAATTTATGGATAACTTCCTGTTGTGTGTCTAAAAAATAAAATCGGCATTTATCAAAGAATATCAGAAATAGGCATGAATCTACATAAAAGGTTTTGTTGTGAGGCACAGGCTTTTTCTTAAGTCAAGCCATTGTCAAGATCAAGAAAAAGACATAAAATCCCTGGATAATGAAGAGATGAAATCATTAGAGGCTATCCCATTCTACAGAAATTTGTATTTTATGCTCAGTAATCATGTTTTAATAGTTATAGTTGTTCATTTCAATGAATTTTCTAATTATGAGCTTTGATGTAAAAGGCAAATATTTTGTATACTAGTTTATAATCATTGGTGTGCTTGAATCTCATTATGTATAAACCAAAATTAGGTATAAATTGACCTTATTTACTTGTGTTGTAAGATTTAATGTTATTTGTCTTAGATAAGTACACTGGAGATCTTGAATGAAAATGATGAACAAGTTCACAACACATTGAATGATGATCAGATATACACAATGAGACAGATGGTCAGACACGTTACATTTGCTATGAAACGCTATTTTGAAGCACACTTGTCACTGAAAGCTGATGAAATACGTAGATCTCACTTGAGAAATGATGGCGGTTCTCCCGTACAGGAGACACCAGCATATAAAGTAAGTAATAACAGTGAAAATGGAAAAATGGCACAAACATGTAAAAAATCTGTGGGTTGTGTTTTAATGGGTTTCTTGAATGTTTAACAAACTTGGCATTAATGCAGAATGTACTTAAGGCAAGTAACTTGAATTCATAGATTCACAAATTTTCCTCTTTAGGAATTTTAATATGGTCTGTATAGCTCAGGAAGTAAGTAGCTTGATTCATAATCTTAAAATCACTTTTTACACATCTTTTGATATTGTTTCACATTTTCTTCTTTTGTTGTTGTAATTTCCAATGAAGCTCAAATAATGTAGGATTGGGATAATATCTTTTTAAGATGATATGATGTTGTTATTTAATTAACTGATTTTCTTGTGTTGAAGTTCCAATATACTTTTAATACATTATTGTAATCTTAAAAATCATTTTTAAACATTTCAGCCACCTGTCTTCTTCAGTTTTTCAGTTATGTCTCTCAACTACATTTTATGTTCAAAATAATTTGACACCAAACATTTATTTGTCAGACATTTTCTTTATTGTTTATTATTGGAAATGTTATATTGTCCTAGAACATATTCACTTCTTCAGATGAAGTGAAATCTGTGAACAATATATTTTGCAGCCAATAAAAGTATCTGGTGAAGTGGTACAAGATAATATAGAGTTAATGATGGAGCTGATGCCTGTCAGACTTCACTGGGATCCAGAGTTGCTCTTCCATAAACTTGGGGGTGTTGTTCTGTTAACCAAATTACTGGCATTGATACCTTCATGGAGTAATTATACTGGAAAGTAAGTATTAAAACAAGTAAATTGTACATGGTTGTATCAGGGAAGATTAAATCTATATGATTCTAAACTTAAAAAGGCACCAGAGAATAATACTTTAGTTTATTGTCTACGAATGTGATATATAAGGAGGTATGATAATGGTAAGGAGGTCACTGTCAATCAAAACCAAGGGTCGTGAAAGTGAATATCAATATATCTAAAGGTCATGGCTTTTAATAATTGACATAGATACATACTGTATGGTAAGCCAAATGTGAACAATTCAAATTGGAAGAACATGCATTTAAATTAAACTATGAATGTTAAAATTGTGGTGTCCTTTCGAATCTTCACTGATTTGATATTTACTGTAATTAGTCAAGACCACAAAATTGACAACATTTGTATAAAACATAGACCTGAAATAAATTATTGTACCATATTTTACAACATGAATAAGATATCGACTGATTTTCAAATCTGTCCATCTTAATACTATGATAAACATAACATTCTTCAGTATTTTTATGCCCACTTATGGGCATCTGCCCGTTCCTCTGTCCGTCCTTCTGTCCCTCTTCAGGTTAAAGTTTTTGGTCAAGGTAGTTTTTGATGAAGTTGAAGTCCAATCAACTTGAAACTTAGTACACATGTTCCCTATGATATGATCTTTCTAATTTTAATGCCAAATTAGAGTTTTGACCCCAATTTCACGGTCCACTGAACATAGAAAATGATAGTGCGAGTGGGGCATCTGTGTACTATGGACACATTCTTGTTTTCAATATTTTTACATATACAAGAATCAAATGTGATATAAAATATTTTATCTATTTTTTGTATTTAAGGTCAGAGACGGTCAAGAATACACTAGATATATTCACTGTGTGTACAGTTACTCCAAAGACACAGTTAGCTTTATTACAAAATATTACTGTACCAGAAAATTTAGTTTATCCTGCCATCAGGTATGATGAATACATATATAACACCATGATTTAAATTTTCATGTAGTAGGGATAATTGATAAAGTTTTCAGTCTAAAATACAAAACCACAATGAATTTTCTAAACAATTGTCTTTTTGATAATTTTATTACATTGAGTTGAAATATGTAAGCTTTTATTTTAAGATGTGCTGGAATAAATAAGAGATATGGATGTTGATATTATTAGATAAGCAGTATTGACATATTTCATCATGAGATTTTTACAAAATTATGACATCTGACAATAGGTTTCCAAGTAAATTTGAACTGGCTGGACATTTTATCAATTCTGTTTTTGTGCTCTTGCATTTGTAAATAAGTGTAATAAAGCCAATGAAGGTAAGTAACTTTAGGGAGATGAATGACCAGAAATTTTTGTCAAAACACATGATTATAACCCACAGAACAAAGTTCCATAGGGTATAATGTTTTTGACCCGCCTGTCCATCCGTCAGTCCTATTCTTGTCATCACAACTCCTCTAGAATCGCTTAACAGAATTTCATGCAACTTTGTAGATAATAAGGACATACTGTGTAGATGTGCATATTGACAGGAAATTATGATTCAAGTTATTTTCTAGGATTTATATCCATTTGAATTTAGAATTTTGGCATAAATATACTACAACAGTTTGTTATCGCAACTCCTCTGAAACCACAATACAGAATTTCATGAAACTTTGTAGATAATAAGGACATACTATGTAGATGTGCATATCGTCAGGAAATTATGATTCAATTTATTTTCTAGGAGTTATGCCCATTTGAACTTAGAATTTTGTCCTAAATATACTACTGCAACATTTTGTCATCTCAACTCCTCTGAAACCACACAACAGAATTTTATGAAACTTTGTAGTTATTGAGGACATAATATGTAGATGTGCATGTCCACAAAATTTTTTATCAGTTGACTTTTGTAGGAGTTATGAGTCTTTGAACTTAGGAATCTGGTGAGATTTTGTTAGCCCAGTGACAATGTGGGGGTGTGGGGTATGTGAGCGTGCTCACTAAGGTTCTTTAATTAATTCATACATTGATATGATTTTTTGTTAATTAACAGTGCATTCTTTTAAGTGTGAAAATTCATTGGACTTGGTTTTTGTTGAATTCATCAATAATGCAATAGAATACTGATAAGAAACTGAACTGTTGTATTACAATGTTGTTTTCCGGTCTGTGTCTGTCAATCCTGATTTAAGTTTGGTTTACGGTAGTTTGCTATGAAGTTGTGGTCACATCAACCTGAAAGAAATTATTATACATGTTCATAGTGATTTTAACTTCAAAAATATATGCCAAATTAAGGATTTGACCCAGAACAGGGCATGGTGTCCAATACACTATTCTTGTATTTTGTTCACATGAGATATTTATAATTATCCATTTCATTGAATTTCTGTTTAGAGAATTGTCTTAAAATAAACAAACAAGTCTAGAAAATATAACTGGTTTTTTATCTGACTTAAAAAAAACTCCTTTTAACACCATTGTAGATTTTGTGACTTTTATCCAAGATCATTTTTATTTTAGCATATTTATAAATTTAGCTGATGGTGAAACATTAGCAGAACCAGAAGTACAGAAGTCAGCATTGAATGTTCTGATAAATTGTGTGTGTGGTCCTATAGAAAGGGTAAGATTGGAATAAATAACAATTATTATTGAGTTATCAATTTATTATCAGTAACAAATATATATGTATGGCACAGCCAAGATAAAGATAATTCTAATATAAGTAAAGTTGGAAAGAAAATAAGCTGTAATTTGTGATTGCATCATTATTATTATTTTGATTTTCAAATTTAAAAAAACTAAACCAATGTTAAATTAGGTTAGAAATTGTTTTTTTATAGTATGAAGCTGGTGTAGGTAGATAAGTTTTAGAAATTGTTTTTTTTTATAATATTGAGCTGGTGTAGGTAAATAAGTTTGAGGAATTGTTTTTTTTATAGTATGGAGCTGGTGTAGGCAGATACATGAGTGTGGGTAGTAGGAAGAAGATAAATTCAAAGATGGGAGAAGATATTCTCAGTAAGATGTGGAATGGTATCAGAATTAACAATGGTATTATGGTAAGTAAAGTGTAATGGTATTAGAATTAACAATGGGATTATGGTAAGTAAAGTGGAATGGTATCAGAATTAACAATGGTATTATGGTAAGTAAAGTGGAATGGTATTAGAATTAACAATGGTATTATGGTAAGTAAAGTGGAATGGTATCAGAATTAACAATGGTATTATGGTAAGTAAAGTGGAATGGTATCAGAATTAACAATGGTATTATGGTAAGTAAAGTGGAATGGTATCAGAATTAACAATGGTGTTATGGTAAGTAAAGTGGAATGGTATCAGAATTAACAATGGTATTATGGTAAGTAAAGTGTAATGGTATTAGAATTAACAATGGTATTATGGTAAGTAAAGTGGAATGGTATTAGAATTAGCAATGGTTATATGGTTAGTCTGTTGCAGGAAGAAATCAGAAATTCAGTCAGTCTAGTCTGATATTTAAGTGACATGCCAACTTGTCAACTTTTTTAGCCCAATCAGATGTTGTGTGATATGATGCAAGCTTGAATTTGACAAATCAAATATATTGATAACAAGTGCCATGGTTCAGTTTTATCTGGTAATTGTTGCTTCAGGCAATGTTTTAGTTTGACCAGGGGAGTAGAGTGGACATGAATTTTATTTGACATTTTTCTTTGCTCTCTTTGCTAAGCTTGGAAGGAAGGGATTATATGTATATGTCAGTTTTTTCTCCCTCCTTTAGTCTTTAATTGTTAGACTTTCCAATTCCATTTAACAAGAAATTTTGATTAGACATAACTGACACCTGTTACTTTTATGTTACACAATTTTTCTTTCAGGTGCTTCTGAAGTTGTTATCTATTAAAACACCAATAACAGATGCTGATTCTATTAGGGCATTAGCCTGTAAGGTTAGTCACATAAATACTTTTTTAACAATAGATAGTTAGAGCTAATTTCCTAATGCTTGTAGATTAAGACTTTGGTTGGCATTCTTGCTTTGTTTGTATAAAAGTTTGCTCAAGCATTGTAATTAAGATTGACATCTACAAAACAATAAAAATAGGCAGAGTTAAACCTGTATACATTATACTTATATTTGATTGAATGTTTTGTATCTAAATATAATGTATGCAGGTTTAACTCCGCCTAGTTATATTATTTGCAGCTGTCAGTCTTAATTGCAATGCTTGAGCAAACATCTATACGAACAAAGCAAGCAAGCCAACCAAAGTCTTAATCTACAGGCATTAGGAAATAAGCTTTAAACATGATAGGGACATTTGTCCTATAACTTTGTGCATAAATCCAAATTTGGGCAAGGTACTCATTCATTCAAATTCTAAATTGCTGTGTGATGATATTTTGAATTTTTTTAAAAGAAATTCCAAAATTTGATGAGTCAGGATATAGGTTATTGTTCCCTTTTGAAAAAATTGTTTGAACTAAAGAGAACAATATTTATTGAGACTAATTACAAATGGGGGTAGACAGTTTGTGTCTGCAACTCTCAAATAACTTTCCAGATTTAAATGTTATGTTCAAAGAATCCTTATTATGTTAGATCATTGTGTATGTCTTATCATATTTTTATCTTATTTATTTTGGTGATTTCCCATAACATGAAAATATCTCCAAACATGACAAACTTTGGAGGGATTTGTGTATCTGCAAGTTAACTTAATGATAAAACTCTGAAACCAGTAACTGAATTTTGAAATATAGTGAGATTGGGTAAGAACTTTTTCTCAACATTGAAATTGTCTGTAACATTGATTGATTTAATATTCAGGCATTACTTGGACTTTCAAGATCAGAAACAGTAAGACAGATCATCAGCAAACTACCTCTCTTTACTAATGGACAGATACAATGTAAGTTCTACACATCAGTCTATTATCTTAGTCAACTTAAACAGTTAGACAGATCATCAGTAAACTACCTCTCTTTACTAATGGACAGATACAATGTAAGTTCTACATATCAGTCAATTATCTTAGTCAACTTAAACAGTAAGACATATCATCAGTAAACTACCTCTCTTTACTAATGGACAGATACAATGTAAGTTCTACATATCAGTCAATTATCTTAGTCAACTTAAACAGTTAGACATATCATCAGCAAACTACCTCTCTTTACTAATGGACAGATACAATGTAAGTTCTACACATCAGTCAATTATCTTAGTCAACTTAAACAGTTAGACAGATCATCAGTAAACTACCTCTCTTTACTAATGGACAGATAGAATGTAAGTTCTACACATCAGTCAATTATCTTAGTCAATTTAAACAGTTAGACAGATCATTAGTAAACTACCTCTCTTTACTAATGGACAGATACAATGTAAGTTCTGCACATCAGTCAATTATCTTAGTCAACTTAAACAGTTAGACAGATCATCAGTAAACTACCCCCCTTTACTAATGGACAGATACAATGTAAGTTATACACATCAATCAATTATCTTAGTCAACTTAAACAGTTAGACAGATCATCAGTAAACTACCTCTCTTTACTAATGGACAGATACAATGCAAGTTCTACACATCAGTCAATTATCTTAGTCAACTTAAACAGTAAGACATATCATCAGTAAACTACCTCTCTTTACTAATGGACAGATACAATGTAAGTTATACACACTAGTCAGTTATCTTGGTTAAGTAGTTGACAGATACAGTATAAGTTCTAAATATTGATATGTAAGCTGTCTTGTTATACTCCCAGCTTAGTTAAATGGTTGGTAATGATTGATAGTATAAGTTCTAAATATTGATATGTAAGTTGTCTTGTTATACCCCCCAGTGTTCTCCCCAGGCCATTAAAGGACCGCGGGCCCGCGATGTATAATTTTTTACCGCGGTGGTATCGTTCTTACCGCGATGTATAATTTTTCTCCATGGTGCTAAAATTTTTAGTTAAAAAATCGTAAAGTGTTAAACGACTTGTTAAATCTTTTCCGTGCGGTATAAAATTCCAGGTGAAATTTGACCAGTTCAAACCAGTTCAACACGGATTGTTTACACCACGTGATCGATTTACCTTTATGAGGTTAACCTTTGTTGATTGGATTTAATTGATGTAATTGACACTTTTTACATGTTTCTTTTGTGTTTTAATTTAGAGGTCATAACTTTATGATCATAGATAACTATTTTAAGGCTTCACTCACCACCTGACTATAGTCGGCAAATACTTTGTACACAACCGTGTTGACCCGATAGTTGTACACACGATGGTACATATTTTGTACATTATAAAGTTAGCTCAATACTTATATTATAGTTTTATATGTCTCTGATTAAACCATGGCAAAAATTATCTTTAATTATGACATAGTTATTGCATGATATTCCGGTTTCAAACTGTCAACAAGTAATTCAAAGGGGAAGGATCACATGACCCAGTTAGTTCATGTAGAATATTCAAGATTATTTACAATTAACTGCAATCTATTCTATTTTATAAATAAAATGCATGACTGTACCTTCAAACTGGATATCTATATCCATATGATCATCAATGAGTAACAGAAGTGATCTTGCAATTTTAATCCATAAGCACATGTTAAATCTATTTATATCTACTTCCTGTCATTTAGGCGGGAAAATACCGGTAGGGAGACTTTGTTGTTGACATTGAATATGTTACTTATAGATCTATAGACCTAAGATAAATTTATAGATTTAGGAATTCTTTTTAAAGGGATCATGACAAATAAAGATTTAGATTTCAGTGCAGTATTAAGTCTGTATCTATGTTTGATTATCACCAAAGACAAGAAAGGTTAATATTTACATGTACATGAAATCTATGGCAAAATGTTTTAAAATTTATGAAATTTTTTTTTTATTAAAATTTAAGATAGAAACTGGTTCAAATTATAACACAATTTTGTTCTTGTTAATTTTATATCTCCTTATGACAGGAATCCTTTCACATACAACAACTTTCTTTCTAGAAACTAGAAAGATTTTTTAAATTGAACATTTTTGTTCTCTTTTGAATCTGGGAACAGTATATCTAACAATATATATGTTCCTGTTTGAATGATATTTTATTTTTATTGATCATGGATAAAAGATTTAATTACTTTAAATTTAGATGAATATTATGTAATGAATCATGTTTTATTTATTTTAAAAAAAATATTAAAAAGAATACAAACTGTTTATTGATCTTTTTAACCAATAATATTCTGACATAACACAGTACCACAGTATTAAAACAAAACAAGAGACATAAAAACTGCAGTAACTAGAAATATAGCGACGCCACGTGACACAACTGATTGTATGAATCATTTCACCAAGCTGTTCAAACGCGTTACCCTGGTGCTATCCAAAAATCCTGGGGAGAACACTGCCCCCAGCTTAGTTAAGTGGATGTATTGATTGATAGTATAAGTTCTAAATATTGATATGTAAGCTGTCTTGTTATACCCCCAGCTTAGTTAAATGGGTGGTATTGATTGATAGTATAAGTTCTAAATATTGATCTGTAAGCTGTCTTGTTATACCCCCAGCTTAGTTAAATGGGTGGTATTGAATGATAGTATAAGTTCTAAATATTGATCTGTAAGCTGTCTTGTTATACCCCCAGCTTAGTTAAATGGGTGGTATTGAATGATAGTATAAGTTCTAAATATTGATCTGTAAGCTGTCTTGTTATACCCCCAGCTTAGTTAAATGGGTGGTATTGAATGATAGTATAAGTTCTAAATATTGATCTGTAAGCTGTCTTGTTATACCCCCAGCTTAGTTAAATGGGTGGTATTGAATGATAGTATAAGTTCTAAATATTGATCTGTAAGCTGTCTTGTTATACCCCCAGCTTAGTTAAATGGGTGGTATTGATTGATAGTATAAGTTCTACAGTATCATACATTGTAAGAAAAAAGATAGAGGAGTGCCACTATTCCTGACACACACAAAACACTGTTAAAATGTTAACCCTTAAGAATGTTGCCAAGCACTAAAACCCCCATGGAGATTTACAAAAGTTTGCAAGTATGTTATAAAATATATGATAACTAATGTCAATGCGATGATATTGACCCAATTTACTTGACTGTTGATTATGCTTCATTGAAATAACAGAATTTTTGCTAGTATTGAATCTACAAAAGAAAACAGCATCCTTGCTAAGTCGCATGAACATGAATATTCCTTTCAGTAGTTAAAAATAGAGCTTTCTTCACCTCACATAATTCATAATTTGTTATATCACCAAGCAGCTGTGTTCATCAAAGCACAGATGTAGTGTGATTGACATTTAGCAAAGAATTTCCCTCAAACCAGTGCAAGGAGCCATCTTGAACTTGCAGTGAGGTGAGAGTGTTTACCTTGGAGGCCTCACTCACTATGACTTTGAGAATACGAACAGCAATGAAAGCTAATTCTTTTGCTTTAGTTTTTAGCTCACCGGCTTCGGGCCCCATGTGAGCTTATGCCATCACTTGGCGTCCATCGTCGTCTGTCGTCGTAAACTTTTTAAAAAATCTTCTCATCTGAAACTACTAGGCCAAATACCTTCAAACTTTAACTTAATGTTCCTTAGGGTATCTAGTTTATAAATTGTATCCGAAGTTTAGATCCATCGACAAACATGGCCACCATGGCTTAAAATAGAACATAGGGGTCAAATGCAGTTTTTGGCTTATATCTTAAAAACTAAAGCTTTTAGAGCAAATCTGACTTGGGGTAAAATTGTTCAATTGGTCAAGATCTATCAGCCCTGAAATTTTCAAACGAATCGAACAACCCATTATGGGGTTGCTGCCACTAAATTGGTAGTTTTAAGGAAATTTTGCAGTTTTTTGTTATCTTGAATATTATTATAGATAGATATAAACTGTAAACAGCAATAATGTTCAGCAAAGTAAGATCTACAAAAAAATTAATAAGACCATAATTGTCAATTGACCCCTTAAGGAGTTATTGCCCTTTAAAGACAATTTTACACAATTTGTTCATCAAGTTTGCTAACATTTAAAAATCTTCTCCTCTGAAACTACTGGGCCAATTACCTTCAAACTTTAACTAAATGTTCCTTAGGGTATCTTGTTTATAATATGTATCCGAAGTTTTGATCCATTGACAAACATGGCCACCATGGCTAAAAATAGAACATAAGGGTCAAATGCAGTTTTTGGCTTATATCTCAAAAACTAAAGCTTTTAGAGCAAATCTGACATGGGGTAAAATTGTTCAATTGGTCAAGATCTATCGGCCCTGAAATAATCAGACGAATCGAACAACCCATTGTTGGGTTTCTGCCACTAAATTGGTAGTTTTAGCAAAATTTTGCAGTTTTTTGTTATTATCTTGAATATTACTATAGATAGATATAAACTGTAAGCTGCAATTTAATGTTCAGCAAAATAAGATCTACAAAAAAGTTAATCTGAACAAAATTGTCTATTGACCCCTTAAGGAGTTATTGCCCTTTAAAGACAATTTTACACAATTTGTTCATCAAGTTTGCTAACATTTAAAAATCTTCTCCTTTGAAATACAGGTGAGCAATTCAGGCTCTTGAGAGCCTCTTGTTTTATGTGTGTGTGTAGTGATTTTGTGTCGCAAATTGATTCACAATATCCTTTCTTTCCATATTAACACATGCCTAGAATTAAACAATTGTTAAGAAATGTCAGACTTTAATCAGGGCCATTTATAAGCTACTTTGTGGTTTGGGATTTGCTCCTTGTTGAAGGCCATACTGTGACTTTTAATTGTGAACTTCTTTGTCATTTATGTCAATTCACATTGCTATATGTTTAATTAAATTTGCTGCCTCACATCACCCAACAATTTTCCCAAAAAAATATCAAAACCATTTTTATAATATTTGCATTTTTTCCTACAGATTTAATGAAGGAACCAGTTTTACAAGACAAACAACAAGAATTTATCAAGTTCTGTAGATATGCCAGTGATTTAATGGAGAGGGTCTCTGGAAAACTTGCTAGTGCTAATTTTGATGCCTCACTTGACGAAATAAGAAGGGTATGTACTGTTTTATTTAGTATTTCTTTTTAATGCACTATAGTATATAGAAAGATTGGAGCTTTTTTGTTAACAAATTTCATGGTTTTAACTATATTCCAATACTGGAGATAAAAAGAAGGTTAATAAAAAAAACCAGAAAACTGAAATGGTTAAAAAAACCATGAGGAGAATAATCTGGATGTTTAAGTTTAAAACAATAAGCAAAAATACATTTATGGTGTCAAGTTCAATATTACTCGTACTTAATAAGATGTAGAAAATATATAGCATAGAGTTACTAAAATTCAGTTTTTCAATGAGAACATTTGTTCTGTTGGAAGAATTGTTATGACAAATTCTAACAGTAATTCTGCATATCAATGATAACCATTACTTTAAACTAGGGTTTAATGATCTTTGGACATTAAACAAAATACAGTCAATCAATTATTTGAATTAATGAGAGCCTTGAATGATATGTAAAATCAAACTTCAACTGTTTCAAAAGGGTAGGGATTAAAGTCCAAAAATAACGATGCCTGCATGTTTTTTGTTTAATTTTGCTGCACCATTTTCATTGTTTAACTATTTTTTTTTATTTATCTTCTGCTTATATTTTGATAATGAATGTAAATTAATGTCATGAACTTTTGAACTTTTTACCTATATGTCATTGAACTTGTTACTTATACATAATTGAACTTTTTACCTATATGTCATTGAATTTATTATTTTTGCAATGAACTTGAACTTTTGAACTTTTTACTTATACATAATTGAACTTTTTACTAATATGTAATTGAACTTTTAATTAATATGTAATTGAACTGTTTACTTATACATAATTGAACTTTTTACTTATTTCAGGCTGATATTGTTGCTCACACTAAGATAAGATATTCTGAGAAAGAATTGTTACAGCTAATTCATGATCATCTACAGAAAAATGGTAATGTCTATTGATGTTTATTGTTCACTGTTGTAATCACATAATCTGAAAAACAAACTTTCTCAACTACAATTATGGACAATGGAAGATTACTCCCAATTCAAAATATTGCCTAAACAAATACAATGCAATGTTTAATTTTAAGTTCAATATTGCTATTAAATATGAATATACTGTAAAATGTGAAATATTCTCAATGGGTTTATTAGGGCCCCGCCGAATGGCGGCCGCCCTATAGTGATCAGTCTGTCCGTCCGTCCGTAACAAATTTTGTCCGCTCTATATCTAGAGAACCGTTATGATTTCAAAGTTTATACTTGACATGTATATTAACCAACACCAGAGGGTGTGTCATAATGTATTTTCAACTTCCTAGGTCAAAGGTCAAGGTCAAAAACTTTGGTTTTAGTTGACAACCCCATGTCCTATGGTAAAGATCGTGTCTGCTCTATATCTTTAGAACCATTATGATATCAAAGTTTATACTTGATATGTATATTAACCAACACCAGAGGGTGTGTCATAATGTATGTACAACTTCCTAGGTCAAAGGTCAAGGTCAAAAAATTTGGTTTTAGTTGACAACCCCATGTCCAATGGTAAAGATCGTGTCTGCTCTATATCTTGAGAACCGTTATGATTTCAAAGTTTATACAGTCGAACCTCGTTGTGTCGAAAACTCGGATGAGTCGAAGTAATTTCTCGGTCCATGTAAAATTCCCGTTTGATCAATGCATAATTACCTCTGATGAGTCGAACTCGGTTGATTCGAATACTCGGTTAAGTCGAGTAAATTTTATAGTCCCGTCGATGTAAAATTCATGTTAATTGACCCCGATGACTCGAAGTTCGAAAGTAAGAATTTTCAAAAGATGCAGACCTAATGATAAAAATTCAAATCGGATTTATTTCTTATGTAACCTAATCATTTTCCAAAGAGATTAAAGCTGAGTAAACATACTTGTTTGTATAACAGTTAAAATGACATGTTTATGGTGACCGGTAATTAACACCTTTGGTTGATCGTTCAAGCGGAATGTTAGTGTGTTGAACATTTTTCACACCAGATAAAAACAAAACGAAATTTAGATGACCCAAGCCGAGATTAAATGAATCGTTAGATTTAAAACTCATTAATTACACTAAATAAAAGGATTAGGACAATTATGATAAATTCATGATAATTTAATGTAAAGCAGACGACCTCTGGCTCATCAGAGACCGTTCATAACTTAATTCGTTCTGCGAGTGATTTCATAATTTATAGTGACTGACCTTTGTAAATATTTGTGTAGACTATTGATTTTATTTGTGCATGATTTTTATCTGTACTTGTGTGTTTAATTATTATGAAGGACAAAAAATTGAGATTGAATACACAATCATAAAGTGTCATATCGAAAAAAAGGCACACTGTTCATTGTATCTAGTTTACACAAATCATATCGTATTTAATGCATTCCAAATTTATGACGACACACTCCACCTCGGATGAGTCGAACCTCGGATGTGTCAAATACTTTGGTCCGGTCCCTTCGACTTCGACACAACGAGGTTCGACTGTACTTGATATGTATATAAACCAACACCAGAGGGTGTGTCATAATTTATGTACAACTTCCTAGGTCAAAGGTCAAGGTCAAAAACTTTGGTTTCATTTGACAACCCCATGTCCAATGATAAAGATACAAATTTTTTACCACACATTATTCACAGCGGGGCCCACAGAGATGGCTCCCATCTCAATGATATCTAGTTTTCACTAATTTTGCAATCCAGATATAATCATGAAAACCTCACCACATGTAAATTTGATCCATAAGGCATATCAGAATTAAGGAGAATAAAAACACAAATTTAAAATCTCACAAAAAAGTTTGGCCCTATAAATAGAGAAATTAAACTCTGAACAGTATCTTGTGTTAATATTACAAGAGAAGTCATCATTGCACTTCTGGTTGATTGTTGTCCGTGAAAGGGTTAATGCAACCATGTCTCTTAGTATTTTGTGTAAATGTACAAAATCTCTCATTCTCAGGATTAATGGATACTGCTTGTATGCTTCAAAAAGAAGGCAATTTACCTCGATGTACAACACCTCCTTTGATTCATCCTGCTAGCCCTCAACTCTACATGAATCCTCAGGCCACACCTAGTAGGATGGTATGTATTGAATGTTAAATGAGAGGAAGTTATATCAGATTTAGATAGAAGGATCTATGCTTTGAAAATGTGGTAAATTAGCAAATTTTTATACGACCGCAAAAAAATTTTTGTGGTCGTATATTGGTATGACGTTGGCGTCGTCGTCGTCGTCCCGCGTCGTCCGAAGACACATTGGTTTCCGCACTCTAACTTTAGTTTAAGTGAATGGATCTCTATGAAATTTTACCACAAGGTTCAATACCACAAAAGGAAGGTTGGGATTGATTTTGGGGGTTATGGTACCAACAGTAAAGGAATTAGGGGCCAAAAATAAGCATTTTTGTAACTTCCAGACATAACTTGTGTGTTAGTGTATGGATCTCTCTGACATTGTACCACAAGGTTCCATATCACAAAAGGAATGCTGGGATTGATTGTGGGGGTAATTGCCTCAAAATTTTAGGAATTAGGGGCCAAAAAAGGTGCAAAAAACAAGCATTTTTCTAGTTTCATGACAATAACTTGTGTGTAAGTGTATGGATCTTTCTGAAATTGTACTACAAGGTTCCATATCACAAAGGGAAAGCTGGATTTGAGTTTGGGGGTAATTGCCTAAACGTTTAGGAATTGGGGGCCAAAAAGGGGCCAAAAAACACATTTTTCTAGTTTCCAGACAATAACTTGTGTTTAAGTGTATGGATCTCTCTGAAATTGTACTGCAAGGTACCATACCACAAAGGGTAGGCTGGGATTGAGTTTGGGGGTGATGAATCATAAGGGGGTTCAAAAAATTTGGGGGGGGGGATTTTTTTTTTTTTTCCTTTTTTTTTCTTTTTATCCTTTTTTTTTTCTTTTAAAATTTTCCATTTTAAGTTGGTTATTTCTGATTTATATTTAAAAGCAATTAATAATGATATGGTAGGAGATACACACCAAACAGGATGTGTAAATTATTATATAATAAGTATTGTGCAATAGCAAGAAATTTTCAATTGCACAGTATTGCACAATAGCAAGAAATCTTCAATTGCCCAGTATTGCGCAATAGCAAGAAATCTTCAATTGCACAGTATTGCGCAATAGCAAGAAATATCCAATAGCACAATATTGCGCAATAGCAAGAAATTGTCAATTGTACAGTATTGCGCAATAGCAAGAAATATTTAATTGCACAGTATTGTGCAAAAGAAGATACTACGTATAAATTGCTTATTTCTTGACCAATTTCAATGGGGTTTTATTCTTGAATTCTTGGGGTTCTTTAATATGCTTAATCTTTTAAACCGTCTATTAAGTTTTTGGATTTTGGGCCCCGTTTTTAAATTGGTCCACATTGAGGTCCAAAGGGTCCAAAATTAAACTTTGTTTGATTTCATCAAAAATTGAGTTATTGGGGTTCTTTGATATGCCGAATCTAACCGTGTATTTAGATTCTTAATTTTTGGTTCCGTTTACAAATTGGTCTACATTAAGGTCCAAAGGGTCCAAAATTAAACTTAGTTTGATTTTAACAAAAATTGAATTCTTAGGGTTCTTTGATATGCTGAATCTAACCATGTATTTAGATTTTTGATTTTTTGGGCCCCGTTATCAACTTTGTCCACATTGAGATCAAAAGGGTCCAAAATTAAACTTTGTTTGATTTCATCAAAAATTGAATTCTTGGGGTTCTTTGAGATGCTGAATCTAACCATGTATTTAGATTTTGGATATTGGACCATAATAGGTGAATGTCCAATTTAAAAATTTTATTCATTCTGTGTCAGAAACCTATGCTGTGTCAAATATTTAGTCACAATCCAAATGCAAAGCTGTATCAAGCTTGAATGTTGTGTCCATACTTGCCCCAACTGTTCAGGGTTCGACCTCTGCGGTCGTATCAAGCTGCGCCCTGCGGAGCATTTTATTTAGTTTTCAATTCTACATGATGACAAATACACAGCTGCAGTTTGTGTTATTGTTTTCGTATATTTATTGCAAAGTACACACTAACACTTTAATTCTTGACCAGGGTAACATGTTTGAGTAGGTTCATGGGCTCAAGTAAATACTATAAAAATTAAAAATATCACATTTGATTTTCAGCCAAGACAGTTCAGTGCCATGTCATCATCTTCTCATGCTATATCAAGTGCTAGTGCTCCATCTTTGCCATTAACCAGTGTCAGTAGCCAATCAACAACCCCATGCACACCAGGCCCAATCAGATTCACCAGACAGTCTCAGGGATCACCTACAAACACTCCAAAGAATACTTATTCAAAATCTAGATTTTTACGTGAACGAGATAGTGTGTTTACTAGTCCGGCAATGAGGAGTAAAAATTTTACACTAAAATCACAAGGAAGTGATCACGATATGACATTAGACAAGATTGTGACAGAGTATCTACGAAAACAACATGCTCTGTGTCGGAACCCTGTATCAACTTGCCCATCTATGTCTCTTTTTACGTAAGTATTAATGTTCATTTAAAAAAGTTGTAAAGTTCTAGTAATCTATGTGATGACTGATTTCTCTTATATCTGGTAGATTGTTTTTTCACTCTAATATATTTAAAATATGCATTTAAGATATACACAGGATGTATGGTATGTACCAAGTCAGGCTATCTTGACCATATGTTGTTCATTGCTGTTTGTATTTATTTGTGTGTTTTTTTCAGAGAAGTTGGGAATTATTAGGTTAAAAATTTAAATGTTGCTTACAATATTTAAATGTTTTACCTGATAATTGATAAAAAGTGGGATAACAGGAATCACTAAAATACAGCACAGTATTAGACCTCAACAACCACCAACGCCCAACTTCTCTGAAAAAAACAAACACACCAATAAAGACATACTGCAACGGACAAAATATGGTCCAGATAGTCTGACTTGGTACAGGCACAAAATGTGGTGGAGTTAAACCATCTTTATATGTCCACAAATCTCCCCCTTTATCTAGACCATATGTCGTAAAATTATAACATTCAATAGTTCGATTATATTTTCATACATATGTAATAAGGTTGATAACTTTTGTAGTCTATAGACAAATTTACAAATATTTGACATGGGAGATAACTCTATTAGTCCAAGCCTTGATATCATGGATTATTTTGTTGTTCTTTGTACTGTTTGTACAGTTGTTCCTTATAAATTAAGTGCATGTTCATGCTGTAATTGAAGGTAGTCCAATGTTTGGTGTGTGTTTTAATAAAAAGACTGATATTGCATCAGCAGTCTCCATTACAAATTATTAAAGAGCAAACTGCTTATTGAAGACTACAAGACATACAAATATTAAATGCACTTCTCTTACATAAGTGTCTCTTGTTCTATTGTATCTGTTATATATTTAAAAAGATTTTTACATTCAGTAATATTTCTAAGGTTTCAAAAGTGATAAAATAATATTACTAGTTTACTGTTGTATGTCACAAAATATGATTTTTTTTCAAATAAACTTGAGACATGATATAACATGATATAAAAAATGTGCATCTGCCAGAACAGGTATTCCTTTACATAGAGAACGCCCCAAACCCCAACCCCACCCTTACCGAAAAAAAGAACAACAACCAAAAGAATATCTTGAAATCAAGATCAACATGCAGTGTTCAAAGTTCAGCTGTAAGATGTTTTTTAGGGGGAAGGGAAATTGCCAAGGGACTACAATAATATTACAGTTAGTTTCTAATTGCTTGCACTTGCAGAGGCATTTATTTTTTACACGCACATCTATGTTTTTATTTGTTTTTTATAGGCCTCATAGATGTCCAGAACCAAGAGGAAGTAAATTTGCATCTATTAACATCACCTCTAGATTAGCAAGTAGAGCTGTAAGTTTGATAATGTGAATAAAGAAAATAGAATCAAAGCCTGTAAATAATTAGGTTCAAAATTCAGTCAAGCTGCAAATTGGTATTGTTTGGAAGTTTGTTAAAGCCATGTTTTGTCTACAGTACAGTTTAAAATCAGACTTGCTGCTAATTTTGAAAAAATAATGTGAAATTAAACATGTCGTCTTGAAGATACCTGCAACATACATGTACATGTTTTTGCATATTACTCAAGGTCAAGCTTTTGGGGATATGGTTATGGTTTCTGTCTGTCTGTCCAAAACACATCAATACTCAGAGACTGTTTGATAGAAAGCTTTAATACTTGGTAGGATTAGTTGTCATATTCCCTTGACCATGCTATATTGTCAGTTTGATATGACAAATTTTACGGGAGTCAAAGTCCTAAATATAATATTATTACAATAACGCCTTGTGTACAGTTTCTGTGAGATCATATTACAGTAGGCTCTCATACTTGGTAGGATGGTTTGTTATCATGTTTAGTTGACCATATTATACCACTATTTGATTTAAACCTTTTTTATTTGAGTTATTGGACTTTGACCACTCTTTGGATTATTGTGACAATAACACCTTGTAAACTTGACTTGTCTTAGACCATATGACAGAAAGGTACTGTTGTTTGCCATCATGTGTAGTTGACCATACTGTACCACCATGTAGAATGAACCCGTTTTCACTAGAGTATAGAGACTTTGACCATTTGTGTGAGTATTGTAACAACATCTTGTGATAGCAACTCCTTTGAGACTGTTATACAGAAAGGTCTCAAACTTGATAAATTAAATTTGTTGATGACCATATTATTATGTCATTTTGATTTACCAATTTTTACTTTTTATGTGCGCCCCCCCCCCCCCCCCCCCCCCCCCTTTTAGGCAAAGGGAGCAGTTTCCTTTGACTGTTTGTTCTTCCATCTGTCCCATTTTCATTTCTGCACTCTAACTTAAGTTTGCCTCATCCAAATTTTATGAAACTCATACACAATGCTAAGACACAGACAGAGTTTCAATTTGGGTAGTGAGTCATTTACCATTCTAGAGTTATGGCCCTTTTTAACTTGGAAAATTGCAAAGCTTGAGCGGGGGCATTCATGTCCTCAGACACATTTTTCTTTTATTTACTTTTGTACCACAATAATTTGGGAATGCAACTACTGTGACACCATTTGGAAGAAAGCTCTTTATTTGGTAGGTTTGTTTGCCATCATTTGTTGATGACCATATTATAATGCCATTTTGATTTAACAATTTTTATTGAACTTTCACCATATTTTGACTATTGTAACACAATGACACACATTGAATTTTTCATTTATACAGCAGCAGGGGATATTTCACTATGGCATAGCAATCATATTCATTTGAAGAATAACAGTCTTACCTTTTGTTTATTATAGATTTTACCACCACATGGAGGACTAGATGGGGCATGTGCAAACAGAAAATTTATATATAGCAGGTATAGTACATTTCCAGTTTCTTGAAGGATGTTAAAGATGTTTGCCATCATAAGGCATATTTTTTTTAGAGTTTATAGAGTTTATAATGTGCTTTCACAAGTAAAAAGTTAAAACTTTGCTTTTTAATTTCTGATAATTCATTCAAATTAAGATGTGTGCTATATTTAGATGCCTTATTCCTTGTAATCTGATTAAAGATTGTCTGATATGTCATATTTAAAAAAAGATATAGGAAATTCTTTCCTGTGCTTACTTTCCTATGACACTGATTTCAGATTTCGTCCCGTCAGAACATACAAAGATGCAGATGAAAATGGTTTCTCTTGTTGTGCATTCTCAGTAAGTATTTATTTTAAATGAATGCTGGGTTTTAGTTTTATAAAATTGGATGATTTTAGGATAAAATTCCATTTTTATGACAGGAGATACCGGGTAGCAAATTTTAAATTCTTGATGTGATTTGCCACCAATGTTTTAAAGTAAGAGCATGCAGCAGATTTGATATTCCATACAAACAACACTAAACATAAATTGTATTCAACAGTATCAGTAATTTCAAAATTTTACCAGCTATAGGTCACCCTATGTCCTTTAACAATGACCAAAACCCATACCATATAGTCAGCTATAGATGGCCCAAACATGCCAAAAGGTGAAACGAATCAAACAAAAAAAAACAGTAGTCTGATTTATGACAAAACAATGAACAATAAATGAAAAACTATTATAACAGACAAAAACCAAGACAACCACTGAAAAAAAGGCTTGGGACAGGCACAAGTACAATGTGGCAGGGTTAAAAATGTTAATGAGGACACAATTTTCCCCTAACCTTGGAGAGGGGTGTAACACCACAACATAAGAACAAACTATAATCAGGAAATTATATTTAAACAATATCAGAAATAACAAAATGTTAATAAATAGAATCTAATCCAATAAAATTATGTATAACAGACTGATGTTTTATATTTGCAGGTGGATCAGCAGTATTTACTTCTAGGTACACACTCAGGTGATGTCAAATGTCTCAATGTATATACAGGGGATGTAAGTACTAAGGTTTCTTATTTGTAAAATAGTGAAGATGAGGCTTGAATATTTATGAGAAAAACACAAAGAACACAAATCTCTCAAAATTTTTCTGTTGACCCCGTCAATTAAAAAAAAAATTTGAACACTCAATTACTACCATCTTCGCTAGCCATGGGTTACGATCCAGTCCCTTCCTCTCCACCCTTGGCAGATTAAGCCACTCTTGACCAATGGCAGCACTTGAACTCTCTTCAGTGTGGAGGTGTAAAAATGGTTGCGTCTAGTATTTACAAACTTCGTAAATCTGGAACCGAAAATATATGTTGACATTCCAACATTTGCTTAAGAAACATACCCAAGAACTTCTATTAGTTGATTAAGAACTTCAAAATTGTCACTAAATGTTGTCGTATGTTTTGGGGGTAAAGACATGTTGCACAATCAGCACTTGGCAATTGTTTATTTACATATACACGTGATCATCTTAAAGGTGCTTTTTGATTGGATGCAGCCAGTTATAACTGCTACCAATGGAAATCATTACCTTGTGGATACAAAATTCTATCTTAATCCGCCAAGGATGGAGAGGAGGGGACTGGATCGTAACTCTTTGACTAGCGAAGATGAATTACTTCATATAGTATTGTATATTATGTCTTATTGTAATGCTATATGAACTTAATTATCTTGTTCTAAGACTTAACCATACATTGAAAAAGTCATCTGATTGTATACACAATTGAAAATAAGGATTTCTGGTCTGGTTGTCCGTCCCCTATCTGATGAAGGTTTTGGTTTCATGGAGTTTTAAAAACCATGAATTGTGGTCACATCAACTTGAAACTCGGTGCACATGTTAGTTTTGATGTGAACTTTAAAAAATGTATGCCAAATCAGGGTTTTGATGGAGATAAAAAAATTCATATGACTTAGAAATGTGATGGTGTTAGTTGTGGTGTTCTGTGGACGCACATTCCTGTTTTGAAATCTTTTGACAATGGAAGACAACTCAAAATATAAAGATAGAAATACAGCAAGGTCATTGATAATGGGATAGACTTTAATTTGTGTCAGTTCAATTTCATAATTATCAGAACTTTTTTTTAACAGGAAGTAGCCTCAAATCAATGTCATTCCAACACAGTAACAAATTTACAACCTTCTAAGGTAAGCATATTATTATAAGTTAATTTAATGACAACTTTAAGATGGGATAATAATTTTTTATTTAATTTGATGTATATCCTAGATAACATCTTATTATCAAAGTTATGAGGTGTACAAAACAAAGGTTAAAGAATGGCAAAAGTTGGTAGGGAAAAGAATTGAATAGATTCTTATTCCAGTGGGTCTTGTTTTCTGACAAATTTAAAGATAACATTTATTCCTTTTAAAACTACTGCAATATTAGCATTTTGAAAATGTTATATTTGGAGATTTTGAAATATGTATGATGGAGCTTCATATATTGTTTAGAAACATTTTGTGCATTCCAGATATTTTAGTTTTCAATGCATTTTTCAACTTCAACATACTTTCTCCCACTTGATCATTTAGTGTTTAAACTTTTAGAATTTAACAGTTATTACCAAGAAAGAATTAAATTTTTTAGAATGATATGGAATTGGTGAATCTACTAAAAGAGTTCAGATTTGAAGTGCAGAACATAGAAAAATAATATTCTAAAATATTTCATGATGTTGCGATTTGCCACCAATATTTTACAGTACAGAGAATTTCAAATGGCTTTTTCAATATCACATCCGTATCAACCCAAGACACCAATACAATCCCAAGAGCTCTGCTCATGGGATTATATTGGTTGAGGGTAGATAGTGTGTGATATTGAAAAGGCCATATCATATACACAAGAAGATGTTTTTCACGTGATGTGACGTAAAACAGATTAGGGGTTTGATAAAGCATTTGCAATCGTGACTGATATCGATGACGTGAAGTCATACAAATTAGGGGTGTGATAAAGCTTTTGCGACCGTGACTGATATTGATATCATCACGGATTGCTGATACAGCACAATTGTCATTGATCGTATTACACATACAATTTATCAGTATTTACCACTAGGCATATAATAATAGATATAGTTGGCATGGTTTGAGATGTGTAATGCTGCCAAGTGGTTTAACAAAATTTACAAATATATAATGCATTTTTAGCAATGAACTTTTACAATTTCAGGATGGAAATTTATTGTTAACATCATTTGCTATGTCATGGACAGATATCAGCTCTGCCTCCTCCTTATGGTCTATAGGGGATGGAACATCACTCTCAGAGAGGTATTATAATGGTGTTCAGTTGGGAGAACTGACAGTTTATATTTAAAATATTAAAGCTGTTTGTGCCAGATAAGACGGACCAGATTTGTTTTCTATAAATATTTTGAAGAGAATCTAAATAATTTTCCAGAACCATGTTAAGGAAAGTTTTCATTCTGTAATTTGAATTGTGCCAAAATATAGAGATATATATATATATATATATATATATATAAATTTCCTATTAAGTTAATGAATTGCTAGTAATATTCTTAGTTATTTACTGTAATTGTATTTAAACAGACAGTTTTAAATTGTGTATGTTGGACATGAGCATGATTGAATTAATTTCTGTTTAGGTATGCTTTAAATGGTCATCATGCAGAATTCAGTAAATTGATAGAGGACAAGATACTCACCACAGAAGGAGAAAAATCTTATGTAAGTTCTTATTATAATTCTTTATTAAAAGCACTAATTTTTAATAAAAAATTTAATATAGAAATGTGAATTAAAAACTTTTATGCACAAGTCTATCAATATATTTTCTTTTATAGATAATAGATGTACCAACAGGTGATACAATAGTAGAACTATATGATGCAGATAAAGTAAATGGTTATAGAGACAACAGGGCAACCTTTCACCCTTCAGATGACCTTGTATTAAATGATGGTGTATTATGGGACGTTCGAAGTGGCAAATCTATACATAAATTTGACAAGTTCAATCCTCATATAAGTGGAAGTTTTCATCCAATGGGATTGGAAATCATCATTAATTCAGAAATCGTATCCTTCAATATTGTGTTTATGTAATTTGAATTTATGAATTGTATTTTTCTTAAGTATTTGTCTGCTGTTAGCATTGTCACTATTCAGAATAGAAACTATTTCCAGTTGACCTTTGCTTAACAATTAAACTGTATTTGTTTTATTTGTAATTGCAGGGTGCATTCAAAGACCAACTACATAACTTACTATATGAATAACAGCTCTATTATAAACATATTCAATATTCTTGCTATGTTCTGTGTTTCTCAATTACAGATAAATATATATATATATATAAATTTAAGGACAAAATTTAATATCACCTAAGATTCCGGATTCAGGATTTTAAATGAAAATTTCATATGTTATTCTTACATTTCATTTTAAAAGCCGAATAAAGGTATTCTTTTTTGGTGATAATATTACTAATTTAGACATCAATTTTCATATATAACTTATAGTAAACGCAAAAGGTCAAGTTTTCAGTAAGCAACCTTAACAAATTATCAGTGGGATATCAGAACATTTCATCTATTACATACAGCACCAGCCTTAGATCAGTGCCAAATTAAATTCAGCAATGCTGGCGATATCATATATGGTATGTTAGTGCTAAAAGGGATAAAACCAGACTTAAACACAATATCAGACTTTTAAAACAGTTGTAGTTTAGTCAAATACAAAAGAAAGAATATTTTGTTTAATGTCCTTCCATCTGTCAATAAACTTTTCTGAAACAACTATACCAGTTGAGGTCCAAATTTGGACAACTATTTTAAGGATATCAACTGTAAAGATGTGATTTATTTTCTCACTGTTCAATCTACATGGCTACCAGGACTAGGAATTGCTAAATAAATAAATATTTTAAAAACCAATTGTTACATTAACCATCCACCTTTTGGAACAATTGTGAACCCAGATAGCTATCAACCATGGCTTTCACAATATGATAAATAGAAAAGTCAACAAAAAAGAGCAACTTCAACATTTGAAAGACCATGTATAGGGTCAAATGCTTATAAATTTAAGAAAAAGTATACATTTTGGCATTTTAATTCTTTCAAATCAATTTTCAAGCAAAATGAGCTGGTAGAATGTATGTAGAACAAGATAAGGAGTGTATTATATATTTACAGAAGTTTCCTGATTTAACTTTATTTCTTTAAACATATATTTTTAAACTCTTGACCTCTGAAGAAACCTAATGGAAAGTTTTGATGTATTCTATCGATATTTACTGATTATGCTGATATTACCATCTGTTTGTCATAGCTATAACCAATACATTTCTGTCAGCAAAAATAGCTTAAATTCTTACATAAAAAAAAGAATACAAGTAGTAAATTTTTTGAGGACTGATGATAAAATGATTTTAAGGTATCCATTTTTACTAGGTGACCAAAACAGATTTTTGGTTCAACATGTATGTTTCAGTGTTTTGTATTTTTTTCTGATAACAATCAATTTTAATCTTTGGTGGAAAGCAAGGTTTTTGGTTCCACATTTTTGCTGCATATTAAAAAAGGGAAAAAATATTAATCAAATTCAGGTGTAAAAATATTTGGAAAAAATTAATGAATTAATATGCAGATACTGAGTTGAAACAAAAAGATCAATTATGTAGTTTATGAGAAGTATGTATAAAATGAAGTTTAAATGGATTTTAGTTTGTTCTTTATTTTACAGCCATTCATATTGATGAGGAGAATGATATATATGAGAACAGTAAAAGTCCTTACAGCTCAACCCTTAGGACATTTGACTCTACAAATTATAGTTCCATAAGTGAGTAAAATTCCTTACCGATGAAAATTCAACACATTTGATTTTGAATTTCATAATTGTATACTGTAAATTCAGAAATTATTGCGTGCATTTATTATTGCGATTTTGTCATTTTAGACTAAAATGCGATTTTAATTTTTGCGATATTGAGAAAAATCCTGTTTAATTCATATCAAAAATTTCAAAATGCGAGTTTAAATTATTGCGATTATAACCCTGTCGCATTTTTCGCAATAATAAAAACATCGCAATAATTTCTGAATTTACAGTATTAGTAGTTGATTGATTATCTTTGGGGGAAATGTAGAATAAAAAAATATATATATGGCAAAGACTATAAAGTGTGAAATTTTTATAAAGATTTGGTGAGTATGATCAATTATTCCCTTACATAGGTTTTATCTTTTTGGAAGATCTGAATAAGGGACAAGAATATCATGAAAATAAAATATATAGTGAACAGGTTTGGCCATAGCAATGGCGAAATTTAAACTCCACTAAAAATAATCCACTTTAGTGTAAACTGAATTTTGACGAAATGATGTTCCTATAATATCTCTTTAGTAAAATATGGACTGCCATGTAAAAGTTCAAGTTCTTCAGGAAAAAAAACATACAAGCCTGAACTGTTACTCAAACAGAATAAACCAAACAAATCCTCAATTTTAGATGTGAATATCTGTTTATGATTCCTTATACTTTGAATGTATACACATTTGAAATTATTTTGTAGCTACATTTGAAACAAAAGCTCAAAGTATTTGTGACATATGTACAGAGAATACAGATTCTTGTATAGCTATGGTTGAGGTAAGTGGCAAACCTTACATTATTATTATCAGATAGTTTGTCTAGGATTGTACATTACTGAAATTAGATAACTTTCAAGATTGGATGATTGAAAAATTTGCCTGACAGATTTGGGGAGAAACAGGAGTGGTTAATCTGCAAGACTACTTTATGAGGAAGTTAAGCTGAATAATGCTAGTTTCACTTTAGATGAGAAAGAAAACTTAATTGTATTTATTTTTATAAATAATTGCGTGTATTTTTTGGTCGAGCCTGCGACTTTTGTCGCAGAAAACTCGACATAGGGATAGTGATCCAACAGCAGCGGCGTTAACTAACTACTTAAAAGCTTTATATTTCAGAAGGTAGAAGACGTGGATGCTTCATACTTTGTATATATATACCTTATGTTATGAAGTTTCTGTCTGTCATGTGTCCTTTGTCCTTGACCTCATTTTCATGGTTCAGTGACTACTTGAAAAAAAGTTTAAATTTTTTGTAAAGTTAATTTCTCTCTTATTATGATTAATAGGATAACAATATTTTGTATGTGCATACCTTGCACAGTCCTCATGCCTTTCAGTCAGTTTTTACTTGACCTCGACCTCATTTCATGGATCAGTGAACAAGGTCAAGTCCATATCTCAGATACTATAAGCAATAGGTCTACTATATTTGGTGTATGGAATGATTGTAAGGTGTACATGTCCAACTGGCAGGTGTCATCTCACCTTGACCTCATTTTCATGGTTCAGTGGTTAAAGTTAAGTTTTTGTGTTTTGGTCTATTTTTTTTATACTGTATGCAATAGGTCAGTATTGCAGGTTTCATTTGACCTTGACCTCATTTTCACAGTTCATTGCTCAATGTTAAGTTTTTGTGTTTTGGTCTGTTTTTCTCTATAAGCAATAGGTCACCTATGCTTGGTGTATGGAATGATTGTGTACATGTCTGTCTGGCAGGGTTCATCTGACTTTGACCTCATATTCATGGTTCATTGGTCAATATAATGTTTTCATGGTTTGGTCTGTTTCTTGTATACTATAAGCAATAGGTCAACTATATTCAATGTATAGAATGAATGTAAGGTGTACATGTATTTCTGGATTGGTTTATCTGACCTTGGCCTCATTTTCTTGGATCACGATAAGTTAATGTGATAATTGTAGTAAAACTTTATATTTAGGACTATCAACATAAAATCAATGGTAGTAAAGTAGGCAAGACATTTCAGCGTGTGCTCTCTTGTTTTATTTTAGCAAAATCAGCAGTTTGGTGAAACTTCCATGGATGAATTTGTTTGTAAGTTGTACGAAATAGGAAAACTAAAGGATTCTGAAGATGATCAGGTATGGATTATTTCCCTTTATTAGAATTCAAATATTATAGATACAGTAATTTTATAAAGTTTGAAAAACAAATTCAACAATATCAGAGTTCCAAATCAATCATTCTTTTACGATAGGTAAGCAAATATGTGCAATAACTATTAATATATTTAAATTGATACTTCTTGGTGAAAAGTTTTATTTCATAACTTTGTAAACAGCCTTACTTGACAATATCCTCAGAACTTTCCGTTATTTTACAGCAGGCTGAAGAAGAAGAAGAAATGGAAGATAATGATGATGACGATGATGGAGGAAATTTAGATGATGATGAATTAGATTCATTTGACGATGATAATGATGGTAAGATCAAAGGCTGAAAAAGAAAAACTTTATATGGAGTAAAGTTTCAGTTAAATTGGCCATACCTAAGAAAGCTATATATATATATATATGTGATAAACATTTATTCCATATGTATTTGTGGAATTTGAGAAACAAACAGAAAATAATTTCTTACAAGCTGTTCTCTTGTACATTATCAAGAATATGAAATAATTTTTGTTTTTGTCAAGGGTGCATAAGCATATTTGTTACACTGTAAAACATGACTGTTCAATTTTTCACAAAAATATACAGAAAGAAGTACATCAATTTAAATTTATGTCATCCTCAATTTCATTTATTCATAAACATATTTTTCACTTTTGTATTAAATGAATGTTTACAATTGAGATTTTTCCATACGTCAAATTTCATTTCCGACTTTGTCAGGAGAAATGCAACAGTGTTTGAGAAAAAATATGTTTAATTGTTCCTAACATTTTTGTCTAGGTGACGATAACGATGAAGATAATGAAGATGATAATGATGATGATGGTGAAGACAATGATGATGATGATGATGCCAGTGACATTGAATTTTCAGTAGCTGGTACAAGTGAAGATGATGACAATGATTTGGATGAAGACTTGTTATTTCAGCTTTATTGATAACAGAGGGAAATTGGATGAAGACTTGTTATTTCAGCTTTATTGATAACAGAGGGAAATTGGATGAAGACTTGTTATTTCAGCTTTATTAATAACAGAGGGAAATTGGATTAATTGACTTGATATAAAATAATTTATTTTTAAAGCAAAGACTACTAGTATGTTAATCAATTTTCTTGCAATTTGTCAACTATTATTATACCATAACAGTTATTCTGGTCAATTAACTGTATCAGCAGACTTTTAAATTTGATCACCATCACCTACATGTTACATATGACAACAAGCGCTTAGGTAAAGGACATCCCTTTTAAAATTGATTATAAGTAAAATTTCTTCAGAATTTTAATGTCTCCTTGCTTCTCTCTTCATGATTTAACAATAACAGTATATATGAGTAATGTCTCTACTCTTATAATTCTGTTATTGCAAATGCATAGTCTCAAATATATATGATATAAAAACAGGAAATATGATCCCATATCCACATGCGAAGATCCTTGATCAATGTCACTATACAGAAAATTGTTCATGTGTATAATAAAAACTAGGGTACATACATGTATCTACTGATCAAAAGAGGAATGATCATTTGTCAATGATTTTAAATATCTCAGATAGAAAAAATTTCAATGCAAACATCTTGATCTATATTTCTTAAATAGTTCTTTCATAACAATCAAGTAGATTGACCACTTACAGGTAAATAGATAACCAGGTGAGAGGTTATTACTGTATGTAGTTCAAACACTACATTCAGGTGATTGGAAAAGAAGACATTCATACATATAAGTTAGTGGTGTGACGATATTGAAATGTAATTGGGTATCTATCAGAACCTGTATTTTTGGTACTGGAATTGTATATATCTATTTTTAAATGGTAATTCTGTATCTTTGTGAATAGTAAGAATCTTGGGAAATAGAGTATATATTTTACTGATAAAATTTAATGTATATTGTGAAAAATTTAAATTATTGTTTTTAAATTTTAACGTTTGTATTCTATGAAATACAACTTTGACCTTGTTATGTATTGGCTGTTTTTCATTTTTAATGTTTTCTTCTCTACATATCAAGTGCTGGATGTTTTTATATGGTGTACAATTTTTTCTGTTTTCTATCTTGTAAATTTCTGAATGTCACTCAGATAATGTCATAAGCAGGGCTCACACTACTTCAGAATCATAGGGAGAAGTGACTTCTCTTTTTGAAACTGATAGGGAGAAGTGGTGAGATTTGAAAGAGAAGTGCTCCTTTGCGCACTGCGCTACAATGTTTTGATTTTACTATAGTATAAAGGGTCATATGTAAATAATGTTCTTTTTATATTGTTCAATTCATATCTGAGTATACAATTAAATTAACAGTTCAAATTCAAAGTTATTTAAGTTTAGGTTCTTGTGAGAAACTACCAACTAAATATCTAGCACTAAAAAGATTTTTTTTTTATGTCAAAAAGGTAAAGAAATTATAATATATGAATTACAATTCAATTAAAAACTATCTTGTTTATCATGTTTATGAAATTCAGTGTTTCTCATCAAAAGATATACAAAGTTAAGCTGGACCATAATATATTGATATTAGTAGTTAAGCAACTTTAATCAATATTTTGAAACAATCCATATAAATTATATGGAATTATATACATTAATCAATTAGATCTAACCAAAAGTCTGTTAATTAGTGTGGAATGCGTAATTTTCATTTTGGGATCAATATTCTTCTGTCAGCTGTTCCATTCATGCGTCCGTACTTATAATTGTAAAAATACGGATTTCGGTCATAGCTGGTCCGGTTCCGATCAGTAGTTAGTAAACGGTTAATGGCAGACATAGAAAATTTACAAAAAAAACCGATGTTTTACAAGCTATTTGAAAAGGAATATGACGTTTTTAATGCAATAAATGGATTAAACATTTACTGGAGGCAACTTTTATCACTTTCCAATAAAGTAACAAACTTATTTTGCCGCCGAAAGTTAGATTGGTGTACGCTCTCTGAGTAACAAGTACCGGAAGAGCATGCAGTGATAAAAAGTTGTCTTTTAATTAAATAACCTGCTACACACTGTAAAGTCAATGCTTAAACCTCTTTTCTTAAGAAAATGAATCGTTTAGGTCTGAATTTCTTTAATAATCAATAAAAAATTGATGTTTTATCAACTTGGTAAAAATTGAAAATGTCCGATGAAGAAAGAAACTGAAAGCGAGTATCGTAAACAACAGGGCGACTTGTTTTCGCTTTTGAGAGTCGGGCAAAGCAAAGTAAAGACAGGAAAGCGACTTCTTCGCCCTAGTCGCCTGGTAGCGTGAGCCTTGGTCAAAAGAAGGGGAACATTGCTGTTTAATAGTAGAAAATTAGTTGAATTTCTCCACATAACAGGAAAAATCTGTCATCCTAAATATAAAATGAATATAAGTTAATAAATTGACATTAATTGACCTTAAAACACTGATTCATATCAAAACTTATGTTTAAATCATATGTGGAAGGTACTAACAGAAAAAGATTTTTGATTACTAGTATTGACCTCTTTATGTAGAATTTGTCTTATCTGCATAATCACACGATCTAGTTAGACTCAACCATAGATTTAAATGTTCAATGGTGCTATGTATAGTGTGGTGATGACTAGTGTTTTATGACTGCGAGAAATGGCAGGTCACTATCTGTTCATACACATGTCTGTTCATGTTCTCTTCTAATTAAACAAATCTTATAAAGAAATCATTTTAGGGAAATTAGAAAAACAGTCACATCTTAAAGCATTGTGAACCTCTATGTCATTTCATTGTATGAATGATTTTGGGGGTTTTCAAAAACTGAAACATGGATCAGCAATTTATCACTTTTACAGCTAATAAAGGTTATAGACATTTCTTATCAACACCTCTGTTTTAAAGAATGTTGATGTTTACCAGAAGATTTCAAAGACACTTTCATTTACTTTATCCTCATTGATTTTATATGTTGAATGTATTAATATGTGATCTCTGAACAGTACATGTACATCTAGTTTTGTACCTATTTAAACCTAACAGAGGTGTTTCCCTATACAATGTGTTTTCATGATATATCTTTTTGTAATAAGTGCATAGCATGTCATTACAAAATTAAAAGAATTTTCATGTTGAATTTTGTTTTAGCATTTATATAACAGGGAAAAAGATTGCAATGACATTTATGATATTGATGGCATACATTTGTTAGATTTTGTCTGTAACAGGGCAAATCAGGGGAATTAATTGCATTTTTTAAAAACATAAGACTTTTCTACCCATCTGGGATCAGATGTAGGTTATACATCAATGAGACAGCAACCTAACGACACAAATAACCAAAACACATCTAGAGGTCAACATACAGTCTTCAACAATAGACAGGTGTCTGCACAAGATGTCTTTAGTTCTCAATTGTCCAATGTTTAAAAGTTTTGTGAGTAATAAAACAGAACATATTTAAGATCTGTCATCAAGCCCAAGTTCTCTGGGTGACAAAAACATAAAGATATAATATTAGACAAATGTTGACAAGGTTACTAACTAGAAACAGTCACATTAATATCTGGCAGGCTTAAAATATTTGTTTTTAAGAGAGCAACCCTCCCCCTTTTTGATTCAGCCATGCCGAATTTATGTGATCACTCTGGATTTTGAGATGGTGTAGAATTCTTAGTTGAAGACATATTATGAAACTAATTATGTGTTTTTATACGACCGCAAAAATTAAAAATTTTTTGGTCGTATATTGGTATGACGTTGGCGTCGTCGTCGTCGTCGTCGTCGTTGTCGTCGTCGTCGTCGTCGTCGTCCGGCGTCGTCCGAAGACACATTGGTTTTCGCACTCTAACTTTAGTTTAAGTGAATGGATCTCCATGAAATTTCACCATAAGGTTCAATACCACAAAAGGAAGGTTGGGATTGATTTTGGGGGTTATGGTACCAACAGTTAAGGAATTAGGGGCCAAAAATAAGCATTTTTGTAACTTTCAGACAATAACTTGTGTGTAAGTGTATGGATCTCTCTGACATTGTACCACAAGGTTCCATATCACAAAGGGAAGGCTGTAATTGATTTTGGGGGTAATTGCCTCAAAATTTTAGGAATTAGGGGCCAAAAAAGGGGCAAAAAACAAGCATTTTTCTAGTTTCATGACAATAACTTGTGTGTAAGTGTTTGGATATTTCTGAAATTGTACTACAAGGTTCCATATCACAAAGGGAAAGCTGGAATTGAGTTTGGGGGTAATTGCCGGAAACGTTTAGGAATTGGGGGCCAAAAAGGGGCCAAAAATAAGCATTTTTCTAGTTTCCAGACAATAACTTGTGTTCAAGTGTATGGATCTCTCTGAAATTGTACTGCAAGGTACCATACCACAAAGGGAAGGCTGGGATTGAGTTTGGGGGTGATGAATCATAAGGGGGTTCAAAAAATTGGGGGGGGGGGGGGGATTTTTTTTTTTTTTTTTTTTCTTTTTTTCCTTTTTTTTTTCTTTTAAAATTTTCCATTTTAAGTTGGTTATTTCTGATTTATATTTAAAAGCAAATAATAATGATATGGTAGGAGATACACACCAAACAGGATGTGTAAATTATTATATAATAAGTATTGTGCAATAGCAAGAAATTTTCAATTGCACAGTATTGCACAATAGCAAGAAATCTTCAATTGCACAGTATTGCGCAATAGCAAGAAATCTTCAATTTAACAGTATTGCGCAATAGCAAGAAATATCCAATAGCACAATATTGCGCAATAGCAAGAAATTGTCAATTGTACAGTATTGCGCAATAGCAAGAAATATTCAATTGCACAGTATTGTGCAAAAGAAGATACTTCGTATAAATTGCTTATTTCTTGATCAATTTCAATGGGGTTTTATTCTTGAATTCTTGGGGTTCTTTAATATGCTGAATCTAACCGTGTATTAAGTTTTTGGATTTTGGTCCCCGTTTTTAAATTGGTCCACATTGAGGTCCAAAGGGTCCAAAATTAAACTTTGTTTGATTTCATCAAAAATTGAATTATTGGGGTTCTTTGATATGCCGAATCTAACCGTGTATTTAGATTTTTAATTTTGGGTCCCGTTTTTTAAATTTGTCTACATTAAGGTCCAAAGGGTCCAAAATTAAACTTAGTTTGATTTTAACAAAAATTGAATTCTTAGGGTTCTTTGATATGCTGAATCTAAACATGTGTTTAGATTTTTGATTATGGGCCCAGTTTTCAAGTTGGTCCAAGTTGGGGTCCAAAATTAAACTTTGTTTGATTTCAACAAAAATTGAATATATGGGGTTCTTTGATATGCTGAATCTAAACATGTATTAAGATTTTAGATTTTTGGCCCAGTTTTCAAGTTGGTCCAAATTGGGGTCCAAAATTAAACTTTGTTTGATTTCAACAAAAATTGAATATATGGGGTTCTTTAATATGCTGAATCTTACCATGTATTTAGATTTTTTATTTGTGGGCCCGCTATCAAATTGGTTCATATTGAGGTCAAAAGGGTCCAAAATTAAACTTTGTTTGATTTCATCAAAAATTGAATTATTGGGGTTCTTTGATATGCCAAATCTAACCGTGTATTTAGATTTTTAATTTTGGGTCCTGTTTTTTAAATTGGTCTACATTAAGGTCCAAAGGGTCCAAAATTAAACTTAGTTTGATTTTAACAAAAATTGAATTTTTGGGGTTCTTTGATATGCTGAATCTAAACATGTGTTTAGATTTTTGATTATGGGACCAGTTTTCAAGTTGGTCCAAGTTGGGGTCCAAAATTAAACTTTGTTTGATTTCAACAAAAATTGAATATATGGGGTTCTTTGATATGCTGAATCTAAACATGTATTTAGATTTTAGATTTTTGGCCCAGTTTTCAAGATGGTCCAAATTGGGGTCCAAAATTAAACTTTGTTTGATTTCAACAAAAATTGAATATATGGGGTTCTTTGATATGCTGAATCTTACCATGTATTTAGATTTTTTATTTGTGGGCCCGCTATCAAATTGGTTCATATTGAGGTCAAAAGGGTCCAAAATTAAACTTTGTTTGATTTCATCAAAAATTGAATTATTGGGGTTCTTTGATATGCCAAATATAACTGTGTTTTTAGATTTTTAATTTAGGGTCCCGTTTTTTAAATTTGTCTACATTAAGGTCCAAAGGGTCCAAAATTAAACTTAGTTTGATTTTAACAAAAATTGAATTCTTCGGGTACTTTGATATGCTGAATCTAAACATGTGTTTAGATTTTTGATTATGGGACCAGTTTTCAAGTTTGTCCAAGTTGGGGTCCAAAATTAAACTTTGTTTGATTTCAACAAAAATTGAATATATGGGGTTCTTTGATATGCTGAATCTAACCATGTATTTTGATTTTGGACATTGGACCATAATAGGTAAATTAAAAAAATTGAAGTTCTTAGACCACATTCTTTCTGTGTCAGAAACCTATGCTGTGTCAAATATTTAATCACAATCCAAATTCAGAGCTGTATCAAGCTTGAATGTTGTGTCCATACTTGCCCCAACTGTTCAGGGTTCGACCTCTGCGGTCGTATCAAGCTGCGCCCAGCGAAGCATTTTATTATGATTTGCAGAAACTTTATACACCATTTAAATCATCTGCCATCTTTTGACATGTTATTTGCTCTTTAATTAGTAAAACGTTAGTCGAACAGCTACTTTATTTAATATATATACTTGAATATAGTTCCTTTGTAAATCAAATTTTATATCAAATTACTATTTATAAATGTGAAAAAGTAATGTATCAAATTAAAGCAATTCATAAAAATTATGAAAGTATTTTATCAGTATATTATGCTTGTGTAAGTTACTGAATATTTGGTACAAGATGTGTATTGATATCAAAGTTGACTCCCACACTTTTTTTGAAATGCTATTATTCCAATTCTTTCCTTAGGCAAGTAAGAGCAATGATACAATACAGTATGATAGATAACTGTCAGTATTTACAAACAATAAATTTAGTTAGTCTTGTTAGTCTTGTATTATTTTTAATTTTAGTTTCTTGTGTACAATTTGGAGTTTAGTATGACGTTCATTATCACTGAACTAGTATATATATTTGTTTAGGGGCCAGCTGAAGGACGCCTCCGGGTGCGGGAATTTCTCGCTGCATTGAAGACCTGTTGGTGGCCTTCTGCTGTTGTCTGTTCTGTGGTCGGGTTGTTGTCTCTTTGACACATTCCCCATTTCCATTCTCAATTTTAATAGTTTATTTGGAATCACCTCCACTTTGATGCCAATCTTAATTGACCACAGTTAATATCTCTTGTGTTACATAATTAAATACACACTGTATTACACAGCTAACCTAATACACTTGACCTCAATAGTATAGCTATAATTACTTCTGATCTACACTACATAAAATTATTCTGTAAATTATGTGTAAAAGATGAATGATTAAGGATTGAAAAGATGCATTTTTTTTTGCAAAGAAAAGACAAGAAACAAAATATGTATAAAAAATGCAAGAAGGGTCTATTTTACTTCTTTTTCCAATCCTGTCAAAATTATTTAATTGAAAAAAAAGAAGATTTAAAAAAATCAGTGCGTCTTCTGAACCATTTACAAGTAAATTTAGGGTGACAAGCTTGTTATATCAACTGAAAAACAAAGCAATTATCTTTCTATATTTAATGCAAGAGTGATATATCAGTTTGTTTTTATTCACCACGATACCAGAGAATTTGATTTGAAATTATGCACTCAACTCTTCCATAGGTACTTGGGTACAGGACTTTTTTTTTGCCCTCCCCTTTTGTTCCTAAATCCGTTATTTTTTTGTTTTCTAGCTTTCTATATAATATATCAGTCACCGCTGTGGATAGATAACTTGGAATTAATAGTAAATAGCAAATACAAGTTATTTCTAGTATATTTATGTTCATATAATACAGAAAAACGCTAAAGTAATTGTAATTAATATAAAACAAAAAAATAACGGATTTTGGAAAAAATGGGGTGGGCCAAAAAAAATTGTCCTGTCCCAGTCTTTCCATCAACAATTTCTATCACTTTGATTGTCAGAAGTGCCTTAGAAGAAGTACACTTTTTTTGAGAATTACATGACCTGAAAGGGGTGATTTTAAAAATATCACTGGTAATTTTTAAATTTAGTGAAATAATAATGAAAATGATGATGTCCTACATTTCAATCCTTGTGTTGTCTGTATTTTAAACTTATGATTTTAGATTGTCCTTTGGCTTCTTCTCTGTTAAAAGTGTTTAACACAAGTTAACATTTTGGGCCAAAATGTTATGGTTGTCTCAAAAGGTCTTACAGGAGCTCGAACTTGTATAGCGAAACAAATGGCTGAATCACAGCATTGATGATGCTTTGATTTAAATCTTGATAAGTGAAGTAACAAAAGTTACATAAAATATCATACAATTAATAAAAAAACACAAGTACAAGTAAAAATAATGTTAGACATTATGATACCATATCAGAATGCTCAGTTAAAAAAGGCAAGCCCAATGTTCCTGCTGATATGAAATTATGCTGTCCTCTCAAATATTGGTGACTATGCTCGACTATTTATTTCCTGTTGTAACATCATTAACAGTACAAAAACAAAATTATCTTGTGTAATTCCAGAATAAACAAACAGAAATTTTGAAGAAACATTTTAGTCTTATTTCCATCTGGAAGCAGAGACAGTGACTGAACAGAAGAAGTCTATTAATCTCCAAAAAGAAAGATTTGAAAGATAAATTTTAAACTTCTTAGCTTTACAAAGAATGCTACCTTAAACAGCTGGATGGGTAATACCACTTTTTCAGCTCATCTGGCTAAAAGCCAGGGTGAGGTCTGTTGTCTATCATTCCTCTTTTATCTATCTTTTTACATTTTAATCTTCTCCTCTGAAACCACTGAACCAAATGAAACTAAATTAGGCAGTTATGTTCCTGAGAAGTTCCTTTACAGAATTTTGTACCAATCGAATCTTCAACACGGCTGCCAAGCCCAAATATGTGTTCTGATTGGGTGAAATAACATGTCTTCTTTCAAAAACCACAAGACCAGATGAACTTCTACTTTGTAGGAAGGTACCTTAAATGGTCCTTTACCAGATGGCTGCCACTGTGGGACATAGTTAACATAGGACCTTATGGATAATACTGTGGGACATAGTTAACATAGGACCTTAAGGATAATACTGTGGGACATAGTTAACATAGGACCTTAAGGATAATACTGTGGGACATAGTTAACATAGGACCTTAAGGATAATACGGTGGGACATAGTTAACATAGGACCTTATGGATAATACTGTGGGACATAGTTAACATAGGACCTTAAGGATAATACTGTGGGACATAATTAACATAGGACCTTAAGGATAATACTGTGGGACAAAGTTAACATAGGACCTTAAGGATAATACTGTGGGACATAGTTAACATAGGACCTTAAGGATAATACTGTGGGACATAGTTAACATAGGACCTAAAGGATAATACTGTGGGACATAGTTAACATAGGACCTTAAGGATAATACTGTGGGACATAATTAACATAGGACCTTATGGATAATACTGTGGGACATAGTTAACATAGGACCTTAAGGATAATACTGTGGGACATAGTTAACATAGGACCTTAAGGATAATACTGTGGGACATAGTTAACATAGGACCTTAAGGATAATACTGTGGGACATAATTAACATAGGACCTTATGGATAATACATACAAACAGTTTGACAGATTGAGTTTGTGATTTTGATGCTGATTGGAAATCTAAGATGGCTACCACTGCAGTTCATAGTTAACACAGAACCAAGTAGGGAACATTTGAAATAATCATGAGAAGGAGTAGTTTAACATATTTGACAGGTTTTTTATGCCCCCAGCCTTAGTAGTGGGGGCATTAAGTTTTACCCCTGTCAGTCTGTACATATGTACGTCCCAAAATTGGTTTCCGTTCTCAAACTTGAGTTTGCCTCAACCAAATGTTATGAAACTTATACACAATGCTTATTACCACAAAACACAGATCAAGTTTGAATTTTGGTGGTGTCAATTTAACCGTTCTAGAGTTATGCCACTTCATAAATGGAAAAATTACAAAATTTTTAGTTTCCGTTCTTTAACTTAAGTTTGCCTCAACCAAATGTTATGAAACTTATACATAATGCTTATTACCACAAAACACAGATCAAGTTTGAATTTTGGTGGCGTCACTAAAACTGTTCTAGAGTTATGCCCATTTATAAATGGAAAAATTTCAAATTTTTTATTTTCTTCTAAATATCAAGTATTTTTTTAAAATTGGAGTTATCTTCCTTTGTCCATGATTATAGTTGAATCAACTACAATCAATGCTTTATACAATGCAATGTTTAATTTTGAATTTCACTGATAAAACACAGATCAAGTTGAATTTGGGTAGTGTCACTTTAACCATTATTGAGTTATGCCCCTTTATCGAAAGATTGCAAAATTTTTAGTTTCCATTCTGTAACTTAAGTTTGCCCCAACCAATCATTATGAAACCTATACAAAATATTCATTACCACAAAACTAAGATCAAGTACAAACTTTTTGTTTCCGTTTTCTTACTTTAGTTTGCCTCAACCAAATGTTATGAAACCTATACACAATGCTTATTACTACATAATACAGATTAATTACGAAATTTGGTGGCGACACTTTTACCATTCTTGAGTTTTGTCCCTTTATAAACATAAAAATTGTTGAATTTTTCGTTTCTGTTCTCTATCTTTAGTTTGTCTCAACCAAATGTTATAAAACTTATACACAACCGTTTTAGAGTTATGCGTGTTTACAAATAGAAAAATTGCTGAATTTTTCTTTTCTGTTCTCTACTTAAGTTAGCCTCAACCAAATGTTATGAGACTTACACACAATGCTTATTACCACAAAACTCAGATCAAGTTCAAATTTGGGTAGCGTCACTTTTACTGTTCTTCAGTTATGTCCCTTTATAACTATGTGATATGCACTATCCACATTTATTTTAAAAATATAAAGACTTTTTGGGATTGAACAGAAATAGACTAATTTTGACAAAAAATCAATTAAAAATTAATATTGTTTGTGTGGTGATAAAAAATTCAGAAGATATAGAGAGAATCTATAAACAGAAAAAAGTTGATCAGCAAAAAATAAATTTTAGTAATGAATTATATTCGTGTTTAATACTGGAGGGTGCCCATTGTTAAAGATGCACATTGATCCAGGTGAGCAACACAGGCTCTTTAGAGCTGCTAGTTATTTAATTCCTGCAGGTGGAATCCTTCTTCTACAATAAATCTAATTTTTGATCAAATTTATTTAAAGTTTTGATCAAGTTATGATATTGATATCCCTACTTTGTAAAAGTCTTTTATAGTGAAAATATTATGCTCATTGGACTTCACTTCAATAACTGGCATTTGAAACTGAGCCAATGAACCATCACTATGAAACAAAAGAAAAGTTTTGGTATGAAGGCTTCCTTGAAACAATTGAATATCAATGTATAAAAATGGACATCAATCACTATTAATCATAATTAATGTTTGATTTAGTAAGAGTGCAGTGAGTTGGATGTATTTTCACTCTTCTATTTAGAAATATCTAGATTGTTTACCTTGACTATATCATTGAAATAACTGCTGGTACTGTTGAAAATGTCTATCATGTTGTGTTTCCTTTTTGCTCTATAATGTTTGCCTTGATCTGTGGTTCATAATAGTAAATAAATAAATCTGCAGAAAGAGGGGCACAGTAAGTCCTCATCAGCATACCAATCTCTTGGCAGAACAGGTTTTCACAGAAATGAAGATAAATATTATCCAGAAAAAAATAATTGCTTTGATAATACTTTTGCATGTCAAATTAGTGCATTAAGAAGAAAAAAAATTGAAAAAGGAATTTTTAATGACTGTAACATGTATAGTTGCACTCAGATTTATCGAAAGATCATTTTATAAAATAAGAAAGTTTTTTTTTGTATTGTAGTATACAGAGTAGAGAAATCTATAAAATATATAAGATATCTTATATCAAAATATTTATAAGATATCTGATATTAAACTATATACGATATCTTATATTAAACTATATAAGATAGCTTATATTAAACTATATAAGATATCTTTTAAACTATATGATATATCTTATGAAGTTTATTAGATATCTTGAAGTTAGAATATATCACCAAGGGGCGTTTTTGGAACAAAACGCATATTACCAGTACTTTGTATGTTTGTTCTAGAACTAAACTGATGCACAGATTTAAATACATTGAGATAGTCCAGAACCATTTGGCGAAGTACTTTAAATACTAATTGCTTTTCTATATACAAAATAATCTGGAATGGGCATCCATTGAAGCGCTCCAAAAAGTATGGTTGACGACGTCATAATATTACGATTATTTAATTCGTGCTGCCCTTTTTGAAGCTTAAAAGTTCTATCAATATTGGCAACATTGTTTACATCTGACCAAATGGTACAACAATAATTTAAATGTGGAAAAATAACACAGTTGTATAGCAAACTTTGACATAAAACTCTTTAATCTTTTCAAGACACCAATTTTCTTTCAAATCATCTTTGTTGAAATATCAATATGGTATGACCATGTCAAAGAACAATCAATATACACACGCAGAAGTTTAGCTTCATTAACGATTTCAAGTACAATATATCACCTATTTCAATACAGATATTTCAACATTTCGACAGTTTTTGTTTCATGCCAATTACAATACTTTAAGTCGTCTTCAAATTCATAATCAGTTTATTACATTTCATCCATTGCAAAGAACTAAGTAGATGTTCATTCAGTTTACTTTCAATGGCATCAATAGACATCAGACATATCTTGTGATGTGTCATCTGCATAAATAGTAACATCAGAGTGTATCAACATTTAGGATAGTCCTTTACAAATGACTTGAAAAACAAAGGTCCGAGTATTGAACCTTTTGAGGCACACCAATAAAATACCATTCCATCGAACACATTGTTCTCTAATACATAGATAAGATTTGAACCTTTGAAATGTATTTTGAGAAATTCCAAATGAATTCAATTTATTTTTTCCAATAATTTTCAACACAACAGGTTTCAACTGAAAAATTAAAAACATACACCAAAATATTAACAGTGACATTAGATTGCTTTAGCGGAAAAAAGGAAAAGAACGACAGTTGTTGGCTACTATGTCAGCAGATACAAAATCTAAACCTTTTTAGAGAGGTTAACTTGCTTTCAAGTCTAGGCTGGGAATAATATATTATGTCCCAGGTCAAGGCAAATATTTTATATTCGAAGATTTTTTTTTGTGAAGTTCGTTACAAAATGTTGAATAGATTATCGGCAAGATTTAAATTTAAATACGTTATCAACAGTCTCTCTTCTGAACAAGAATCACTAGCCAGTCAACACTGAGGTTGGGAGTTCGAACCCCGCTCGTGCGGGTGCACTCGACTCCAATCTTAATTGACTAGGATTGTCAGTTTTCCTATCGAAGGTCGGGGGTTTTCTCCGGGCACTCCGGCTTCCTCCACCAATAAAAACTGGCCGCCACGAAATAGCCCAAAAGCGGTGCTTAAAAGTGGCGTTAAAACACCAAAAATCAAATCAAATCAAATCAAATCTACTGAACAAGGATTTAAATTAAAAAGAAGGACAGCGTTGGTGACTTTAACCTGTAACACCGTAGCCACACCAATTATATCTAAACTATGAATTTTGACAGTCTCGAGAACTAGGAGGATTATTTCCAATATCATTCAACCTTTGAAGAGATAAATATATAGTTAGATAATTATATTTCTGCTAGGATTTTATAGGCGTAAGATAGAAATGGCAATCCACTATCATCAAAGTATGGAGGCCTACGTTTTTGTACAGTAACGTTCAACATACTTGTGAAATTTGGAAATAAAATAGCACAACGGCAAATATTACTTGCAAACCAGGACGAGAACATATTCATTTTATATGAATGTGAACCCTACATTATACTAGACCGACACGCTGAACCGGATGTTATAGTGCTAGTTAACAATGTAACAGTCTTCACGAAGTCATGCCACCCAAACCAGACACATTCTGACTCCGAATAGACCAGTCTTCGTCCTTACTCCTAAATGTTGTGTAATTACGGAGAGAGAGAACAAATAGCAATTTTAAGTCTTTAGTTTTACCCGGCTGGGAATAGAGCCCACGACCCCCGCATTCGAGGCACGCGCTACCTCGAGACAATTAAGGCTGTTTCGTAATCTAAGTTTAAGGCCAACTTTAAACTAAACTGCTCTATAGCGCTGTTTTTTAAAACAACATTTGCTATCATACCGAGGACAGTTTGGTTAAGTGATTTGTCATTATTTGGTGCATCGGGTCATGATTTAATTAAGTAGTTCTCCCAGACGATTGTCCCAATTTGTTACAAATTAAAGCAATAAAAATAAAATGATATTGTTAAAACAATATTTTAAACTTTCAACACTGAAACAATCGTTGTAGAAATCAAAGTCAGTATAGCATATAGAAAATTTTAGTTATGCGATTAACAAGCATGGTTAATTTAAGTGCCCAGAAATGTCATTCTTTGGTTAAGAATTAAATTTACACAAGTCATACTCGTTTCACGTAAATGTGAATGATTTGTTTAAAGGTGTCCAAAACACACAATATCAACAAATTGAACAAAGAAGTAAAGAATTGGTGAGCATGATAGATGAACCGAACGTGAAACATTCTTATTGAGCTCAGCTCTATATGCCCTGTTTGTGAATTTTTGGTTCTGTATTACTGGAGTAAACTCCACGTCTCCTTTTATTTATGAATCAAAAGAAATAATTAATACCTATTCATATTGTAAACGATAAAAACATATGTATTAGGTACCGGCATTAGTTCAAACCAATGATAACAGACAACCGTTGCATCCTCTTTAGCCTTTTCTCTGAAAGTCAGTTTTGGACACAATTGGGAATAAAAAATGTCTATACTTCGTGATTAAAAACATATGTATTAGGAACTGGCATTAGTTCAAACTGATGATAACAGACAACGTTGCATCCTTTTTAGCCTTTTCTCTGAAAGTCAGTTTTGGACACAATTACCGAATTGGGAATAAAAAATGTCTATACATCGTGATTCAAAAGTTTAAGGGCTGGTAATTAATCTGTATGTAAATCCTGCGTTCCTATGGAATTTCATCATTTTGATTCAGGAATAGTTCCAATGGAGGGTATTATTGTTTTTAAGTTTGCAAAAAGATAGCCTAGATTTGCTTTATCCGATAGTTTTGTATTTACATTGTAGTAAGTAATCCAGGCCTATGTTATACGACACTCACTAGTATGATACGACTGAAACAATACTCACAGTAAAATTTCGATTGAATCGCGCTTCTGAAGAAATCACATTAAATGTATTATCCTTACGGTCGCTTTATATACATACAGGCCCAATAACAATATTTATCTGAATATTAAATGAAGTTTGCTCATTTTCATCACTTCTTTCATTTCATCATTTATAACTATAAGAATCACAGCACAGAATCTTGACGAACATGAACTTAACTATGACATTACTTTACTAAATTACGACATTGACATTGGATTTTAATGAAGAGTAAATAGCAAAAATTGCTTGCAGTATTTATATCTACAACATTTATTGATATATACAACAGGTGAACAGGCGAGGCATATCTTCAGCACTTCATTTTGAGGACAAATTCTTTATATTCATATTTGCCATTGCTTGTCACTCAGAATTATAGTCTGCACTAATTCATGACAAACTCACTGCACTAAACAACCTCCATATGACAATGTTGCTGTCTGTGACTGACTTTGATGTTTGTTATAAGGGCAATGTAACGTAGATGATATGTCACACAATAGATGCATTATTAAAAGCAGTAAGGTATTTACACAAACTCAAGGCGATATAGCATACTGTTGATAATCAGGTCTCGGATTTTCGTACTGTTTTTTTTTTATAAATGCCTTTTTACGACCACCTCTTTGTCCCGTATTTGATAAGAAAACTGTTAAACCATTGAATGATTTTTCGGTGTCATGTAATATATTAGAACAGTTAGCATACGTAATATACTTCAAATTTATCAGATTTTGATAAAAAATCGTTCTTTTTTCTATACGTAAGGAGTATATAACTAAGTAAGCAAATGTTGAACTTTTGAGTTTTAAAATTTTTTCATATGATGCCATAATCTGAACATTTTTTTGTCTTTTACTGTTCAAAACCCGCACACTAACTAAAAATGAAAACTTTGTCGTATATCCAAATGACATTGTCCGGCTGGTCTTCATAATATCCAGTACTCTACAAGTGAATACTTCTTCAACGCAAACAATAAGACACCTCTAATTCTCAACATTTTGATTTTTATCAACTTTTTACCTTTTTGTTTAGTGCAGGTTAATCAGTGGCCTACATTGTTAAAAGCAGTCAGTTGATCTAATAACAGTTTATAAATGTAATAAAAATCACGGTTTTTGCGACTGAAATTTAACCTATAAAAATGTCTACCTGGTCTCCCAGTATTGTAATTTGGAATGTGTGTGGGATTTGGGTGGACTTGGCGTTAAACGTCCTTCCGGAAGTTGTCGATTTTTAACCTATATCCTAGGATATTGTCATATGGGACAAATGTTCCGAATGTGTTAAACTGGGTCAATTTTCCCAGCTGATCGCTTTCATTCATAGTTTTTCATTCACAAAATTAGTACAGAAAATACAATCGATTTATCGACGGATGCTCTAATCTTCAGAACAAAAGACTTTCGGAGTATTCTTCAATGCAAATATAAATATTGCAGAGGATTTTTATGCATTCATCGACAGACTTCATTTTAGTGGTTGTTTACAAATCATTTTGTTTATTGTCCGCGTGACAAACAGTGAAAACAGTTTACAACAGTCATGTCGGATAAAGAAGAGGAGACAGCAGTTGCAGAAAAGAGGGGACGCGGACGTCCTAAAAAACCCAAGTCCGACGAGGTTGGCATATTTTTGTTTAGTATGATAATGCTATTTTATCTATCTAAAATAATTATGCTATTTTAATTTATCATTTTTAAATTCATATTTTCTTCAATATTTTTTACTTAAATTTTACAAAAGAATTATGAAAAAATAAATATATATTATTATCAAACTATAAAAGAGTAAATTAATTACTAATCAATGATATCGATCTCCATTTTCATTTTGAATGCATAGTAAATATTCTTCCTTCATTCAACAAAAAGGCTAAAGGCATTATTCACATTACTCTAACTTGTCTAGTTGAAAATTATATGTAATTTATGTAAAACATTTTTGCATGACAGATAACTGATGACAAATTAGGTAAAATAAATATAAATGTAAACTAAAAAACCTTAACAAATTAAAAGAACATTGTGACACAGTGAAAGCATTTGTCCCAAACATGACCTCATGGTAATTGAAATGTGTTAAAAGCCATATAAATTAATCAACAACCTTTGATTCAATTCATTAATTCGACCTTATCTTTGTTTATCTAGCCAGAGGAACCCAAAGAAAAGAGACCACGTGGTCGTCCAAAGGGAAGCATCAAGACCACAAAGGTAGTTATTGTTTGATCTTGTTTGTAGGCACCACCTGTTCATTAACAATCGGCTGACAGTATGAAATTTCTGTAAATTAGCTTTCTTGAAATTCTGCATGTCTTCTGTCCTCGAATGTTTATGACTGACATTGTGTATAAGATAATCATGCTTATTGATGTTTGTGTGTGATAATAGATTCATTTTTCTCCATCTGAATTTTAGACAACTTTGTAAGAAGGTAATACTTATCAGCTAAAAATGTTAGTAATTTAGTAAATGAATGACAGAAACACTGAACGGAATTATATCTAGCAAAAAAATAATCAAATGCAGTAAACGCCAAAGGTACAAGATACCGTTATATCGGTAAACATATGCTAAGGTATGATATCTGGTGCTAACGATATGAGATACGGTATAAGGTACGGTTATCATTTACCAAACGGCAGAAGATGCTTAGAGTATAAGATACGGTTATTATTCGCCAAACGATATAAGGTACGGTTATTATTCGCCAAACGGTATAAGGTACGGTTATTATTCGCCAAACGGCGGAAGATGCCAAAGGTTATAAGATACGGTTATTATTCGGCAAATGGCGGAAGATGCTTAGGGTATAATATACGGTTATTATTCGCCAAACGGCGGAAGATGTCAAGGTTATAAGATACGGTTATTATTCGGTAAATGGCGAATGATGCTTAGAGTATAATATACGGTTTTATTCGCCAAACGGTACAAGATACGATTATTACTCACCAAACAGTGGAAGATGCTAAGGATGTAAGATGCGATTATTTTGCATATAAAACGGTAAAATATATGGTTATTATTCGGCAAACGATGGAATATGCTAAGGGTATAAGATACATTTACTAATGTAAAAAGATACCATAACGGCATGAACTACAGTTATTATTAAGTAGTTCTTACTGAGGAGATTCTAACGGCATGAACTACGGTTATTGTAATGTAGGAGATTCAAATGGTATGAAATACGGTTATTCTTATGTGGAAGAAGATTCTAACGGTATGAGATACTGTTATTCTTATGTGGAAGAAGATTCTAACGGTATGAAATACGGTTATTCTTATGTGGAAGAAGATTCTAACGGTATGAGATACTGTTATTCTTATGTAGAAGGAGATTATAACGGTACGAGATACGGTTATTCTTATGTGGAAGAAGATTCTAACGGTATGAGATACTGTTATTCTTATGTAGAAGGAGATTATAACGGTACGAGATACGGTTATTCTTATGTGGAAGAAGATTCTAACGGTATGAGATACTGTTATTCTTATGTAGAAGGAGATTATAATGGTACAAGATACGGTTATTCTTATGTGGAAGAAGATTCTAACGGTATGAGGTACTGTTATTCTTATGTAGAAGGAGATTATAACGGTACGAGATACGGTTATTCTTATGTGGAAGAAGATTCTAACGGTATGAGATACTGTTATTCTTATGTAGAAGGAGATTATAACGGTACGAGATACGGTTATTCTTATGTGGAAGAAGATTCTAACGGTATGAGGTACTGTTATTCTTATGTAGAAGGAGATTATAACGGTACGAGATACGGTTATTCTTATGTGGAAGAAGATTCTAACGGTATGAGATACTGTTATTCTTATGTAGAAGAAGATTCTAACGACGACATGGGATACGGTTATTCTTATGTAGAAGGAGATCCTAACGGTAGGAGAAAAGATTATTTTCATGTAAAAGGAGATTATCACAGTATGAGATACGGTTAATGTTATGTAGAAGGAGATCATAACTGTTTTAGATACGGTTAATGTTATGTAGAAGGAGATTATAACGGTATGCGATACGGTTATTGTTATGTAGAAGGAGATTATAACGGTACGAGATACGGTTATTGTTATGTAGAAGGAGATTCTAACGGCATGTTATATAATTTTACGTAGAAGATACTAATAATATGAGATTCTGTTATTATACGATAATGAGAGAGACACTGATGGTATGAATTTCGGTTATAAATTACTAAATAGATGGAAACGGTATATATCGATAAACAGGAGATGCTAACGGTTTGGGAATCAGTTATTATTCCGTAAAATGAGATGCTTTCGGTAAAGGAAACTGTCATTTTTCGGTAAACAGAAATGCTAATGGTATGTGTAACAGTTATTATTCGGTAAAATAGGAGATGCTTAGGGTACGGAATACAGTTTGTATTCGGTAAATAGGAGATGCTAACGGTTTTGGAAACAGTCATTATTCGGTAAAAACGAGTTACTAAAGGTATGGGAAACAATTATTTTTCTGTAAACAGATGAAAACATTTAAAAACTTACTTAATAATCCATGCCTCTGTTTTTCTTTCGTATATAGACAGACGTACCTAAAGGGCCGACGAGACCGCGTGGTCGACCCAAGGGGAGCTTCAAGAAAACAACTAAAAAGGTAAAGTCGTCTGAGCTATTTGTGAAAATGTCGCATAGGCATAGGATTTTCCCACACTCCCCCTGAAAAAATCAAAGTCCCCTGAACAAAAAATACATCATATTATTATTTTGTTAGCTCATCTGCCCCGAATGGTTATGTAAGCAATTGCAATCACTTTGTGTCCGTCCTACCGTCATCCGTCCGTCCGTCGTCCGTAAACTTTTCTTTAAAAATCTTCATCTCTTAAACTGCTCAATGGAATGAAACCGAAGTTTGGCTGCTTCATCCTTAGGATGTCAACTATAAAGTTATTTCCATGTTGATCAATCATGTTTATATCGCTAGAACTGTATCAATTAGAGAAAAACTGACAAAGTAAAAATGGTCAACACAACAAGTTCTATCTACCATAAAATTATGAAAATATCTGTCCACCTGTTTTTAAATTATTGCCCTTGAAATTTTGAGTTTTATCTTTTTTTGGCATTTCCTTGCCATTGTTTCAAAAACTATAGGAGCTTGGTTAAATGTGGAAAATGCAAAAAAATGATCAGCATGACGGGATGTATTCACCCTGAAAATTGAAGAATAATTTAACAACTTCTTTTGGAGTAATTGCCCCTGAAATATAGATTTTTTCTTCAAATTTTAGTAGTTGTTATCGTTTTTTTAGAGGCTAGGCTAAATGTGTTAATTGTAAGCAGGATCAACACGGCAAGATGTATCAACCCTGAAAATCTGAGAAAAAAATGTTGACCTGTTTTGGACTTGTTGCTCCAGAAATAATAATTGTTTGCAGTTTTTTCCTTTTATCGTGAAAATGTAGGAGCTAGGTTAAAAGTATAAATTATATAAAGGTTCAGCACAAGAAGTATCAGCCCTGAAAATTGGAACAAAATATGTTAACTTCTATTTTGAGTAATAATCCCTGAAATAATATTTTTTGCTGTTTTTGAGTTATTGCACCTAAATATATAGTTTTCCAATTAAGAATGTACACCTCTGAGGAGCTAAAAATTTCTAGAATTACACCTATTTCTTAACCTGATTTTTGGGTTTATATGACTGTAAGAAAGTAATTGAGGAAGAAAAAATCATACGGCCATTTGAAAGTACCCAATGTTAATGATTTTCCCATTTTTCGCTTAAACTATAGGATACTAAAAGTGTAAACAGCAAAAATGGTCAGCATATCAAGATATAGCTACTCCGATATCTTTTGCAACCCGTTTTTCGATTTTTTGCCCCTGAAATGTTGATTTTGCTGTCTTGCGACGAAAGTGGCAGAATGCGAGACATAGAGATTACAATCCGGCGGCGACGGCGTAATCTTTTTGTATAAATCTTTATATTTCTGAAAGTTGAAGACCTGGATACTTCATAACTGGTATGCAGGTGCGTTATGTTACGAAATTTCTGTGTGTCGTATGTCCAAAAGACCATTATCCTTGATCTCGTTTCGTGGTTCATCGATTGCCTGAGAAAAAAAAAAGATTTTTTTTTGTCATGTGAAATACTCACTGACTGGGAGAAATAAAATAACTTTATTTGGTATATGGGATCCTTTCAAGGGGCGGGCTTTGATCTCATTTAATGAATCAGTGATGAAGGTTAAGTTTTCGTCGTCAAGTTCGCATCTCAGATACTTTAAGCAATATGTCAACTACACTTATTGTGTGGAATGATTGTAAGGTGTACATGTCAGACTGACAGGTTTCATCTGACCTTGATCTCATTTTTATGGTTCATTTGGTCAATGTTAAGTTTTGTGGTTTGGTCTGTTTTTCAGATTAGTATACCGCCTCGGTGGTCTCGTGATAGCGTGTTCGCCTTGAGTGCGCGAGGTCGTTGGTTCGAACCCCGGCCGGATCAAACCAAAGACTTTTGAATTGGTTTTTGCTGCTACTCCGCTCAGCACGCGGCATTAAGGAGTTAGTGCAAAGACTGATCGGCTCGGAGTCAGAATAATGTGTCCGGGTAAGGTGACATGTCGTCCTGCGGACTGTTACCTTGTGAACTAGCACGTTAAAAATCCGGCTCAGTGTGTCGGTCTAGTACAAAGCTGGGTTAATATTCATATTACATTAACATGTTCTCGTCCTGATTATGCATATTAATTTGCCGCTGGACGTTAAGCATCCATCCATCATCATCATCATCATCATCAGATACTATAAGCATTCGGTCCAACATATTTGGTGAATGGGATGATTGTAAAGTTTGCATGTCGATCTGGCAGATTTCATCTGATCTTGACTTCATTTTCATGTTTTTTTGGTTAAATGAATGTTAAGTTTTTATGGTTTTATCCATTTATAGGATACTATAAGCAATAGGTCAACTATATTTGGTGTATGGAATGATTGTTAGGTGAAGATATCCGTCTGGAAGAGTTCATTGGACCTTGAACTCATTTTCATGGTACAAAGTCAATATTAAATTTTCATGGTTATGTCAGTTTCTCAGATACTGTAAAGAATAAGTCAACTATATTCGGTGTATGGAATGACTGCATGGTGTTCATTTGGAATGGCAGTGTTCATCTGACCTTGACCTTATTTTTATGGTTCATTGGCCATCAGCAATGTTATTATTGTCTCGCCTTGACGGAGTCAAAAAGCGAGACATAGGTATGCTGTTTCCGGCGTCGGCGACGGCGGCGATGGCGACGGCGATGACGTCAACAATGTATTAGTTTGTGATTAGGTCTAGTTCATGGTGAACCACTAGTGGTAGGTCAATGATATTTGGTATGCAGTTGTATTAGCATTGGCACATCTCATTACCTTGGAGATTATTTGGCCCCACCCCCTCAGTCAAGGTCTATTGACTTTGAAACTTTTCATAGTTTACATGTATTAGTTTGTGATTAAGTCAATTTATGGGGAACCACTAGTGGTAGGTCAATGATATTTGGTATGCAGTTGTATAAGCATTGGCACATCTCATTACCATGGAGATTAATTGGCCCCGCCCCTCAGTCAAGGTCTATTGACTTTGAAACTTTTCATAGTTTACATGTATTCGTTTGTGATTAGGTCAATTTATGGGGAACCACTAGTGGTAGGTCAATAATATTTGGTATGCAGTTGTATAAGCATTGGCATATCTCATTTCCATGGAGATTATTTGGCTCCGCCCCCTTAGTCATGGTCTATAGACTTTGAAAATTTTGCTAAGTTAACATGTATAAGTTTGTGATTATGTCAGTTCAAGGGGAACCATTAGTGGTAGGCCAATGTTAATTGGTGTTCAGTTGTATAAGCATTAGCACATCTCATTTCTACGGAGAATATTTGGCCCCGCCCCCTCAGTCATGGTCTATTTACTTTGAAACTTTTGCTTAGTTTACATGTATTAGTTTGTGATTAGATCAGTTTAAGATGAACTGCTAATGTTAAGTCAATGATATTTGGTATGCAAATTTATTGGCATTTGCAAGTATCGTTTCCATGGAGATTATATAGCCCCACCCCTGATCATGGTTCATTGACTTTTAAACTTTTACATAGTTTACATCAATGTTTGTGTTTATGTTTGTTTAAAGGGAACGACTTATAATAAGTCAATGGTATTTGGTATACAGTTGTATTAGCATTGGCACATCTCATTCCATGGAGATTGTTTAGCCATGTACCTTCAGTCATGGTTCATCGACTTTGAATATTTGCATTACTTACATGTTAAAGTATTGCTATTTTAATTTCAACATTTGCATTATCAAAATTACAAAAAGGCGAGACATATCTCTGTGATAACAGTTTTATTTTGTATTTAGGTCTCTTTTCCAGATACTATAAGCAAGGCTAACTATATATTCGGTGTATGATATGGAATTCAATCAAGTAATGCAGACATTTCAGTGTGTGTGCACTCTTGTTCTTGTTTTTTACAGTTTTGACTGTAACCAGTTATCTCAGTCAAAAACCTTTCGAGCAACGTTAAACATATAAATTGCAAAAACATTCAGCAAAACAAGAGTGAATATAGTATGTGCATAAAAAATTCTTATTAGCAAACTGGTGATTTTTAAAATCAAGTGAGCGATACAGGTGTGCCTCTTGTCTTTGTTGTGGAATACAAAACTTGGAAATATTGATTATATTGAAAATTGCATTGTTAGCCCTCTCATGTGTATAATTCTTGCCAGAATTTTATGAAACTTATTGATTTTAGCATAAATCAGGCTGTTGGTGTTTTCTTTTGAACTTATCATAATTTGTCATACCGAAGCCTTTTATAGCTTACTAAATAAACGGTATGCGTTTTGCTAATTGTTGAAGACCGTACAGGGACATGTAGTTATTTACATCTTCGTCCATTGGTCTCTGGTGTATAGTTGTCTCAATGCCAATCATACTACATCTCCTTATTTTACTATAAATAGAATATTAAAATTGGGTAAAAACTACAGCATCTGATTGGTTTGTACATTTTTGACTTCTTGTCAGAAATGTCTTGGCTAATTTTAGCCAAATTTGATAGGAATGATCTTTTAGACATTATATAAATTTATATATATACTAGTATGTACGATTAAAATATTACCTTTACGGTCTCTGGATAATGAATATTTAACTGCCTTTGATGGCAGTCATTTGGGCCAAATATATCAAGACGAGCAATTCGGAACCATTAGCTGCTCTTTATTTATTTTCAAAATCTTCAGGCGTAGGTTTTGAAATTGCACAACTTATCTACGTCATTTGATTGTCTAATTGGCAATCAAAAGTTCTACATTCTTTGTCGGACAATGTCCAACAGCGAGACATAATGATCCTGCATTTGGGCGTCGTCAGCGTCGGTGGCATCAACATTAAGGTTCAATATGTCAGTATGTGGTTAAAGGTTTTTGGAAAATGACGCTGTCAAAGCGTCAATTTTACTATACCATTGACCAGATTTCATTTTATCGCTTCCGGTCGCTTCCAACCCGCCTTCCGAACTCGGTTCCGTATTTTACATAACTATGTCCTGTATAGAATTTCATTCTTAACCTGTCCATATGTTTATTGTTATTAAATGGTATTTTGAGCTATCCCTTTGGTATATTTTTCATATATATATGAACTTTCGCTTTTTTTGTGCATGACTTTCCATCCGTAAAAAAATCAGAATATAAATAGATCCGTATTGTTATGGTTTTGGACTTTTTACATACCAATGATAACAAATCGCTATCGCTAGAAAATAGTTCTTTAAAGAATGTTTACCTTTCTTGTCAGCTGAACTTTTGAAATCATTCAAAAAATAATAATCGGAATCATCTTGAAATCATACGAAAGATAATGGTCCTTATCAAGATTTAAGAAGTTTTTAAGAATCGAAAATTAGAAATACGATTATATCCACGCGGTGCGTATGTATTTGTAAGTTACTGCTGCAGACGTAATAGAGGTCAAATATCGCAGGGGCCAGTTCTATTAAAGAATACAATGGCGATAATTGCAGAAGTTTTTCTGTCAAAAAGACTTTATTTCTTTCTGGATTTCTTCACTTTAAAAAGAATTATAAGATGCAGAAACTTTATGAAAGGAGTAGGCAGTGCTCAATGAATCATATCAAAAGTATTTAAGGAAAGTTCTACCCTTTCTCTGACAACGTGGTCTCGTCCATTTTTGAAACATTACGATTATTTCATTATTTTTCGAGTAAACAACTAAACTATTGAACCTGTATTGTTTTGAGAAAAGCATTCCCGTTGTCCAAGTGTTCATTACAAGCCCGTATTTTACGATTACTTTTTCAAAATCGGAAACGAAAATTTCTTAAAATTAAATAAAAAGTATTGAGATTTGCCTTCCACTTTTCAATAACTATTAATTAAATATTAATTTAAAATCAATGTTAACTGTGGATGACTTGGATAAGGAATGGCATTTAATGTTTCCTAGAGATACAACAAAGTGTGTAAACAGGAAGTTGTGAAGGGAGACAATTTCAAAAGTGCTTAAACAAGTATTGTCAAATCTTGTAAAATATTTCTGGTGGCAATATTTCACATATTCAGAAAAAAACCAAACACAACTTTTAAAGGTGGTTGTTATGTTTCAATTGGCAAACATTTATTTATTGATAATCCACCTTTAATAATAAAAAAAAACTTCTTAAAAAAAGATTTCTATCATATTTATCTTGGAATATGATCAAATAAGTTAGCCTATTTTAAACATGCCTTTAATAACATTTCAGTACTTATGGAAAGAGTTATTCCATTTCTTCCTTTGATATTTAAGGATACACCAATTTTAATTGCAAAATTGTAATTTGATAAATGTAAATAAAAATTAACGAAGAAATTCCAATGTTGTCATTGTAAACCTTCTTAACTTTGTGTATAAGTAAATTATGAAGCTGTAAAGGATATATAACTAGTTTATTAGTCAAACAACTGAAATTGAGAAAAAAAGATATACCTACATTTGGAGACGGGTGGTAATAAAATCAAATTTTAGTAATCTAGGCATTTTAATTTTTAAAGTTTAATTAATATTTGAAATGTCACTTATTTGCATTTCAGTTAATGCACATGGCACATGTATAAAAAATCCAGGTATTTGTCTATTCAAAAAAATAAAACTAACATGGTAGTTATAAACAAATGTAACATCAAGTCACAAACATGAAACTTAAGGTGAATCAATCTTTAATCGGGCGCTAATACCACAGCGCTATAAAAAAAATCCTGGGGAGAACACTGGATTGTATTGCTTTCAGAGTTATATAATATACCTTGCCTAAGAAAAAGGTTTAGCTAGGTCCTTAAAAAATGAGGCTATATTGATGTAAAGTGACTTATAACTGCCAACAGCCACATTATTTAGACTCTGGTGGATAGCTAGCTAGTTATCAGACTGTTATCTCATTAGCAATCATGTAACCACATCTCCTTATTTTAGTACGGGTTAATTATTTGAAATAAATGACTCACAAACATTAAATCATTTGAAAAAAAGATAATTCTGCAATAATTTATGTTGTCATTTAAAGATTTCAGTTTATATATATATAAATATCAACAATGAAATTTGGTTGTATAAATGGTGTCACTATATTTGTAATTGTCAAACTAGTATAACAATACTGTTGTCTAAATCTACAGAATTTGATCATCCTTTAAGTAACAGAAATAACAATGTCACTAAGTCACTAAGTCACTTGTAACTTATCTCTTAAATAAGGAATATGTGGGGTATAAGAGCCTGCTTACTGCTAGCTCTTCATCATCATTTTGTTAAATAATTCTACAAAGAAGGGGATTCTCTGTTAATGTATCCTTGACTAAGAATAATGAAATTGCAAGAAACAAATTCACATATTACTTTGAATATTGTAGATCGTTCAGGTAGTCTTGAGCTATTTCCTCATACAAAAGAAACAACTAGTATATAAATATAGTCATGTTACACCACTGTTCCAGGTAAGGGAAGGGTTGGGATCCCGCTAACATGTTTAACCCCGCCACATTCTGTATGTATGTGCCTGTCCTAAGTCAGGAGCCTGTAATTCAGTGGTCGTCGTTTGTTGATGTGTTACATATTTGTTATTCGTTCATTTTTTTGTACGTAAATTAGGCCGTTAGTTTTCTCGTTTTAATTGTTTTACATTTGTCATTTCGGGGCCTTTTATAGCTGACTATGCAGTATGGGCTTTGCTCATTGTTGAAGGCCGTACGGTGACCTTTAGTTGTTAATTTCTGTGTCATTTGGTCTCTTGTGGAGAGTTGTCTGATTGGCAATCATACGACATCTTCTTTTTTATATTCACTTCACACACATATACATATATCTTGTCAAACAAATAAAAAAGCCATAGACATTGAAAACGATTCTTTTCTATTCTATTGTCAATCAGCATACCTACCATGAACTAAAAATTCTCTTAAGATTCAGTAGGTAAATTATGTAAAAATCAAGACTTGCATCAAAAATATCCCAATATTAGAGACAATGGCGTCATTTTTCCTCAGAGCTTTCAGCTCTTTGATTAAAAACATCAATTTTCTTCGTCAACCCTTCATTGAATTTACGAAACTTGGAAAAGTTTTTTTTTATTAAGAGAAAATATCTGAAGCAGAATTTAAATTTTTTTTTTCATTTTTATGTATTTATCCGATAAGTGGACTAAGTTTTTTTTCCCAGTTAGCCTTTAGATATCAATAACTTTGTCAAAAAATATAAGAAATTAATGAAACTTGGACAGAAGCTTCTTCAAGATCAAGAAATAGTATCTGTAGAAAGAAAATCGTATTTTACAGAAAAATAGAGCAAGTTTTTGGCTGTCAATATTACACTTTTACACTGACAGCAGCAATCGCTGACGAGACAGGGTTCCACGGAACCCCTATACGAATTTTAATATTATCTATATACATGTATTTTAATTAAAAGAGCTCTTGCTTATTACTGAATACTATTTCTAATACTAAGTGTTCCCCTTACCAATATCTCACTCTCTCGTTTAAAAAATTCTTCCGTTTACCGTTCCAATTAAGATGAGAATCATTTACCGACGTCAATCATCGTTCTTATAGTTCCATTTCCGTCCAACACATATAACGTCATCTTCTAGATGAAATTTCGACAAATCGATCTATCAATAATCAAGACCAGGTAGAACATCGTGTTACTTCATTACTTATATTGGTGTCTGGGAAAAGTTATTTTCTACTTGACTATTTGTTTTGTATATATAATTCTACACCTCATAGTGTTTTTGTCATTTCGGGAATGCGTCCTAGTTTGTTGGTAGATATACCACATGTCTGTGTATTTCCGGCTTTTTAATAGTAATTCATCTTTTTTTTCTCTCGAGCTGTTGATATATTATGATTATATTGCATGAACATGCAAATCTGTATGCAATTACGTACTTGCTTCGTTTTTACACATGTCCAAAATTTATGTCTCCCGTCCTTCGTGAAAGTAAAATTTGTGTGTCAGTCAGGTATTATATCATTGGGTTTTTTATGGAAAAGATCATTTTTTTATAACTTTTCATAAGCAAAAAAGAACTGATACCATAAACTTACTAGTAATAAACAAACAAAAAACAAATAAAACCTTCTTGTTGTTAGGAACTCTGTCGTTTTTTTTGAACGAAAAAATAATTCGGTAAAGTGTCATTGTTTCATTCCTTGATGTTTGAAAATACTGTCAGTATTCTTTTAAAACGAGTTTCAGAGTTATGATCACAAATGATTTTCATCCGGATGTGGATGGTACATATTGAAAGCGTCTTTATAATTTTACATAAAATACTATTGAATTCTATTTGCACATTATACACTACTAAAGAGACATTTATTGTCGAAATGAGCATCTGGTGCAGAAGCATTGGTACCGTCAATGTTATAATGTTTCCTTGTATTTGTTTGGAAAAAATATTTTAAAGTAGCCTGATATTTGTAATATATATGTACTTTCAGCACTTCAATCAATGTTCTTAAACTCCACGAGTCTAACCTAGTATTTTCTCGAGAGTATTTATAGCCAATGTCTTTGTAGTCTTTGATTGTCTAAAACAAGGCGACTTTCTATTTCGTCTCCAGTGTTGAATTCCTTCTGCAAACAATCTAAAACGAAGAAACGGGGCACAAAGTGATTACCATTTTTTTTAACAAATAAGGATCCATTCGACGAAGTGTTTTTGGGGGTAATACCAATTTCTTCTCACTATACAGACATGATTTCTGCTAGTGCGTATCCATGTACAAATACATTACCATAATTTCATTGCATATAAGTAAATAACATTTTCTAAAAGTAGATTTAACAAATTTTTACTTTCAGTTTCAGTGTTGAGACAAAAGTATTCAAGACACTTTATGTTTAACAATATTTTTTTTAAAGAATCAATGAATAGAATGTCTCATTAGAATCGGTCTTCTACGTAAAACATTCGCATGTCAATGAAATACAGGGAGGGTCTTATTTTATATAACACCACGAATTTCTTACATTTGCATTTCTTTTTCATGAAACCGAATATGACTTTGTTGTTTTATTGGTTTACGGATAAGACGTTGTTATTTTGTTGGTTTACGTACATAGGACGTTGTTATTTGGTTGGTTTGCGTATAGAACATTGTTATTTTATTGGTTTACGGATAGGACGTTGTTATGTTGTTGGTTTACGGATAGGACGTTGTTATTATGTTGGTTTGCGGATAGGACGTTGATATTTTAGTGGTTTACGGATAGGACGTTGTTATTTTAGAGGTTTGCGGATAAGACGTTGTTATTATGTTGGTTTACGGATAGGACGTTGCTTTTTTATTGGTTTACGGATAGGACGTTGTTATTATAGTGGTTTACGGATAGGACGTTGTTATTTTAGTGGTTTACGGATAGGACGTTGTTATTTTCGGGGTGGTATACATCAAATTTGTATTTAAATGGTCATTTCCATCCTTAGTGCAGCCATGGATTATATTTTATCCTGTTTTATTGAGTTGTTAGGTTTCTGTCTTATTATATAAGGTTACGTTCACACCTAATTTTATTCATAAACATTTAAAAGACATGAAACGCAGTCGAACTCAGATTTAAATATTAACAAAAAAGCATTTTTGACAACTAGTGTAAAATAACAAGCAAGTTTGTTTTTGTTGACCTCGTAACCTATTTTTACTGACAACATCTGCCCAAATTTCAAATTTCAAAATTTTTAGTTTTATTGCATTGTTAATGAGTGCAGTACGGTTCAGCTGCATTCAAACTAGGAAATCGACAGCTGGTATGGTTTACCTAGTTAAATTCTTGATCCAAAAGGCTGTTTACATATCATTGCTGATAATTCTATTGGATTTTAACTATTTTCGAAATAATTGCCTACGAATGAATCTTGTTTTGTGGGCAATTGTGACAGATTACAGAAAGAAGTTGTCCCTTGTGAATGCACCTCTGTGTTCTAGTTATTCACCAGAGTAATAGTTAAGAGTTGACCAGCTAATTGAAATTTAAAAAAAAATTATCAGTAAACAAAATTTAGTTCGCTTGCTGTAAGACAAGTTTGTTATTTAAACATAGTGTCTCTATTTCTTTATTGTGTACTAATTTCATGTTTTGTACTTCTGAAAATATACTAATCAAAAGTCACAATAATTTGAATGAATTACTGAACATCTGAAAATATTTACTGACGAATTTCAAAGAAAACTTGTCGATTTTGAATTCGCCTATGCTATTTTTCTTTTTTCAAAAACTGATGTGGCTAAGTAATATCGATTTACCCTTGCTCCGTTCGTATTTTAGTAAGTTTTTTTTCTTCTTTTATCAATGAATGTTAATTTATAAGAAACTAATGCTGATATATATATTTATTACATTAGTTGCAATGAATTACATTGATTTCCCATTGTAATAAAAACCGATAATTTCACATGTGGAATAAACGTGGTTATTTCACTCCTCTGACGTCATACAACAATAGGCGTTGTCAAGACGTCGATAACGTCGGATCAAAACAAATTGTGAATGCGTAGAAAAAGATATAGTTCCTTACATTTTCTACTTTAATTTCATTAAAAGCCATTTGCCAATGTAATAAAAAGAATAATTAATCAAAGAATTCAAATATCGAAAAATATTCAACTCGTGACCGAACAACACTGATAATTAACTCATGCGCTACGCGCATTCGTGAATTAATGTGTTGTTCGGTCACTCGTTGAATATTTTTCTCTATTTGAATTCTTCGATTAGTTATTCTATAAATATATATATATATATATATATGCATTATAATTTATCACTGTGATGTGGATTTATTTTGTGTTTCAGTTCATTTTAAGGAAAATATGACGATAATTATAACGTATAATACATATATTTTTCAGTATTTCATTTCCTTCATATAGTATACCATGTCAATCGCCATCACAGGATTGATTGTATGCTTTCTTTAATTAAAACAAAATGATCTGGATTCACGTCCTAGAAATAAATACCAATGATGTATCCTCAGAATGTATCACTGCTAAAGCTCTTTAAAACGGGGAAACAACAATCATTTATTCACATGAACCAAATTTATGCATTGGAATCCCATTTGGTTATGTTTCTAGATTATCCAAGACAATGTTCTTCCTAACATTTGAATGGCTGTGAGCTACATTTACGCTTGGCAGGTTAATCTTGAGCTTTGCATATACATTACCACTACATTTTTTCATACTATTTGTCAAGCGGGAATGTTTGTCTTACATTTTTTTCAATTAAAACATAGGATATAAAATACAAGTTCCTCGGACATTTAGTTCACCAAAAAATCTATATAAAGATGTCTTAATGAATGTTTGAGTACATCATGCGTGAAATATGAACTTGTATGTTTAAATGCAAAATCAAAGCTGTAATTCTCTACATTTTTGTGGTTGGTAATATTCTGGTTGAAAAAAACAAAAATGTGGTTAAAATCATGAACGAACGGCTTATTTTCGTCATTAATATTCATATGTGTCTATGTGACGGTAGAATACCTCTGAGTGGTTTGTGGTTTTAGGCTTGACAGTCTGTTGGATGAAGGCAAAAATAAGTCTGCTGATGAACCGTTCTAGTGAAATTTTAGTTTAAGGTATAATATAGAAGGCATTAGAAGAACGTGATCATTATAAGTTGGGACTCGGTACCAGAAGTACTTTGATAGTTTAAAAGGTGAATTATCCGTTCCATTTATCAGGATAGGTTTTACAAGAAAAATCTGAACTATATTCCAGGACTTCTAGTCATTGACTTATAGATTTCTATATTAGTTCAATACTGTATACTGAAAAAATTACCCCCTTACAAGAAACATAATAAAACAACTAAAATGTTGTATGCTCGAATGTTGTAATACAATTCAACACATTTATGATGTATTATATAAAACCTAAATAACTTGCAAATTTTATTTTTGTTTACTCTTAAAAAAAATCTGAGACCCAATTTAAATAAAATATCCCTCTGACAGTTCTTGTGTTCCTCGGCCAGTTTCACAGTGTCAACAATGTACATTCATAAGTCTATAATATCTAATTATTTTCTCAACTAACTGATGAGTACACGATAGTTACTGTACACTTAAACACCTTTACTGAAAAGGTATAAATATACATGTACGTTTGAAAATGTAAGCTAGTTCTGGCTAACCAGCTTTGTTCTTCACACGGTGGTCAATTTCACAGGAAAGATATCTATTTACTACTATCGCTGCCACAATAATAATTTGTTATATTTAGGCTTTGTCATTTTTTTTTTAAATCATAGTAAGTGAAAATTTATATTAAACATTGCATTTTAAGTGTCAGACTTCATGAAGTTATTTTAAAGCTTGATTTGAGTGCATGTTTAAATTATTTGAATTATTTCACTCCTCTGGACTTTAGGTGAAGAAAAACGTTTTATTCCCAAAATTTAAACCAAAAGGTTTTGTCTCGCCTGCGACGAAAGTCTCAGAATGCGAGACATAGGGATTACAATCCTGCGGCGACGGCGTAAACTATTGGTTTAAAGCTTTATATTTCAGAAGATAGAAGACCTGGATGCTTCATACCTTGTATACAGATACCTTATGTTACGAAGTTTTCGTCTGTCATATGTCCATTGTCCTTGACCTCATTTTTATGGTTCAGTGACTTCTTGAAAAAAAAAAACAGTTTTTTGTCAAGTGAAATACTCACTTGTTATGAGTAATAAGATAAGTATATTTGTTATATGGGTTTCTTTTCTTCATGTCCGCCAGGTAGGGTTCACCGGACCTCGACCTCATTTCATGGATCAGTGATCAAAGTTAAAGATACGTGGTCAAGTCCTTATATCAGATACTATGAGCATGAGGTCATTGGACAATGTTTAGTTTTATGGTTTGGTCTATTTCTTAGATATTATAAGCAATAGGGAAATTATAGTTGGCGCATAGAATGATTGCAAGGTGTACATGTCTGTCTGGCAGAGTTCATTTGACCTTGACCTCAATTTTCATGGTTCATTGGTCAACGATAAGAAATTGTGGTTTATTTTGTTTCTCAGGTACTATTAGCGATATAACCACTTGATTTGGTGTATACAATAATTGTAAGGTGTACATGTCTGCATGGTTCATCTGACCGTGACCTCATTTTGACAGAACATTGATAATGTCAAGTTTATGTGATACTTGTAGTAAAACCTTTATTTTACAGACTTTCAACATGAATTCAATTCATCTATCCATCCTCTTATTTTTCTTTTTTTATTCCATACAATCAGCATGTAAAAAAATCACACCAACAGTAACCAATCAAATAAAAAACAAATAACAATAACAAAAACCCAAATAAAACCCCGCAATACTGTAACGTTTATAACACACAAAAGTTGTCGCTGATAATAGAAATGGTCACAATAAACTTTGAAATTTGAATTTCCTTTTTTGTTTCATTCTGCCGTGATGCCTCAACGGAACTGAGATGTAGGATGAGCTGAGCTATAATTATGTCAGTAGTCGTTGTTTTTAAAGTCCTTCAATCTTCACAAAATATTTTATTTTAATGTATGTTTTTGAGGTTCTTGCAACATCATTTCATGTTTTTGATTATTTTATTAAAATGTGGATGCCCAATGATGACTCAAATTAGAAATTTTGAGATGATTTGACATCATATCCCATAATCTAAATACATCAACAGAAAAGAAACTTAAAACTTAAAACGAACACCAAAATTCTGTCAAAAGGGTATCTATGTATTGTCTTTCAAAATAAATGATAAATTCTCTTGTTTCCAGTTTTCTAATGAAAATTTTTTACAAAAAACGTCCGTCAATACTCTAACATAATCTTTAATTTATGTGCATTTGTGGAATGTAAATCGTAAAATGTGAAATGTAAAATGTAAAAAAATCCTCATTTTCATGTATAATATTAAGACTCTTTAATAATCTTATACCACTTACTTTCGTCTACTTGGTGAATTAAACGGAAGCATGGGAGTATGGTCATAGTTCTGAAAGCCTTTCTATTGGTTTTTACCTTCATATGAAAGAAATTCTTTATATATTTTGAATTTAGATTTTTGCTTGATTTCCATTTATGCAATGTTTTTCTTTGAAACGGCTGATGCTCTCTTCATTTTAAGATTGTAACTTTGAGGGAACGATGGCATCTATTTATATCTTTGGATATAGATTGTAAGGTAAAACATTGAATTTCCTTTTCTGTTTGGTTGATTTATTTAAGCTTTTAGAAAAGAAGGTTAATGGTATATCTAAGAGACTAAACTCCAAACAAAGATTTAATGGTTAAATCAGTTAACACATTTGAAATTAAACAATACGTACTACAGCAGATGGGCAGTTTAGTTTACTTACCTGTTTAGTGTTTGCATTAGAATAATTATATGGACAATTTTCTTTAAACAAAGCACCTGGTTTCTGTTACGTCCACTTAAAGCTGTAAACATCCGATAAACAAAGTGGTCTAATTAAATGATTGTGGCTGAAATAATCTGATAAAAACAGAAGGGTCTGGCCACTTGAATTTTACGTCATTTGTGGTTTAAAATTAACCTGGTAATGACGTTGTCGGAAGTCTTGTGATCAAATCTAATTAGGAAATTATACATTGACCTAATTTGTTATACCTGAATCAGCTGATTTGTCAAGGTGTTCATAAGAGTCTGGCATGTAACGAAATTTCTTCATCTTTTGATGTTGTTTTTATAAAGTTAACAGTCTAGTTTTGTTTTAATTTACTTAGTTCTTTGTACAATTGGATAGAGCGAAAAACATCCTCTTGTAGTACCACTCACGGACTTGTTAAATTGCGTAATATGCCCCCAAAGGAGAAATATCTATCTATCAAGTATAATGTAATTTGGCTTTTTTTCATTTGCTTCATATAAAAACTGAAAAAAAATGTAACTTGTGTCATTCTTTTCCGTTAACAGAAAACAGCAACACCATCAAAGGGCTATGGAAAACGAGGCCGTCCAAGGGTAGGTACACTACTGTTTTTTTTATTATATTTAACTTTGCAGAGCTCTTATTAGCTATGAATGCAGTGTCAAAATTGTTTTCCCAGCGAATCGAAGCGTATTTACACAGATATCTGTTAAGTTTAGGGAGGAGGCACTCCTCACTCCTACTGCAAGGAATCAAAAATCCATCTGTAGTTTATCTCAACATAAAGTGCCTTGCTGGAGAGTAAAGAAATGCTTTTGCAGTCGAAATTTGCTACGCGATATCTTATCGTAGATGTTAATGTTAATGGTGGTAAAATAAATTTTTGGATAAGGCATTGGTTATTGAGAGTTGTCTCATTGGCACTCATACCACATCTTCTTATATCTATTTTCTAAATTTTGTTAAATTAATTATTTGTAAAATTTACCATTTACGGTAAAGTTGGTATAGAAAATTAAAAAAAAAATCTCCCTAAGAAAAGAGGCCAATGCAGAATAAATTAGATCCTCACAAATGTATCTCGTGTCAGAATAAATATCATAGTAGAATATTACGTTACTGGTACTAAAATCATCTTGTTATAATATTTTATATTATTAGCCCTTATTATGCATTGATGCCAAGTGAGCGAAAAAAGCTTCTTGAAGTATCATGTTTGTCTAACCCAAGAGTAAAGTTGTTTTTTTTCGTTTACTTACATTTGCTTGACATAGTGACTGGAAAGTATTATTGCAAAGATCAAGCTATCATAATCTGATTTTTTCTGTCTATATTATTAAGCCTTCGACAAGATTTGCAATCGTGATATTGTATTAGTAAAAGTAAAATTCAGAGATATAAGTTGTTTACTATGTATCAAAAGAGGTTTTCTTAAAGTTTGATATCAAATTAAGTTTCATATGTTTAAAAGACTAAACAGCAATAAAAGTAATGTAATACTAGAGACATTTTCTAACATCGACCTTACAGTATTGTTCATATGCAATTTTCTGTATTATTGTAGAAAGATTCAAGCAGTCCAACAAAAGCAGTAAGTACAGCATTAGAACTACAACGTCTTTCAGAGAATTCAACTCCGACATTCAGTATATACACCCATATACATGTATTCGAGATTATGAGTAGAATGCGTTACATACGTCGTATAAACAGACTCTTCATTATAACGAAACTAAAATATCTTTGTTGTCCTTCAACACTATGGCCCCAACAAACAGAAAATGCATCATAATAATTACAGTACATTTCGTACGTAGAATGTGGACGATATTTCGTTTTTAACAGCTTATTAAGTTTACATCAAATTACATAAAATCTGAACTTTGATCACTAACCTTTTACCATGAAATATAGGTAAAACATGAATACAAATGGCTTGAGTGTATACGCATACGAGACCGCCAGCAAGCAACACAAAACTACATTTAAAAGACATCTACATGATTACCAGATCCTATTAGATCTATTTATGTACACAAAACACGTGTTTCTGGAATTTAACCTTCATGAAATATTCTGGAATTTAACCTTCATGTGGTATGCTGGAATTTTAACCTTCATGAGGTATGTTGGAATTTAACCTTTATGAGGTATGCTGGAATTTTAACCTTCATGAGGTATGTTGGAATTTAACCTTCATGAGGTATGATGGAATTTAACCTTCATGAGGTTTGCTAAAATTTAACCTTCATGAGGTATGCTTGAATTTAACCTTCATGAGGTATACTGGAATTTAACGTTCATGGGGTATGCTGGAGACTAAAAGTTTGGACGTTGGAGAGTACAAATACCAAAAGCGTCTTAACAAAATAGCTAAAGTCACCTAAGGTCAACTTTCCCTTCTGTAGTGACAACCTTAGCTTTAGCACAATGAAGCGATCCTTCAATTGATTTATTTACCAGCCTTTACACTCTTAGGTTTATAAAAAAAGTTGATTAGACTAAAACATGTACACTTGAAGCAGTCGAATGTTTTTATTATTTATTTTCTATGTCATTGCATTACAGGTCATTTATTCTATTACAGACATTTCTATGATCTTTCTTGACCTTTTGACCACTTTTATATTCACTTTCTTGAAAAGACACAATAGTGTTATTTTCAATACCATAAATACATAGCGAAGTCATTGAAATTCTTGAACAAATCAGCTTGTTACAAATCATATGTTTTTATTTAAACGCACTTTCCCAGGGATTATTTAAACATTTTTTGAGGATAAAAACAACATTTAAGTAAAGATTATAATCAATCTAGGACACGAAGTACTATACATGTCTTTTTCATTCCAAATAGTTGATTTAAATTGAACAATTGATAACCGGAAATGGGGAAGCCACAGACACTATTTATATAGATTTAAATACAATATTCACCTATTTTAAGTTCAAGTGAAACTATTTTAATACGATAACTGTTATCTCAGTTAGGCTGAATAAAGAATTCATAGAAATACACTATGTTTGAAAATGCTATTTTGAATTGATTATCTGATTACAGATTAGCCGTGTGGTGGTTCTCGTAAAACGAGTGTATTTTGACCGAATTTGTTTGACAGATGTATTGTCGAGTTTGTTTCACATGGATGTTTTCGTTTGATGGAAACTCATTCATGTTTACCCCGAGAGTAGTTAAATTTACGTATTCTTTCAGTTGTATTTTTAAACGTGGTACACTCTACATTTATATAGGAACGAATTCACCTAAATTGTCTTTTTTTGTAAGGACATTGTAGGAAAGAAAACTTGAAGGTATAACTCCCTTGTAATGTGTTTATAAATAGTTGATCGCCTTCATTCGTTTGATTAATTAGTCTACAACGCCTGGCGGATCTTGACTTTCCATATGAGACAGAGGGTCCCAGTCAAAAATAAAGTTTTTTTTAATGGGGGACCTATGCTTTTAGATAATGAAAAAAAAAAATGGGGTCACCGTACTTGTTTTCTTGCTACATATTAAAATAGGTAAATTCACAACACACTCTATTGTAAAAATTACTTTATCTGAGTTATCTCCCATTATACGGCAAAGTTGAAAAAAATGAATCACACAAAAATGTTGTGTTTTTTTTTTAGAAAATTCAGCCATAAATATGATAAAACACATAATTTTCTATATAAATATGAAAAGTCTGACACATGAATTACATACTACTCTCAAAATTTGCACATTTAATTAAAGATCTAGACCAATTGTTATCTGCTACTTCAAAATCCAAGATGGAGGAAGACACCCCAGCTAGCTTCATCGGCTGTCAAATACAATTCCGATATGATCATGTGACTAGTCGCAAATTTGAGTATGATTCTAAGATCAGTCACAATGTGAATATGGTTCTGTTACAAGTCACAGAAAAGTAGGTTCACGGAGGGTTAAAATAGTCCATAGGATGTTAATGTTTTTTTAATCAGGCGAAAATACTAAAATAAATCACATAGAAATAGTTGTGATTATAAATTACAAAGTAATGACCCCTTCTTTTATTCATTATTTGTGTTGTAATGCTGTTTAAGTCCAATTTTTAAAATAATAATAACAGTTTTTAGCATAGTGTACTTTGAATGCAACTCCTCAATGATACAGAATTTTGCTTGTGTCTATGGATTAAAAATAAACCTTTGCACTTTTTTTGTTACAGAACATTGTTATCGTAGACTGTAGCCAAAGTTTTCTTCAAGTTTTTAGATTCGTAAAATGCACAAATCGTCGTATTTTGACATCTTCAAAATAAGCTGACTTTGGAGCCTATAATGCAATTCTGATGGAAAGATTTGTTTTACCTAGCATTAAGCTTTTGAAATAGGTCTATTTAATAACCTTATTGCGGCCTTTTTATGTTTTTTGATGAAGTTGAAATTCAAGGCTATTGTTGAAATTGGAAAATGCACTGAAATTATCTTCAATGGCAATGAGACATTCAAGGCTATTTCATCACAAGACACCATGCCTCACTGGTACTATCACATTTCCATGCTAAGTGAACTGTGAAATCATGGTCAAAATTTTCACATAAAAAAACACAAGTATAAGGTTAAAAGTTGATGTGACCACAACTTCATGGTAAGCTATTCTAACTAAAAACTCATTCAACACAAAAATCAAAAGACACATAGAGGATTAAAATAAATACATTTAAGAAAAATCTAATTTTACGGAAATTAAAAAGGTTAGAAATAAATGTGTTCCAAAAAAAACCGCATTAAATTGTTTCAAATGCCTACCGACGGTTAAGGAGCGTGCTATTAGAAATAGGTATGTTGATGAGCTAGTTGTTGGCGAGAAGCGTGTCTTGTTAACTGAAATCATATAACCCGTTAAACTTAATACTAGTGGTTCGATACCGCTACTAGTGGACTGTTTGTCCCCGAAGGTATAATTCGCCTAGGAACCAATGTTTCGTTAATGGGATAATTATCATTAAAATGATAGATTTTTGTTTTACAAATTTCAGTTTATTTGACAATATAGGTTTACCTTATAAATGGAATGGCCAGCATGAAATACCTTATAATGATAGTCAAACAAAATTTATTAGATGCATTCTATCAAAATTGGTACTGTGACATTAGTTACAGGTGTACTTTATTTTTTTGTAAGACAAGAATTTGGGCTTCAAACATATCTATTAAGGGCAGTGTAGCCATCGTAGAACATCGGAATATAACGACTGAATTATTGGGGTTATAATAAGGTTATTTTTGAAATGTGTTTTCGGAGTTTGTTTTGTGAATAAAAAAATCAAAATAATCCATACTCAATCGACACGAATTGTATTATATATATGACCATAAAAAAACACTTACAAAAAGCCAGTAACATCCATCTCACAAAGCGTTAAATCATTTAGTAATTACGTTGTTTTCGTCGTTTCATTGCTAAAGCACTTTGGCATATTTTCAGAAACTTGCCAAGCAATAGACCATCCCAATTTTGCGCAAATTATCTGAAAGGAAAGATCATTTGTGTAAAACATTATTTGAAAATCATAGTACAAGTTTTGATGACAAAAGGTGTCGTGTCTTTGTTCTACAGCTTTAAGAAAGGAAATAAAAGTACATTATTTTGCTGTCTCCTCTACGTTCAAAATTATTTACACGGAACGAAGTCAAGATTATTTATATATTATATATATATATATTATAGGAAGATGGCTCAGGTGATAATTAAAGCTTGATTTGTACAGCAAAGACGTCCACTGAAGGAGAAGAATATTACCACTAGTGCAAGTGTAGATATTTGTTTCGGCAGATTGAAACCTATTACAGAGACAAGTTTTTTTCTGTAATGCAATTTTCCTGTTTTTCCTCACAAATTAGAATTTATAAATGAAAGCAGAAATAAGTGTTTTTTACTGGTTTACATTTCAATTCTAATTTCATATCTAGAAAAGGAAAATAGTAAGGTGTTTTGTTTTTTCGTCCAATACAACTTTAAAAAAAAATTATAACAGATTTACTTTTAATATTTACAAATACATTTTTGCATTGTAAAATTAAAAAAAACCCAAATCAGACAAATTGCATAACTGTAATTACTGTAAAGGATTACCTCATACTGTATGTTCATGTTTGATCATTTTTCACCATTTGTATTTCATTTGAGGCAACAAGCTCGATAAGTACCAATATTGTGTTCAGACGTGTAATTCACTGCCATTATAACATTTTCAACTGGTGCTTTTATATTCCTACGTGTTTATTCATTATCTAAGTTTATTTTATAACAGTTTTTACTTGTTGTGCATTATTGGGTTTGTTTTATATTGATAACCACATTATTAGAATATATATAGAAATAAGGATGCTGTCTGTAAGATATTAGGATACTAGTACTGAAGTGATGAATAATATTATTTCATTGAGTTCTCATTTAGAAAAAAGAAATAATGAGATCTTCGTTAAATGTGCTTGAGATAGCATTTTATTAATTACAAGAAAGAAAAAAAAACAGTTGAATTTTTTAATAAAACAAAATTAAATCTATCATAATTTATCATGTAAAAGTGCGGATAAAAACGTAATCAAATTTATCACAAATACGTTCGTGACTAGATATTCAGAATTAAAGCTTTTCTAGTTTATTATCAGGCCTGGTGTCACAAAGCACTCAGAAGACACCATTACCGTAAATATGTATCAATGATCACACGTGCAAAAGACTTATGATAACATTCTAAGAGGGACCAAAACATTACCATTTTAAGATGGGTTACGGGGGATAATTGTAAGGGAAAGTACTATTTCAGTCATATTCATGTCATGATTTAATCAGAAGAAGTACATTCTTCTGTAGTATAATTGCTAAGTAAAAAAAATTACTATTCAAAACGAAGAATTTTATGTTGTATTTTTTTTAAATATGCAAGTTTACATGGTTACTATAGATTTAGACAGGTTTGTCATTCCAATCTGGCATTTTTTATCAGACCATTTTATATCTTTTTTTTTCGCGAAGTGCTTATGTAAATACTACAATCATTGAATATTAGAAACGTTAATAAGCATTAGTTTTTGTATGTATGTGTATATATGATGTGTTATTATGTAGGCTTATGTGTGCGAATTTGTTTTTGTTATTTACAAACTGTACAAGTAATATACAGTTTTTATTTGTTAATTTCTCTTGAATGAAGTTTGTACTCACCTGATTGACACATGTTTATTTTAGTTACAGAAAAGGAGCAGTCCAGTCAGATTCATAGCTACATATGGATCAACATTGAAATTTCTTTACAAACAAAAAATACAAATTGGAAAAGCTGTATCCTGCATTGCAAACCATTTGGCAGTCATTACAAGCCCACAATATTTCCGAAAACCTTATCAAAATGATAACATTGTCAGGGATGAAATCATCCAATCAATTATTAATCGTGTAAACCATTATTATTGCTTAAAGTATATGGCATGTTTTTATGTTTTTTTTTCATTAATCAGTTTTATAATCTATGTTGTCTATACATGTCACAAATAATAAAATCTAATAGATTTCCTGTCTTCATTTTTTCTTATTTGTGATATAGTGTCTCCATTTTTTAAATAAAATTTAAAGATAAACCATGTTTAATTTAACTTTGTAAAAGCCAAACTAATACGTCGTTAGGATGTATTAATATTTTGTTTTACGTAGCTGTTTTGTTATCATGTTTATGCTGAAAATTCGGTAAAAGTATAAATTCCATTCGCACGGTTAGATGTAAGTTTACAATTTATTGAAATTGTTTGTGTTCTTAGTATCTTCGTTTGTAGTTTCTTTTTTCCAGTCCAATCATAGTTCCTTACTTTTCATATATCTTGTAAATTTACAGTTTCATGTCTTGTGACTCGAGCATATAACATCCACCATTAAAAATATGTGCTTTTGGAGGACCGAGTTATCTCCTTTTTCGTCATCAAAAATAGAAAGTTTTAATATCATTAAAAGTATCAAATGCTGGGAAATCAACAATTAATGAAACGATTATGCAATATACATGTACAGGTAGGGATTTCACGTCATGAATTAACACAGCATATCCTTTCTTTTTCCGTATGTTTTACAGAGGCTAGGATGTAAAAATATTTTCCAAACTTGAGGTGTATGCTCTTATTACAGTTATGGCGTTTTTAACTTCCTCAGTGTATTTCTTTCGGTAAGTTCGTTTATCGAAGTTGTTGCACAGTCCACTCGAATGATTTGCACCATTATGTCTAGGTCTTGATGTGCACTGTGGTTGTCTTTATGCTATATTGTTTCTGATTTATTATTTAGATTTCTTTGTCTGATCATTTTTATAATTTGTTGATATTACTTCGTAGCTTTGTTCTTCAATGCACAGATGTAGCGTGATTGACATCTAGCAAATAATTCCTCTCAAACCGATCATAGGGCGCGTCTTGCAGTGAAGTGTCAGCCTTTTCTCCACGTTGAAGGCCTCACTTTGACTCTGAGGTGAAGAACAGCAATAGAAGCGTCGTTTCATTGCTTTTGATTTTGTCTAGTGCGTGTATGAATTTTGTGTTATAAATAAAAGCAAAGTCCCTTTTCCCAAAAATTTGCATTTGTATTTACGGCAATGATTACCCAGCAGTCACAAAAAATAGAGTGTTCGAAGATAAACCGACTGTGCGAGGGCTCAGCCTGTATAGCCAGTCAAGGTCGTTAAACACAACCATCACCATCAACATTAAAAATGCAAACGATCCATTTCAATTTTACAATCACTTATGCTATTGTATCAAAGCTTGTTATATGCAGCATTACTTTATATAAATTAGAACTTTTGTAACCAGTAATCATATGAAGTTTATTGTCCATTTTTTTTTTATATTAATCACACTTAAAAAAATACCCCAAAAATAATGCAAGGAAAAAATAAATTAAACGTTGTTTAACACCTCCTTTTAGTCATAAAGACGAAAATATGCATGGCATATTTGCCACTGGGTATTAGTTCAGAAAACAACAACCAATCGATCATGGAGGCTATATGAATAGAACTCCTTTAATGTCACTTATTCGGGAATGGCTTATCTACTGTAAGTTAATGAGGGAATTTTATGAAGAAAAGATAAACTCAATATTAGTCATACAAATATATTCGGTGTTGACCTGAATTATTATTGACATTGTCAAAATTGTAAATTAATTGCTTACAAAACTTTGAATTTTTCGAAAAACGAAGGATTTTCTACCGCAGGAATAGATTACTTAAGCTGCATTTGTCAAAACCTTTCGGAATTTTGGGTCCTCAATGCTCTTCAACTACGTACTTTATTGAACCCTTTTTATTTTTTTTATTCTAGTGTCACTTGTGAGTCTTTTGAAGACTTTTGTGAGTCTTTTGCTTATAACTGCATGCTTACATTCTTTTGGGCTGCAAAATTTTGATCCTTGTGTTACTGATGAGTAGAATAAAATTGAGAATGGGAACGGGGATTGTGTCATAATAATGAGTGTTTATATTACAAAACTGGAGTGGCTGTATTTGTTCAGTTATAATGTGAACTAAATTACGTCCAGTCTAAAATTAATTTACTGCATGGTATGCACACAAAAAGCATATTGGCAAATATACTTTGCACAACCTCTTATTCTGTAACAATAAAGAAAAAAAAAATAATTACGATCAACGTTTGTGTATACCACAATGTAAATGTGATATATACTAGTTACATGTATTCCTATTGTCTTCATGTCATAGAAGTGACTATGGAGGATCTTCTGCGTTATCTCTATTCCTACTTTTATATTATCCACAGTTCAAAATTCAGGATAGCGTAAGGTATACTATGTCTGACATACGGAAGTTTATTGTGTTTCTTATTTTACCAATATCCCTTGGACAGGAGCTGCTACAGAACCCAGACTTTGAAAATGTAAATTCTATTTCTCCATGGATATGTAACGAATGTAATGCTGCCATTATTCCTGATTATTATCATGGCAATTCGAGTGTTCATGTTTCGGGAAGGTTTGTATGATCATTTTAGGATAGTTTTCTCCACAAGCGGTGTAAGCTACATCATGAAAAAGCCCATTGATGCTTTGTAATGCCATTAATCCAATGGGACTTGATACACTATGTTGGAAAGAAATTGTCATTGCGTTATACTTGAGAACAAAGGAATCAACAATGAAAACGTCAACAAAACAAACGAGTTGCAATCCAAAATAAATTCATAAATTCCATTGTTATTGAACATGGTTATATATACAATATATGTCCATGTCTAATATTTCATTATGATATGTATAGTGCTGAGCAATACTTCTCAAAAATGTTATCCTTTTGTCTAGTTAGTCTGCTTTGACAAAATATAATTTATTTAAAATACACCAAACTGATCTACAAAAATGATGATTATTCAATAAATAGCAATGAACTAGCTTTCATTAAGAACTACTCTACCAAAAATTGTTATTGGCCGAATTTCTAGCATATTTGCCCTAGTTAACTACGAAAAGAGTAAATTAATCTCTTGTTTACTTGTCTCCATTGTCCCCGTCAATGTTCAACGATTCTTTATTACAATTACCTTGCTTCATTTAGGTTGTGATACCATCATTCTCAGAACCTACAGCGAGGTAGATAGAATAACACTAGGTTTTCACAAATTCAGATTGTTATTGCATTTAATAACTTCATCGGAATAGATGATCAGATCGGATATATTGATTTTATTTTGTTAAATATAACACCTACACTAAAATATAAGAGTTAACACATGATTTATTGAATTTTGAAAAATGAAACAAAATATGAGAGACACACTTTTAGAGTATAATAAAAAAGAGTGTTTTATTTCTCTTGTCTTCTTGATTCTTGATATATCATTACATAATAGGTTAGTATACAGTAAATTATCAGAGGAACGTCCCTCCTCCCCAACATAATTAGATTTATTTGAGTTCTAGGAATAGATCAAACACTTTGCTTAAAAGAAAAAAACTTATCTACTGCATAATTAGATAATAAATATCTTCATTCGTTAAACTAGACTCAAGCTGGCAGCCACTTTTAGCAGCCAATCAAGATAGCAGCCACTTTTTTCCAGCAGCCAATTTTGATGATATCTCTAAAAACCCAAAAACTATAACAGACTCGAATGTTCCAAAAATCTCAAAATCTAAGTTAAATGTAATTTAAGAGCGGAATTCGACAATTTCACGGCTTGTAGTGATTCTCAAAGGATTTTTTCGTTTTAAATACCAATAATGATAGCAGCCACTTTTTTTTCGAAATTATAGCTACCAATACGATATGTATTATTTTTTAACGTCTAAATGACCACAGATGTTCAGCCTTAGAAGTGAACGTTGAACAAACCAACACAAATGACGTCAGTAACTGAAAGCACTCACTAGCTTGATTTCTAAATCCGGCATATTGGTGTCAATGTGTATAGAAATATCTAGTTTCTGCATAACTAATATATGTGCAGTTAGCCGCCGGTTCGATATTCTATATCCAACTAGCTGTGAGCAGTCGGTTCAATATTCAAACTTATTTGAAAATCATAAAAAATTGAGAGTTAAGAGGAGTGCCAAAAATTCATTTCAGTGTGGCCTTCCCCAAGTTATTACCTTTCATTTGAGCCATGTCCGGTGGCGAACTTTACCGTACAGCGCTTGCGAGGCTTACCGAAAGAATATAGGGTGTATACATATTTTTTTCCTTAACAGCAACTTTGAACCCCAACAATTTCCGAATGGGCCTAACTCCCAAAAATTCATTTCAGTGTGGCCTTCCCCAAGTTATTACCTTTCATTTGAGCCATGTCCGGTGGCGAACTTTACCGTACAGCGCTGGCGAGGCTTACCGAAAGAATATAGGGTGTATACATATTTTTTTCCTTAACAGCAACTTTGAACCCCAACAATTTCCGAATGGGCCTAACTCCCAAAAATTCATTTCAGTGTGGCCTTCCCCAAGTTATTACCTTTCATTTGAGCCATGTCCGGTGGCGAACTTTACCGTACAGCGCTGGCGAGGCTTACCGAAAGAATATAGGGTGTATACATATTTTTTTCCTTAACAGCAACTTTGAACCCCAACAATTTCCGAATGGGCCTAACTCCCAAAAATTCATTTCAGTGTGGCCTTCCCCAAGTTATTACCTTTCATTTGAGCCATGTCCGGTGGCGAACTTTACCGTACAGCGCTGGCGAGGCTTACCGAAAGAATATAGGGTGTATACATATTTTTTTCCTTAACAGCAACTTTGAACCCCAACAATTTCCGAATGGGCCTAACTCCCAAAAATTCCTTTCAGTGTGGCCTTCCCCAAGTTATTACCTTTCATTTGAGCCATGTCCGGTGGCGAACTTTACCGTACAGCGCTGGCGAGGCTTACCGAAAGAATATAGGGTGTATACATATTTTTTTCCTTAACAGCAACTTTGAACCCCAACAATTTCCGAATGGGCCTAACTCCCAAAAATTCATTTCAGTGTGGCCTTCCCCAAGTTATTACCTTTCATTTGAGCCATGTCCGGTGGCGAACTTTACCGTACAGCGCTGGCGAGGCTTACCGAAAGAATATAGGGTGTATACATATTTTTTTCCTTAACAGCAACTTTGAACCCCAACAATTTCCGAATGGGCCTAACTCCCAAAAATTCATTTCAGTGTGGCCTTCCCCAAGTTATTACCTTTCATTTGAGCCATGTCCGGTGGCGAACTTTACCGTACAGCGCTGGCGAGGCTTACCGAAAGAATATAGGGTGTATACATATTTTTTTCCTTAACAGCAACTTTGAACCCCAACAATTTCCGAATGGGCCTAACTCCCAAAAATTCATTTCAGTGTGGCCGTCCCCAAGTTATTACCTTTCATTTGAGCCATGTCCGGTGGCGAACTTTACCGTACAACGCTGGCGAGGCTTACCGAAATAATGTAGGGTGTATACGTATTTTCTTCTTCTTAAAAGCAACTGTAAACCCCAAGACACATTTGAACAGTTATGTACGGCAAAAGTCGCAACAGGACATGTCACAATTGAAAGGTCATACATCAGAGCAAGGTGCAAGGAAATATACGTTTGGGGGTTAGAACCTTCTGGGAATTGAGGTTCAAAGTTGCTGTTAAATTATTTGTTTACGTGTCTATCGTTCATTATTTAGGAAATCCTCAAAAGGAAATAAATGATACGAAATCAGTACAGATCAAATGAATTCTTTTTCGGGGGTTAGAACCTGAAACTACTGTAAAAAGGCGACCGACAGAAGAACTGTTACAAGATGTTGCTGAACTGAAATCTTTAACGGATCTTATCAAAACAAATCAAAAGACATTATCTGATCTTAATGAAAAGACAATCGAAATTATTGAACAACAAGAAGAAATCGACGAAGACATTAAAGAAGTTGACAGATACGAGTTAGAGATACAGATTGCTATCACGAAAATTGAGAAGTACTCTCAAAGAAGTACGTCTGTCAAAAATCAATCCGCATTAAACACGTGCACTCAAGCACCGTATTTCATATATACACTAACCCCAGCGTAGAAGAACATACAAATCCGATAACTTTCAACTCAAAACAAACGAGCGTAAGCCAATAAGACATGTCAAATCATGACAACAAATTGCCTAAACCCAACCTACCCACTTTTGGCGGAAATGTACTAGAATTGTCAACCTTATGGGATACATATTATTCTGTCGTACATGAAAATCCTTCATTGAGTGGCGTACAAATATTGCGCTATCGGAAATTGCAACTTTACGGAGAAACTATCCACTGTATATCGGGAATGCAAATTACAAGTACAAATTATAACCAAGCAATACATATTCTACACGAGAGAATTGGCCAACAACACAACATTGTACACGCATATACATGCAAAACTTGCTAAATTTGCCGGCACCATAGCACAGAATTAAAGGACTAAAATTGTTCAGTGACACGATAGAAAGTTATAAACGTGAACTATGAGGAATTGCCGATATCAAGAATAGTACGGATGCCAATTGATACCAATAATACTGAAAAAAATTCCATGTTTGGTCAGAAAAAAACATTACTCAAGTCACGGTGATGATGATATCTCAAGATTACACAAAGCAGTAAAGAAAGAAATTTGTATACGAGAGGCCACTAATGCCAATCCTATTGAAACCGACATTATCTCAACAGCATTGTTGGTAACAGGAATTCAAACACAAGATGAAGGTCAACATGGTCTAAAGAAAGTTACGACAATAGTACATTTCAGACTGTGTTTTCCGATGAATTTAAAGTCACTAATATTAAGGCCCGCACAAAAATCTTCAAGGAATAAAATTAAAAGTTTCGATAATTATAAGGTTTCGAAATGTAAGTTACAATATAGCTGCCGATAAGTAAGACACGTCATACCAGCATTTGCCGTAATAATTTACAAAATAGAAATTCCACTTCGAATGAAGATAAAACCTAATCAAACCTAACATAACCGGCGAATGGAGATTTTCTAAGTACAGAAACAAAGAGCATCGCTTTTCATTCTGCTCTAACAGCACCTACCAAAGTCTATCAAAATTTGCCGTAGCGCCCGAGTGATACCATGACGAAAGTGGTTTGACAAACATATCATACTTGAATAAAGGCACATAAAACTCATTTATTTCACAATAAGTTGTGAAATGGTATAGTAAGTAATCCAATTTCTGCATTTCTTCAGGAAAGAAGATTAGGTATGCAACCTGGAGAAAGCGACAATATCAGTTGAGATCGAAAGAAAAGAAAGAATTCCAATGGAAGTAATAATTGTTCCAAAAACTGCCCTACCAATACATTTGAAGAAACGTGTAAATATCAACAACTTGACCTATTTACGAGGATTACAATTTTACCACCCAGTCACAAGCGAAAAAAAGTACAATATATCTTGCTTTTCCTTTAATGTATCAAGAATTGTTTCCAACTCGTCCTATTCCGGTTTTTCTTCTGATTCACTCTTCTCGTCAAATCTTCTTAAAATCATAGAAACTGCGCTTCTGTGTCTCGCTCAAATAGATTTAAGCTTTGTAGTCATCTTCTTCTGGTCACGCTACCAATATCGTAAAGTGGTTTTACTAAAACTGCATTTGTAATAAGAAAGACGTCTAAACTGTATGAATTTGTATTGATGACTAAAGAACAAGATAACGTCATAAGTTAAGACGTTGGATATACAATAATGCCGCGTTACGTTCACGTTTTCTTCTGCGCGTGATTTCCAACATTCTCCGGCCCATGAAAAGTGAAAATTCTTAAATTTAGAAAATAATCAAAGTCTCTCCCTTTAAATAAATAACATGAAATTACCTTTAAAGTCCATCATAAACATTAAAACGTTTACCACAGTTTTTTATAGTACGGTGTCACATTTATTTCACTTTCTTTTTTTCTGGTAAGTTTCTCCCTGTAATCCAATTCCTGATACAACGTAAGCTGTTTGAACGGAGATTTTGATATTCTCATGCCTTGTACATCATCGTAAAAGTATTTGTTTTGGTTAGTGTCTCTTGTCCACATTAAATCTGATTTGTCTGTTTCATTTACTGTCAACGGACCAGTGGTTCTTTGTTTTGTCCTTGAAGTGTCCATAATTCTAGAAAGATGTTCAATGTTAATAGTATTCCTCTCTGTTTTATCCTCGGTATTGTGCGTCTCTTCTTTTTCTCCTAAATTTGTAGCACGAAAGTGTGCTTTGTTGATTGAACTGGTTCTTTTGAGTGGTCCTGAGAGCAGGTATCCTAGTTTTGACTTTACTGCTGTTTGCCCCTCGCCCCTTACGATTTCATCCTCGACCATATCCCAGTATTGGTCAGCTCTAACAAGCAGTCCAATTTCAAATGATGTATCCTCAGTAACAGCGTGTGCTAATCTTAAGTTTTGCAAATACGGCAACTGTTTTTGCATTTTCAATATCAGCCTTAAATGGTGCGGCGATTTTCGGTACAATCAAAACATCGACTGGTATTTCTTAGCCATAGATAGTTTGTATCTTCACTGTTGCTTTATTTAGCTGTTCAATAGAGTTGTTCTCATTATCGTCTCCAAATCTAGATAGGGTAATTGCTTCATTTCCTGTGGTTCTTAACTCCTTTTCTCTGCTAAATGTCTTGTATACGTAATAAATGACCTTGTGGCGATTCGTCAAAAAGGATCTTTGCATCAATCGATTGTTCTTTGTAGTTTAGTGGTGCTATTGCGGTCTTCAACAAAACATAAGGGCGATCACAGTTTAAAGATGAATAAAATTGTATCAGCTTCCTCCGCGTTGTGTGTTTTTACTGTATATGTACTACTTGTACTTAAAATTTCCTTATCATGTTCTTTGCTGCATAGGCTTGTGTGGTGACGTCTATCACATTTCTTGCAGTTTGATTTAGATTTGCAATATATTACGCGGTGTCGCCTTAAGCAATTAAAGCACAATCTATCTTCTTTTACATTTTTCATGCGGTCGTTGTGGTCTGTATATTTGGTACATTCAGACGAAAAGTGGGGTTCCTTGCAGTATGCGCAGCTTATTTGATAAGATTTCTGTGGTGAATTGGTATTCGGCCAGATTTCGCGCGATTTTGAGTTTGTGTAGAAAGTACATGTAGCTGTTTCAAATGTTTCTGTACTTCTACCAGACTCTAAAATTGCTAGCTCCTTAAAAATAGATCTCCTAAGATCACCGATAAACCAATCCGTCGAACCATGTTCACGAGTCAAGTGTTTGCGTATTTCACTGGGCATTTTGTTGAGAATGACTGGTACTAATAACGAGCCGTACGAATCTTGAGCTTGTTCGAAAGATTCTAGTCCACGTATGTATGTTTCTGTCCTGTCGTAGTAACCTCTTAGATGTGTAAGCATATTCTTTGGTGTGGGTATGTCTAGTAGTGCTTGCATGTACGATTGAATTATCTTATGCTTTTGTTCGAATCTTTCATGTATAAGTTCAATAGCTTTGTTGTAGTTTGTGTGCGTTAGAGCAAATCCGGCAATGGTGTATGACGCTTCTCCTTTTAGTAAAGAATTTAGGTAGTTGAATTTTTGAACGACGGTTAGTGTGTTGTTGTTGTGAATTGCTGAATCAAATGAATCCCAAAAAAATTGCCATTCAAGTACGTTTCCATCAAATGTAGGTAAGTTCAATTTCGGTAGTTTAGTAAAGTTGCTGATATTGACACTTGGATTTGAACGTAAAGACGTGAAGTTGAGGCCAGTATTTTGTGAGTCATCTCTAAAGTTATATGCGGGGCCAACATTTTGAATGGGTTGCAGTGTCTCATTGTGTGGCAAAAACTTCCAACAATATCACTACTCATTGGAGCAGATTACTGGTCTTTAGTATGAGATGAAATTATTCCAGGTGACGGACCAACAGTGGAATCCAGCAGATTAACTCACTCGAGGACTGACTGCGGAACAGTTTTTCAGAACTCACTCTGGTTTAACGGATCCGAATGGCTAACCGATAAGGAAAAGGGCCGACATGAATGTAAACGCTCACAGATAGTACCGTATTATCATCATTCGTAGAACACGAAAGCAACGACGACCCAACAGCGAAAGAAGTAAGTAACAGACTAAATGAAGAAGGAATTGACATTATTATGGATAATACTCGGTTAAACACTTTATTCAAAATAATCGGAGTTATCGCCTTTATTCTAAGATTTGTAGCCCAATGTGAAATTCCAAAATCACAGAGAAAACCCGACTAACTTATAACAAGTAAATCACAACATGCCATGGAACTATGGATAATGAACTGTCAGCAGGACAATACTCGGAAGAAATTGGCAAGCTTGAAGTCACAGACCAGCAAAAGATTGTCGCTCGTGAACAGTTAAGACTATTTCTTGATACAACTGGAACTATTCGTTGCGGATGGGGGATTCTCAACGCTTCATAAACAGACTGCTAGATTCTCTTATTTATAAACAAAGAGGCCACCAACTTACTCGATTGTTTGTTCTGGGTGGACATGAAATATCAGATAAGACAAACATACTGTATATCGTGCATTCGCCAGTACGCGGAGAAGGTTCTACACAAATGTATAACTTGTCAAAAAGTTAGCTAACCATACATAGCACCTAATCGAACGCCATTTCCGAAAATCAGATTGACAGAAGCTCCGCCTTTTACAGACACTGGAATCGACTTTCCAGGAGGACCCATGCACACTACGAAAAGACATTGAAATGAGAAATAAGTATGGATTTGCCTGTTTACGTGTGCTTTAACACGTGCCTTTCATCTTGATGTAGTACCTGACCTTACAGAAGAATTATTTGTACAGTCATTTAGAAGATTTACAAGCCTTAAATCTCTTCCTCGTACAGTGATTCCCGATAATGCGTCAACATACCTAGCAGTGACAACTCCACAACAGATTTTCATCGGATTACCAGCAGTGATGGTGATACATGGCTGTGTACATCCTGTATATACAACTCGTCTAAACATCAACCCAACAATTTTAGATCTGTAAATTTGCTTTCGCAAATATTTTGTTCTTCCCTCGTCGGGATATATATAAGTCAGAAAATTACACCAAACAGTGTTAGAGTTAGATTTTCTACTGACAATTTTTTGTCCGTCCCTCAGCGGGATATGAACTCACACCTTTGATACACTACAGCACCAATCGCTTAGCCTCATGTCCAGCGCTCATATATATATATATACAAGTCTTAATTAAAAACTACGTTCAAATCTATGATTGCGTTGGATAAAAACCGCAATTTTTATACGTGTGCATGTAAAACAAATTTCGTTGTAGAAGGGTCTAAATACAGCACAGACAACATTTTCCAAAAGACCAAAAAAGTGAAAAAGTATATTTTAACAAAACGCATTTGACTAATAGTATATAATATTATATATATCTTCAGACAAAAAATATCCCCATTGACGCCATCTCATCTTTTACATGAAAGTATAATTTCGAAAACAGAGATGCACATCGACATTCACAACGCGAATATTCAAGAACTGGACACGATCACAGAAAACAAACTACAATGTATTTGAAAGAAAAAGACTTTTACTGAGTATTGGACAATTTTGGAAAACGTTGGTCTAACGAATATCCTTCCGAATTACGTGAATACCTTCGAGCCTCCGGAAAACTTAATGGTTAAGTTAACATCGGTGATATAGTTCAACTAGAAAATGAACCACCACGACTTTAATGGAACAATTGAAGATTTCATTAAAGGAGGAGATGGACTTATTCGTGCAGCAAAAGTAAAGACTTCTAGATCACTAGTTACCACATGCACACAATTGTGGAGTGATATCCAATAGAGCTAGTAACTGTTAGGGTTGAACAAAACACAATCCTTTTCAGAAATGTACATAGTTATTTACTAGTATGCCATACAAAAAAGATTCTTTGATTAATATTGCTGTATCTTAAAGTGTACTCGTACCCAACTGTTACTGTTTGAACATAATATGTTTATTGTATTATATTTTTCATATTGTACTGAATTATACAATTGCTATCATCTTGAAATTTTGTATATTATTATATTATTTTAAATTTTTATAACTTGTATCCGATCTTATTGTATATTAAGACAATAAAATTTGTTTAAACTAACTGTTAAATGAATTTTGTGAAGAAAGTTAACGTACTATTAAATTTTACAAAAAAAAAATCCATTGTTATCTTTTTTATAGAAGTTTTATAGTTTTAATAATGTATCACTTTGAAATAAGCTAATGTGTTTTGAATTTTGAAGCCCCCAGAATGTCGGCAATACTGGCAAACGACTTAAGAACAATATGTCATATAATTGTTCCCGTACTTTCGCGTATACTATTGTAAGTCCACACTGAAATGATTTTTTGGGTAAGCCTCGCCAGCGCTGTACGGCAAAGTTCGCAACCGGACATGGCTCAAATGAAAGGTAATAACTTGGGGAAGGCCACACTGAAATGAATTTTTGGGAGTTAGGCCCATTCGGAAATTGTTGGGGTTCAAAGTTGCTGCTAAGGAAAAAAATATGTATACACCCTACATTCTTTCGGTAAGCCTCGCCAGCGCTGTACGGTAAAGTTCGCCACCGGACATGGCTCAAATGAAAGGTAATAACTTGGGGAAGGCCACACTGAAATGAATTTTTGGGAGTTAGGCCCATTCGGAAATTGTTGGGGTTCAAAGTTGCTGCTAAGGAAAAAAATATGTATACACCCTACATTCTTTCGGTAAGCCTCGCCAGCGCTGTACGGTAAAGTTCGCCACCGGACATGGCTCAAATGAAAGGTAATAACTTGGGGAAGGCCACACTGAAATGAATTTTTGGGAGTTAGGCCCATTCGGAAATTGTTGGGGTTCAAAGTGTTTAGGTTTTTACTATACAATTTTTGGGACAGGTGGGGGCTTTCCATAAATATTTCTATTGATATTTTTTAAATGTTTCTAGCGTTAAGGTTATATTTCTATTGTTTTAAGAAATATTGTATATAAAATACATCTTCAATGTTGTTTTATTTATAAAAACTATATTTTACATAAAGACAATTATGCAACTTACATAAGGGATTATATTCGAGGACAACGAGAATTTACGACAGCTTGAAGGGGTCATAAAACGATTTCCTACGTATTTTTTCACTCCTCTTAATCCTCAATTTTTTATGATTTTCAAATAAGTTTGAATATTGAACCGACTGCTCACAGCTAGTTGAATATAGAATATCGAACCGGCGGCTAACTGCACATATATTAGTTATGCAGAAACTAGATATTTCTATACACATTGACACCAATATGCCGGATTTAGAAATCAAGCTAGTGAGTGCTTTCAGTTACTGACGTCATTTGTGTTGGTTTGTTCAACGTTCACTTCTAAGGCTGAACATCTGTGGTCATTTAGACGTTAAAAAATAATACATATCGTATTGGTAGCTATAATTTCGAAAAAAAAGTGGCTGCTATCATTATTGGTATTTAAAACGAAAAAATCCTTTGAGAATCACTACAAGCCGTGAAATTGTCGAATTCCGCTCTTAAATTACATTTAACTTAGATTTTGAGATTTTTGGAACATTCGAGTCTGTTATAGTTTTTGGGTTTTTAGAGATATCATCAAAATTGGCTGCTGGAAAAAAGTGGCTGCTATCTTGATTGGCTGCTAAAAGTGGCTGCCAGCTTGAGTCTAGTATTCGTTAAAGCGGAAATTTATGAACACAATATTGCATTCTATATGAGAGGTTGGTTGGTGCTTTAGTATGTAAGAATTTATGTCAGTCAATTGAGGTCCAGCATAGCAGTTAAGATTTGTATCCTTCCATATCACTTTACATGATCGACCGTACTTTGATATATAATTGTTTACTTTTTACACATTGTGACTTGGATGGAGAGTTGTCTCATTGGCACACATACCACATCTTCTTATTTCTTTTAAGTTTGATAATTGGAGACCTTTATTGAAATTCCAAACCTAATTGCACTTATACATGTACATCAGAATTGCTGCATAACAGCACAATTAGTCCTAAACACGATTAAAAATGGATAGATTATACAGAAGACCAAATACATAAATGCACAAAGAGAGGCAATTTAAAGTGCTCCTTATGATTTTAAATTTAGTCATCATTTAAGCTCATGCGATGAGCTCCAGTTGCTTTATCTTCAGCATTTTTGAATATTTTTGTTATTTTTATTTTTACAATACATCGTTGATGGATAACATAACCTCAACATACTTATTATAATTTCGTGGATATTCTGTTATCCAAACATGTCACTAAAGTGAAAACAACATCTATAGAAACCATACTACATATTGCAGGAATTATTTACGTGTAAAACTTTAATACGAATTTTTCTAAATTATTCCTTATTTATTTACACTGTTGTAGTCTGTGTAATGGATATGATTTGTAGGTCATTCTTCAACTGGCTTTTGACAATCTTAATTGAAATGAATCGTAACGCGATAGTGATGTGTAGTGATATGATATTTTCCAGATAAGCTTTTCTTTTATGTTTTAAGAATTCACAAGTATTCCGGATTAGGACAGACCTTTCCTGTGCAAGGTGGTCACCACTATCAATGCAGTGCTTATATAAAAGTACATTTCAATACACAAGGAAAATTATTTGCAAATCTTCATATGTTTGTAACCTACAAAACAACAGACGGTAAGTCCAGCATACTTTCAGTGTTATTTTATAATTTTATAATCAATTTTTCGTCTTTACAAAGTAGATCACATATAAATATATATATATATTGGCTTGTTGTGAACATGAGAAAGCTACTGACGTGTTGTTCAAAGCATTTACTATTAACTCATATTTAGGTTGTGGAATAAAGAATGATTGTGGTGTCTATTAGTATTTTGATAATTATTAATTTACATCGGACCATACATAGAAAATGCTCTTTGTGCTCACTTGAGCATTATCAGTCAGAAAGAATTTTCATTTGTACATCATCTTACAATTTTGTCAGTCTTTTAACATTTATCAGAAGGCAACATGAACGGATTGTCAATGCCCAGCAAAATTGGTATCTTTCCACTTGTTTAATTTTTAACTGCCTTGCTTTGATTATATACAGGAACTTCACACTACAAACAATTCGCAAACGATCAGTATCACCAAAAAGAATTCAACTGGGAAGAAATTGGTGGCGATTTTTATATACCTTCCGGTAAGTTACATGGTAATTCCAACTATAGGTTTTGGAAATGCTGCTTATCAGTTAGATTTTGTCTATCAATAGCATTTGTTTTATGATTTATTATATCAGATTTGTCTGTTATTTGTATGCTCCTTTTTACAGCGGATGACCTTGAAGGCATTCCGGTGTTATGTTGCGGCAGACATTTCTACCCACGTGACTTGCGTTTTTGACTGATAACCGTTCGAACGTATTTCGTATAAATACGCGGATATTATCGAGTGCAAAATAACATTCCTTATCGCTTGTTATATAAATTCATTTCTTCAATGAATACTCATGAAAATATTATTTAAGAACATAAATAAATAATATGAAAATGTTTTGTCGTGAGAAATATATATAGATATATATATAAGTGAAAAATCATTAATATCTATGCACATGTACCGAAAAATTGTGTTTGCGAATGAATATCCCTTATCGCTTGGTATATATTAATTTCATCAATACATATTCATTAGCGGGAGAATTATGAATGCCTACTCAAATCAAACCTATTAGATAGGTAGAGTTAGAGTTATTAAGATGATCTGCTATATATATAACTGTTGTACAAATATTAATATAATATATAACAACAAACCAGATTATACTGATAACAAATTATTGTCCCATGATTATATCACTACAATATAATAATTATTACGGTGAGGTTGAATTCTCTGTCATTTATTCATCATCCACACAGGAACTTGTCTCAGAAAAATAAATAAATCTATGTACCTTAACCTAACTTTCAGGTATAGAGATATTTTATTTTTTCTGAGACAAGTGCCTGTGACTATCCACCACAACTTGCGGTCATCCGATGTTCAGTACTTCAGTACTTTGATTTATATTTGAATTTGTAAAGAATTAAAATTAATGTTTTGCATGTTTGAGATTAGTTGTCCTCTATATCTAATGTTGTTGTGTCATGTTTATTACTTTATAGGCGTAAGCAGTGCCAAAGTGTACATACAGATAAACGACCATTCTGTTGTCTACACTTTGGATCATGCAAGCTGTCAACAAATACCACACGATTCTCAATGGCAAATAAAAGCTACAGACAGAATAGAAAATACTAGGAAAGGGAGATTAAACATAAAGTAAGACTTGGATAGATTACTGAGTCACACCCAATGCGACCTACACTTCCATAAACATCGCTTGGCCATACCATTGATTTGTATCTCGTATACACTATTTATTATTTTTATTTTACCGCCTTATTCTTCTTATTGGGATGTTTTAAACTGTCTGTCAGTTTTTTTTTTTAAAAATACTCGTAGATTAAAGCTTAAAAGATACAAAAGGTTGCAAAAGATAAGAAGCACATGATAATTATAATGTCTAAAAAGCGAAAAATTCATAAGAATTGAACATCATAGAAAACATTTACAAACACATGTTTATATATTTGAAAACATTGACTGACTTCTTTTAAATACGTCCAATCACCTTGCATATGCGTACAATAAGCACTGAAAATGAGTAGTAGTTATGCAAAGTCCCAAATACGACTTATCAAGGCCTCTTTAGTTCAAATTGCCAATGATATTTCAAAGATGTTTATGTACAATGTGTTTACAAAAGGGTAGTTTAGAAGCTATGTGAATAATAAGGGCCACATTCGATGCCAAACAGAGTCAGCACATGTAAATCTGAGAGATTCAACTTTATAAAAAAAAATAAAACCCAAAATCACATCTATTCTTCATTAGAAAAAGGTACTGTAATTCAGAATTTTTGCGATGTTTTAATAATTGGGATAAAGTGATTGGATGGGTTTGGACAACAATATAAATTCGCATTTTTACTATTGACATCATTATTTATATGCAAACTTATCCCGACTGAATTGTAATAATTAATCTCGCATTTTTTTTACCATGATTGAAGAATCGCAATGATAAATGCACGCAATAATTTCTGAGTTTATAGTAAACAAAACACAATACAGGGATGCTATTCATAGACAAGAATAATTCAGGAATACAATAGCTACATTAAAAAGGCTCTTATTTTTATGCACGAAGTCTTAACCTCAGATTCACCGAGGGTATCCCCAGCCCACAAGTCAGCACTCCTGTGCTGACATGATATATCATTGGTTTGGTTATTTTCTGGAAAAAAAATAAAATCACAAAAATACCAAGGAAAATTCAAAACGGAAATTCCCTTATCAAATGGCAAAATCAAAAGCTCAAACACATCAAACGACTGGAAAACAACTATCATATTCCTAACTTGGTACAGACATTTCCTTGTGTAGAAAATGGTGGATTAAACCTGGTTTTAAAGCTAGCTAAACCTCTCACTTGTATGACAGTCGCATAGAATTTATTATTTTGAATTTACTGTTCATAACATATATAATCTTTCGGAACACTTAAGTTTTTCTACCCCAAGCAAAGATAACATTAACCAGGTTTGACATAAAGTTTTGAAATTTTTGATTTACGGTGCCATTCTACTTCGCAATTTATTTGGCCTTTTTACCATTTTGATCCAAGCGCCACAACTGAGTCTTATGTAGAATTGTCTGTCGTACAAATTATAAGCCCCGTATCTTTATACATTTTGGCAATAAAAATATAAAATTACATTTAATTTCGTTTTGTGTATTGTGATTTTGTAGAATTACTTCTGATGGACAACTTGATACAAATGGACTCATAGTTCAGGTAATGTTATGGAATAATGACACTTTTTATCTTTATCATTTCTTTATTATTAAAGTTAAATGGACACTGAAATGTAGGAATTTCGTAATTATAAATAAGATGTAACTATGATTACTACAAACGGAATACAAGTTTATTTCTAGAATTAACTGTACAAATGAACACGCTATTGTGACATCAATTTTATTTTAATTTCTGTATTTCCATTCTATTTATATATTTGGTCTTAATTTGTAGATAAAACAGACAAAAAGTAAATTTGCCTTTGGAACAGCATTCAGAGCACAATATGTTACCGACAGCATCCACAAAGCTTACCAGGATTTTCTGTATAACAATTTTGAATGGGTGGTTCCTGAAAATTCTCTGAAATGGAAACAGATGGAATGGTCGAGAGTACTTATTCACATGATTTATTTTAGTATTTACAAGACAAAAAAAAAAAAAACAAAAAAAAAAAAAAAACAACTGTTACCGTTTTTCCAATAATCATTTAAGAAGAAGATTTAAACTTAATTATTTCATTATGAAAATTTGTAAGTGACAAAGTGTTGATAAAGCTCAGTAGTCAGTGCTTCTGTACTGACATGATTAATAACGTACCTTTCTAAAATTTTCCGTTTATAAATTTAACAATTATAAAGAAACTAAGGTTTCAACTCCCTCAGGCAAAGTTGACCTTAGATGGATTTGGCTATTTTTTAAGTACTTTTTTGTTATATAGCTCTTCAACTGTTTCGGTTCTTATACATCCTCAGCTTTCAAATATTCGGCTTTGGGCGTTGCTGATGAAGGAATATCTAGAAAAGCGCTTCGGACGCATGAAATTAATAACGTGTTGTTTAAATTTTTTTTGTATGCTTGTTTGCACGAAACATATTTAAAATATTTTCTGGAATAGAACCCTGATTTCCTGCTCGCTTATTTCAAAGATTTATAGATTACCGGTGTATAGATGTCCTTAACTTTATTCGAAATAGAAACTTTGTGTAATGTAAGATGACCATCTTGTTTTAGTTGTTATTGGCTTTGAACTAGCTTTCAGTAACTGCTAGTACTCTCAGATCTGTACTTTGTGTCTTTTCTGTTGTTTTTAGTTTTTTTGTGCTTTGTATCGAATTGTTTATTATAGTTTATATAAAAATAAGGAAATGTGGTAGGATTGCCAATGAGACAACTATCCACCAAAGTTCAAATGAAGTCGATGTAATCAATTGTAGGCAACCGTACGGCCTTCAACAATGAGAAAATTCTATGATTTCCATATCGTATAGTCGGCAATAAAAGGTTCCGACATGAAAAATATGAGGCAATTCAACTGAGAAAACTAACGGCCATATTGTTGTACTGTTACACCACTGTCCCAGGTTAGGGGAGGGAATGGCGTCAGCATACATGTTTAACCCCGCCACATTCTATATGTGTCTGTCCAAAGTCAGGAGCCTGTAATTCCTTGGTTGTCGTTTGTTGCTGTATATCTTATTTGCTTTTCATTTAATGTTTTGTACATAAATCAGGCCGTTAGTTTTCACGTTAGAATTGTTTCACATTTTTCCTTTTGGGGTCTTTTATTGCTTCCTCTGCGGTATGGGTTTTGCTCGTTGTTGAAGGCCGTGCGGTAATCTATAGTTGTACACTTTTACGTCATTTGGTCTCTGTTGAAGAGTTGTCTCATTGGCAATCATACCACATCTTTTTATTTTATATCATTATTTTTACACAAATGAATACGATTTAAAGACATTATTTAATCATTTGAGCACAATGTTAGTCCATGGAGGGATACAATGATTTTTTGGATACACAAAAAGGTTTTTTACCTTATAGTCAAAATATTATCGTATTATGGAATAAAAGTTTTCAGTATGCTGTTCACATTATTTTTGCTTAATGACAGGATACATTGATATACCAATTTGATTAAGCCAGTACAAATTCCTGGTTCCCTCCATCAGAATGGAAATAATGCTTACAACCCTTTTCAAATTATTTTAAAATGGTGATAATGGAGCGGTTTTTAGGGAATTTTGCAAATACAAGATTTTTTTTCGTGGCAAGTATTACACTCTTTTTTTCTTGTTACTTTTAGTTACTTGCCCCCAGATGTGAAGTGATCATATTTACCTTTTCCCTCACGTCAATTTTACAGAGAGCTAATGTATTGTATCTCAATATTTTTGAATTGATTATGATCCTTTAATTCATGGTTGCTGTATATTTTAGGGTCATGTAAATTATGATAAAGGAATTGATGCAGTGAAAGCCGTTAAGGCACATGGGTAAATACATTTATTTTATTTAAAAAGTATACCGCTGTTCAATAGTCATAAATCGATTTAACTGAAACAAATCCGGGTCACAAACAAAAACTGAGGGAAACACATCAACTATAAGAGGAAACAAAACTGAACAACAGAAACACTGAACTGCTACAAAAACAAACGCCAACATACATATAAAACGGACTATGTGATAACAATTGCCATATTCCTGACTTGGTACAGGACATTTTAAGAACAAATGGTGGGTTCAGTGAATGTTAAAAATACCGCTAAAATGACAACATTACGTGACAGGAATAAAGTACAAATAAATGCAAGAACATCCAGGACAGAGAACAGCAAAACTACGACACAAAAATACAAAAGGCATATTGAAGATTTAGATTTTTTTATAATTATGCCAACCTATAAGCAAGCCTCTATGTAAAGTAAGAGTGAGATATTTAAAATATTCTTTTTTACAGTAGTAAAATGCTTAACAAACTACCCGAACAATTGAAAAAAAAAGACAAACAAAAAATGATTCAGAATACAGTGATTGGTATAGATTGGTTTGACGACTGTGTCTGTTTTTAATTTGTTTTTGATGCGGCGTAAAGCAAACACCAATGAATCAATCAAAACTTTGTTTTGCGTGAAATAAAAATTAAAAAATTTACCAGCCAGCCATAAAGAAAACACATAAAATTAACTTAACATGCGTACAGTTTGGTATAAATTTTGACAACAGCATTATTCTTGATCAAATTTTTAATATAGCAAACTACGCATTAGTAAATACTATTTTTTATTTAGAGCCATGTGAGAATTTAGGTTAAATATATTACTAAATTTTTTGGTTTGGAACACAGACCTTCAAAAACATACCGGCAAGCTGGCGCATAACAAATGGAAAATTCAAATTCGACCTTGTGTTTTGGTTAGAAGAATTATAAGTATCGATGCAAGCACAAGTAACAGTTTCGGAATCTAGCTTTAAATAAAATATAATCTAGTAAATCTTTGATAATCTTTTGTACATTAAAAATGATCTTAATCTTTCAAACTCAAATACAAAACTTTTCATTGCCAATAATATGTTGTTGTGTAGCATTACTGCTTATTAAGAGTAGTGTTGCATACTTTCAATTCAGTTTTTTTCTTTATAAGGTTTCATCAATTTCTATCGTCACCAAAAGTAACAACACCAAATAGAATTTTGGGAACATTACACCACAATACTTTTGTAAAGATGTACCGATCACTATTTAGAAAATACTTCCTTCTTATAACATGTTTTAATTAATACAAACAAAATTATGGACATTAATGCAATTTTAAGCTATAAGTGTATAAATTTCTACTTTAGAATGAAGGTACGAGGACATAACATGTTTTGGGGAGTTCCCTCTCGTCTTCCACGTTGGTTGACAGGGTTGTCATCTACTGAGCTTTTACAGGAATTATATGATAGAGTCAATGGAATGATAGCCAAATCTAGAGGAATGTAAGCCTTTGAACTAAATAAAAAAAACTATTGTTGCATTTAGTTCCAACAGGAGTGCAAATGTACAAATAATTTGTTGAAAAATCTACCCAAACAAATAATCCAATCTGTTTATGATGAATTCCAGCAAAGTGATCACGTTTATCAACGAGATACAATAAAAAAAATATGGAGATGTGGCATGATTGCTAATGAGACAACTATCCACCAAAGTTCAAATGAAGTGAATGTAAGCAATTATAGGCTACCGTACAAGTTTACCTTTACAATAACTGTAGTAAAATATATCGTAACTTTGATTAAAACGAAAGACTAAGGACAACGCTCCAAAACGTTTTACATACTGTGAAATAATTGCATTTGATTTGATAGTTTTATGAATAATATCAAAAATGATAAACAAAGTATCGGGGTTTTTCTTTTGAGTTCGTTTCCAGGTTTTATTGATACAGTCTGTGCATGCAAACTGTAATCCAACTATGTAATGCATTATACTCTATATTATAAATTAGGTTGGAGCATTGGGATGTAAACAACGAAAATTTACATGGTGACTTTTTCGAGCAGCATTTGCCAAATCCAAATGTTACCAATGATATGTTTCGATGGATACATAATGCAGAACCAAATGTCAAGTTGTTTCTGAATGAATTCAATGTTGTATCATCATCTATATCTACAACGGTTTGTATGCATAACAAATCATTTACAATAAAAAACTTAAATAAATGGAAAAAACATGATATATTTTTACACTTATAAATTAAAAAAAAAACATTTTGTAACGACAAAGAATGCAGTTAAACTAGGAAACTATGGAATTAATAATTTTATATGAATTAAAGTATGTCGCAGATATCATTTTGTCGAGGTGGTAAGTTATATTTCAATAAATGCAAAGAATTTGAGTATTGTTATTGACTACACCCAACATCGTGACAGTGGTTTCAAAGCTGCTTGTCAATTTCAACTTTATTTTGAATTAGGTTTAAACAATCTGATTATGTAGAAGCCCCTTTTGTTGTCTATACTTCGTTGTCATTTATTCATGACAATGTCATTCGATGTGTTTAAGCATCACCGCTATTTAACACTTTGTACATTGGATACCAATGACAGTTTGTCCCGCCTTCACAAATTGATTGACAACTGTATTTTGAACGTCATATCGGGACACTTTTATACATGGATTCAAAATATATCTATTAAATTAGAAATAATTTTCAGTAGAAAATCCAAATAAACTACTTTTTCCATTTCATTTCAAAACAAGCAATGCATTTTTCAAGACATTTAGTCAAACATTTTATGTTGTTTTAAAACGCATCCTCTTCCAAAAAAGGAAAAAAAAAATCGTTGCATAAGAGAGAAAATTTCAGGATGATATATTTAGTACCGATGTTTTCAAATACTAATCAACTGTGAAAGATATTCTGGAGTCGTAAATTTTACGGGATCCATTGATTTCATTTAAATAGGAGTTGTTACATTGTACTTGCTTGAAAATAGTGCGTATAAAGGGAAAGTTCTCTTTTGCAATAAAAGTCAGGAAAAACGTGCCTCTCTTTGTCAATTGAAATTTATACATTTTCGCTACGTGCGTGAATATACTTTTGTAAAAGAGGCAATGCATTTCACACACTAGTCTTAAATGTTAATTTTTAGTAAAAACTCACGATGTCTTTTGTGAACAAAAATGTGATAGATAAAAAAAAATCCGTTTTCGTCGGATATTCTTCGGTGCAAAAAGATGCGGACAATTTCCCCTGTATTTTTTTTTTACTTGCAAGCTAAATATCTAAAATTTTGCCTCGCTAACCAAATTTAATTAGTTTGAATCTGAAAGACATTACATTATAAACCTTCTTTATCATGGTAAATTGGTAATATTTATGTACTTTCGAACTTATTCTTTGGATAAAGAACGTCTGTGGTGTAATTTACAACGCACAAAAATATGTTTAACTCGCATTATTTATGTGCCTGTCCCAAATCAGGAGATTGTATTTAAGTGGTTGTCGTTCGTTGCTGTGTATCATATACTGACGGACTTTAGAAACGCAACACACATTTTTGTGGTTTTTTTTTTTTTTACAAAATCATACTTCTTTATGTTTAGAAAAATTCAACACCTGACTTACCTGAGATTATTAAAAATACTGATTATTGAAGTCGCACGAATTTCTTTGAGCGAAATTTGAAACCCATAATTGATTGTTTTAAGGTTTTTTTTTCGTGAAACAATTCTTTCCATACATTCCCACACTTGAATCATTAAAAAAATGTTGCATCTCTATATTGCCGAAACTGAGCAACGAAAATCAAACAATAAGAATATTGCAGGCTGCAATACATAAACGTGCTGTTTCCAAACAATTTCACATCAGAAACTCGCCTTACTGTCCTTACAACAATGGTACAGGCAGATGAGATTTATTGATGACCATCCATGACCAGATCAACATGTAGGGACAATGCCACGTCAATAAAATTAGATTATGCAACGTCATTTGCGAGACATGTTTACGGCCACAACGGCAACTGCTAATCTTGTCGCTGAATGCCATGGCAGACAGATTCATGCTAAAAATATTTCCCATATACTGAAATGCCAAAGAATTTTCGGCATAAAAACATTTGAAGCCCAAAAGTTTAATCCGTTTTATTGCCAAAACACACTGTAATGCATTGGACAGAAGGAAAATCAGAAGTTACAAAAAAAACTCAAAACATGCCCAACAGACTTGGTTGACCTTTCTGACAATCGTTTTGGCGTTGGTTACAGGCAGTCATTGCCTTCGACGGTGACACATCTATTGATAAGGGGAAAACCAGGGTTTCAGTGCATACCACATGATTTGAACATTAAAAATGACGTCATCGGTTCAACTTTCGGAATGCAAACACTTTTTAGACATAAAGAAATGAATGAAATTCATGTTTATGTCTTTTTTTTTTTAACAAAAATTGCATATTTGAAAATGATAATAAAAAAGAATAATCTAGTGTTGCGTTGTTAAAGTCCGTCAGTATATTTGTTACTCGTTTGTTGTTTTGTGCATAAATCAGGCTTTTGTTTTCTCGTTTGGAATGCTTTACATTTTGTTATATCTGGGCCTTTTATGACTTGCTTATTGCGGTATGGGTTTTGCTTATTGATGAAGGCCGTACGTTTTTTAATCGGATATTTTTACGTTGAATACAAACGATATGAACCTACAAAGTTTTATATTATAGGACTAGGGGTGGAGTGATTTTTTTATAAAACAATAAAATATACATAATTGAGTTTCAATCAAGTTGAAATGACAGCAAATTACTACATAGATAATATTTTTATTCAAATGATACATACATTGTACCTCGATCCCTTGAATCGTCAATTTATCAATTAAAAATGAATTTGTTAAATATTTGCAATTCTTATAAAATCACAAAACCTGCAGATTTTTTTTATTTCTTTATGTGGAATGACTACAAAAAGGGGGTGTATACGACTGGCCAAACTTAATCTACAATTCATGTTCGTTACACTTTCAATACTGAAACAATCAGAGATATCAATATATTTTTTTTTCAAATATCGAATACTGGTTCCCAACCAAATGTCTAAATATATCTGGAATATTTTCCCTCATATTGACAGCTATCTGAGGTCAGTTCATATAGTAGCCTGGGATCCTGGCCAATTGATCGACAGGATTGGGTCAGTACGCCAGGTTAAGTTCATAGGACATCAGTTTAATATAGGCGTGACAATCCATCACTTTTATCCAATCAACTGTCCTTTATGATAAAGATTGGCGTGCGATTGTAGTCGAAACAATGTAATTTATACGAGTTACATCAATATCAAAAGGTAATGTACTTTATTGTGGAAGCTGTGGACTACTGGTTCAAAATAAAATTGATTTCGACAAGTTGCTTTGTAACCACTGTCATGATGTTGGGTTTAAACATACTATCTGTTTGATAGGCTTACACAAACCAAGGAAAACGGTTCAGAATTGATAAGGTGCCTATTTATGGTATGGGCATACAAAGTCACCTTCCGTCCAGTACCATTAACATGGATTCACTAAAGGTATTTTTGAGTTAGTTAAAAAGCATTAAAAAGCATACTTATGTAATCCAATATAAATTTGTCATTTCTGTCACCAACTTTTAATGTAACCTGCTTATTTGTTTGAGAAGCGTCTATCGCAAATTAAGTACAAACTTTTATTATTGAACAGATTGTATTCCTTTTGCATAAAACCATAACGATTTGTTGTGTATTTTACTTCGACGACATATGGTCTAGATAGGCAAATGAAGGGTTTTGTGTGTTTTACTTAGACGACATATGGTCTAGATAGGCAAATGAAGGGTTTTGTATGTTTTACTTGGACGACATATGGTCTAGATAGGCAAATGAAGGGTTTTGTGTGTTTTACTTAGACGACATATGGTCTAGATAGGCAAATGAAGGGTTTTGTGTGTTTTACTTAGACGACATATGGTCTAGATAGGCAAATGAAGGGTTTTGTGTGTTTTACTTAGACGACATATGGTCTAGATAGGCAAATAAAGGGTTTTGTATGTTTTACTTGGACGACATATGGTCTAGATAGGCAAATGAAGGGTTTTGTGTGTTTTACTTAGACGACATATGGTCTAGATAGGCAAATGAAGGGTTTTGTGTGATTTACTTGGTCGACATATGGTCTAGATAGGCAAATGAAGGGTTTTGTGTGTTTTACTTGGACGAGATATGGTCTAGATAGTCAAATGAAGGGTTTTGTATGTTTTACTTGGACGACATATGGTCTAGATAGGCAAATGAAGAGTTTTGTGTGTTTTACTTAGACGACATATGGTCTAGATAGGCAAATGAAGGGTTTTACTTGGACGACATATGGTCTAGATAGACAAATGAAGGGTTTTACTTGGACGACATATGGTCTAGATAGGCAAATGAAGGGTTTTGTGTGTTTTACTTGGACGAGATATGGTCTAGATAGGCAAATGAAGGGGTTTGTATGTTTTACTTGGTCGACATATGGTCTAGATAGGCAAATGAAGGGTTTTGTTTGGTTTACTTGGACGACATATGGTCTAAATATGAAAATGAAGGGGTTTGTGCGCACGTAAAACTGGTTTAACCAATTGCATTTTTTACCTGTACCAAGTCATGTTATCTGGCTTGTATGTTTGTATGCCTATTTCCCGGAGGAATCGAGTGATGGCGTAGTCTTTTGTGTCGTCCTATTTTTTTGATATTCCTGTTATTCTTTTACATAGGCATTTTTGTAATGTTCAACACCAATAGCGGTTCCATGCAATACATGTCATTTCATCTAATACATGTCATTTCATACTTTTCGAATTCATACTGAGAATATGTTCACAGCATATCTCTTTGAGTTGTTGATTTTGCTTTTTTGTTCAGTAGACTAGGGAAATCAACATTATCTTAGTTTACTTTCATTTTAATGAGTAACAATGGTTATTAGCCACTAAAAACATGAGAATGAGTGAAAAATACGAGCCCCAAAAATATCGGGATTAAGTTAGGTCCAAGAGTGACAGCGACAAATAATGAATTTCAGATATTCTTTCGTGTTGACAGGAAGTATATTCCCATGTTTAAGATATATTCACCTCATTCGAGTATTTCGATTCATGTTATTTTTTATATTATCATTCTTTATATTTCTCAGTGTTCTGTTTTGAATTTTTCAAAGCAGTTTGCATGGTTAACTGGTAACGGTCAAGAACTCTAATTCAATATACATATTCACTTATCTTCTCTCTTCTGTGATTTTTTTCCGTCGTTCTCCTTATACATAATGGGTTTTCGTCGTCCTCCTAATACACATGTATCGAATTTTTCTAAACAGCTAAAAATAATTTCGATTTAAAAATCTTCCATAAACAGTCAAATTAGGTATTTGAATTTTCAACGCCACACAAATAAGTCATCGCAATTTGGTTAAAAAGTTACTTGGCAAGAAAAAATAATTATTGCAGCAAAGGTTTTCAAAATGATGATACATATTACAATGTGAGCTTTTGCTGAATATTTTGCTTCATATAAATAAGAAGATGTGGTATGAGTGAATTTACATGTTATTATTTTAAGTATAGGTTAGACAAAGTAGCTGAATCTGGTCTGCCGATATGGATAACAGAGCTAACAATAATGGACTCCAATGAAAGCAATAAAGCTGCAGCACTAGAAGATGTGATGACCATGTTCTTCAGTCATCCAGCAATAGAAGGAATTTTACTATGGGGATTCTGGGACGGTGCAGCATACGATAGAAGACTGGCATTAGCAACCGGAAGTAGTGTCACGGTAAAACGTTTACTGCATGGTCATATTTAATGAATTTCTTTTTTCTTTAAAGTCATACAGAACCATTTTCTTGTAATTATAAAGTTATGGAAATTATTGAACCAAGACATGCAAAGGAACTTACTTTAAATAAATCTAGCATAAACAGTAGTAGTTGTCCTTTTCTAGATTTAGACATTTCAATTTTTAAAGGGAAACTCCATACTAAAATTTACGACAAAAGAGACGATTTTTCATTCCCTATTGTTAATTTTCCTTTTTTTTAGACGGCGATTTTCATTTGGCTCCATCATACGGTGTTTATATATCCCAACTCGTTCGTTATGCCCGTGTGTGTAGTGATGTCATAGATATTAACGAACGTAATCAATGCATCACTGGTAAATTATTAGTACCTGTAGAAAACTTATTAAAAACGGTATTTCACATCCTAAATTTTACGGTAATGTTGTACTAAAAGCGCGAAAATCACTATATGATCCGTGTAAACTCATCGAACCCTCCAATAAACTTATTAGTAAAGGTTATCTTACCAATGTTGTTATTAGATCTTGAATATTGTTTACATTGGCACAAATATCGATTTTGTCATCAGCAAATTAAAACATAACTAAATTTGTATTCTTTTCAAACGGTTTTTGGGGATGTATAAATACACAACCACGTTCATTTTCTACATAGAGATTACTATATATTACATTATACATATTTATTAACAGGTTAACTCCTAATTATCCTACTGCCTGTCGATACTTTTATTTTGGCATTGCACAAGTCATGTCTTCTTTGACTGTCCATGACGTCAAAACACTAAATCACTGGGATGTGTTTTAGTTGATTTTAGTCTCTGGTGCATGATTTTTTATTATTAATTGTTTTTGACTTTTAACTAGCTTTCAGTAACTGCGAGTACTCTCAAATCGTACTGTTGTGTTAATTTGACCTGTTGATACAATTTGTAATGTATTTTTGTTAGTTAATGTTTACCTATTCAGTGTTATATCTAGCCTCACTATTTTTAATATATACCACCTCTGAAAGTGTTTAGTATGACGATAAATTTTCACTTTTGTTCTCGTACTAGGAACAACAAAATTATTTATTATGTAAAAATTTATTTCCGTACTCCATGTATACCTTACAAAAATTGTTTTTATTTACCTGTGTACGTTATTTTACTTGGCGGCATTTTGTCCAAGGTTATGGTTGTCTTTCTGGTATTGTTTTACATCTAACCCCCTTGTTTTATCAATTTTGTATTTTAAATTACATTGTGTCATAGATCAAATTTATTCGTTCAGTGTATGTTCACTTGTGTTTTTTAATATGTCTTTTGATTGAGTTAAGCCATTTCAATTGATATTTTATAGTGTGTTTTTCTATGTTGTGATGTTACACTATTGTTTCAGGTAGGGTGAAGGTTGGCGCCTATTAAAACGTTTAAACCCGCTGCATTTGTTTGCACCTGTCCTAAGTCAGGAACCTGATGTTCAGTGGTTGTCGTTTGTTGATGTGGTTCATCAGTGTTTCTCGTTTCTCGTTTTTTATATAGATTAGACCGTTGATTTTCCTGTTTGAATTGCTTTACACTAGTCATTTTTGGGGCCCTTTATAGCTTGCTGTTCGGTGTAAGCCAAGGCTCCGTGTTGAAGGCCGTGCTTTGACCTATAATGGTTTACTTTTACAAACTGTAACTTGGATGGAGAGTTGTCTCATTGGCACTCATACCACATCTTCTTATATCTACATATACTTAAATAAGTCCTGTAAGCACGTTTTAACATTTATTACGAACCCGTAATGTATAATCGACAAAAAATATTTCATTCAGTGGAGGTTGATCGCAAACTTCAGCTTTTAATTAACCTTTGTGTTTGTTGCCGAAGTTTAACTTATAGTGACATTGATAAACAATCAATACAGAATCACATGGAGCACGTGAAAAATAAGTGAGTTGATAGAACTTTGTTAATTATATTTGATATTTTTCCATTCATTTCCATTTGTTAAATAAACTTTGCCATAACAGTTGTTAAATGATTTTGTGTATGAAATTGTTAGAATGAACCAACACTATTTTCCTTGCAGTACACGTTTTTACATTCTTTAATTACGGCTTTTCTTTTACCAAAAAGTCCATATACACTTGTTTAGTTAAACTAAAAAGTTCAATTAGCAGTTTCATATGACTTTAAATCTGGTTTAGGAAACGTTAGTCATTGCCTATATTTAATTTGAATGGATGTATTTCCAAACTTTATTTTTCTTTGGAACAAAATTCATATTTTAGCAAGGAATATTTGAGTCTTGTCGTTTCTTAATTTTTTAATTGTTAATTCATTTTTTAAACGTCTTCTCTCTTAAGCTCATTTGATTAAATCATTTGGGTGCATTGATGTACAGGAATTTTCCTATAATAACTTGCGAATTTATGTGACTAAGTATGTGAATAATAGAATAATGCCATGTTTGAAGTAATACGGCATACTTATTTAGTAATGTATGCATTTTATGCGAAGTAGGCCATTGTCCATTGTGGTAAATATCTATATCTCTGTTTAGACATCTTACAAAATACACTAATCCTTACTTTTGAATGAAAACTACAAACTTTGCTATATTTTTGCATCAGTAAGAGATAAAACTCTGAAACAACAAAACCCAATGGGTTGACTGGGTATATAATTATGGTCACCCCTAGACTTATCCGGTCCGGTAGTAAAGCCTATGCTAAAATTGGCCGTCATTTTTGGTTGTTTTTGATGTATAAATAAGCAACCTATTTCGGTCGGAATATGGACGGAGGAGTTTGGAGATTGATTAGTAAATAAAACTCAAGAATTTCGATAACTTCAATTTTCAATTTTTAAATATTAAATTTTAATTTTCCAGCCAAATGCCGCAGGGAGGAAATGGCAGGAGTTATTTCATCAAAGATTCCGTACAAATGAAACTCATGCATTGAGTGGACAAACATCAATCAGTCAAAAAGTGTTTTATGGGGATTACCAGCTAATATTCAGAAAGAATGGAGTTATAGTACACACAGAAAATATAAACATGGACCAAGATGGGCAGAATATAATCATAAATTTATAACCATAACTCAATATTAAAAAAAGAACACGATAGACGTTCCTATATTGTATCACTGAAATTATTAAAATTATTAGTTACTACAATGCCACTTAGTATTTACATGCTTGATTTTTGGATTTTTTTGTTAACTCATTATCCCTTGTTTATATTCTGTCTTTATATTCTTTAACTGAGAATAATAACAAGAAATGTATGATTTTCCAATGTGACAACTTTTCATAAAAGACTAAAAGACGTGAAAGAAAATAGCTCCACATTTTGTTTACGGCCTTCATCAAGGGGGACAGACCAATAGTTAGTATAATCCAACAGGTATCGAAATAAGAATTGCCACCAATCATAACAAATGAAAGGACAAGAATAATCGTCAATCATTACAAACAAAAGTGGACGCAGCTATTTAAAAATACATGATAACCGATAAATTTTCATAAGCTAAGAATTGAAACAGTACACTTCCGAATGGACTAAGTACAAAACTGCATTAATAGCCTAAGAATGTACGACCTTGTAGAGAACTAAAACTTTAGAATCGGAAGGTGGAAGACTGAAGGTATGATGATACATAAATTGATTGATTGGTGTTTAATGCAAATTTCAGCACTGTTGGCTATTTCGTGGCTGTCAGTTTTTATTGATGGAGGAAGCCAGAGAGACAATCCTAGCCATTCGAGTCGACCACATCTGCCACATTCGGGACACGAACTCACAACATCAGTGTTGACATGCTAGTGATACAGTAGTTAAACTACTTAGACTACTTGGCCACCGATGCCACCAAGGCACCCGATAATATATAAATAACACATAGCTGAGACATAATAGACAGTTTTCTTCAAAGATTTAGGGTTGATTTTCCTTGTATTTTTTTCACTGGGTTAAAATCATAAAACAATTGAAACCTATCGGAACAGTATTTATTTTACAATGTTTATAAAGAGAGGATAAATTTCGATTTGCACGAGATTTAATAGTGAAATCTGTTTTTCATCTGATTGTTAGACGATATATACATTTTGTATCATTGTCATTTTGCTAAGTTTCTTTTGTTACCTATTCTGACATCGGACTCGGACTTCTTTTAAACTGAGTTTTACTGTGCGTATTGCTGTGTGTTTGTTTATTCTACATTGGCTAGATGTATAGGGGGAGGGTTGAGATCTCACAAAACATGTTTTACCCCGCCGTGTGGCCTTTGTTAGTCCTGTATGTTGTCTCTTTGACACATTCCCCATTTCCATTCTCAATTTTAAACTTTATCGTTTCTCAAAAGGATCTGCAAAAAGATCGCGTGTGTGGTACGAAATTTCCGCATTCGAAACATTTAAATTTTTAAAATTAAAACGAGAGGCTTGCCGATCAATTTTTTGAAATTTACTGTCGATAGCGGAGAAATTCGTATCGCACGAGATGCGATAATGAAATATATATTTTCTCTAATAAGATTTTTAGACTAAACTTTCTTCTTCTGTCTCAATAATCTGCAATTGTGTACTTCTATGTGATGTCATCCATCAGGCATGGTCGAATATTTTCGTTAAGTCACAATAACGATATTAGAAGAAACCAAGAACATTTCACGTCATTGTATGATTTTTACCAAAGAAGAACTGAGATCAAGCGAACCACACTTTCGGATAAGAACGAGGAAACATCTTTCATCAGAATGACGGCAAGAGTTGAGAAAATGAAATTCAACCGTTCATTTTTGAATTTTGAATACTGGAATACATACTCTTTTGAAAGAATAAAACTAATGCTCATAGGAATCTTGTTGATCTGTCGATAAAAAAATGTTATCAAAATCGATACCAAAGCTGTCATATGCCTTTAATCTTTATAGAGGTAATTTTAGATTACTTCAGTATTTTAGAGGGTCTAAATAATATATCGAAAAAATATTTCAACTTTTTACAAATATGCCCAACTGTCCCAGATTGGGGGAGGGTTTGGCGTCAGTAAACATGTTTAATCCCGCCACATTCTGTATGTGCTTGTCCTAAGTCAGGAACCTGTCATGCTGTTGTTGTTGTTTGTTGCTGTATATCATATTTGTTTTTCGTTTATTGTTTTGTACATAAATCAGGCTTTTTGTTTTTTCATTTGAATTGTTTTACATTTGTTATTTCGGACCTTTTATGGCTTACTATGCGGTATGGGTTTTGATCATTGTTGAAGGCCGTACGATGACCTATAGTTGTTAATTTCTACGTCATTTTGGTCTCTGGTGGAAGATTGTCTCATTGGCAATCATATCACATCTTATTTTTATATTTACAACCAACACGCTGAATATCGATAGTAAGCATAAAACTAGCAATTAAGCCTTTCACATTTTTAAGCACGCATTTTCATTGTGAGATTGTTCTATATACATTTGTACGTGTTGATCTACTTTGATAAGGATTCTATCACGGAGCAAATTTCCCACCTTATGAATTGTCGTGACATATGAACAGAATCTAAAGGCCAAGGAAAACTGATTTATGTAATGTGTAATTTTTATCACATTCGAACTCGACCAATGCATTTTTTGCAATTGTAAATGAATCCTATTATGTCTGAATATAAAAATAAGGAGATGTCGAATGATTGCCAATGAGACAACTATCCACCAGAGACCAAATGATGATGATATAAACTGTAGATTACCGTATGGTCTTCAGCAATGTGCAAAACCCACACAATATAGTTACCTATAAAAGGTCCTGGAATGACAAAATATCAAACAATCCGAAAGAGAAATACCACCGATCTGATGTATATAATGCTCAATATTCAAAATGATTAAAATGAAACCGCATACATAAAAATAAGGAAATGAGGTATTATTGCCAATAAGGGCAAAAATTTCAACAATTTTCTTTTTTTCTGCGCAATTAAGTGTTGCAATAATTCATACATACCAATCTAAAATGTGAAAATAGATTTTAAATGAAGGTTCCGGTTTTGTTCATAAATGTTTGCAACTATAAGGGACACAAAGGGAAAACACAACATTTAGAAAACAAATCCTTTTTACTATATATTATAATAAAATCAATAATGCTTAAAACAATTTTTTTTCACTGAAATATTCATCATTAACAATTTTTGGCTGAGTAATAGATATCCGATTGTAAAATTTATGCTCTCATTTTCCCATCAAGTTTATGACCTCCAAACAAGGAAATCCATTATGTGAATATTGGATAACGATTCGTCACTCCAAACTTTCATTAAGATGTTTTGACAAAATGTATGTTTAATAACATGCAGTAAACTGCAAAATGCAAGTGACATTTTACGCCATACTTGAGACATTCTGATTACAGGCATCAATATGTTGTAAAAATGTGTTGTGTCTTTCTTGTGGTCGAAAATATAAAGCTAAAAGCGACCTAGAATATCCCTGATTTTCTCATTTGTTCAAGAAAGTTTGTGATATTCTCATTTAAAGAACTTAATCTTACATTTTCTCTACCTAAAGCAAATTTCAGATAATCTAGGATGTTCTCACAATTTTCGAGATAATAATCAGTAAAGAACATCATAAATTCACTCATGTCAAAACTATATACATCGGTTTACACACAAGAGCGTCTTAGGAAGAACGAAAAGAAGGTAGCATTATCCTATCACTTCTAGGACCGCTATGTCAATGATGCTCACCCCCCTCCCCCCAAAAAAAAATAATACAAAATTTGGTGACTATGTTTAGCTCATTAATCAGATTAAACTCAACATAAAGGATAAATATTGGCTTAGATCTAGAAATTGACAACGAGGGTCGGTGGAGAACAAAACCATACGACTCTGATACGATATTCGAGATTTTGAGTTTCAAATCATCATATTCTTGAAAGAGGTTTATTGCTTACAATGAAGCTTTTGGACCAAGGGTTCCTAATGGTAAAGTTGAGGACACCCTTTCGAAAGTTTTATGGGTGCCTTAAACCTTTTTTTTTTGTATCTTGAGCCTGTTTTTTGGCATCTTAGCATCTTAAGCCTGTTTTTTGGTATCTTAAGCCTGTTTTTCGTTTCTTTTTGAATACCTTTGATGATATATTTCTTGGCTTTTATAGTGCTGCAGAATTTCTGCATGACTATGATAACAAGTTGAAAGGATGTTGTAATAATCTGAATTTGTAAAAAAATCAGGATCGCCTAAGCATAATGGCTAATACCAATGGAGCGTTTTCTTGGTTGGTAATGTCAGCTTAGTTAATTAAAAACATTCACGTATCATGTCATCCTGAAAAACGTTCGGATTCGTCTCGTTTTTCATAAGTTTATAGTAAAACTAAACTTAAACGAAATAATAAATGCATGCTGACTCCCAAATCATTGTATACCACTTTTCTTATGGTAATACCTCTTGAAGACTTAAAGGAAACTAAATATAAAATAAAGATTGAAACCTGAGAATTGAAAGGCTTGATTTGAAAGGCCAATCCTTCAGCTGAGTGACACATTTTCACCTCCAAACTAGAGGTATGTGAAGGATTTATATTTCGATGGAAGTGTCAGCAGCTCGACTCAATTTTTCAAATACACTTACAACTCTTAGTATTTTAAAGATTTATTAAAGCTCCCACTATGTTTTGACTGTGTATTGAAAAAAAGTAAAATTACAAAAATACTGACTCCAAGGAAAATTCAAAACGGAAAGTCCCTTATCAAATGGCAAAATCAAAAGCTAGAACACATCAAAACAAATGGAAAACAACTCATATTTCTATACGAGAACACTTTTGAGTATTTGCTGAAAAGTAAATATGAATGCACAATTCTTCATTTCGAGAATCTGTTCAATAATAATTTTCTGAAGTAAAAAACAGCCCTTCGGAAAACTAAATAAATTGAGTATGTTCATTCCCAAGATTCCGTATTATCTTTGAAGGTAAACTAGTATATAAATACCTAGAGCATTATATAACTGATATCGGCCTCAACAGAAGTACGGCGATGTTACTGTCTGTAATTGCTATTTGCATTTGCATCTGCCATTCAAATGCTGCAAATTTGTTAGGAAATGGTGACTTTGAAAACGGAAATGTATCGCCATGGAATTGCCAGGATTGCAGTGCAAAAATTATTCAAGGAAGCAATCATTATCATGGACAACATAGTGTACAAGTTAATAACAGGTGGGTTGAATCGTGTCAAACATAGTAATATACGAACTGCGCTGTTCAAAATACGTACAAATCTTGTAACAAAACAAATGCATAAAATGTAAGACTTATACATCAAAGGCTGTTTGCATTGTTTTTTCTACTTTAGAGTATTGTTTTGTTTTGTTTTGGCAAGATCTTTAAGTTTTTTTTAAGAGTTGATAAGACCTAATTTCTGAAATTCGGTCACTAAAACTGTATAAGTAGACCTATACTTTTTTTTATTAATTCCATTCCTTAAAATGACTGCGAGAACTGGAATCATAACTCTGTAAAAATTATTGTATTTACTACAATTAATGTAATATTTCAATTAAAATGTATTTTAGACATCACAACTGGGCTGGAATAGCACAGACTTTTTCTGTTACGGGCGGTCATTCCTACAAGTGTAGTATCTACATCAAGATTCTTAACCTTGGGAGCGGAAAGTCGTATGCTACCGTTAACCTAGATATTGATTATCAACAAAATGGTAAATATTTATTTCACAATGGTTCAAGACAGTTGATATGTAAAGTCTTGGTCCTTTAAAAAAATACTTTCATGGTTCACCAATACACAGAAGAACTTTCCTGTTTCTAAACAAGTCTTTCGCAAAGAAATTTGCAAAAAGATCAATTCTTGATTCTAATTGTCAGTTTTCATAGATACTTTTTAACTATTTATCAGAATGGTGATTACTTTTGCAATTGTAAATAGCTATAGATCATAGCTCTCGATAGTGATGTTTGTCCTAGTAAAGTTAATCTTGGATTTTAGCACAGAATTGCATGTCACACTTTTTTTTCCTGTACAGTTCATCTATAGCTAGCTATCAGTCTTCAGATTTCTGTGTAATGTTTTGTGTCTTGTCGTTGTTTTTCCTAGTCAAGAATGTTGTTTTCTTTTCTTCTTCTCGTAGTTTTTGCCCCCTCCCCCCTTGGTATCTCATCCCATTCTTTGTAATCTCATGCATGTTTGTCAGTGTGAACTTTTTGGACGAGTTGGATATTTAACTAAAGTATTGTGAAACCAATTAGATTAGTGGTTACGTAGGACAATGAAATTTAAACTATGTGTCAGTCTTCTTGTCTTACATAATCTGATGTAAGACTCACTAAGAAAAATTCATCAGTTTGCATTTTTCTTATTTAAAAACCAAGGAATCTATGTATTTGTCCATCTACAGAGTACAGTTTTTCTTTCTCTGTTTATTTTGCTCACACCTATATTCATATTTTTTAAAATATAATCTGATTAAAAAAGTTTTAATCCTAACTTGTCACAGACAACTTGTGGAATCTTAAAATTGACTTCTTTATATTGCCTTACTCAAGTGTTGAAAGTTGTTAATTCTATGATATTTCATGAATATGAATACTTCTTACAGGGAAATAAATATATTTGCTAATACTAGAGTTGCATGTTGTCACCAAATTATGTTTATAATTTTTTAAAATGAACAAGACTAGTTATTGTACAAGTATAACCATCTTGTTTTTTTCTGTTAATTGAAATAAATCCACTTCAGGTAAACACCATTACTTGGGTTTGTGTAATGACAAGTTTCACGAGGCCAACCGAAACTTTGAAGAAATTGGTGGAGATTTTCACATACCCTCAGGTAAAACAATACTTTACACTTCTCGACTCCAGCAACACTTCTTGTAATATTTGTTCATTTATATTTTGAAATGTTTCTATTGAGATAAGTTATTCTTTGATTTGTTCAATACATATCTTCCTTTTCATCTACATTCCAGCTGATAAATGAATTCAAGATTTTTTTTATTGCAGACGTCAAAAGACACCTATAAATGTCTTAAGTTAAGAAAGAAACAGCCCGCTTCCGTACTACAAAACGCGAACATATTGGGTTGCAACAGTGAAGGCAAAGTAATCAAACAAGTGTAACATAATACTAGTATAGGACAAATGGTTCGCTTTCGATATCTTGGAGATGAAAACAATTCGACAAAGCCGTACAATAACGCAATTTTATGAAAATTATGAAAAAGTGTTGTAACTCTAGTGTTTCTCAGTTTGAATCCATTATATGAACATCATTATCTGAACATTATGAAAAAAAGAAGTTGTTACTGTAAAGTTGAATATTCATAGCTATTATAAGCCCTTTGTCAACGACCACTTCCGTATGATGCAATCTATCATATAAAATCTACAAATTTGCAAATCAATGAGAGAGCTGCTAAATAAAATTTAAAATCTGGAAATGTCGTCTTATAGTATACACACCATAACATTTCAACACTGTCTGGTATGTTCATCATCTCATCGTCTAGATCGCTTCTACAAATCACGAAACTTGATATGGATATTGTATTGTCTTTTTAATTTTTATTTTGGAAGGAGTTAACCAGGCAAAGGTGTATGTACAGGTGGAGGACCCGTCGGTAAACTATATGGTTGATTATGCCAGCTGTGAACAAATAACACACGATGCTCAGTGGCGGTCACATGCTAACGCTCGGATAGACAATCTAAGAAAAGGGTCGCTCACTATTAAGTAAGTTTAGATTGTTCGGGATTGACTTATATATTTATGTTTTATATGTGCTCATTTATAAAGCACTCAAGTAAACTTTCTATTTTTCTCGAAGAATTTATGTCTTAACTGGCATTTTTATACGGCATGAAAAGATTAATGTAACTGTAGGGATTCAGTTGATTTTATCTTAAAAGACATAAGGTGGGTGTTTATCCGGAGTATAATTTGAGGGATATGTCATTAATGATAATAATTCACAATTAAAATGGAATAACTGGACAGATATGGGACCAACAGATGTTACAACAAATGTGTCAAATATTTTAGAAACAGTAAGGATGAAATACATTCCATTTTAATGACCAAAGTATTGACATACAATATATAAAATGAACACCTCTTTATTCCAACTGTTGCAGGCTTGATGCAGCAAGTAATTTAGATACAAATGGGCTATCAGTTCAGGTAAGAAATACCACATCTGTCATTTATGTAAAAGTGAAATGTTAAGTTTAAATAACTTAGAGAAAAGTCCTTAAAGTGAAAAGGTATTTTGCAACGCAGGTAAAGTTTACGATACTTGAAAGGAGAATGTGAAACTGAAGAAGATATGAAGAGATCTGTTTATTTGGCAAATAATATATATATAAGTCTAGAGATTTGCACAACGATACTAATATAAGATGGTATTATACGAAGATGTTGTTAATAAATCGTGTTGACAAATATTTCGGCTTAACAAATAGCCTTCTTCGGTGTCAATTATTTTAACAATACTGATAATATGTATAAAAATAGCTCAATAATACAGGTAAGTTTTGGTCTATTGATTTAATCCAAAATCCTGAACATCATAATATAAAACAAAACTCAATACTCAAATATACGTGACTGTGTATATTTACAACCCAAAATGAGTGAAAAATAAAACTTAGTATTTTTTATTGATGCCGTTTGGATGATGCACATTTAGTTCCTTTATCCAAAAGCTTTCCCGAACCTGTCGCTGGGCATCACTCCAGTGAATGTTCTGTTCAATCACTAGGATCTTCATGCGGTTAAAGTCATCAAGTGTGTGACCAGACTGTCTGAAATGCTGAGAAACTGGGAGAAGTGGCTTCTTAGAGATATCACTCCTATGGCCATTGAGGCGTTTGTGGAAAGGCTGCTTTGACTCACCAACATATTGGAGGCCACAAACAGAACATTCTAGAATGTAAATAACATTCATACTTTTGCAGTTAACATTGCAAAATATCTTATAGTTATTTTCGGTTGCCTTACTGTGAAAAGTTGATGAGTGATGCATCTGTAGGCAGCATTTGCAGCGTTTTTCATCACACGAACGACATTCTCCAGAAGTACGTCTATTATCAGACACTTCAGCCCGCACCAGCAGGTTACGCAGACTATTGGGTTGCCTAAAAGCTATCATGGGAGGCTCGGGAAAAATCTTGGATAGTTTGGAATTCTTTTCAACTGTTTTCCAATGCTCACGAATGACACCGAAGCTGTTTTTGAGAGATGGGTGGTAAGTAAGAACACATGGAGTCCTTTTATTTTTCTTTTTATATTTGTATTCTAACAGTTTACTCCTTGGGATAGTTTCCGCTTTCTGAAAGCCTTTTTGGATAGTTTTGTGTTTGTAGCCCCTTCTCTTCAAGCGGGTTTCGAGTTGACGTAGTTGTTTTTTAGTTGTTTCTGAGTTGGAACATATTCGCTTGACTCTGAGTGCCTGACTGTACGGGATGCTCTTAGTACAATGAGCAGGATGGCAACTTTTAGGGGACAGATATTGGTGAGTGTCAGTAGGCTTAGAATATAGATCAGTGGATATGATGCCATCTGTGAGCGAGCTGGAGGTATCGAGGAAGGTGATTTTGGATTTAGATTTCTCATGAGTAAATTTGATACTTGGATGTATGTTGTTGGCATGAGTGATGAATGTATCTAAATCCTCGTCACTTTTATTCCATTTCATATCCACATCATCTATAAATCTAAACCAGGAAAGCGGTTTTTCGATGGAAGATTCAAGGAGTTGTTTTTCTAATTTGCCCATAAATATGTTGGCATATGATGGAGCCATTTTGGTGCCCATAGCAGTTCCATTAACTTGCAGATAATGGTCTCCATCAAAAGTGAAGTTGTTGTTTTTGAGTACCAGCGTGAGCATTTTGACCAGGCATTCAGTAGGTGGATATTTCACTGGTCGGGAATTCCAAACTTCTTTACATGCATCAATGCCATCTGCCTGTGGAATATTCGTGTAGAGGGAGGTGACGTCCATAGAGACAAGTGTCGTGTCGGAGGGGAGTGGATTTAAGGCCTGCAATTTTCTAAGATAATCGGTAGTATCTTTGATGTGAGATGGTAAGTCCTCAACATGTTGACGAAGATGGAAGTCAACGAATTCCGATATTTTTTCCGTCGGATGACCGTTCGCTGAAACTATAGGTCTTCCTGGGTTATTGGCCTTATGAATTTTAGGTAAAAGATAAAATCTGCCCGTTTTGATTTTCTGGTTTCAAATATTCTAGAGTCTTTTCATCGATGAAACCATCGTTGTGCATTTCTACCAAACTATCAGTTATTTCTCTGCTAAAAGATGTTGTAGGATCAGAGTCTAGTTTTTGGTAGAACCTTGCATCGCCAAGTTGTCGTTCAGCCTCTTGAATATAGGCAGATTTATCCATGACAACCACTGCACTGCCTTTGTCTGCAGGTTTAATGACGATATTGTCGTTAGATCGTAAGTTTTTCAGTGCAGTTCGTTCTTCATTGGTAAGATTGTCAAAAGGTTTATTGTTATTTCTTGTATTTCTAATCATGTCCGACTTAAAATTGTCAATAAATGATTCCAAGGTGGCATTTTTGCTCGGTTTAGGGATCCAAGTACTCTTTTTTATAAATTTGTAGTTGTTTTCGTCTTCTGAAATTTCTGAGTCGCTATCCGAGCATCTGTTGTTGTTCTCCTTCGACGCGAAATATTCCTTAATGCGTAGACTTCTGGCAAAATTGTCAAGGTCTTCCGACAATTTAGTTTCATTGACAGGGGCAGGTAAAGGACAGAAATTTAAGCCTCTCGAGAGAAGAGATGTTTCAGCTTCCGTTAACTGGTGTTTGGAAAGATTGACCACAATGTTGGAGGGCGAATCAGTCTCTAGTGACCTACGTTTAAAGCGCCTTACTCGTTTTCTCTTTTTTTCAGATGGTAAAGAAGGATTGATATGTTCGATGCCATCCTTACGGAATTTTCTTTTCTGCCTTTCACTCAAATTTTGAGATTGTATGGTTGTTATGTCTTTAAGGCGAGCACTGATAGCATCACAATTGTCAGATGTGAGATCTTTTTTGCAGCTATTTGAAAGGGTGTTAAATTCGCCAGTAAGAGTTTTCAGATATTCTTCGCAGTGTTGTTTGAGGAGGACCATTAACCGCTTGGAACAATGGTAGAGGGTTTGATCCCATTTGCGAAGTAATGTGTTGGATAAATTGCCAGGTGTTTGTGGCATAAGCTTGATTTGTAGTCCGTTAGGAATACTTTCATTATACACATAATGGGTTAAATTAGATAAGTGGTGTTCAGTTCTAATTTGTTTTTGTTTAATAGCTCTAAGTTGTTTAAAATAATCATTGATGTTCATGATATAAGAGCTGAAATCTTAAATTCACTGGGATTATGTGAATAACATAATACAGGTCATTCAGAGGAAAATAATATAGAAGTCTATAAAAAGGACCAACCAGCAAATTTACTATGTACCGGATCGTCTAGAATAGACGATACTGTGCAGATAAGGAAAAAAATTATATAAGTCTAGAGATTTGCACAACGATACTAATATAAGATGGTATTATACGAAGATGTTGTTAATAAATCGTGTTGACAAATATTTCGGCTTAACAAATAGCCTTCTTCGGTGTCAATTATTTTAACAATACTGATAATATGTATAAAAATAGCTCAATAATACAGGTAAGTTTTGGTCTATTGATTTAATCCAAAATCCTGAACATCATAATATAAAACAAAACTCAATACTCAAATATACGTGACTGTGCATATTTACAACCCAAAATGAGTGAAAAATAAAACTTAGTATTTTTTATTGATGCCGTTTGGATGATGCACATTTAGTTCCTTTATCCAAAAGCTTTCCCGAACCTGTCGCTGGGCATCACTCCAGTGAATGTTTTGTTCAATCACTAGGATCTTCATGCGGTTAAAGTCATCAAGTGTGTGACCAGACTGTCTGAAATGCTGAGAAACATCTCTTCTCTCGAGAGGCTTAAATTTCTGTCCTTTACCTGCCCCTGTCAATGAAACTAAATTGTCGGAAGACCTTGACAATTTTGCCAGAAGTCTACGCATTAAGGAATATTTCGCGTCGAAGGAGAACAACAACAGATGCTCGGATAGCGACTCAGAAATTTCAGAAGACGAAAACAACTACAAATTTATAAAAAAGAGTACTTGGATCCCTAAACCGAGCAAAAATGCCACCTTGGAATCATTTATTGACAATTTTAAGTCGGACATTATTAGAAATACAAGAAATAACAATAAACCTTTTGACAATCTTACCAATGAAGAACGAACTGCACTGAAAAACTTACGATCTAACGACAATATCGTCATTAAACCTGCAGACAAAGGCAGTGCAGTGGTTGTCATGGATAAATCTGCCTATATTCAAGAGGCTGAACGACAACTTGGCGATGCAAGGTTCTACCAAAAACTAGACTCTGATCCTACAACATCTTTTAGCAGAGAAATAACTGATAGTTTGGTAGAAATGCACAACGATGGTTTCATCGATGAAAAGACTCTAGAATATTTGAAACCAGAAAATCCAAAACCGGGCAGATTTTATCTTTTACCTAAAATTCATAAGGCCAATAACCCAGGAAGACCTATAGTTTCAGCGAACGGTCATCCGACGGAAAAAATATCGGAATTCGTTGACTTCCATCTTCGTCAACATGTTGAGGACTTACCATCTCACATCAAAGATACTACCGATTATCTTAGAAAATTGCAGGCCTTAAATCCACTCCCCTCCGACACGACACTTGTCTCTATGGACGTCACCTCCCTCTACACGAATATTCCACAGGCAGATGGCATTGATGCATGTAAAGAAGTTTGGAATTCCCGACCAGTGAAATATCCACCTACTGAATGCCTGGTCAAAATGCTCACGCTGGTACTCAAAAACAACAACTTCACTTTTGATGGAGACCATTATCTGCAAGTTAATGGAACTGCTATGGGCACCAAAATGGCTCCATCATATGCCAACATATTTATGGGCAAATTAGAAAAACAACTCCTTGAATCTTCCATCGAAAAACCGCTTTCCTGGTTTAGATTTATAGATGATGTGGATATGAAATGGAATAAAAGTGACGAGGATTTAGATACATTCATCACTCATGCCAACAACATACATCCAAGTATCAAATTTACTCATGAGAAATCTAAATCCAAAATCACCTTCCTCGATACCTCCAGCTCGCTCACAGATGGCATCATATCCACTGATCTATATTCTAAGCCTACTGACACTCACCAATATCTGTCCCCTAAAAGTTGCCATCCTGCTCATTGTACTAAGAGCATCCCGTACAGTCAGGCACTCAGAGTCAAGCGAATATGTTCCAACTCAGAAACAACTAAAAAACAACTACGTCAACTCGAAACCCGCTTGAAGAGAAGGGGCTACAAACACAAAACTATCCAAAAAGGCTTTCAGAAAGCGGAAACTATCCCAAGGAGTAAACTGTTAGAATACAAATATAAAAAGAAAAATAAAAGGACTCCATGTGTTCTTACTTACCACCCATCTCTCAAAAACAGCTTCGGTGTCATTCGTGAGCATTGGAAAACAGTTGAAAAGAATTCCAAACTATCCAAGATTTTTCCCGAGCCTCCCATGATAGCTTTTAGGCAACCCAATAGTCTGCGTAACCTGCTGGTGCGGGCTGAAATGTCTGATAATAGACGTACTTCTGGAGAATGTCGTTCGTGTGATGAAAAACGCTGCAAATGCTGCCTACAGATGCATCACTCATCAACTTTTCACAGTAAGGCAACCGAAAATAACTATAAGATATTTTGCAATGTTAACTGCAAAAGTATGAATGTTATTTACATTCTAGAATGTTCGGTTTGTGGCCTCCAATATGTTGGTGAGTCAAAGCAGCCTTTCCACAAACGCCTCAATGGCCATAGGAGTGATATCTCTAAGAAGCCACTTCTCCCAGTTTCTCAGCATTTCAGACAGTCTGGTCACACACTTGATGACTTTAACCGCATGAAGATCCTAGTGATTGAACAGAACATTCACTGGAGTGATGCCCAGCGACAGGTTCGGGAAAGCTTTTGGATAAAGGAACTAAATGTGCATCATCCAAACGGCATCAATAAAAAATACTAAGTTTTATTTTTCACTCATTTTGGGTTGTAAATATACACAGTCACGTATATTTGAGTATTGAGTTTTGTTTTATATTATGATGTTCAGGATTTTGGATTAAATCAATAGACCAAAACTTACCTGTATTATTGAGCTATTTTTATACATATTATCAGTATTGTTAAAATAATTGACACCGAAGAAGGCTATTTGTTAAGCCGAAATATTTGTCAACACGATTTATTAACAACATCTTCGTATAATACCATCTTATATTAGTATCGTTGTGCAAATCTCTAGACTTATATATATATATATATATACAAGTCTAAATTGAAAACAACGTTCAAACATATGATTGCGTTGGATAAAACCGCAATTTTTATACGTGTGCATGCAAAACAAATTTCTTGGTAGAGGGGTCTAAATACAGCACAAACAACATTTTCCAAAAGACCAAATGAGTGAAAAAGTATATTTTAACAAAACGCATTTGACTAGCAGGTCGAACAACTGATGTTCTTAAACCCTGCTGACTGCCATTGGCGATTGCCAAATAAACGGATCACAAGATGTAACAAAATAGATCTTATTATTAATTTATTACCAAACAGAAAACAATAAACTTGCGGAAAAGATGGTATACCGCAAACATGAGGTGCAAACATTTGTACACCATATCCGGATTTCGACAATGAATGTCTCTTCAGTGATGTTAGGAATCAAAACGGTATTTGGAAGGCCATATAATTTACCTCAATTTAGGATAGACTCTTGAATTTTGAAAGAGTCAAATTAGGATGAACGGATCATATAAACCCGAAGTCAAATATAATACAAGCCCAAACGAAAAAATATAAACAAGTCTAAATTGAAAACAACGTTCAAACCTATGATTGCGTTGGATAAAAACCGCAATTTTTATACGTGTGCATACAAAACAAATTTCTTGGTAGAGGGGTCTAAATACAGCACAAACAACATTTTCTTAAAGACCAAAAAAGTGAAAAAGTATAAATATAATGTCTAAAAATAGCAACAATCAACATCCAATCTATTTAGGCGTGGATCAGTTTGTGAAAATAAACTGATACAATTACTGAATTAAAATTATATAAATGTTTAATAGGAAACAACAAATCTTTGAACTAGAAGGGTAAATGCTTCAAGTATTTATCTTCATAAATTTAACGTTATAATGACCACGGCTGTCATCCGGTATATCGAGAAAAATGATCGTGAAAGAATCATATGCAATTCAGCTGGAAAATCTGTGAAAATATCCGTTGTACTTATTATCAGCAGGCGGAAAAGTCAGAAAAATGGTTCAACTTCCCTAATAATTTTTGTGCATGAAGGTAAAGAAACAATGCAGTACTAATCTATCATTTAAGTCAATAATTCTATATGATACATTTTCATTTCAAGATTTAAGGAAACAATCATATGATGCCATAATCTTTTGCAAATAACATTGCTTCAAATATTTCTTCCACAGATTAAGCAGACAAAAAGTAAATTCGCTTTTGGAACAGCGTTTAATGCTCCATATGTTACTGACAGTTCACATACTGCTTATCAACAGTTCATTTATGATAATTTTGAATGGGGAGTACCAGAAAACGCACTGAAGTGGAAACTAATGGAATGGACGAAGGTATTAAATAAAATGACTTTAGGATTCGGTCTCAAAATACAACAATCAGAAGGACCTGTGCAAGAAAAAATGTTGATCTGTAGTATAATATAAAAATAAGAAGTATGGTATGATTGCCAATGAGACAACTATTCACCAAAGTTATATAGACTACATATTGTAAAGAGAAATGGGAATAGTATCTGTAGGATCCCTATCCCTGTTCACTCCATGTAATTGAACTGTTTCATCACAACAATTCAAAGAAGCTTTTGTTTGCAACGATTGATGGAATTGGTATTGCTTGCGTAACGGCAAGTGGCAAATACTTCATAATTATTTTGGATCAGAACAAATAAAACAATCAGTTAGGAAGATTATCGACCAGATTGAAGAATGGTAAATTTGGACCGTTACTGAACAGGTTTCTAGAACTGCTGTTGCAAGGGTTATTTTAACGTGTAAAGAGTTTGACTCTCTCCCAACATTGAAACATCCTGAAGGTGTAACATTCCTTGTTTCAAGTACCATTGTACAATTTTTGAAACAACGCAATTTAAATATAGCAATTGAATTAAGCCAGTGCCTCGGCATGGCTACTACATGTTACACTGTCGAGACATTCAATACACAATTTGCTTTTGCCATTGAACACGGTCTTTTCTTACTGTAATTTTCATCATAATGTTACTGTATGAAACTTTTACCTGGAGGTACAGCAGCCTATTTTTGGATGGATAAGCGTTTATATCAGCAGGTTAAGTAAGACCTTTGAGATAATTTTCTGTAACTGTAAGCACGCTTTCTTTCTACCGTACGCTTCAACCCTTTTAATTCGAAGATGATCACCTATTTAAAAATGGAAGCGACACAATTACTAAATGATATTTGTGAAAACAGCTACTCCTATTTGAACTTTTTATTTTTGAGAGGGAGGCTGCAGATGGCCCCGTATATATTTTGTTTCTAGCATTATACTAACATATACTTATGTGCATTCTCTGCAGATTTACAAACCTTATTGTAAGTATGCAACATTTAAATGCATTCATTATATTAAATATATGAAAAATTTCTAAAAGGTAGTATATTTTTTTTCAAAACTCTAATTAGAATTTTGTAAATATCTCGTTCAATTCAAAAGATCTTTTTCTCTTATTTTAGAATAAGTAAAAATAATGCTCTACCTAAAAATGTGCCATACACATCTCTTTCAGGATCATATAAACTATAATAAAGGAATGGACGCCGTTAAAAAATTGAGATCTCATGGGTAATTATATAAGAATATGATAAAAATGAAACCGCACTGAAACAATTGAAACGATTTATGTTTTTTTTCCCAATTCAACTATATTGGTACCGTCATGGAAATTAACATTGCGCAATCTACTGTATTGCTAGTACATAAAAGAAAACGCCAATCAAGATTTTGTAACGAATGAATTGAAACAAGTTGCTTTTTTGAAAAAAAAAGTCAATACGTGAACCTTAGAACCTTTTTATGCTACATTTGTAATTATTATTTCAACTGAATTGTAAATTATATCTCAGTATTTTCATTACCATTTGTGTGGAGGATAATATTTTCTTTTAATTGTAAATCAGGACAATTATGGCATGTTGAGAGTGGTGTTAAGTATAAAGTAGGGAGATAAGGAATGTTTTAATTTCAATAGTTCATTTCTGGATGGTGTTAGCTTTCATTTTTACCAGTGTGAAAGGTCAAACTACTACCAATGGATGACACTTCTAGGGTGTTTATTGGTAGAGGTAATATTTCAACTAGAATCCCTCAGTAATTTTATATATTTTTCTTTTTAAAATACATATTTCAGAGCAAGTACGATATTTTGTTTCATAAAATGTGAAAGTTTTATTCCTACCAAATAAGACAAAATCTACTTGCTTTCCATTTTATTTTGTGCCGTAAAATCCCGTTCCACCTTAGAAATGGGTTTGGATCCAGCTAATACATTCAATTTGCTGCTTATACATGTATACAAAATATGCCTGTCCAAATCCGGAGCCTGTTTTTTGTTTGCTTATTATCGTGTGTGTTTTTCGTTTTTTTTGTATAAAAATATTGCCATTGATTTATATCTTGTACAACACTGGTCAATTTGATGTCATTTAGCTCGCTTTGCTAAGACTCAACATTCAACGCCATGTTTATTGAAAAGTTCTCTCATTGGCAAGCATAGTTTACCAAATATTATATAATCATATCAGTCGCAGGATAATTCAATTATTATGAAATGCGGTTCCTTATATCAACATACGTAATAAATCTCAAAACTTTACACTGTTTTTGCTAACTTATGTTTGTTGCCTATAATTCAGAAATTTAACAGTGTTATGGGATTTTTTGCTTAAAGTTAACTTTTTAAGCATAGGTCCCTTTTTAAAAGTCTCCCAACTACTACCTCATATGTGAACTTAAGTATAGGGGAAATTTTGTTCGCTATGTTAAAGAAATCTTCCACTTGCTCTATTTTGCATGTGAAGACCATAAAACCGTCTTCTCTATATTGACAGTGTAATTTGATGTTTTCTTTCCATTTAAACGTATCTAAGATATTTATTAATAGGACAGACAGATGCATATATGTGCATGATGGTGAAAATATACCACCTATGGAGGGGGGGGGGGGGGGGCTCCTATAACTTGTTTGTATAACTTTCCATTAAACTCAAATTTATTGTTTCTTAGAATTAATTAAACAAATGCAGTTTAATCTTTTTTGTTGATAATCTTTAAAGGATATTCTTTTGTGTCAATTAATTCTAATATTAAGAAATATAAATGTTCCGAATGAACAATAATTAGGGTTCCGAATATTCCTCCATAGACTATATTTCTAACTAATTAATATGCGTGAACCCCTGTTAATATCCCTTTACTCAAATATAACTCTGTGGTTTTACACAGGACACGATCGATACATTAAAATATTTTTGAATTTTAACTTGCACTTGACATTTGAAATTGAGGATAATACGGGGATGTCCTTTTGTCCTTCGCCAATATAATCCGTTTATACCCATTCGTAGTCTGCATATGGTGCATGCATATAGTAGAAAATGTTTTTTTCTATTGATAGTATAAATGACAGTGGCGTAGCTTGCCTTCTGTTATAACCGAGGCAGGGGGTCTGGTGGGGGGGGGGGGTGGGGGGGGGGGGGGGGGCGCAGCCCCCCAGAAGCTGTTGAAGTTTTGCAATTTGAAAAAAAGAATCTAATTAAAAATAAAAGCAGTAACTGTTGTTTTATTTTACTTCATCATAATAATGTTAATATGCCTTACACTAAGTTATACTACAGATTTTTTAGTTGATTACTGGTACCTACAACATTTTCAATGTTCGGATGAATACATAAATGTTCTCAATAACATTTACCACTTTTTTTCAAATTGAATCCTTCCAGTGAACGTCCTAGATTTTAAATTCTTTACGAATAAAAGGAAATGAGTATGGGGTTTATTTTAATGACACAGCAAGTCAACAATACAGCTGAGAATCCTCAAAGAAACCATATCAACTGACTTACAGAATAGTGGACTTAACAACAAGATTCAAAATGTGCGCTTTGCAATGCAGATATATGCTCTTGATTGGATTTGCTGTAAGCGGGTTTAATGCCAGAAACATTACCAGACATCACGCTTGCAGCATTTCTTGATTAACTAGGAAATAAACACATGCTACATGTGAAATGCACCACGGCACTTTTATTGGTTGTGTTTTGTCCTGATATTTTTTGGATGGTCTTCAAATTCTTATACGGTTTTGAACTTTTTCCCATTGTGAAAATCACAACCGGTGAAGTACTAACGGAAAAATTTACGTTTTTTCTGAGGTCTGCATAATAAATGAAAACAGTATTTGGTTGAAAATTTTATATAGAAACTGATATATATTATTTATGTCGCTGGAATTAATGACTCCTTCAATTATTTAAAATTCCCTGCTAGTGAAAATTGTTTAAAAGAAAATTCTTTTTTTATTTTTTATTTTTTTTTACCGAGGCAACTGCCGCGGTTGCCTCAACGTAAGCTACGCCAATGAATGAAGATGATTTAAATGAGTTTATTGAAACTGTTATAACTGATAAATACACATTTAAAGTTTTAGAGTGTACAATATTAGCATGAACCGAGACATGTCTATTTTCCCCGGAATGTTGGCTATAAAAATAATGTGCGCCCGTCCTTCCGCCATTTAAGCATATGCATCCTTACAGTTCTGTGTGGATTTGATATTTTTGATGAATTAGCCCTTGTACATATAAATAATATAAAAAATTGTCATGCAGCTTTCTCGTTTCTAAAAAATCTTAACGGGTTTTGATAAAATTCGCTTTATGATTTATGTCCACTATATTTCAATAGAGTTTATAAACCAGTGCCAATATGATAAATGTACGGGTTATGTCTCTTGAGGTATAAATTAACAAGATCCTTGCACTTTTCAATGGATGTTTATTAGATTTATATGAAAGGTTCACAGAAACTATCTGTTGATCGAGTTCCAAAGCTCATGCTTGTCAAGTCTTTTGACTGGAATTATACCACGGCGGAATATAAATTATGTTAAAAACGTGCCCAGTAAACGCTATCCTTTTAAATTTTTTTCGGATTTTGTGATATTTGTATGAAATTTCAAATCGTGATGACGCACTACATTTAAAGAGTATTATTTTCATTTGTAGACGTATTATTAATGAAATTCATATATATACATTAATCTAAAAGATGACCATGAAGAATCATTAACTGAATAGGTTTTCATGTGTTTATAATTTTTAAATCCCAAAGTAAAACCTGGTTTAAATTTTCTGTAACAGATATATATAACCAGGAAGATTTGGACAATTGGGAATTATAAATAAATCCAGTTCAGACAATATATTTTAAGTGCTAAAGTTACAATTTGTTAATCCGTTTATCTAACCTTTTACGTTTCTTTGTGTTTAATTAATTCTATTGTTAAATATATGTTTGTCGTGATGGAAATGCCCCCAAGGGTGACTGGGGAATAGAAGTATGGTCACCATTGGTCTTCCTCCGACCGGCAGTAAAACCCGTGCTAAAGTGGGGCGTCCGTTTGGCTGTGCGGGATGTACAAATTTGCAGCCACGTCCGGTCAGAATGGGGACGTTAAATCCGATGCCTCGTGTAAAGAGAGTGCCACGCTCTTTGCACGTTAAGAACCCTTGCAACAACTCTTTGAGGGGTCCGTAGGTGACCTGTTGCAAGGCTAAATTTCTGTCCCTATCCATTATACCCTCATTTCCCGTGGCAGTCTAAATTTCTCCGACCTTTATCCCTTAATCTATTACAGAACCTACCTATTGTAATTATTGTGAACTTGTTCTCGTCCTGAATATGCATGAAATATTTGCCACTGGACGTTAAGCAACCAACAATCAATCAATCAATCGTGATGGAAATCACTCTGACCATGACAAGTTAATCCGTTGGACACTAATCCTTTTCTATAGTAACTGTTTTTTATATATGCTTTTGTATGTTATTTTGTAGTCAGTTTAGGTCTTAGGTCTGGTACTGTCCGGACCTTGCTAATAAAGTTTAAACTATTGGTATTCCGTCTTTGAATTACTATAACACGGAAAACTCCCCGGTTATATATTGGTGGAGGTACCCGCGGCACGATATTGAGCTAGTTCCCCCAAACTAGTAATGAATACCTCTAGAAGCAACTATATGAAAGGAACCTGGAATTACCAGCCTTGCAGAAATGGACATCCGTTTCCGATGAGAAAAGCAGATACCTATTTGGACTTTCTGTGCAAATATTGCGGTAAGACATTGAACGTTTTCACCTACCATCGGTGTTATGCAGCTAACGCTTATTGTTACAAGTGCAGACATCATGGACATTTTGCCCGTATGTGTAGTTTTCACGTTAAGTCGTGTGAAAACCCAAAACCGAAGAAGAAATCAAAGTCAAAAATTCAAAGAGACAGCGACCGAATGAGAACGTTTATTGAGAAGAAACAAATGTCTCAATTTCCGTTTCAAGGACTTGAGGACAAGGAACTCTCCGTTTTTACGTGCTCCATACAGGACGAATTCGCGAAACAGCACATTAACAAGTTGAAAGTGTCTAACCAAAACTTCATCAAAGAAATCGCTGTGCTGAAGTGTGAAAATTCTAAATTGGATACCGTTATGAAAGAAAACGTGATGTTAAGGAACAGTTTGGACAAATTAATTTCCGATCGTGTACAACATGGCCGGGTAATTCAGAAGATCAAACAGGAGTTAGCTGAGTATACACGTAGAACTCAAAATTTTGAAAAAGAAATAGTGCGGTTGAAAGAGGAAAACCTAAGTTTAACCAACACCAGATACAGATTAACAATGGATTTGAAAAATGCTGAGATGCAAGACTGTCATTTAATCAAAACACTTAAAGACGAAATTCAGCGACTAAAAGCACAACATTCCGACGATATACGTGAATGTCAAGATTTACTTCATGAACTTTCAGTCGCCGAGAATCAAATTAAAAGTTTACGTTCAAGCTATCCCAAAAACTCGCATCAACACCCACAACGAGGAGGTTACCCACGAAGATAACCGAGTCAAATAGTTTCAATTCGGCAAACTCGGAGACCGAGTTTAGGTGGAGTAGTGGCGATTATAACCAGGAAGATTTGGACAATTGGGAATTATAAATAAATCCAGTTCAGACAATATATTTTAAGTGCTAAAGTTACAATTTGTTAATCCGTTTATCTAACCTTTTACGTTTCTTTGTGTTTAATTAATTCTATTGTTAAATATATGTTTGTCGTGATGGAAATCACTCTGACCATGACAAGTTAATCCGTTGGACACTAATCCTTTTCTATAGTAACTGTTTTTTATATATGCTTTTGTATGTTATTTTGTAGTCAGTTTAGGTCTTAGGTCTGGTACTGTCCGGACCTTGCTAATAAAGTTTAAACTATTGGTATTCCGTCTTTGAATTACTATAACACGGAAAACTCCCCGGTTATATATTGGTGGAGGTACCCGCGGCACGATATTGAGCTAGTTCCCCCAAACTAGTAATGAATACCTCTAGAAGCAACTATATGAAAGGAACCTGGAATTACCAGCCTTGCAGAAATGGACATCCGTTTCCGATGAGAAAAGCAGATACCTATTTGGACTTTCTGTGCAAATATTGCGGTAAGACATTGAACGTTTTCACCTACCATCGGTGTTATGCAGCTAACGCTTATTGTTACAAGTGCAGACATCATGGACATTTTGCCCGTATGTGTAGTTTTCACGTTAAGTCGTGTGAAAACCCAAAACCGAAGAAGAAATCAAAGTCAAAAATTCAAAGAGACAGCGACCGAACGAGAACGTTTATTGAGAAGAAACAAATGTCTCAATTTCCGTTTCAAGGACTTGAGGACAAGGAACTCTCCGTTTTTACGTGCTCCATACAGGACGAATTCGCGAAACAGCACATTAACAAGTTGAAAGTGTCTAACCAAAACTTCATCAAAGAAATCGCTGTGCTGAAGTGTGAAAATTCTAAATTGGATACCGTTATGAAAGAAAACGTGATGTTAAGGAACAGTTTGGACAAATTAATTTCCGATCGTGTACAACATGGCCGGGTAATTCAGAAGATCAAACAGGAGTTAGCTGAGTATACACGTAGAACTCAAAATTTTGAAAAAGAAATAGTGCGGTTGAAAGAGGAAAACCTAAGTTTAACCAACACCAGATACAGATTAACAATGGATTTGAAAAATGCTGAGATGCAAGACTGTCATTTAATCAAAACACTTAAAGACGAAATTCAGCGACTAAAAGCACAACATTCCGACGATATACGTGAATGTCAAGATTTACTTCATGAACTTTCAGTCGCCGAGAATCAAATTAAAAGTTTACGTTCAAGCTATCCCAAAAACTCGCATCAACACCCACAACGAGGAGGTTACCCACGAAGATAACCGAGTCAAATAGTTTCAATTCGGCAAACTCGGAGACCGAGTTTAGGTGGAGTAGTGGCGATTATAACCAGGAAGATTTGGACAATTGGGAATTATAAATAAATCCAGTTCAGACAATATATTTTAAGTGCTAAAGTTACAATTTGTTAATCCGTTTATCTAACCTTTTACGTTTCTTTGTGTTTAATTAATTCTATTGTTAAATATATGTTTGTCGTGATGGAAATCACTCTGACCATGACAAGTTAATCCGTTGGACACTAATCCTTTTCTATAGTAACTGTTTTTTATATATGCTTTTGTATGTTATTTTGTAGTCAGTTTAGGTCTTAGGTCTGGTACTGTCCGGACCTTGCTAATAAAGTTTAAACTATTGGTATTCCGTCTTTGAATTACTATAACACGGAAAACTCCCCGGTTATATATTGGTGGAGGTACCCGCGGCACGATATTGAGCTAGTTCCCCCAAACTAGTAATGAATACCTCTAGAAGCAACTATATGAAAGGAACCTGGAATTACCAGCCTTGCAGAAATGGACATCCGTTTCCGATGAGAAAAGCAGATACCTATTTGGACTTTCTGTGCAAATATTGCGGTAAGACATTGAACGTTTTCACCTACCATCGGTGTTATGCAGCTAACGCTTATTGTTACAAGTGCAGACATCATGGACATTTTGCCCGTATGTGTAGTTTTCACGTTAAGTCGTGTGAAAACCCAAAACCGAAGAAGAAATCAAAGTCAAAAATTCAAAGAGACAGCGACCGAATGAGAACGTTTATTGAGAAGAAACAAATGTCTCAATTTCCGTTTCAAGGACTTGAGGACAAGGAACTCTCCGTTTTTACGTGCTCCATACAGGACGAATTCGCGAAACAGCACATTAACAAGTTGAAAGTGTCTAACCGAAACTTCATCAAAGAAATCGCTGTGCTGAAGTGTGAAAATTCTAAATTGGATACCGTTATGAAAGAAAACGTGATGTTAAGGAACAGTTTGGACAAATTAAATTCCGATCGTGTACAACATGGCCGGGTAATTCAGAAGATCGAACAGGAGTTAGCTGAGTATACACGTAGAACTCAAAATTTTGAAAAAGAAATAGTGCGGTTGAAAGAGGAAAACCTAAGTTTAACCAACACCAGATACAGATTAACAATGGATTTGAAAAATGCTGAGATGCAAGACTGTCATTTAATCAAAACATTTAAAGACGAAATTCAGCGACTAAAAGCACAACATTCCGACGATATACGTGAATGTCAAGATTTACTTCATGAACTTTCAGTCGCCGAGAATCAAATTAAAAGTTTACGTTCAAGCTATCCCAAAAACTCGCATCAACACCCACAACGAGGAGGTTACCCACGAAGATAACCGAGTCAAATAGTTTCAATTCGGCAAACTCGGAGACCGAGTTTAGGTGGAGTAGTGGCGATTATAACCAGGAAGATTTGGACAATTGGGAATTATAAATAAATCCAGTTCAGACAATATATTTTAAGTGCTAAAGTTACAATTTGTTAATCCGTTTATCTAACCTTTTACGTTTCTTTGTGTTTAATTAATTCTATTGTTAAATATATGTTTGTCGTGATGGAAATCACTCTGACCATGACAAGTTAATCCGTTGGACACTAATCCTTTTCTATAGTAACTGTTTTTTATATATGCTTTTGTATGTTATTTTGTAGTCAGTTTAGGTCTTAGGTCTGGTACTGTCCGGACCTTGCTAATAAAGTTTAAACTATTGGTATTCCGTCTTTGAATTACTATAACACGGAAAACTCCCCGGTTATATATACAACACGGTCGTCATTCGGTTTACCGAGACAAATGAACGTGAATACGTAGATAACTGCGATATAAAACTCAACTTTAAGCTCTTAAGCTTTTTGTAGTTCCATAAAGTTTGTATACATCTTATCAATACTAATTTCCATTAAAGGATAAAGGTACGTGGACATAATATGTTTTGGGATGACCCAAAGCATGTACCAGAATGGTTGAAAGGTATGCCATCATCACAGGCGTTACAACTGATGCACAAGAGAGTGAACGACATGATATCTCATTCTAAAGGAACGTAAGTGTCTGGCGTTAAAATACATGTTAATTCACATCTTGTTCAACTGTACCATGTTATTATTTAGCCAGGGCATTTTACATGTTATTCTATTCAGCTCATATAATAATGATAACCATATAAAAATATCATTATGTATACATTTTAGATGTTATACTTTATCACTACTTATAAAAGCACCATGATTAATATCGCACTTTGCAAACCTCTTATGCAAAGTTGATCGCTGATTTATATCTCTTCTGTTTAGGTCCATTTGTTTTTAAGTTTTCATGCTTTCAAATGGCTTATATTTCTGGATTTCAAATATAAAAAATGTATCATGCGCACAGAAAAATAGTCTCATTCGCTTATACTACCACTTGCTCGGTACCACTAGTTGTGGTCTTTTAGCCCCTTATGATACAATACGCACAGCAGCATGTGTCTCACCGCTGGTATATTTTTAAATTATGATAGGTCACCGTCATCTTCGCTAGCCAAGGGTTACGATCCACTTCCCTCCTCTCCACAGAGGGAAGTGGATCGTAACCCTTGGCTAGCGAAGATGGGTCACCGTACGGTTAAGACCATCGGTATACTACTGTAGCATGTGTTATTAACACCGCCACGTACTTATATGCCTGTTCTAAGTCATGCACCTCGTCACTTGTTGTCTTTTGCTTTTATCTGAATAATTATTCAAAACTTTGCTAGACTCTGGACCATTTAGAGTTTAAAATATTGTAAAGACCTTTTTCTGTTGTTGAAAACCAAAATGTTTGTCTGTCGATTGATTTTTTGTATCATTTAGCTGCTGACGTTTACCCTAAATCTCCGTTTATTGTTTTTAGAGGTAAACATTCTGATTTTAAAAATAGATATGTGTTCTTAGACCCCGTTCACACTAGCATTTTTTCTTTAATCGATCTAATTTGAATCGATCTAAATAAAACCAGTTAGCGTTCACACTATCTTTAATCATAACGATCTCTATCGGTCTAATCTGAACCAGTGCGCTCACACTACAATTAAAAATGCAATTGATCTTACCCGTAAAACTGTAAACATTGTGTATAAATAGAACTAATTTGTCAAATTAATGTGTTGATACACTGATACACACACTTGAAAAAAAAAATGGATGAAGTTATTGTTTCTCTTGAATCACAAGTTCAAATTTTGATACTGGTGTTCTTGCAGTTTTCTTTGATTTTGAAACAAAAAACTGTAGCAACGAAGTTACAACACGACGAAATACTGCGGTTCCTGAAAAGAAAAAAATCAACTAAAAAAAGAAGACACAGATTTCGCAAATTTATGCTACGGCGAAGACAACATGTTTTCAGTTTGTTTTTACGTGCATGTACACAGAGGTCTGTTAACAGAGAAATATTGGTTAAACAACGAACCATTGATATAGTTGTGCCGCTATACATCATCGTCGCTAGCCAAGGGTTACGATCCACTTCCCTCCTCTCCTGGAGAGGAGGGAAGTGGATCGTAACCCTTGGCTAGCGAAGATGCTATACATGAGCATACATTATTTTCGATTCAATCGTTCTAGTTTAAACCGATCTCTGCGTTCACATTTAAAGTAAGATCGGTTCACTTTAGATCGATTCAAACTAATTGGCACTCATACCACATCTTATTTCTATAAACTACCTCTTTTGGTGTTTTAGTTTAGACCGATTGGAGATCGATTCAACGCGTTCACATTGGCCCTTAAATCGATCTAAAGTGAACCGATCTAGTTTAAATCGATCTAAATGTCCTAGTGTGAACGGGGTCGTAGATAAGAACCAAAGTTCCGGAAGGACAAAACGGATTAAAAAATGTCTAAAGTTATCTGCTGACAAGGTTACTGCTTTTGGACAGACACATAAAGACATGGAAGGGTTAATAATGTATTTTGAAATCTTAATTCTCCCCTTTTTACAGAAAAGCAAAATGTACCGAAAAGAACATACCATAAAAACCAGGAGAGATGTGGTATCATCATGGGTTAGCTTTATGAAATAGGGTTTATGAACAAACCAAAAACTGGAAAAATAATGCTAATTGTTATCGTATCACAGATGTCGGTGGTTGACGAGATCCTTGCGGATGAGGGCTGTAGCCAGACTCCTTACGGTCAGAAAATACCCGGACGGACAAGACTATAGTTCAATAAGCTGTTTTGGCTCCAATATCATCTAAACGGGAGGTCGGATGGACCCGGTTCGATCAATCGGCTGGTCATGTCGAGCCCTTCAGTTAATCCTCAACAATAAGCTTTCTTGTAACAATTTTCATGATATACACATGTGTTTTAAATAAAGCTATTTATATTTCGGATAACTGAAGAAGGCGATGGCTCATGGGTCAATCAAGTGGTACGCTTTCTATTTCGCTTGATGGATACGCTCTGCTTGAGTATACCATTCTTGGAACATCTGGTGCTTTCCGCAGTGGATCTTGGGTGCTAATTTTGGGGACCAGCTACGTTATACATGTTATACTTGGAGCTCGTTTTCAGCATTAGCACTTGACCCCGGCTCGCCACGGAAACACAGCATCGCCCTTGTAGGCACTCCGAGGTGGGTGGATGACAAGAATGGTGAATCTTTCTCATTTCCTATGGCACAACAAAACCAACCCTCTAAATCAGCTTTAATACATAAAAAAAGAAAATGTGATGATTCAGTGCCCTGTCAGGAAGATGACAGTTGGCCCAGATTTATTGTAATAAAAGGAACAGATGAAAAACCAATTTCCAAAATATCTCCCTTTGTGATTCACAAACAAATTCAAAGCGTTGCTGGTACTGTAAAAAAAGTTTCAAAAATGAGATCAGGCAATTTGTTGGTTGAATGTTCCAACAAAAGTCAATCGACAAATTTGCTTACACTGACAACAATTACAAACTTTCCTGTTTCTGCCTCTCCTCACAACAGTTTGAACAGCTGTAAGGGGATCATTCGAGACAGAAGTCAATACCTTGGTGACCTTACCGTGGAAGAAATCTGTGAAGAACTTTCAAGCCAAGGTGTAACTGATGTTGTTAGATTTCAAATAAAAAAGAATGGAAATATAATCAAATTAAATACATATCTTTTGACATTTAGAACTCCAACTCCTCCTCCATCTATTACTTTAGGTTGCTTCGGAATCAGAGTTGACAGGTTTATCCCTAACCCAATTCGATGCTTCACTTGTCAAAAGTTTGGTCATGGAAGCAAACAATGTCGTGGTACGCAGAGATGCTTCAAGTGTTCTGACGAAGGACACGAGGGAACAACCTGTAGCTCTGAATCTTCTAAATGCGTAAACTGTGGTGAATCCCATTTTTCATCATCTAGGGACTGCCCTGTTTACCTTAAAGAAAAAAATATTATCAAAATTAAAACAGAAAGAAACATCAGTTACCCAGAAGCTAAACAGATAGCTTCTGTTTCGAATGATCTTGTTTCGAACAGACCATCGTACGCCAGCAAAGTTGTCCGCTCATTCAGTCACGAGCATACACAAACTCGCATGACCTGGCCAATTGATGCTGAGACATTTACAATGCTGCCTGTTGAAACAGAACCTAACGATAAAATATTAATTCCAAGAAAACCAACACCTTCTAAAACCAGTACTCAGTCAACTCAATCTTCCTTACAGAGCTCAATGTCATCATCTAAAAAAAATGAAAAAAAGAAATCAAATAAAAAAGATACAGTTAAATCAGACAGTTGGGGCGGTGAATCTGTCTGGGGTCTTCCCAGTGACATTGATGATTCTTCCATTTCCAATAGTCCTCCTTCATCTGCATCTAATAAAACTAGTTTATCTTCTGCATCTAGTACAAAGTCTTCTAAAGCCCCGTCTCCTCTTCGTTCTCCAGAACAGAAGGATGTCCCAAAGAAGCCAACAAATACATCCTCTCAGAAGTCTTCTGATTCGAGGTCGCGGGGTAGGGGTCGAGGCGGAGTAAAACCAGCTGCGCATGGTCCTGGAGATCGACGACTCTCCTCACACAACAGATTTTCAACACTTAACGACGAATCAGAAATGGAAATCGAAAGTGTTCCGCCACCCGAAAGATTACAATCTCAGGGTGAGCGAAATAAGAATGCTGGCAAACTCGATAGCATTCGCCCGTCTATTAACAAAACATGACTAATATCATCCAATGGAATTGCCGAGGTCTTAAAATAAATCTTCTCGAGTTAACGCTTCTAGTTCAGTCTTTTTTACCTACTGCATTTTGTCTTCAAGAAACTCATTTAAAAGAAAGTGACAATGTATCTTTAAAAGGATACAACATGTATAGCACATTTTCTAAGGTAGATGAACGTGCTGCAGGCGGATCATCCATTTTTGTGAAGGACAACGTCATTCATAGCACAGTCCAACTCACCACGGATCTGCAGGCAGTTGCAATTCGTTTATCATTAGATAAAACAATTACATTATGTTCTATATATATTCCACCCAATTCAATTATCGATAAAGCTAAACTCAAAAACCTCACTGATCAATTACCCTCACCATTTATACTTATGGGCGACTTCAATGCTGATATTCGTAAGAAGCATTTCAATGTCAATAATATGTATGATTTATTTAATAATGTTCCATTTACAAATATTGTTTCATTCTTAGAAGTTGGAATATATTCTAAAATATAAAAATGTTATTATATTTAAAACGATTTTAAATTTTATCACGTTATCTTAATGTTCATTTTTATTTGTAAATAATCAATTTGCTTTAATCTAGAATTTTAGTTTATTGAAGGGCCTTTTGTCTGATTTTAAGAATATGCTTTAAATTGTAAAAAAAATATTCGAATTAGCTCTCGCCGCGATATAGCCTTGTTGTGCTAATGCGGCGTAAAGCAACCAACAATCAATCAATCAATCGTATCACAGATTGCTAACAATCTCCTAAAGAAAGCTTAAATACTCAATCTGCACGAAGTTTCCAATGTCACATTTTAACAGAAAAAATAAACTCACATTATGTTTTAATGAGAATATTTTTTTATTCAAATCTTAAGGTAGTTCAAAGAATTTAATTTTACAAGTGTCGTGTGAAACAATCTCATCATTGGTTATATCTATTGTACTTTTAGACTGGAACACTGGGATGTTAACAATGAAAACCTTCATGCCCATCCGTTTGAGGATTTAACACACGATCCACATATTACACAGAAGATGTTTGACTGGATACACGCTTTAGAACCAAATAATAAATTATTCCTGAATGAGTATAATGTGATTACGTCCGGCGATACAACAACGGTTTGTAATATTTTTTAAAAGCAAAAAGAGAGGAACATACTACTTCTCAGAAGACGGAACATAATACTTCTCAGTAGACGGAACATACTGCTTCTCAGTAGACGGAACATACTACTTCTCAGAAGACGGAACATACTGCTTCTCAGTAGAATTAATGTTTTTCCATATCAAATCTCAAAAGAGACTAAGGATAGAAGTTATATACTTAACATGACAAATTAAAATAGAGATTGTAATTCAAAGTAAGAACAATAGTTGAATATACAATTTACACAAAACAGACACCTATTGGCTCATAATATGAAGAGAAAAAATAAGAAAAAAAAATAAAAAAAAATTTTACGATGAGCCCATGATGGGTACAAAGCTTTCTCGTGGGAGTTGGGAAGGGGGGATAGGGGAGGGAGTGGATAACAAAATCATCTAAAATAGAGTTATTGCAAATACTGATTTCTCAAACCTGCGGGGAATGTACTAAACAAATTCCAAAACAAATGACACTAGCGTAATAAAGTTATATGCATGAGAAACAGGTGGAAAATTCATTTTGGACTTATTATTGAAGCATATGAAGACATATAGACATATAATTCATAATTCTGAAAAAAGGTAGAACGTTTAAAATTACGAAGTATTCTAGTCGATGATTAACTTAAATAACATGAGAGTTAAATTTACATATTTTAGCCCTTCAAAAGTCTTGGTAAAAGATATAAAGATAGTGGAGTACCTATTTATGGAATGGGCATACAAGGACATTTTTATTCAAGCCACATTAACTTAGATGTATTAAAGGTAAACTGATAAAAGGAATTATAGTTTTAATATTTGGAATTTGATAAGTATATATGTGTTATTAAAAAAAATTACAAATTCCTTTTGTTATAGTGTTAGATGTAAAATAGAGGCGGATGATACCAAGGGAGATAATAAAAAATAAAAAGTCGAAGAGAAACTGACCAACGTCTTGGCATAAAACGACGAAAAGTCACAAAATAATTTCACAAAACATAACATAGAAAACTAAAGGCAAATATCAAGAGCATGTAAACTGCGAAACGTTCAGATACAAATATTTCATGTATTTTTACATGTATTTTTTAAGAGAGTCTTAAAAGATGGAAAAAGCAGATGATGGTTTCCCATATTTCCCATATTTATATTTGAGCACCAAAGGTATGGACATTTTAAAAAGTTTTGTTCATTTTCCGTAAGAGTCACTTACAGTGAACTGTATACAATTTAATCAACGTCTTAATTCTTTTTTTTATCTTCTGTTTACAGAAAAGAAAACTGTAATCTCATTAACAACCAATCTTAACTCTTCCTTAACATAACCATTGAGTGTCACGACCATATTTTATTCATTTATACATAAAATTTGAAGGTATAAGATGTTACATTTTTGCCCCCCCCCTCCCCCCGCCTGATTGTGTTAAAGGTATAAGAGGTTACATTTTTGGCCCCTTGTCTGATTGTATTACAAATCTTTAAAATACTATTCTTCAATTTTTAATTCTATCTTACATTATTAACTAAATGTTTCAAACTTCTTGATTTTAATGCAAAATTGCAAAAATATGCTTATTTTGAGGTATCGTCATTTTCTCGCAGCCTTTCCCAATATCAAATTGTGCTAAGCGACCTGCGCTGTAAAGTTAATATCTTTGTATAAGACCTATTACTATTATAATTGGTAAAATATCAATTCGATGAAGAGTAAACTCATTTTTTATTTTGACAAAAGGTTATAGTGAATTGGCTATTGAGATCAAATTATGTTATTTGACAGTTTCAACACGACTGCGATATCATAGTGTCGTCGTCACAAGTGGCAAATTTGCACTGAAGTGTCCAGATTATATCTCTTTATTTATATATTCATATATTCATTACTACATTAAATTTATGCTTCATAATGATTTCAATATAATGATTGGCAGACAACAATCACGTGGTGATTTAAAGGGATGTTTTATGCCTCAATTGAACGGTTTAGTATTAAGAAAAAAAATACCAGAAATACTTCCGTTTTATAAATCTATAGGGTTATAAAATATTAACCACAGTTCGTTCAATTAACACTATGATTATCAAGTTGATCCTCACTTGATACAATATAAGTGTACTTCGAGAAAAAAAAAGCCTTCAATTATTTCATAAAATTAACTCAGTTCTAAACGGTTTGAAGAATTTTTTTTTATCACTAACCCTTCCTTGTATCTGCTGGAGAAAAAGTAAGAAAATATCAAATCTAAATGATATACACAACTTTCTTTTGATCGATCAAATACCAGTATCTCATTTTATTGGTACTGGCATGAAAACACTGATATTGTTTTTATTGAAATTTGCTGTTAGTAATACACTTTTGGACAGAATTTGAAATTAAGCAATCTATCTCCTTCGTGCAAAGCTTTGATTCCTTTTTAAGGCTTGGCTTTACTTTTGGTCCTTTTGTGTTTAATGTTTAATGTTTAAATATTTTGACCTCGAGCTTTAATATAGAAATTGGTTATGAAAAATGGAAAAAAAACATCACTGGCTTTTAAATTACTATAAAAATTAAACTTCAAGCTTTCAGGAATTTATGAACTTTATTTAAAATATGATTGTATATTTGACGAACTTCAAAGTAATCATAGGATACTAACCTGTGTATATTCACATCGTATTCTCGTAAATCCTTATTATCTCTTATTCACATAATAATAACGGTACATATTTTATTGCTAAGCGCTTTCTTGAGTTGATATGTGGTTCGGTCACTTGACATTCAAATTTCTACAATGAAATGAAAATATATCGTTAGAGATCATCATTATATTTCAGTATAGACTGGATAAAGTTGCAGAGGCTGGATTACCGATATGGATCACTGAACTAACAATCAAGGATTCTAATGAAAACAATAAGGCAAACGCATTGGACGATGTAATGACAATGTTTTTCAGTCACCCAGCAATAGAGGGCGTCCTACTATGGGGATTCTGGGAGAATGCAATATATGACAAACAACTCTCTCTAGCAACCGGAAGTAACGTGACTGTAAGTATACTTTTAAGTAATACTTATATGAATTGTCTCATATAAAGGCAAAGTAAATGATATAAGCTTAAATAAAGCAAATAATGAGGCAGGGGTTTCAGTCATTCAGTCTATATTTTGACAAATTGAATCGTTCCCTTGCAAAAAACAACACGTTTAACCATATATAAGAATGAAAAGTTTTGAACTGTTCCTTATTCATTGTCTGCTATGCTGTATGATTATTGATTAGTTAATTACTGCTGAGTATTCAGAATCAAATATTACGGGATATGGCCATACCCTGTTTTGTACTAGATTGATAAACTCAGCCTAATCTTTAACGAAATTGCCTTTTAGTTAACAGTCAACATGAGGTGATATTACCCGGACACATGATTAGGACTACAAGGTATCCAATCTTTGCTGTTACTCTTAACTACCGTGTGCTTGTTGGATTAGCAGCAAAAAAAAAACAAAACTGTTAAAGTCTTTGGTTTAACACATATGGAAAGCAAACACACGACACTTGATTTGTGCATGTGACCACGAAATCACCGAGCACCAGTTCACTGTTGTATATGTCATTTTAGCTTTGTTCATTATGACCGGTCTCCAAACAGAGAAATTTATAAGATGACGACGAGACAACATCAGTTAAAAGAGGTTAAAATTTGCTTAATACTTTTATAGATGATAACTTTCTCAAAATAACAATCGGTTCAGAGATTAAGTTTTATAATCCATGCAACTTAGCTCGAAATAAAAGATAATCTTTCATAACTTTTCACAGCACCTAGTATTGCTTGTTTTTTCGTGTTACTGAAGCTTTAAGTTTTGATGTTGTTTGTTTTACAGAAGCCCATCTGTTTAGTTAACTATGTGCTAGTTACTTTTAGAGATGTCTTAAATTGTATCCCTCTGTCGATTTCTATATTTTATTTAGTTTTTAACTATAAAAAGTAAAATAACAAAAATACCGAACTCCAAGGAAAATTCAAAACGGAAAGTCCCTTATCAAATGGAAAAATTAAAAGCACAAACACATCAAACGAACGGAAAACAACTGTCATATTCCTGACTTGGTACAGGCATTTCCTCATGTAGAAAATGGTGGATTAAAGCTGTTTTTTTAGCTAGCTAAACCTCTCACTTGTATGACATTCGCATAAAATCCCATTATATTGACAACAATGTGTGAAAAAACAAACAGACATAATAGGTAAAAATGTAAAAAATAGGGGTACAGCAGTCAACATTGTGCTAAATCTTTATCACTATAAAAACAAACAAATATGTCAACAAAGAAAAACAAAATGGCATATAGATTAAGCACATAAGCAAAAATGAAAGACAAGAATACAAAAAATGACGATAGCACAATAACACAATGGCGAGATGTATAAGAACCGATCCACGCCAAGAGGATATTACCAAAAATGGACTAAAAAGTAAAGGTTTATAATTTATAAAGACAAATGAAAAAACACTATAACACGTAATTAAGACTATAAACAACGCCAGTAGATAGAAATAAGAATATGTGGTATGCGTGCCAATGAGACAACTCTCCATCCAAGTCATAATGCGTAAAAAGTAAACAATTATAGGTCAAAGTACGGCCTTCAACACGGAGCCTTGGCTTACACCGAACAGCAAGCTATAAAGGGCCCCAAAATGACTAGTGTAAAACAATTCAAACATGAAAACCAACGGTCTAATCTATATAAAAAACGAGAAACGAGAAACACTTTAGAACCACATCAACAAACGACAACCACCGAAACAGGTTCCTGACTTAGGACAGGTGCAAAGAAATGCAGCGGGTTTAAACGTTTTAACAGGCGCCAACCTTCACCCTAACCTGAAATAGTAGTACCTAGAATCCAAACTCCAAGACCATCATGTATTCTTTGTGAAGTTGATACGGAATATTTATCAACAAGGTCTTGCTATCTTCCGATAAAATTATTTTTAGAAAAAGGACGAGACGTTCTTTGACATAACCCTGGTTCATCAACTTTCTGCTCAGACACTTTTGGACTATAATTATTGTTCGTGGAATGTTAGTTCTGGGATTTATCATTAGAAAAAAAACCACATAAGCTACAGTACGATATATAAGCCTGATTACTGATACGATAAAATACAGGAAAGAGTTCAAATGAAATTCAGTTCGGGATAAAGAGTTTCAGTAAAAAAATTCAGCATAAACAAACTGACATGATAATCAAAACAAAATAGCAAACTTTTGTTCAAATAAATGTAATTGTCATACTCAATGTGGACAGTCAAATCATACCTTCTTACATTGATACTATAGCTGCTGATTTTTTTCTTGTGAAATTTCAAAAAGCTAAAGTGCAAGAAAAAAACATCCTAGTGAAATGTTTAGAAACTATTTCGTTCACTCCATCCAAGTAAAAATATAATCAAAAGATCACTTATATTTAAAAGAATTGAAGAATGAATCATAAGTCGTAAACTAAAAAAAAGAAAGAAAAGAAATAGGTTCAACAGTATAGCATAGTTAAGTAATTCTTGTCCCAGGGCTTATGTTACCAAACAAAGGTAAGATTAAAAGTACAAATCTTAAACTTGAATTCTTTATCGTCGGCGTTTTTACCATTTCACCCCATTATTTCCTCAGATATCAACTGTTTCTAGCGTGCTCGCCAGAGGTTCGATTTCCGCTGGTCAAACCAAAGGCATGAAAATTGGTATTGACTACTTCTCCACTAAGCACACTGTCGTTAGTAGTAAGATACCAAATTTGTCGTTTTGGAGCAGAATATAATGTCCTGCCGGGTAAGGTGACATGTCTTTCTATGGACTGGTACCCTGTTAACTAGAACGTTAAAACCAGGTTCAGAGTGCCTGTCTAGTACAAAACATGTTTCATATTCATATCAAAATAACACGCCCTCTTCCTGAATATAAAAGCAGTACTTGTCACTAGACTCGAAAACAGATATCCATTCAACTGTAGTTCAAAAATATCATGCAATGAAACAAGAAAAGGCAATATAATCTTATGCTTATTGGTAAACAACCTATAGCATTCAGTCTTTTTTAACATTTGGTTCCCTGCTCCCGATAATTTCATACTTCTCTGGTGTTCCAAAATCTGTGCAGTATGTGTACACTATGAAGAATAATTAGACAAATTATAAAAATACAAATCAAATCTTAATTTTACAACTTAAAATACTAAAAAGAATAATTTGTGCAGAAAAGCTATATAAATGAAATGATTATTTGGTCTTGTATCACAGAATGAATGAAATTGGCTATGAGATGCTTTAAGATTAAAACCATATATACTGGTATTCTCAAGTCCCTTTTTTGCGACCAATATTCGTAAAGATCACTGATTGATAATTCTCTACCTATCCATGTTCATTCATAGTTTCATAGTTTTCGGACCACAGCTTTATACCAATTTGTATGGTCATTATGCACATTAGATTGAATTTAATTAAAGGTGTACTTTAAGGACATGAAAATAAAAAAAAAATATTCATAAAGCCCGCAGAACATCAGATTTGTTAACCAGCCATTCTAGTCGTGACATTATATCAAACTATATACAAAGTATTTTGTTTACATTACCCTTATCGTGTCTATTGTAATGTTTATAATGTTTTGTAGCCGAATGCTGCAGGAAGAAAATGGATTGAATTATTCCATCAAAGATTTAGAACAAACGAAATTCACAATTTCAATGGTCATACAGTGCATACTAGAGCATTCTTTGGTGAACACCAGTTGATACTTAAACAAAACGGAAAAAACGATTCATACAGAGAATGTTAGTTTTAATCAAGGAAGTCGAACTGCAACAATTCATTTACAGGGAACAGGTGAAATCTATATATGAAATAAATCTCAATCTGTATTAGGTATTTTACTGTCAAACTACTTAGCTTTAAGCTTTGGTATTTCAGTTCGATTAGAATGTTTCCATACACTTATGCTGATCATTCCTTATCATTCTAGAATAGGAGAAAAATATGTATGGAAATTTGTAAGAACAAAAAGGTCTGAACAACTAAAGTATAATATAGCAGCTTAATGTTTGTTTCTGTTATTTTGCAAAAAAAAATCACTTAGATTTTTATAATTCATAAGTTCATTAGGAACCTTAACGGTACCAATTATACTACGACAATCAATACATCTTCAAACCAAGAGTTCCAAATGGGGAGGTTGAAATCATCCCTTCGTAAATTTTACGGACGCCATCACGAGTTGGTTGACCGTTATGGAATAACCGTTTCACAGATGATATCGGATATGTTCCTTATGTCGTAACTACAATACCCTCCCTTTTCACGAATATGACTTACCGAATTAGACTATTTACCGGATTTGTAATAACATAAGCAACACGACGGGTGCCACATGTGGAGCAGGATCTGCTTACCCTTCCGGAGCACCTGAGATCACCCCCAGTTTTTGGTGGGGTTCGTGTTGCTTAGTCTTTGGTTTCCTATGTTGTGTCATCTGTACTATTATTTGTCTGTTTGTCTTTTTATTTTTCGCCATGGCGTTGTCAGTTTGTTTTCGATCTATGAGTTTGACTGTCCCTCTGGTATCTTTCGTCCCTCTTTCAATGATGCTCGAGGCCAAAATATTGGAAAGTCCAAAACCTAATAAAAGCGTCGAAGAGCTGATAAAACCAAACATGAACAACGGTTTAGCAAAAGCCGGACAAGGTATCTGAGCTATATACGAGGGAGATGCATTTCTTTATCTGAAATGATTTCGAAATTTCACATGAAGTTAAAATAAAACAATATCCGTATGTTCTTGTAACATGTTTTCCGATATATACTAGTACTAGAGCTATTTATCATGCAACAGGGCTGGAAACTCTTGCTTTACGAAGAGATAAGATACACCATTAAGACTAGTTTATGATATTCCACATAAAAAGCACCTGCTTCTCTATGTAACTTAATTCCACCAAATTGGTCATTGGGCACCAATGATTTATCCTTTCGCAATGGAAATTATTTAATAAACCAAATGTTGTTTTTACACCTTCAAACATACGAGTGTGGAACAATCATAACGTCTCTACTTTCGGTATTGCTTCTTAAGGTAAACCAAAATCAAAAATCACAAAAATTAAAAAAAAGATTAAACATTAAATGTCCATTCATTCCTATAATATAAAAATAAGAAGATGTGGTATGATTGCCAATGAGACAACTCTCCACAAGAGACAAAAAAAGCTTTTTAATAAATCATAAAAGAAATCAGCTGAAATTGTCTTTAAATAACTTTGATTTTTTTTCAGGACACAACATCCATGTGTCAAGTGTTGCATTCGGATGAACCCATATTACCAAAGAAAATAAAGAAAAGAAAATGCTTTCTATTATGTTTACTTATTTGTCATCCATTACACAAGTGACGTAGTATACTTATTTGTCATCCATTACACAAGTGACGTAGTATAATTTGAGTATAACACATATACGTATTTGAAAGCGTTTCTGATTGACGCACGAAAGTTGTGAAGTGTTATTTTTATTTTCAAGATTATCGTAAACCTCATTGTACGTATATACTGATATGAACGACGCGAATTCCAACAAAAAACTAATACTGTGCACTATATGATGCTAACTTTAAGAAGAAAAAAAATGAAATATATTATGAATAGTTGTTTGGTATTGATTTAGTCATGAGTACCATGTAATATGACCTGAAAACTGAGCTAACCACTAACTTGCCATTTTCTTAAGATGGATGCGTGTGAGTTCTGCCAAAATAAAATGAATTAGGCTTTTACATTGAGAGACAGAGGCTACGATTTGAATAGTATGACAAAGTTAAGATTAAAGTCTACGTGAAAAAAACGGCATTCTAGGCATTTAGGGATAGAGGCGATATCAAATGTAATATCATTGTTTATAATGTCATAGAAACCGATAGTAATAATGAAAACAAGAAAAGAGAGAGTGAATTTGCCTTACATGACATATTTGATATTGAGTAATAATGAGAATTAAATCTCGGGTAATTTGTATAGGAAAGCCCATTGGAGGTAAACCTAAACTTATAAAAGTAAAATTATATTAAGTCATGAAAGAGATCAGGGTTATAATTCAGTACACCGGACGCGCATTTCGTCTACATACGACTCATCAGTGTCGCTCAATCAAAAATCATCTAATCCCAGTTCGAATAAGCATATTTTGCAGATTTACCCATTAAAGAACAGAAATATTAGTTGTATAGCACTCGCTAGAACAATATTGGACGGCTTTAATGTGTAGTTTAGGTAGTCAATAGATGTAGTAGGGATTTTTAAATGTTCAGAGAAGGCCTGAAGCATGGTAATGATAGAACTGATCGTTTTTAAAAAATTATATCATATTATTGTTTAGCTTTAATTCAAACTGAGAGCAGATCTTTGATTGTCTCATGTAACTTTATTCTTAACTAGACTCAGGCTTGACGACATATAGTATTGACACTAGTGTTTTGGTGAAAACCGTTTGCTGACACCTGAATTGTTTTCCTGTATTTTAGTTGTTGTATTTGCTTGCAGTCTAATTGTTATATACCTTACATCTAATTTTAAGTGTAGTTTCTGTCAAACGAACATTTTCAGTACTTTCAACGTACCGCAGTAAATATATTTAATTCTTCGCAAGTTGTAAATATGAACTTTGAAAGAATAAATTGCATTTATATGATTATTCGTGTTCAACATGCAAATTTCGGCATTTTGTGGAAGCAAAAAATAAAAAAAAAAAAAACCCAGCACCACCACAATAGATCACGAAAATGTTTAACTTAAAGCTGAGGGTTAAAAATGTATAAGGGTTGTGCTTCTTTCAAGTTATATAAGTGGAATTGTTTACTTCCACTGCACAGCTAATCTTTAGTGTCTTTCATCAAAAATATGCTGTCCTAAGTATATATTTTTTTTTCAAAAAGACAAACTACATTGAAGAAAAAATGAATAATATGTGCCACTTTTACTTTTGCACTGCTCCTCGATAAAAGTGAGGAATGCTACTAAAAGATGTGGTATATAATGTTATATATTGCCTTTCTCTAAGTCCACTCTCTATGCATATAAACATGGAACGAGTTTTGCATACTGTGATGTTGTGTAAAATTGTCAGGTCCGAAGATTATCTGTTGTAGATTTCATCTTGGACAAAATTAATTGCGTTCAATTCAGGCTCTTGGATGATGGCGAAAATGTATAGGAAATAGCCGTGCGATATTCAAAATGGTTGTAACTATTTTTCTGAAGTTACCATTTTACCGCCAGAATAGATTTTAGACTTTTTCAATGACATTATGAATGACGCTCCTTCTGATTACAGATAAATGAACCCTTGAAGCCGGAAACGATTATATTCATGCAGAAAACCAATGAAAACAATGCACACACATAAAATTTTTAAAGAATAGTGTCAAGCGCCTCAAAGTTGATGTAGATTTCTTTTATTAATTGTTTGTATCGCTTGTAGGTTTAAAGCCACAAACAAAAACCCCCAAAGATCGTTTTTTGAGTTAAAATGCAAAATTTTGGTCGACTGTTGGGATTTGTGACTTTTCAAGGCCACAGTGCTTTTGTTATAATGTTGTATTGCTTTTAACGTACTATAATATGAACCTAGAAAACATAATAAATGATTTGTTTAAACTTCTCTTTATTTGTAAAACATTCGAGCCAATGCGATAATAAGCTGGCAAGATATCTTCACTTAAATTGCGAGTACATCAATACATATTTTCATAGCTTATGATGTTGATGATTTGTAATTCCATCCTCCCAGTTTAATTATCCGAAGGCAACGTGTGATACATGAACGTTGCTCCCTGAAAGAAAGAGAAAAGATAATTGGCTACAAAAGGGAAGTAAACAAGGTTAAGTACTGTAATAGTTACTTTTCGAAAGTTGAAATAGGAAAACAGACCATTTAAGATTAAATTGAATGGTTATAATAATAATATGTGAGCAAAACTTTATAAAAATAAAAATTGAATGCTCCTAGGACAAAATTATGAAGTTTTATATATGTAATACTGTTAATATATCTGTCTTATTAGTTTTCGGTAGCCGATATATCCTTTGAAGGAAATCTAATGCAAACCTGAAGGAAGAGAAATGATAAAAACGCAAAAAAGACAAGGAAAAAAATATTACTCAAACAATATACAGAGACCTAATGATTGAGTAATGCAGAGACAAGCAAAAACAAGAGGCGAACTCATGTGCACCGGAAGGGTAAGGATTGAGTAATACAGAGACAAGCAAAAACAAGTGGCGAATGCTGGTGCTCCGGAAGGGTAACGATTGAGTATTACAGAGTCAAGCAAAAACAAGAGGTGAATGCAGGTGCTCCGAAAGGGTCACGATTGAGTAATTTAGAGACGAGCAAAAACAAGAGGTGAATGCAGGTGCCCCGGAAAGGTAACGAATGAGTAATACAAAATAAACATTATCTGATACGGTTCTGTTCATCATTGTTATTCAATTGAAAGGTTAAGGGATTATAACAACAACACAATCTTTAATTAACCTCGCCACATATTCAAGTTCCTGTTATAAGTTATGAACCTGATAATTTTCTTTTGGTTATTTCTTCATGTTATTTTGTCACGTACACAATCTGGTGTTTATGACAGATATCTGATATACTTCGTTTAAATTATTCACTACTTTTCTAGGTTTGGAGCGATAAATAGAGCTTCATATATTGTATGGACTCATGATGTATTCGTGAAGATGTACTATATAAGTTTTCCTCCATAATCTAGATAAAAGGTTTATATACAAACATGAGCCCTAAAAGATGCACCGTAACAGTTGTCCAATCATGATCTAGATAAATAGTTTCTGTATAAACCTTGGCCGTGTTGATGTACAGTAGCTGTTTTCCCTTCATGATCTAAATAAATGGTTTATTTACAAACCCGACACTTGTATATAAAAATAGCGCTTGCTCAATTTAGTGCATCCGAAGCGCCTTTCTTGATCTACCTTCATCAGGAACGCTCAAACTGAAATATTTGAGAGCCAGGGACGTGTAAATACGTAGAAACGTTTCGAGCAATATCATCAAAAAGGACATAAAAAGAACAGCCTTATTCATGTCAGGTCAACTTTGCCTGAGAGAGTTGGAACCGTAGTTTCTCAATTATTTAATTAATTTCTCAGTAGGAAATTTTAGAACGTAAATCAGGGGCGGATCCAGGATTTTAGGTTAGGGGGGGGGGGGGGGGGTAAAATTATTGAAATATTCTTTATTAAGCTGAGGACAACCCATGCTTTGCAAATTTTAGAGGGGGGGGGGGGGGGGGGGGGCTGTAAATGAACAGACGTAGTTTTTTCGCCATGATCTCAGTAAATGGTTTCTAAACTAAACTGAGCCTTGTAGATGTGCAGTTGCAGTTTTCCAACCATAATCCAGATAAATGCTTTCTATACAAACCTGGATATAACATAAAGGGAGATGTGGTATAATGAAACAGCTATCAAACAGAGACCAAATGACGTAGATGCTAGCAACTATAGGTCGCCGTACGGCCGTAAACAATGAGCAAAACATATACCGCATAGCAAGCTATAAAAGACCTCTACATTATAAAACGTAAAACAATTTGAATGAGAAAATTAACGGCCTGATTAACTACAAAACAACAAACGAAAAACAAATACGATATACAGTAACAGCCGACAACCACTAAATTACAGGCTCCTGACTTAGAACAGGCAGATAATGTAGCGGGGCTAGACATGTGTGCGGGCGCCCAACCATCCCCTTACCTTAGCCTTGTAGATGTACACTATCAGTTTATTCCTTCATAATCTAGATTAATGGTTTCTATACACACCTGAGCCTTGAAGATGTAAAGTAGCAGCTTATCAACCATGATTTAGATTAATCATTTCTATACGAACCTGAACCTTGTAGATGCACAGTAGCTGTTTTTCCGCCATGATCTAAATTAATGGTTTCTGTATGTATGATGTTGCCGTTTTGTTTGATCACCAATTGATGTTCGCCGAGAAATACTCTTGTATGAATAGAGGTAGAACCATTAAAAGTATGAGACTCATTAGTTCTGAATCTTTGATGAAATAATTCCATCCACTTTGTGCCAGCGGCGTTTGGCTAAAAAATAAAGGAGTACTTTATTTTTAAAAATGCATTATGAGTGTAGTTGTCATAATCTGAATGCATCTATTATAAACTTAATACATTGAGAATGATTATTTTTTTTTCATACGGTTGATATATATCAATACTTGGTAATATAACATATAATACTATCTATTATAACTTACCGTAACATTATTTCCTGTTGCTAAAGCGATCGTTTTGTCAAAGACAGCACCATCCCAAAATCCCCAAAGGAGTACTCCTTCAACTGCAGGATGACTGAAGTACAATGTCATAACATCATCTAGCGCTGTAGCTTTATCAACGGCATTAGAGTCTAAAATACTTAGTTCTGTTATCCACATCGGAAATCCATTTTCTGCAATTTTATCTAATCTATACTAAAGAATAAATAAACAGTTCATTTAAAAAAAGGATCAACAGATACAAAAGACAACGAAAAATCTTAAGTTGTAGATTAACCGAAAAAATTATCACAAAAACGAAAAACGACGAAAAAGACAATCAGACAATCTACACAACACTACATAGAAAATGAAAGACAGAGCATTACGATCCCCAGCAAACCAGGGTTGATCTCAGGTACACTGTAAGTGCAAACAGATCCTGCTCCACAGTTGACACCCGTCGTGTTTCTCATTGAAAGAACAAATTCGGTGGTATCACAATCAAGGAAAGGAGAACGGGACTATGACTACGACTATTGGAACATATCCGAGGTCACCTGTCAATAACGATCAACCAAATCATGATAGCTTCCGTAAAAATTCGAAGTGATGACTTCAACTTTGTAACAAGAAACATTTTGTTCAATAGCTTTCAAGTAAACAGCAACCCTCTATCAAGGAAATCATGACAGTAAACGCAACTGGGGGATATATATTCCACACGAAGGCGCTGCAGGAATGCCACTACACAAAAATGGAAAATTCACGATTGGATATCTGAAATCATCTCCTTTTACGAAAAGTTGTGTTCTCAACTGACCATCATTGTAATTCCTAGATGTAAGTAACGATATGAGGCAGCCTTAACTGTATCTGTGGTATCCTTTATTTCAAATTCGATGGGATATATGCATGTTACATAGTCACCAGTTTTTGATTTCTTTAGTGAGATAACATCATCTATATAACGGTTTAAGTTGAAGGATAATGACAGCTTCTTTTTTTCTTCCTGAGAAGCTCTTTCATATGAATACAAGAAGAAGAGGACCACAGTTTGTTCCCATAGGAATACCAATAGAATTCCTTCAAATGTAATAAATATGTTGATAATAAAAAATGATTTATCACAAGGTGATCTAAAAAAATATTTTTTCTCATCAAAAACAGGCATATTCGTTTAATTTGATTATTCTTAGCTAATATGTAACTAACCAGGAAAGCAAATTTCTACAGTATATAAAGCAATGACAAAAAACTACAATTTAGAAAATACCAACTTCCGTACCTTCTCTTCGATTGTATTTCTTGTTTCCACGTCTGTCTTTTTGACGATGCACATATTTGAAAGTCTGGGTCTTTCTCTTTCAAAAAAAATAAAAACTCAAAGGTTCGTCGAAAAAGATATTTCGTTTTTCCTCCTGTGCTGACATGAAGTATCATTGATGCGGTCGTTGTCTCTAATTTTAATGTTCTTAAAATATTATAATCGATCTCATTCTCATGTTTCTATCAAAAGCCGAAATGCGCAGATTTGTCAGATCATTATGCTATATATGTCTTGTTATTATTTGTGTTGTTGTGTTATTGTTTTATAGCGTATACAATAACATCTTTCATTCATAGATATGTATTACCTTGAGAACATCCATATCAAGATGACTAGTTTTAAAATGACTTTGAACTCCCATTCCGTATATTGGAACACCACTGTCTTTGAATCTTCTTCCCTGACTTTTGTAAGCCTGTTAAAACAAATCACAAAGTTTACTGAAATAAATTGAAGCTGATCCATTTGTTCTACTTTTTAACTCTTTATATTTAGAAAATACACATTACAGTAAAACGTTTACTAACGTATTAAACAAAACCTTTAAAATAATGGCTTGCAGAATTTGGTTTTCCTCTCGACCAATGTATTAACTTTTATTTCATTTAAATCACTGTTCATTAAATTTATCTATGACATATTGCGGGTCCGAGGTGAAATGTATATATTTTTCATATCCCTTTTGTGAAAGATTTGCATACCATATTACAGAAATATTTGTGAATATCAGTTTAAAAAGTTTACAAACTACAAGAAAATAACGTTCAGTATCAAGACAGCCATATTCATTATAACTCTACAAACCGTTGTATAAAGATTAGAATTCACAACGCCAAAGTCATTCAGAAACAGCTTAACACTTGGTTCTAATGAATGTATCCAGTTGAACATTTCCATGGTGATATTTAAATGTCCTGTTTTTTGTTCAAAATAATCTCCGTGTAAATTTTCGTTGTTCACATCCCAATGTTCCAATCTGTAATTATATGATATGTCTTTGAAATGGATAAATGAATTTTCTGTTGACCTTCACCCATTAAAACTTTTATTAAATAGTTTAGAATTTTTCACAACCCTTACACACCAAACCGCAGGATGACCGTAGAAGTGTTAGTAATAATAAGCATCATCCTCCTGCTATTCATGCCGAACCCTCAGTGCGATTAAAAGGTAGCACATACCAATGTCAGGCTCGAGACAAAACCGATGATTATGCCAGATCGACGAAAATGGCATCTTTTAACAAAGAGCTTAAATATCTAGTGAGTTAAGACACTTTTCCAGACACAATCGCAGAAGTTTGAAAGTGGTCATTCCGAGAGATTTTCAAGATAAGCTTGATGGAATAGTTCTGAGTAATGGAACATATAATATTCCTCTGTTCGTAATATCGACATAATTGGAAAAATATCTCGCCTATCATGTCGTATGAAATGAATAAACTGCATTAGTCAGTTGATGAATCAGTTGCTAAAGAATCGGTTGGATTGAAGTTCTTTGTGAATTCTTTAAATTTGATTGATTGATTGTTACAGTAGTTTGATGAACTTCCGGTAGGAAAATATTTCATGCATATTCCGGAGAAATAAAAAACTAAAATCGACAGTAGTTTTTTTTATATTTTGAAGTCTTCACTCTTTTCAATGCAATCACCTTTCTATCTGTTAAAAACGTATTTCAAACATTTGATAGCATTTAAATATCTCAGGCAAAATGTTTTGAATAAGTGCAAAAGGTCAACTAAAACATCATACATAGTTTACATAGTGAATTATTGCTCAGTCTCTCATCCAGTAATTTGCTGTGATGAGAAAGTCTATGATAAAAAGTATCAACTTACAGTCCATTTGTATGAGATATCATGCCATTAACTCTTGTGTGCATTTGTTGTAATAACTCAGTAGATGACATACCATCTAACCAGCTTGGAGAATGACCAGTAGTGCCCCAAAACATGTTATGGCCCCTTACTTTCATACTATAAATAAACCAATTGTTGCTATAAAAGTAAACAGAAGCGCAGAGTATCCGTTTCTTTTCAAGTAGTCTGTTCCAATAACGCAGTAGTTTGATCACTATTGTCGAATTGCTATCACTATATAACTATTAAAAGTAATTGGAACATGAGTTACGATAGTTTTGAACAGTATCAACAACATATGGTAACTAAATATATGGGAGAACACTTCATAAGTTTGATTAACTTGTGTTGAAATTTCTCAGCTCCAACTCGGAAATTAGAAATGTCAAGTTAGAACTGAGAATTGTCAAGTTGGAACTGAAAAATGTCAGTTGGAATTGAGGAATGTCACGTTTGGTGTGAAAATGTCAAGTTTGAAATGAGAAATGTAAACTTGGAACTTAGAAATGTCAACTTGAGACTAAAAAAAGTGTTATTTTAACAACAGCGTGTCCCTACCGGTATTTCATAGTTACTTCTTTTTCGTGCCGTGGAAATAAAAAGGAAAGAATGTTTAAAGAATATAGCACAAGTGTCGACAAAAAAAATGGAGATATTTAAAAATTATGTTTGTTAGAACAAATAACCTGTCTAACATTCAAACAATATGTAGGTGTCGATATTTGCGCTCTTAATTACCTAGGTGTTTTCTTCATGTCCAGACGATTTTGTCAATTTTCACCAAAATCTCTATTTTGACCTTTTTGGCGTATAACATACTTTATAAGAAAACCTAGACAAGAATAGGTTCTACAAATATATTCCACCTTCTCACATGTTTATGCATCAACGTGAAACATTTTCTTCTTGAAATAAAAGACATGAGTTAAACTTTCATGAGATCAATAAACATTAAAGAAATTCAGTTTAGAAATGATCTACGTTTTTGTTCATCCTTTGCTTTCAAATGTTACAGTTTGAGCGTTCCTGATGAAAGTAAATCATATATTTGAAGATAAAAGGGAACATATGTGTCCATGTGGCAGGCTATCGGTACAGGACCCACATGTCCGTTTGGAAGCACAAGGATTACAGTCGAAATTATATTGATATTTTCTCTTCATTCTTCTAAAAGCGCCCATGGGAGAGATTTGTGTTGAGTGCTTTGAAACATTTTTAGATAATTCATTTTTTTTAACATAAAAGAATATTAAAATAGTAACATATTTGTTGAAAATGACGCGTCACATGAATCTAAGAATACATTGATTATTTCAAGTTGATTGTTTAGTCATTGCTTAATCGAAATTTGTTTTGTTAATAATATTACTATAGATTCTAATGATACAAACAAATAGTGTTATAAAACTAACAAATGATAAATTTAACATTCATGTGATGAGCCAATTGAAAATTAAATTTACCCATGTGCCTTCAACACTTTGACAGCATCAACACCTTTGGCATAATTAATGTGATTCTGGAATATTAAAAATTGGTATTTCAAAAATTGTAATGATATTTCCCACAACATGCGTATGCATATATTGTCCTTTCACATGCTTTCAAATTGTTATACTAGTACATGGTAATGATCGATACAGAATTTTACTGAAGTTAGCAAATTTTGATGTAGAAATGCAATTAATTTGTGGGACTTTGCTATTTCTTATCACTTACTTGAACATTCAGTTTTATTTTTAGTTATATAATATTGCCTTTACCGTGTATAATCCTTAAGAAATATACGAAATTTTCACAATCTTTAGCTTGAAATCAAACTCGACGACCTTTGGTTCATATGTATTACATTTTAGCAAAATGTATAAAAATTCCATCATTTTGTGTTTGTACTCCATTCTTTATTATATGTGATACATATCAATTAATTCTAACATGGGGAACACGAAAAGTTTGAAGGAGCTGACGATAACTGTTTCGGTTTTTAGTAAGGTTCAATATTCTTATTATGTTTTCTTTCTATTTTTTGTTGAAATGGCTGCCATATTTTTGCGGTCCCTTTTTTTTTACAAACAAAAACCCCAAAATTTCTGGTACACTTTGAAAACCCTTGATCCACTTTAAATAATTGCATATGTAGGCATGCTTTTCAAGTACAAGGCCAAATAAAAGATAATTCTAAAAATAAAAAAATAAACATGTTATCAAGAAAAACAACATAGATTGATTGATGCTTACTTTTGTCCATTCCATAAGCCTCCACTTCAATGCATTTTCTGTGACGGCCCATTCAAAGTTGTTATACACGAAGTCCTGGTAAGCTTTATATGTACTATCTGTGACATATGGTGCTTTTATGGCTGTTCCAAAAGCAAACTTACTCTTTGTCTGTTTTATCTTTCAAAAGAAGAAAAAAGCTTGATTAATTTTTCGTGAGACAGTACTAGAAATATTAAGTTTATTTTTCTAGACGAATTATAAAACTTTTTCTTAAAGAACTTGTGTACTGTAAGTTTGAAAGGATAGTATTTATCTCACAGACCTTTACATATTTTATGGCAAACGTTTGAGTGATTTTTTTTTTAAAAAGTTGACATATTTCGCTAAAATCATTGCTGAATATTGGAAGATTTTGAAGAGTCATAAATAAATAATACCTGGACAGTTAGACCATTGGTGCTTGATGGTTGACTGATTGCAAGGCTTTATTATGAAAATAAAAAGAGAACATATAAACGTATTCGTATTTGTTTCATAATTTACTGGTACTACTGACAATAGCGATCTTCTTTTAACTCATTGACATGGGTAAAATTTCTATCTTTTATGCACGTCAGTGAATTCAGTCAGCAATCCTTTATAAAGAGTAATTTATATGTCTTGTTGTAACTTCTTATAATAATAATAATAATAATAATAATAATAATAATAATACAAATATACATGTATTATGAGGTGTATGCTCTTCTATATTTTTAATTTTATGGTGTACTTATTGAATTATCGTTCTCTCAATTTTAGGCCAGTTTGTGCACTAAAATTTTAAAAAGACGCACACCACCTATTCTTGGCCTTCATCTCTTTCTATTTAAATTTTTTCAATATCAAGCATTTAGGGAGGGGTGGTGTCTATATACTGTTATTTACACAGACCGTACTGTTTACCGGAACATTGGATTTACCAAATCAGGTTCTTCGTATCTGAGAAATAGTCAAATAATCAATACTAGTATATGCCCTCCTTTTTAGATAAATTCATACAATTTTGTATTTTTCAAAATTATTAGTCAAAAATGTTTCCATTAGACAATTAGGATTTCCGATAATTTTATGCAGAGGTTTTCTATTTAAGTATTCTAAAACATCGTCTTTTATTATAGAGTGTAATTTTCCAGATAAAAAATTTTCTTCATTGAATTGATTACTAAAGTTATGATGTTTACCTTATGTTTAGCGATCCCTTTCGAAGGTTATTTATTCTTTGGTTTGCTTTAGTTTTCCAGTTAGGGTCATGTTCAATGTATTGGCAGCTTGAATAATCGAGGAGATAATTCACTGAAGGGTTGTCCACTTGGGTGGAGATTTGTATACGCGAAGTTCCTGTAACATGTGTAAATAAATAGTGATACATAAATGAATTCACATTTATTTGTAGACTGGATTTATCTCCTATCCCTTGTTGTTTTAATCATTCGTCTAGTCATTTTCATTCCATGTTAATAATAACGGTAAAATTAAGTATACACGTCGAATGGATATAATTAACAAATGCTGGATGTGATATGTTGCACTTTAAATAAATTTAGTAGTTAGTATTTCATTTTTTGTCAAACAGAAAAGCACAATTAGTCCTATACAATATTTAATCAAACCGTAAAATATCTTCATTGGACTCATTTGTATGACGATACAGAACCAGATCTACATAAATTACCCCTTTAGTATAATGTTTTACACCTCCTAACTACTGTCAGATAATATGATTTTAGCAAAAATAATGTAGATCATGCGAGACATTACCTGCAGGAATAAATATATCTCCACCGATTTCTGTCCATCCATATTGTGGCTGAACATATTTGTTTAAACCAATAACACTATGGTGAAGTCTTCCTTTAATATAAGATTTCATTATGTTTAAGGTCAAATTAAGATATATCATGCATATATAGGATGATAAAAGACAGTTGACTTGCACTACATACAGTAATGCTAACATGGAGTCTATAGTCTTAGTTTTGATGATCAAATATACTGTGGATTCATTATTATTCGTTGGATACCAATTTTCGTGGGTTTCGTGGGTACAGGTGAACCACGAATTTAAATGTTCAACGAATAGCAAATGTTCTATAGGCTTTATATGCAGAGTTTGGCAAAACCACGAAATCAAATATCCACGTAAATGCAAGTTTTCCACAATCCACGAAAATTGATACCCACGAAAATTAATGAAACCACAGTATATAACATACAAGTATACATGTTTTAGTTGTAAATTAAAAAAAAAAAAAAAAAAAAACAGATGTGGCATGATTGCCAATTACACAATGCTACTCAAAAGATCAAAGGGCAAAGATGTTAACAGCTACAGATAACTCAACATCCTTCAATAAGTACTGTAATACCTTGTTGAAGATATGGCAATTTCATAATTTTTGTGGATACACGTGTAGGTCTTTAGGCCCTAATTTATTGATAATTTACAAGATTGCTTATATGTAGACAATAAGTCTTTTTTTTAAAAGAAAACAAAAATTCAAATACAAAAAAATCAAGCTTTATTTATGCTAAACAGATGGTACACATACATCTGTACAATTTCAAAATCATTGATTTAAAATGTTAAAGGAAAATCCGAAATCACGACATCAAAAGATGCAAATACAGATTCAGTCGGCAAATCACTAATAACGACGGTGCGAACAACTTTCCTTTTACAGGAGCGAAATAAATATTTGCAAATACATGATTTTATTCATAAATCTAAGTGGATTTTTAAATTCACTATACATATGAGGAGATGTGGTGTGATTGCCAATGAGTCAACTATCCACAAGAGTTAAATGAAGTAGTAATAAGCAATCATAGGCCCCCATAAGGCCTTCAACAATGAGAAAAATCCATACCATATAGTCGGCTATACACGAAAAATGTGAAACAATTCAAAAGAGAAAACTAACGGCCTAATTTATAACAAATTATTTACGAAAAACAAATATGGCAGGCATGAACCAACGACAACCACTGTACTTCAGGCTCATGACTTGGGACAGGCACACAGACCATATGAGTATTTTGACATACATGTATGATTGATAAAATGGGAAGAATAATCATTACTAATCTTGGCTAGTCATACCATATCAGTGTATAGACAATAGTAGCATAATCTTTTGTGTATCCTACCCAGATGAAGGTAGTCAACTTTGGAGTGCTGTGATTTGGGATGTATGATATTCTTTTTCAGCACTTCATAAAAACAATGCCATTTATCGTTCTGTGTAATTCTAATACTAGTAGATTACTTACATCAGGAAAAAACCAGAAAAAATATGACCAGATAAAAACAAATAAAAGGATAAATTTTAAACTTATTTGTTTTGTTAACTGTATTGATGCAAATGGTTGAAACATACATTTATTTAAAAATTGCACAATGGAATTTTTGGCGCACGATGCAAATTGAGAACTGTTAAATATATTTAAAATGCAATGCTTGAAACAAACAATTACTACAAATTTGTACAATGATATTTTAGCCCCACGCTGCAAACTTGTATTTTGGACAATACGAGATCAAGTACATGCTAAATGGCAAAATTACAAATACAAATGTAATACATTTTGACTAAACGTGCGTAGAAATCACACTCATCATTTCTACACTAACCGACATTTTACCGTGTGGCAAATTTAAAAGCTTGATGTATGCCCTTCATTTAATTTTTTTCCACCCTACAAATGGTTAAAACATAAATATATTTAAAAATTGCACAATGGAATTTTATGCCCACACTGCAAATTGAGAAATGTTAAATATATTGATGCAAATGCTTGAAACAAACATTTACTACAAATTTGTACAATGGTATTTTAGTTCCACGATGCAAATTGAGAAATGAATATCGCCATCGAAGTCCGGCAAATTTGTATTTTGGACAATAAGAAATCAAATAACGGCTAAATGGCAAAATTACAAATAATACATTTTGAAATGAAAACTTACCGTGCGTAGAAATTGCACTCATCATTTTAACACTAACCGACATTTTACCGTGTGGCAAATTTAAAAGCTTGATGTATGCCCTGCATTTTAAATTTTTTCCACCCTGCACATTGAAGAACTGTGTCAATCCTGATTGAATTCTATGTCTGTAACGTAAACAATTAGCAATTATATGATTATTTAATATATTGCTTTTGTCGAACAGACATTAAATCTAACAACAGTGTAACTGTTGCTTTATTAATTGTATCCAATTTTGCAATTATATACTTAATCTATAGAACGAAAGCTTCAATGTAGCATATTTTTTGCTGTGACACAATTAAAAATGGTCAGCAAGGCATATGTGTATAGTTCTATCAATTCAACAAATACCTTGGTGAAGTTAACCGTAAGAAATTGGAGATAAATTAACTTGTTTTGTATTATCAAAAGGCATGCAAGTTTAAAATATAAATCAAGATTTTTATTTTCAGATCACTTTGACATATTGTAAACTTTGTTCATTATCTACCATTTTTTGGACCTTATTGGACAGTAGTAGTCGTGGAAAGTAACAGCAGGCATCTCGTCATACAGCAGCACATCCAGTAAAGGTATAGCAAGTTCTTGTACAGAAAACGGCAAAAGTTATAAAAAATGATTTCCATTTGATCAGAGATTAACATGTCTTTCTCATAAGTTTACCTGTTTGTAACTTTCAGACTTCGATGACCATGGTAACTGGTATTTACTACTGATGCTTGACAATCCTTGCACACCCAAGGAGAAATGTTATGTGGATGCTCAAAATCAGAATTTTGCAACAAATCTGCTGCCAAGAGACTGCTAATAGTCAAGAATATTAGGAACACGCTGTACTTGGAGATCAGCATGGTCGCCAGGTTTAAAGTAATTGATGTATGTTTTGAATCCAGAGGCGTGGGCTTTTAAAATGATTCTCAAGTTCTCGTGCCTTCATAATAAATGAGATATTTATAGAGCGACTTAAAAATAAATTAAAAGTCTTGTCACAAATTTATAAAACACAATCATAATAAAACACGAATGCCTTAAAGATTATGACAAATGCTTGTTAATTTTACATATTGTGACACCTCAATTAATTTCATCAATAACCTAGATCAATTATTGGCACTGGTCGTACACTCATAATTTTAATGTTGTAAATGTCCCGTAGACATGCAAGTAGATATGGTTCCAAATCTCTTAGGACAAATTGACCTTAAATGGTATTTGCTATGCATTTAATATTCCTTTTGGTAAAGGTAAAGTAATCCCATCAATAGTTTTGCCAGTCATCATGATTTGATTGACCTATATGGAATATCTGAATCACAGATGACCACGGATATGTTTCTATTGTGGTAGCCACAATTCCATCATCCTCTCTTATTCGATTGTGACATAACCGAATGCGACATATAACAAATTTTGCCTTACCACGACGGTATCCAGTACTGAAGCGGGGTCTGCTTCCCCTGGTGCCCCTGGGATCACATTCAATTTTTGGGGTGGGGTTCGTGTTGTTCTACTTTAATATTTCTGTGCAGTGTTTTGTAGACTGTTGTTTGATTTTTTTGTCGTTTTTTTGGTCATGACATTGTCTATAACTTTTAATTGTCCCTGTGGTACCTTCCGTTTTTCGTCATACACTAGTGGTTCCGCAAGTAGTTATACATCTTTGGCCTACATTTGTTTTTGGTTTTGAGGGACCCTGATGAAAGTAAATCGGAAAATGCGCTTCGAACGCAACAAATGTATAGTGCTTGTTGTGGATGTTTCTTTACGGTTTGGATAGTTAGATGTCGTTTATATTAACTTTTATGACTTAGGTATAATTAAGCAAAAATGACAGCGGGGAGTGTATGTGCCTAAACATGTATAATCGCACAAGATCTTGTGTCTATAACAAACCAGGCTATCTTGACAATGCTGTTCATTATGTTAATGTTTTTCATCTTTGTTGGAAAAGTCAATTTCTGATGGTTAGTGTGATGTGTTGTACTGTCCTATATTTTTAGTAACTAATGTTATATCTTAAATAACTAGGGATGTCAACGAGTACTCGGGTACTCAAGTATCGCTCGATAGAACCGAGTATCGAATACTAAATTGATACTCGACAAGTCGGTTTCCTGTTTGAACACTGTCTTCTTCAATTCAATAAACTCAATTTCTTGAGATCGCATCAGTGATTTCTAATCATCATACTTTTGTAAATGTATTTTCTTAACAATCTCAAATGTTATTGTTTGATCTGGTTTGACTTTGTAGTGATTTATATTCAATATGTATTAATTTAAATATTGATAAGATTATTGTTTATTTAATTAATACATGTAGTTTATGAACAATTCATTATGATATATAATTCCTTGGACTGTGGCATAGTACCAGATATTTTAAAAAAAAAATTTGTAGATATTATCTGAGCGAGTAATCCAGTATCGCTCGGTAAAACCATCAAGTACTCGATTATAAATTCTTCTTCAACGATTTTTAAAATCCCTATAAATCTTTCGAGTAATTAACATCGATAAACTACCGTTGCCTGATATTCATATATCATTTTTCACAAATGCAACTACAAAATATTTGTAAGAAGTCCTTTCTTTTAAGTTGACATTATATAAATGGTGTTTTTTTCAAGATGATTATCAATGTTACGATAATTTTCATCTCAAATAAAGAAAAATGCTATATACGATTGAACATTGTAGTGTATTGTCATTTTGTTTTAATATTGAGAACTGCAACAAAGTTTACCGTTTTCATGCCAAAAAAAAAAAATCAAATCAAAAGTGAAAAATAAAATTAGAAGTAAGCAATACTCGTTTCAAAAATTCATTTAATTAATTAACAAATTACAAACTAAAAAAATTTAGACTTCGAGGATCATGGTAGATGGTACTTACAAGTGATGCTTGACAATCTTGTCTATCGAAAGGAGCAATGCTAAATAAATGCCCAAAATTTGCGATATATCACTTGTCAAGAGAATGTTAACATTTAAGAATAGTACAAACACACTATAGATAAAGATACTCATGCCGGTCACGTTATAATATATTTAACCTTATTCTAAATATCTCAGATAAGGCCTTCACTATGTTGCACAAGTTCGCTTGACTCGATAATACAAATTAAATATTTGATAAAAATATATATAAAAAAACAAGAATGTGTTCATAGTACTCGCAATATCATTTTCTATGTTCAGTGGACCGTAAAATTGGGGTAAAAACTCAAATTTGGCATTAAAATTAAAAAATCATATCATAGGGAACATGTGTACTAAGTATCAAGTTGATTGGACTTCAACTTCATCAAAAACTAAATTGACCAAAAACTTTAACCTGAAGCGGGAACTATCATTTTCTATGTTCAGTGGACCGTGAAATTTGGGGTCAAAACTCTAATTTGGCATCAACATTAGAAAGATCATATCATAGAAAACATGTGTACTAAGTTTCTAGTTGATTGGACTTCAACTTCATCAAAAACTACCTTGACCAAAAACTTTAACCAAAAACTTTAACCTGAAGCGGGACAGACGGACGGACGAACGAACGGACGAACGAACGGACACACAGACCGAAAAACATAATGCCCCTAGGTAGGGCATAATTATGAAAACTATTGTCCAAAATTTGATAAAAAACACAAGTCTACAGGATTTAGATATGGAAATAAGGAGATGTTTCATGATTGCTAATAAGACAACTATCCCCCTTTTTGCTAGAACATTGTTTTTGTCCATTTACTACTTTTTGGTTTGACCAGATCTTTAACGTTTGGATAAATATTGTCAAATAGTTTGGCCTCGAGCATCACTGAAGAGACATTTATTGTTAAAATGAGCATCACATGCAGTAAAATTTGCACCGTTAATGTTATTTCATTCCATATTTGTACGCTTACATCGCTCCTTTTGTTATTTCTTCACTTTTATCATAAAAATTTAGACTTTGCAAACATTTGTATAATGTGTTTACTTTAGACAAGACATGATCTAATTAGGGAAAAGGGATGGGGTTTGCACAGGTAAAAAAGGTGTAACCCGAACATATAATGTGTCTGTACAAAGTGAGACTATCTGGACCATGCACTGGTTATTGTTTGCCTTCGTGTATACGTTTTTTTTCTCGGAGGAGTAAGTTGTTGGTGTTTTATTGTTCAATATTTTTGTAATTCTTATATTTGTTTACCTATAAAACTTAGTTAACAGGTGTTATATGCCATTATTGTTTTTGCACCTTCTTGTTTAGTGTATCCTTTTTGAAGCTATATCAGTGATTATTTGTCTGGAGCCGTTCATACTAACATCTCATCATCATTGGCAAACTTAGCCATCCTGTTTTGTTCATCTTGATTTAAATATTAGAAGATTCTGTCCTTGGATATTTCTAAAAATACGTTCTGTATTTCAATTTCATTTATTTTATCGTCTACTTGAACTAATCTGCTAATCTTAAAGGGAAAATTAGGATTAAGGACATACTGTGAAACAGAAAATATTCTGATTTCTCATATTAAATGTAAACTGTAGGATAACATGTTAATACAAAGCAGGTGTTACATGTGAAAGAGAACGAAATCTAGTAGCTAGCCAAGTAAAACAGTTTTACTGATTGAAATAGAAATAATAAAATGGTTTTGAGTCTGATTACTAAGAAAGTCATTTCTTTTTACTTTTGGAGTTCATGCGATTTCCTCAGTTTCTGTTTGTTATCTTGTTTGTCTCTACCTAATCGATTCACGAAATTTAAAGATCGGTAATCTGAAAGTAAGCTGAATCATGGAATCGCTCCCAATGTTGGTCATGCTGTTAGGCATTTAACTTATGACGTCATTATCTATGTAAACAAAGAAACGTTGTCTTCAGTGTTTGTGCCAGGTAACTTTTTTATTTTTTTTATCTTATTGAAGAACTATTTTATTAAAATGATAAATATTTCTACACGAAAATGGAGAAAAAATACACTTTAGTGGTTTTCTACATTTGTTGACCAAATTTTTTATCATTTATCGGGTGAGCTTTCCCTGAGACTCATGTTGCATTTTGTTTCCAATCTTATAATTCATATGTCGAATCAGCATTACAGGCGAGAATTTTTTTATTAATAAAGTAGTGAATTAATAAAAAAAATGTTTTAATTCTTCAATTAACATACTTTTTCAATTTAAAAATATTTACTTGGCCCGAATGAATCTTTTTCTAAGTTATGTGGTAGTTCAACATCACTATGTCTGACAAAGGATCCATTAAACCTCTTTCCAAATAATAAACAATTGATTTATCAGCAATCAAAACCGAGCATCAGCGTTACTGTGAAACTATCTACTCTAGGAGCGGTGTGAATCTGATGTGGATACTAAAATTTTTCCAAAGATATGTAAGAGTACATACAATCAAAGTGTCGTTCCTCTCGCAGTAGTATAAAAACATTTTACTTCGCTACCTTTTAAGTATTCTTTATTTTAAACTTAAAGACAGATGGAAAAAATCATTCAAACTTTGTTGCAAAAAAAAGGGCTACTACAGTTTCAAATATCTTGTTTTATGAAGTTATATATCATACTTCGTAAAACACCTCTCTGATTCATACAACAAATTCTCTAAATCTGACATCATCAAGATGCTTGATTTTCTTATTGAAAATATATGTGTTACGTTTAGAGATCGTGTTTTTCAATAGACAATCAGCATTCCTATTGGAATCAACCTCTTATTATCGACTTGTTTCCTTATTCATATGAGGCAGATTTCATGCATGAGCTTCTCAAAAAGAATGAATAGAAGCTATTATTATACCTCAGTATGTTTTTTCTATATAAAAAAGAATGAAATATTTGTACTATTTCATTCCACAGACTATTTGCCAGTCAATAGTTTTAAAGACTATTACCCCGGTCAATAGTTTTATAAACATATTTCCCGTACTTTTTCATACTTATTTGTCATTGGACAACAATGACGTCATTGACTATTCTGCTTGGATTTGTGCGCTTGGCAACGTTAAACTCTGAAATATCGTAAACGGTATGCATAATCTATATGTGTCTGTCGTCGTAATTTGAAATTAACATATTACTTACTAGAAGCATTTTTTTAAAAAAGAAAAAGAAAATCTACGCGACATATTTTAAGAACTAAAACATAACAAATGTATGGTATGGGTCTGTCGTCGTCTTCATAATCTGGGATTGCTTTGGTGTATGGTAAAATATTTTAGCTATAGCGTTTATCATATGCACGGGAATTTTTACACAAGGATTCCTGGTCTTGATTAAAGTAAATGAAATATTGACAAATACCACACGGGCAAAAAAAAAACAAAAAAAAACAACCGATAGATCGATCATCTTGTGCATGTATTTTGTGACTATTTGGTTTTTTCCAAGTGGTGTATGTAGTCTTCTTATAAAATTGTTTTGTTCGGTATAATAAAACACCTAATGACTGGTATTGAGTGTAATAGCAAGTTTGTTGTCCCTTTGATACTAACTATTGCCCTCGGCTTCGCCTCGAGCAATAGCTGGTTTCTTAGGGACAACAAACTTGCTATTACCCTAATAACCAGTCGATAGGTGTATAGTATTATATTTTAACTTCAAGTTCCGCTTAATCGATGATGTCCTCTTACCAAATAATTCAAAGTTCGATGGTTTGTTGAACACATATTTTCGATCGAACGAACTTAAAATGAAGGATATCACAGTAAAGTCTGCCTCATATCTTGAGCTATATCAAGAAATTGACATTGAGGGTCTGATGATAACAAAACTTAACGAAAAAGGAGATGATTTCAGCTTTTCAATTGAAAACTTTCAATTTGTATGGAACAATATTGCAGGTGACCCTGTATATAGAGTATATGTCTCTCAGTTGAAACGATATTCCAACGCTTGCGTTTCCTCACATGATTTCCTTGATAGAGAGTCTCTGCTTACTAGGAAGCTATTGAACCAAGGGTTCCTAGTGGAAGAATTCGAAAGTTTTACGGCCGCCATCATGAGTAAGTTGAATGATATGGAATATCTGTGTCAAAAATGACCACAGATATGTTCCAATTATTGTGGCCACAATCCTCTTCCTCTAAATCACGAAATTGGTACAAGAGCAACACTAGACACATTTCATGTAAACTACAAATTCCGTGATGAGTTTCATTTGGTGATGTCACGATCGAGAAAATGAGGAAGGAACTGTGGCTAATGTCCACACGTGTAAAAGGATCTCTTTAACCTTTCAAATCACCTTAAATAACCCTTGTTTTTTATGGGCCTTATTGGTCAGTCTTGATATGTTATGTAGTGTATTGTAGACTGTTTGCCTTTTCGTCGTTTTCATTTTTTTCATGATGTTGTCGGTTTATCTTCTACTTATGTAATTTGATTGTCCCTTTTGTAACTTCCATCTCTTCAAATATTTGGGCCTATGTAATAAGTCGTTCTTATGACGTTTGCATTAATCATCACATGAAATGTTAAAAAGAAAGATGATCTTAATATCATATCAAGCAGATTGCAAATTTTGAGAATCGTGACTGCTTCCAACAAATGTTGTTTAAAAAGCTCTTGAAATGCACCAAACTCGAGGTCAATCGGAGTAAACGACGTCACCGAACAATCAGTTTTTACTGTGACGTAATAACATAAGCATTGTGACATAGGAAATTTACGGGAAAATGCACGAATTCGAAAGTCGTCTGTATGAAAACCATAGATGTTTGTTCTCAAAGTACAAGTATTTTTTTTAGTATAGATATGTCGCTGGTTATTCTCAAATTCATACCTGTTTTGATTCGAGCGCCACTGATGGCTCTTGTGTAGACGAAACGCGAATCTGGTGTACTTATATTATAAGTCTTGGTATCTTTGATGAGTTTTCAGCTTTGAACAAATAAATATAAGGCAGTAATTTTATAATTTGAATTCAGGGATACATATTTTTGAGGATTATGATTTTGTTGATTTGTTATATCAGTTCGCTTATTTGTAGATCAACACTCGTTGTTTATCATTCCAGGACAACATGTGATACATGAAAGCTGCTACCTGAAATAAAAGATTGTAATGTGTTAATTAAAGGGCTATAGATAATTGGTTTCAAAATGAAAGATACTAAGGGAGTTACTAAACCAAAGTTAAAAATGAAAAGAGACCGTATAATTTATATGCTTAGAATAATAAAAAGTGAGCAAAACTTCCTAGAATCAAAATCAAATGGTTCTGGAACAAAACTTTGAAGTTTTATATATGTAATATTGTTTATATTGTTTAATTTATTTACAACTTTTTTTAGATTTGGGATAGTATAGAGCTTTATATATATGGAGACCAATGGGGACATTCAAAACACATAAATTTGAAACTTGTATATGAGCAGTCGCAGTTTTCTACCGTAATTTGGATAAATGGTTTCCGTGAAATCCATGGCGTCCAAACCAGAGCCGTGTAAATGCACAGTAGCAGTTTTCCCTTATCATTATATCGATAAATGGTCGCTGTACAAACAGCCTTGAAGATGCACTTATTTATGTTTTTCTTTCTAAATATAGATAAATGATTTCTTTACAAACCTGAACCTCGAGATGCACTTCTTTATGTTTTTCTTCCTAAATATAGATAAATGATTTCTTTACAAACCTGAGCCTTGTAAATGCACAGTAGCAGTTTTTCCACCTTGATCTAGATTTATAGTTTCGGTATGTATGACGTTGCCATTGTGTTTTATCAACAAATGATGTTCACCAATCTTTCATGAAATAGTTTCATCCATTTGAGGCCAGCTGTATTTGGCTAAAAATAGTAACGAGAAAGCATTGTTATCGAAAACATATGAGTTCAGATGTGAAATACTAGTATCCGAATGTTTCTCTTATAAACTTCATACATAAAAGATTTCAACTTCTATACCATGAAAAAGATATTTTTCATATGGTTTCTTTATCAATACATGGTAATTTATCATATGAATGTATTTTTAATTTACCGTAATATTGTCTCCTGTTGCTAAAGCGTTCATTTGTTTATTAATAGCACCATCCCAAAATCCCCAAAGGAGGACTCCTTCAACTGCAGGATGGCTAAAGTACAATGTCATTACATCATCTAGCGCTGTAGCTTTATCAACGGCATTAGACTCTAAAATACTTAGTTCAGTAATCCATATCGGAAGTTCACTCTGGGAAATTTTATCTCATCTATACTAAATAAAAATAAAACAGTTCATTAGCAGTAGAATTATTATGGCGTAACCATAATTTAGAAAAAAACAAAGCTACTTTGTAAAGCTAGTATCCATAGAAATAAATAAGGAGACATGTTTTTTTGTGTCACTTCTCTGTCTTCTAGATCAAACCAATCAATACGGATTTATACATACAGTAGTTTGTTATTCTCCCTAATGATTATTCATTTTGGATTAGCTGAGGAATGATTCTGAAAGCAAAATGATTCCAAGATGTTCGTTCCGTCATTACAATCGCTATCGGATTTTATGGCTACTTCTTCTGCTAGACTTCCAAATATATATCGACTATAACAAACTCGTCCTATAACAAAATAAATCTACAAATAAATTTAGAGTAGATTGTGAAAACAATATTATTTAGTTTATTTGAGGAGAATACATGAAATTGAATCAATTTTGATTACTTATGGATTTCGTATATGTCACATTTAGGAGAATTTGTTTACTTTTATTGATATATCTAAGGTGTACTTAGATTGTTGAAAGCACATATGAAACATGTGGTAAGAAACCTGTTTGCTGTAACAAATATTACGTTAAACTTATTATAAGAAATATATATAACAAATGTTTGCTTCAATATAACTCTGTATAAACAAAGGCTAATGGTTGAAAGAAAGCATCTGTTTAATGTGGACATTGAAATATAATTAACCTATATTCTATCTATTAATCCATTACTGAATGAGCATAGTAATTACTATTTAACACACCTATTGCAGAAGGTTAAAAAAAAATGAACTAAGAAACTTGAATGACAAGTATACACTTCATACTATTGCTGCACTTGCTTCAGAAACTTACAGAATAACTAGTGGCAAACATGCATCCCAACAAAACTAGATACAAAATTAGGTTGAATGTCCAATTTCTCTCTTTCAACTGAAATTAACACTCTGACGTTCGTCTTAGGATAAAGTTTGTTTAAAAGAGTTCTGATCTTATTGTTAATGTATGCCAGTGTATAACGCAAATTACTGAAGATCGCAACACCGTTTTGTTTCCGCTTATAGTTGATGTGTTTCCCTCAGTTTTGGTTTGTGACCCGGATTTGTTTCAGTTAAATCGATTTATGACTATTGAACAGGGTATACTACTATTGCCTTTATGTAGACGAGAAGCTTAAAAAGTGATTCACATTTTTTGTAAAATATTTGATCTAAAATAATACGACATTGTCAAGTTTAATAAAAAGCTGAAATGTTTGGTTCTGGTAGATTGATATTCTATACATGGACCTCTATATGTCTTGTGATAGTTTGCATAACTAGATTGCTGTCTCATAAGGGTATTTCCCCACAACTTCTTAATTCATAGTTATGATTTACCTTAAGAACGTCCATATCTAATTGGCTAGTTTTAAAATGACTCTGCACTCCCATCCCGTAGATTGGAACACCACTGTCTTTGAATTTTCTTCCTTGAATTTTGTAAGCCTGTTAAAATAGATAACAAAGTTTACTAAAATAAATTGAAACTGATCCATTGGGTCCTTCATCTTTCGTCCTTTTATCAAAATAATAAAAACTATTTGGCACGTTGAAAAGCATATCAAACATAATTTTCAATAACAAAGGGATTTAAAAATTCTTTTTCATCTCGATTAGTATAAACAGTTTCTTTTCATTTAAATCAAGTGTTGTCATAAATTTTGTATATGATATATAATGAGTCCATCTGAAATGTGTATTTTTATATTCTTTTTCCTTGATTTAGATATAATATACGATTAAAAGATATACGGACATATTAGTTAAAAAGATATATTTAAAAATGTCCAAAACAAATAACGTTCGGAATCAACATAACTATATTCCACATAAGATTACTCTACAAACCGTTGTAGAAAGAGGGGAATTCACAACGCCAAAGTCATTCAGAAACAGCTTAACACTTGGTTCTAATGAATTTATCCAGTAAAACATTTCCCTGGTGATGTTTGAATGTCCAGTTTCTTGTTCAAAGTAATCTCCGTGTAAATTTTCGTTATTCACATCCCAATGTTCTTTTATGAAATTTCTTTGGAATCAAAAGTAAATTGCGTTAATCGAAGATTGATTTACAATAATAAGATCCAGACAAAATAGTCTGGCAATAATAAGAAAAAAGTAAAATAACAAAAATACCGAACTCCAAGGGAAATTCAAAACGGAAAGTCCTTTATAAAATTGCAAAATCAAACACTCAAACACATCAAACGAATGTTCCTGACTTGGTACAGGCATTTCCTTATGTAGAAAATGGTGGATTGAACCTGATAATGAATAATTATTTCAACGTTTGTAAGGATTCAAATGTTAAGGCAATATGTCGTCAATAGTTATGTTACAGGAGAACAGTTAGCTTCAAACATAGATTTATTCGGGGGAAATATTGCTCAGTTTCTCATCTAATAATTTGCCGTAATAAGGTAAATCTGTTAAGTTTGCAAATACATCAAAAGTACCAACTTACAGTCCATATGTTTCAGATATCATGTCATTAACTCTTATGTGCATTTGTTGCAATATATCAGCAGGTGACATATCATCTAGCCATCTGGGAGAATGCCCAGTGACACCCCAAAACATGTTATGGCCCCTAACTTTCATACTATAAATAAACAAATTGTTAAAATATATTACAAACATGAACAGTAACGAATATTATAAGATTCTTAAACAAGTCGTCTATTCCGATAACGGAGTATTCTTTTCAATTTAAGTTTAAATCCAATTCAAATAAAAAGCGTCTAAAAAGTTATTGCAATACGAGTTACGATAGTTTTGAAAAGAATAAACAAAGTATGGTTACTAAATAGTTAGCTTATATATAAATTTTTGAGGACGAAATTATAAAATATTGAAAATTTTGTTTATTCTGTTGTGAATTTTTATGAACAGTCTAGAAAAATAGATAATCATAAAACTAAAAAAGCATAAATGCTTTGAAATATTGAGTTAAATTTGATTTGTTCAAATTTCCATAAACACAGGTTAACCCGACAGCATAAATAAAGGCAATAGTAGTATACCCTGTTCAATAGTCATAAATCGATTTAACTGAAACAGATCCGGGTCACAAACCAAAATTGAGGGAGACATCAACTATAAAGGGAAACAAAACGGTACAACAGAAACACTGAACTGCTACAAAAACAAACATATGTAATAACATTCAAAATTCCTATTTTTTTTAAAATGAAGGTACACTTGAATTACAGTCGGAGGAGTAGTAGCTTCTTTTGCGTTCCGTGGAAATAAAAATAAAACCCCTTCAGTGGAAATTTGTCAGCTTATTGTTGTCTTCTAAGTTAATAAAAATACTGGTAACATCCAAAATACAACCAAGTTATCAGCCAGTCAAATCATTTATGAATAAAACTTTCAATATTTTTTGCAACCGCATCTTTGATAATTATTTAGTAAAGCCTCACATTCTACCTGTTTCTAAGCCTTGTACAAATAAAATTCATATTTCGAGACAATGTATGGTTATTCTATATTTATCGCTTTATTAAGAGTGGACAGCATCAGGTGAACATTATTTTCTTTACGATACAAATTTTGGAAAACGTTAAGACGCATTTAATACATAAGAATACCATATATTTCTTATATTTTCATTGGTGTTATCTAAAGTTTATAAATCCATGTTGGTACTATCAAAGATTTCATTGACCAAAAAAAATTGGTCAAACGTTTTAGAACGTTTTTACAGTCACAACAAAGCAAATTTTTATCGAAAATGTTTAAACGTACTTTGATATATACAGTTTCATCCTATAATTTCTTTGGATGTCATGGTTTTGGTTGTGGCGGTTCCTGAAGTTATCATCAGCACAGTTGTTAGTGCTTCAGTATTGACATGATTTATGAATTTACGTTGGTGAATTTAGAAATATTTGGGAAACTAAGGTTTAAACTCTATCATGCAAAGTTGGATTTGGTTATTTATCTCATGTCTCTTTTGGTCTCAAGCTCCTAACGAATTAATGTAGTTCAATATTTCTTTGGCAAAATTTAAAAAGCGTTATTTTTATTTGTAAGCATCGGATCGATACTGCTGATGGTGGAATGTTAGTCTCCGTGGGTATCATCAGCTCAGTAGGCAGGGTATCAAACTGACAATTTATATAAACCTTTCTAAAACTAGCCGTGGATAAAATTAGAATTATTGAGAAAATGAGGTTCCAGCTCCCTTTGGCAAAGTTGAAAGCTTTTAATGGATTTGATTTGTTATATATGAAAGATAGCAAAGTTAGCTAGGTTAACACAATATAACAAAAGAAAAAAAAATTCAAGTAATATCAGATGCTTCCGAAGGGTACAATGCATATCACGCTCAATATATTGGCAAACTGTTAACCGGAACAATTATGAACCATATTGGCAAATCAAAATTATTTCAAGATATTTTCCTCTCAAAATTTCGAGTTACTCGATCGTGAAATAACAGGATGGATCATTATTGAGAATTGGTCGTGAGTTGCATTTATATTTATATATATTCCTCCCTTAGGAAATTTTGATCATTTATCGAACCAAAATACACAACAAAAAAAGTAGGCGATTATTTCTTTTATTTGTTTAGTATATACAGTGGTTGCTATAGACAACTATCCCTTAATATTTTTTAAAAATTGAATGTTACACTTTAACCCATAACATAATTGTACATACAGATAAAAAAAAAATAGCCATACTGTTTCAAAAGAAGTGATACGGAGAGTTTTTAACTTTTTTAATGTGATCATCAGGTGCATTGTATTATTTTTAAGATTCTGCAACAAAATACAGGTTGAACATTCGACTTTGACAGCCAAGAAGCGTTGCTAGAGTAACCTAAATTATATGCAAAACAAACAATAGAGGGAATCCTGATAAGAAGTTGAGGGTCCTGAATATCGTATCAACTACGAAAAGAAAAAAAACCCAAAATAAGCATATTCAAATTTTACAGCAAATTAAAAAAAAACAGGTTAATTTCTATTGGTCTACTCTAAAATACGCACGAAATGCTGAAACATTATACCGAGTCCATGCATTGCTCATTGCTGTTTTTTGACATTTTGTATTTTGGATATTATAGAATATTATAAATACAATATGTAAATCTAAATCAAATCGATGAAAATAAATCTGACAGCCAATGGCCCTTTAACAATGTTATCCTTTCTATGCAAGTTCGCATCATTGAAAACATATACCACATGACTAACAATCATCATCTTGTAATACCCCTCCTTAGACAAAAAGAAGACTACTGGATTCGACAATTGGGAACTGCGACAGCATATGGTTGCAATGACAAAATTGATAGTATAGGTTTTCTAGTCCTTCCTGTAGCTCGGTGAATGTGATGAACATTTTCAACTCTACTCCTCGACGTAGACGCAGTCATGGTCATCGTCATGATACATCGCATACTCTCGAAATGTCTCTATTAATGACCTGCTGCCATTAATACAAAAGCCGTTAGGTATTCATCACATTCGCACGAAACTTTATTCATTACTCCTTTCTCTGTATAACGCATGTTTGGAAACCACTGTTACAAACCCTTATTTAAACCGATACAGACTAAAAGCTATCATCTCGGATATTGCAAGTCACAGACATTTCAAACCAGTTCGCATTGGAAAAGATGAAAAGGAGAAAAGATCCTTTCTAAAATTTCCTTTGACAACAAAGGTATCGATGCCATCAACTTGGTCAATATCCTTCATCATAAATCGGTTCACTCGAAAATAGCTCCCTATTTTAAAGATCAGTCTGTACCTATCATTTCTTATAACTATACCAAACCAATTGCAACTAAAATTTTCGATTACAAACACGTGTTGCAGGATCTCAATATTGACGACTTTAAGTCTAAACCTCCTGATTGAACCTGTGCTAGTTCTCCATTCATATATAATCCGGCTGGCCACGTTATTACTGGTGACATTAACATAGTCAATAACACTTTCCTGCAAAATGTGTTATCCAAAGGCCCGAAATATCGTGAGCCTAAATCCATCAATTGGAAAAAAAGTAAAATAAGAAAAATACCGAACTCCAAGGAAAACTCAAAACGGAAAGTTCTTTATCAAATCGCAAAATCAAAAGCTCAAACATACCAAACGAATGGAAAACAACTGTCATTTTCCTGACTTGTATGACAGTCTCAAAGAATGGAAACACAATTCAAAATACTGATGGATTCAGTCGAGGTTAAACGCAAGAACGAAGACGTAAATACTCTTTCCAATGGCTTAAGGCTGTGAGGTCGTTGATACAAATCAGAATTAAAACAATGAATGGGTCTATGAATACCCATGCTACATCAATCTTTAAAGACCCAAATGTTGCAAAACACCTGTCCTACCTCTATGACAATTATGTTGTTTTCCCCGCAGATAAAGCTCTAAATAACATCCTTTTTGTGTGTAGATAACATTACATAATCTGCTTGATAAATGAATAAGGTATTGACAATTCACTTTGAAACTCAATATATTCCACCACGACACTTACCAAGGAGGAAATCCTGGATAATCATAGGTCAATTCTATGTTCGCTTGGAATTTCAACCAATAATAAAGAACTATATCTTCCTTCGCTGTATTGGATATCTGAACTACATAAGTGTCCTTACAAACAACGTTATATTGATGGGTCTGTGTACCGTGAAACCTCTTTCTAAGTTATAAGACCTTTTAGAGTACATACAATCTACGACTCTTTTTGACTTTTCTACACTTTACACAAGTTTTCCCATTTTAAACTTAAAGACAAATTGAAATAGTTGGTGCTGCTTTCTTTGATAAAAAAGAATGGCCAACGTAGATACAAGTATCTTGTCTTAGGGAGGGATAAGTCGTACTTTGTAAAAAATCACTCTGATTCAAACAAAAACAATTCTCTGAAACTGATTGACAACATATTTGTTACGTTTGGAGGACGTATTTTTCAACAAAGAATCGGCACTCCTATGGGAACCAACTGTGCTCCTTTTTTTGCCGACTTGTTCCTTTTTTCATATGAGGCTGACTTTATACAGGAACTTCTTAGGAAGAAAGAAAAGAAGTTAGCAGTATCCTTTAACTTTACTTTTCACTATAAAGATGATGTTCTTTCACTAAATAATTCAAAATTTGGCGACTATGTTGAACGCATCTATCCCATCGAACTTGAGATAAAGGATATAACAGATACAGTTTAGTCTTCCTCATATCTTGACTTACATCTAGAAATTGACAATTAGAGTCGATTGAAAACAAAACTATACGACAAAAGAGCCGATGATTTCAGCTTCCCAATTGTGAACTCTCCATTTTCATGTAGCAACATTCCAACAGCGCCCGCATACTGAGTATATATCTCCTAGTTGATACGATATTCCTGGGCTTGTATTTCCTATCATTATTTCCTTGGTTGCTGCTCATAAGGAAGCTACTAAACCAAGAGTTCCAAGTTGAAATCATCCCTTCGTCAATTTATGGACGCAATCACGGGTTGGTTGACCGTTATGGAATATCCGTTTCACAGATGACAACGGATATGTTCCAATTGTTCGGATGTGACCTGCCGAATAAGACTTATCACCGGGTTTGCATTATCATGAGCAACACGACTGGTGCAATATGTGAAGCAGGATTTGCTTACCCTTCCGGAGCACCTGAGATCCTCCAGTTTTTGGTGGGGTTCTTGTTGCTTAGTCTTTATATTGTATTTTATGTACTATTGTTTGTCTGTTTGTCTGTTTCTTTTTTTTTGCCATGGCGTTTGTCAAGTTTATTTCCTACTTATGAGTTCGAATGTCCCTTTGATATCTTTCGCCTCTCTTTTACTATGAGTTATAAAGATACAAAACATCAATGTTTTAAACCTTTCTATGTTTTGCTAAATTTGCCATATATATGAGGAGACATTTGGAAAATGAAATTTACCCATTGGCCTTCAAAACGTAGACAGCATCAACACCTTTGGCATAATTAACGTTACCCTAGAATATAAAGAGTTCGCATTGTAAAAGTGTAAAAAGTATTGTCTGCACATACATGCAAAATTCTAAATAAGTACTAGTATCTGGTAATCAACTATATGAAAATTATGTTTGCAAATGATCTGTTCAGGGGTATAACTGAAGTTTTTTTTACATTTTAATGTCGAAATGAAATTGATTTGCTAGATTTTTTAATAGTATGACAGAAAAAAAATATATTATATATAGTTCTAACTTATTTTATAAATACACAAAACGGTTGCCTATTATTGCTTACATCCACTCTATTTGAACTTTGGTGGATAATTTAGCAATGATATCAAATTTACTTATTTTTATAAAGCACTGCGATTAGTTATAGAATGGCAAAAAACGAGATAACATAGATAACTAGTTCTAACGCACACTAACAAATAAGAATATTTGGTAAGATTTCCAGAGACAATTATCCACCAGAGACCGAATTATGTGGATATAAGACTGTACAGTTAATTAATCTTTTTTATCACATCTATATCATTTCTGATATTAAAAAAACGTATGGAGACCAATTTTTGTGAAAGCGTTTTAATAAAGCTTCTCGTATCTCTTATTTGAACATTGAGTTTTAATTTGATTTACATGAGTTTGCCTTTCCGTGTCCAATCCTTAAAAAATGTGAGAATTTTCCCTTTATTGTAGTTTTAGAACAAACTGGGTGATCTTAGCTTTTCATATAAATTATATTTTGGCAAAGCGCAAACAAATCTAAAATGTTTTATTTTTACTCCATACTTTATGAACTCTAACATGAGTAACATGACATGTTTGAAGGAGGAACTGCTTGCGCTAAGTTTGGCTTTAGTACAAATTGAGGGTCATGATTCTCATATTAGATTTTCATTGTAATTTTTTTTCAGAAAAATCTGTCACATTTGTTCAGTCCCTCCGATTTTATTAACAAACATCCCAAAATTTTCAGATAATCTTTACAAATCCTTGAGTTATAAATGAATTGAAACAAAGACGTGATATGAATAAATAAGCTGAAATTAGATTATAGTTTCACATCAAACTTGTATAGATCATGAAGAAAATTCAGTAATCTTAAATATTTTTTTAAAACTTCATTCAAAGTCAATTTGAACAGACAATAAATATGACAAGTCGTAAAATAATAATTTTACATGTACAAGGACACCTTGAAGATGATTCTGAAGTAAGCCACATGAAGAAAATAAACCCAACATAGATCGTTTGATACTAACCATTGTCCATTCCATGAGTTTCCATTTCAATGCATTCTCTGTTACAGCCCATTCAAAGTTGTTGTACAAAAAGTCTTGGTACGCCAAAAACGCACTGTTTGAAACCAGCGAAGCTTTTATAGCCGTCCCAAAAGCAAACTTACTCTTTGTCTGTTTTATCTTTCAACATCATAAAAAGAACTTTAATTAGTGTTTAATCAGACAGCAACATAATGTTATGCATATTTTCTAAGATAAATGATAATAAAAAAAACTATATAAAAGGACGGTTGTACCGTAAATTTGAAAGAACAGTATTTATCTCTTAGTAAAAATTAAAGATTTTTATGACAATGTTTCAAAACACTGTTACCAAGCTTGCATATTTTATTGAAATTGTTGAATATTGGGAGATTTTGAATAATCATAACTAAATCAATAATACCTGGACCGTTAGGCCACTTGCGCTTGAAGGTTCACTGAATGCAAGGCTGCAATATGATAATAAAAAAGAAAGTTAAAAACGTATTTGTTTAAAAATTTACTGATGTTATGGATAAAAGAAATTGTCTTAGAACTGGATGACCAGAGTCGAGAAAGGTTCTAGCTATCTGCAAGTAGGGAATCCAGGCAACAACATTTTATAAGGTTAATTTGTGTGCACCATTGAAATTTTTAATGATATATATACTTTAATGATATAATTGGGGAATAAACGTCCTGCCTCGTAGGGCTTCACATTATAGGTTCGGGTGCCCGAAATGAACTGTGTATTGAGTATTTCTTTAGTTTTTATGCCTCTTTTTAGAAGTGTTATTTCCATTAATCCAGGTTGAACTTTAAGAATAAAATGCTTTCTGGTGTTTACTCTCTTACCAAAAGATCTTGGATAACTTGCAAATGGATATAACTGTCATGTTAGTGGCAGTTTCAGTTCGGAATAATAATTTTTTTTTCAACCGAACAGTATCATTTGTAAATCAATTTGATCTTTTTGCAGTCTTCGATCTTTAGATACCAGAATAGTCGTATAATCTGTATTTTACCGATTGTGTCCTATTCCAGATTGTGACATTTTGGCTGAGTGTGATTTTGTATGGGGGTGATGCATGCATAACAAGAGACGCTTCCGGTCTCGCTTATTGTGGAGTTAATGCGAATCCCTGAATTTTGTTCGTTACATTGGTTTGTCTTCTTAATCGATTTATGAGATTTGAACATCTATAAACTACTATTGCCTATATTTGCCAATTGCGTTTCATTTAGGAAATGTATTTCTTTTAATATATCTTAACAGTATTGCACACACCGAAATCGTCTGTTATTACAGTGTAATTTCCAGAATAAAGATGATTATTATTGAATTATTTACATAAAGTGTGGAATGTTTACCTTATGGTTAGCGATCCCTTTCGAATGTTATTTATTCTTTCGTTTGCCTTAGTTTTCCAGTTAATGTCATGATAAATGTAACGGCAGCTTGAATAATCCAGGAGATAATTCACTGAAGGGTCGTCCACTCGATTTGAGATTTTAACACGTCTAGTTCCTGTTACATATGTATATACATATTCATAAGTAAATGAACTCTATAACCGTTCACAGTTATTATTTATATAAAGACTGGACTGACCCATTCCCCCTTTTTGGTTAACCTTCTTCGTCATTTTTATTCCATGTAAATAATGACAGTTAAACAAATAACAAGCGTTAAATCTATATTAATGTTCAAATAAAAAAATGTGGCTGTGGTTTATGACCCTTTGAATCAATTTAGGAGAAAGTATTTGATTTTATTCAAGGAAATGATGCTCATTGCAAAATTAGTCATATGCAACATGCAATATAAACCAAAAGATACTTAATATTTTCAACAAAGTCGCATATATGACGATATGAAAATAAAAACGTTTCTACGATTTTTTACACTGATATTACATTGTGTCAGACAATATGCTTTTAACAAAACTGAGGCAGATCATAAGGGACATTACCTGCAGGAATCAGTAAATCTTCACCGATTTCTGTCCATCCATATTGTGGTTGAAAATATTTGTTTAAACCAATAACTTTATAGTTGGTTTTGCCTTAAAGTTAAAATTTGATTTTGTAAAACATCAAATGACAATTTTTCATGCATATACAGTTGACTTGCACTGCATGTATTAAAGCTGATATGCCGTCTGTAATCTCTATAGTAATTATGATTAAAGTACTAACATTCCTGTTGAAGTTATGTCAATTTCAATATTTTAGCGGATAACGGTAGCTGTTCGGGTCCAGATGAATTTATTATGCCTGTTTATTTCTAGATAAAAAAAAACTTACACTTACTTTGTTAAGATAAGCACTTATTTACATGAAAGTACTGCGAGAAAAGTTCATATGGTACACTCAGTCCCTTCCAAAGTTTATGATCTTCTAAGTGAACATCCCCGACCCCAACAAAAATACAGACCAAAAACAATGAATCATGTGTGTAAGATACTGTGAAAATTCTACAAATTTCTTTTAAGCGGCTTAAGAACAGATCCGAATGCAAAATTGCGACAGAAGGATAAACGAACGAACGAACAAACGAACGGAAAGAAGGACTACGGAATCCCCCCTCACTATATACCACCGCTTTAGAAAACGGGACTATAAAACTAGCTGTTGACCATCTAAAAAAATTGTAAACGTACATCTTTAGAATGTCAAAATAATGAAGTGAAATTTTCAATGCTCACACGGAAATAACAAATTCAAAACATCGCGAATTCAGATTCAGTCTGCTCAAAAACTACCATGTTTTAAATTACATTGGCAAATTATATATATATATTTATTTTTATTCCGGAACTATCCTGAACTGATCGACAGATTTTTGAAACGTTCACAGAATCTTACTCAACATGCTGAACTTAGATTGATGTGTGGGTTTACTTGGGATGACATGGACTTCAACATACATGCACACTACAGTTCATATTTGTATCCGCTTCTCCCCATAAAACCCTTATTTAATGACACTTTCGCAGAATATTTTGAATATAATGCAATTATGTACCTTTTAATTTTATAGTTTTTAGGTCTGAAGTATTTTTTGAGATTCTCTTAGCAAGTCATGGACTTTGCAAGGGACGGGTATAATTGTGAGAAATTTGCTCGCAAAATCTTTAGTTTTCAACCTATTATGAAAGAAGAATAATACACTACTGCAATTTGTTGTATTTAGCGTCGTGCATCTAATCGTTCAAAATTTCATATAAATTCTGTGTACTTTTCATAGATTTCAAACTTTAATTTGTAAAAGGAAAACTGGAAACATTACAAAATAAAGATTTAAAGGATTCATTCTAAACTTGTTTGCTTTGTTAACTATACATTTATTTAAAATTCGTTCAATTGAATATTATTCCGACATAGCAAGTTCATACATTCTTAAAAGATGAGAAGTATGTAAAAAGCATACGAATATCGCTATCGAAGTCCGGAAAATTTGTTTTTTGAACAATGAAAAAATAAGGAAAAGGCAAAAGAGCAAATTGATGATTAATACTTTCGAAATCAAAACTTACCATTTGCAGAAAAAATACTCATCATTGTTACCTTAACCGACATTTTACCATGTGGCAAATTTAAAAGCTTGATGAAGGCCCTGCATTTTAAATTTTTTCCTCCCTGTACTTTGAAGGACTGTGTCAATCCTGAATAAATTCGAAGTCTGTAACGTAAATAATTAGCTATTACATAAATATCAAGTATATTGTTTTTGATTTTGTTGAACAGACACTTAGACTAACCATAGTGAAACTAGTGCTTATTATTACTGTAACCAAAATTTGCATACATATATTTGATTTAACGGCATATGTGTATAGTCCTATACAGTATTTGAAGAAGGTAAAGTTTACTATTAGTTCTTGAGGATAAATTATTTGTACTATTAGAACGCGAACAACTACAAAATGTTAATCAAGATTTTTATTAACGGATCACTTTGACAAATTGCTATCGTAAAATGTGTTTATAACAGTTTTAGTTCAAGAAAGGAACAGCAGCCATTTTGTCAAACAGCTGTACAGAAAGCAGTAAACATTCTAAAAAAAAAATATACAAATGATCCTTTCATTTAGAGACTAACATGTCTTTGTCATAAGTATACCTATTTGTCACCTCCACGCTTCTATCACCATGATAGCTGGTATCTACAACTGATGCTAGACAACTTTTGCACACCCAAGGAGCAATTTCATGTCGACGCTCAAAGTCAGAATTTCGCAATAGGTCTGCTGCCCAGAGAATATTAACATTCAGGAATATTAGGAAACCAATATTAATAAAGATCATCTTGTCCGCTAGGTTTAATGTACTTGATCTTTATATAGAACGCCGACGATACTGCTTCCTAAATGTCTCACAAGATCTAGTGCCTTTATAATATGAAAAGGTTACCATATAACGATGTTAAATAAAAGAAAAGAATTGCCAAACATTAAATAGTTTAGAAAATAGACTTTTTTGGTCAATTTAAACAATATTTTCATTTACCCGGTTTTTTTGTAGCTTACGTACCAACTGGTACATTGCCTTTTGCAGCTGTTCAATTACTCGTATAACAAAAAACAGTTTGGACTGTGCAGGATTGTATTGACCGTTCGTGTTTTACGACATATGGTCTTATTCGAAAATGGGATGAAAAATATATGGGGATTAAGCACTTAACACCCCGCCTACTTTTTTGTGTTAGTACAAGGTAAGGCTTACTGGACTTTTTGCTGTTCATTGTTGTTTGTATATGTTTGTACGTCTAGTTTTTTTCGGAAGAGTCGGTTGTTTAGCTATGCTTGTGTCTCTGGTATACTGTTCAGTATTTTCGGTGGCGTGTTCTCATTTCACCTTGGCTGTATATTTCAGGCTAAAAAAATACTAAGGCGAAGTAGAAATTGTACTAAGGCGCGATTGGAATTTATTCAAATTAATAAATACATATACTTATAAATGAAAATTAAAGAGTTAAAGGTCAGGCTAGCTGGACTATGTACTGTTAATTATTGTTTGTTTATGTTTGTACGTCTAGTTTTGTCGGAAAAGTTGATTGTTTGCTTTTGCTGTGGTCTCTGGTATACTGTCCAGTTTTTGGGTGGCGTGTTTTCATTTCGCCTTAGCTGTATATTTCATGTAAAAAGTACTGAGACGAAGTGGAAATTGTACTCGAGCGTTAATGGAATTTATTCACATAAAATATTAAAATGAAAAGTGAAAATACAATAGAAAATTATTTGAAGTGAAATTTTTTTTTTAAATTCATTTAAAAGGTTAAATATAATGGGAAATTTGGATGATCAGAAATAATCAAATCTGAGTATTTTTTATTGGTTTTTGAAATGATTTGCCCTACGACTTTTTTTATTCCAAAAAATATACATGTTTATCATAATAAACCTTATCAAACATATGCATTATTGATGTAAATTAACTTGGGCACTAGATTGTGATCATGCTAAATTCCAGTAATTGGCTTGTGTTAACCCAGTTGCAAATATATCATGTTGGAAACTCCCTTCTAAGCTTGTTAATTATCATTAACCGAGAACTATATTGTTTACAATCTATACGTGTATAAAACTCTTGTAGGCAAATTTAGGCATAAGTTTTGAGGATTGTATTCTACGTGGCAGTAAAGTTGTAATTTGTCGGTCAATTCGTACTATTGTATCGACAACCGTGCGTTATGCCTGTAATGAGTTCACCTCAACCTAGTGAGTAGTTTTTTTTAGCCTTAACTAATGAAATAACTACTATCATAAGTGCTATGGCAAATACAATCGCCGATTGATCTGTGTTAAAAGAGAAACGATAACACAGTCGTATAGTACACTGAAGATATTGATAACGGAATCAAGTCCGCAGACAGAATTTTTTAAATGTCTTATGGTTAGATAAGAATTTATTACCAACACGCTACTGTATCATGCCAAATCACTTTATATAATTTATCAATGTATTTTACAGGAGTAACACGACGGGTGTCGCATGTGGAGCAGGATCTGCTTATCCTCCAGGAGCACCTGAGATCCCCCCAGTTTTAGGTGGGATTCGTGTCTCAGCCTTTAGTTTTCTATGTTGTATTTTGAGCTTGTCTTTTTTCGTTTCTTGCCATGATATTTTCGTTTTGTTTTTGATTTATGAGTTTGAATATCCCTTTGGTATATTTTGCCTTTCTTTAAAAGTTTTAACACAAGTTACCATGGTCGTTATTGTTCTTTGTGTTTAGTTTTTTAAAATAGCTCGCAATTTTTTTTTTTTGTAATTTCAATTGAAATTTGATTTATTATAATGTTTCGATGAATATTCATTAGAAAAAAACATTGCAAGTAAGCAGTGTTCGAGAAATTAAAAACGAATGGTTGAAAGAACGAATTACAACCAATTTTTTTTTTAAAGTTGTCACCCTTTTTCAAACCAATATCTTTTATTTCAAATCATCTGGAAACAAAAACATAATTCTTTCAGTCACCTTTTGTTACATTTGTACACATCACATGAAAGGGGAATTAAATATCGGTTGAAATCAAACTGCCTGCCATGGCATTGTCAGTTTGTTTTCAACTTATACGTTTGAATATCCCTTTGATATCCTTCGCCTCTCTTTTACATTCTATATAAAAGTACCGGAATTCATTCCAAAAATAATCTACCCTTAAAATTAGCTCATCAATGTCCTTGCTTTGTTATTTTTTTTTATATTTCTTTATGAGTTTTATTTCTTGAAAAAGAAATAAAATAAAAAGTATAAAAAAATATATGTCACCAGGCTGAATTTGATTGAAACTCTTAAAACGCACCTTGATATATATTTCACTGCATGTCACCTCATTTTTGCGGAAAAAAAATCACTTTCCAGCGTTCGGACAAGTTACCGCAACCTGGTTTAATGTTTCGTTTAAAAACTTCAAAAATCCAAATGAGAACCGTTTAGAACAACGCAGGCAATGCTAATAATAAGGTCCAATATCAACAGCTCTTATAAAATAGAAATATCTGTACTCTTTATCAACATGTCTTTTGAAATTCAATTTACGAAATGTCCTTTTTCTATTGTCAGTAGTCTGCTTAGGCTATATGATAACAACTTAAACAAGTATCTATGAAATTATGTTCATTATCGCGATAACTGTTATCTCCCCTGGAAGTGTATCAACTCAATAAGAGAACACAACCGATAAAGCTAAGTTTAGTTGATGCTTTGACTGTTCACTTAACAATAGGTAATTGTTGAACTAAACGCTATTTGACAAACTTGATGATTTTAGTTTCGATGTAGTGAATTTCACATATTTTCATACTGATATATGTAGATCACTTGTGTATGGTACTAAATACGTATATAAAGAAGTCATGTTATCCGCTGGTAAAAAAAATATGTAGAAAAATAATTACTTCTAAGGCCTCAAATTGAAAGCATTATTAAAATATTTTACGATCGCAATTATGAGTTCGCCGATCATTACTGCATCTGTCACAGATGATCGTAAGCATGTTTTTCTTCAACTCGTTACTAGTAATAAGCGTTAGGCATTAATGTACGGTTGTCAATTAGAAAAGGACCTAACTAGCCTTCATGAACACCTGCCAATACTCTATGATTTGTAATGGTAGTAGGTAAAGGTTAACCTTGAAGTGATGTATGCGTACATACTGTCCATTCATGTAGTTGTGTGTTTGGTTGTTGGCTTTTTCCCTATATAGCGCTTCTGATTTTCCTTTGTACACATAATTTGGTTTCTTGTTAAATCATTATTAAGGTTCATCAATACGATTTGACACAAATTTACAATGAAGGAGAGGCAAAAGATACAAAGGTACATTCAAACTCCTAAGTTGAAAACAAACTGACAAAGCCATGGCAACAAAAACGACCAAAAGACAATCAACAGTCTACAAAACACAACATAGAAAGTTAAAGACTGAGCAACTCGAAGCCCATCAAAAACCGGGTAGGATCTCAGGTACTCCGAAAGGGTAAGCAGATCCTGCTCAACACATGGCACTCATCGTGATGCTTATATAAGGACAAGCCCAGTGATAAGTCTTATTACAGATAAACTTTTATTAAATGCTTGACAACGTGATACCATATTGAATTTGTTAACGGCATATTTATTTTATCATTTGATGGGGAAAATTCGAAAAGAGTATAATATGAGATTGATATAAAAACTGACAGCAAATTTTCCTCCTCGTTTACCTGGCACAAAATCAGTCTAGTGGCAGCAATCAACTAGTATTGACATTTGTCGACATTAAAAAAAACTAACCAATATTATTAGTATTCCAATAAATTATTGTTTGGTAATTTCGTATCTATTTTTGTTGTTAAAGACACTTTTAATGAACTGTATATTAAAAGTTTTCTGTGATTAATAAAATCACTAGAATGCATCGATCTGTTCAGACGTAGTATTTATTTATACATTTTGTTTTAGGTAAAGAAACAGATGTAATTGTGGTCGCTTCAAATTTGAATAATTTGTATGTAATCGACTTCAGAAAACATTTTGTCGAGTCATTTGAACATTCTACAAAGGGTTATACACACTTATGATACGATGCACACTTATGATATGATACGATGCACACGGAAGTAATTAGAAATGTTTTATCGATAACTATAATTGCCTTTTGTGAATTATGATTTTTTTAACACCACCCTTTTTTGTATCGTCGAACATTTTCCTCACTAAATTCCGGGTAAGATGACGCCATTTTGTATTTGTTAACTGCAAATTTATCTTCTAATTGAGTGGACATACTACCAGAAGAAAAGGGTATAAGATCTAAATAAATACTAACAGCAGATTTCCAACAATGTTTATTAGACCAACAAAATATTCGTCATATGCAAAAACCCTTAAGGAAGAGATATGGAGTAAGTTCCTCAGATAAGAGAAACCGAAATACCTATGTTTTATAATCGTAATTTCTAGAGCTTGTTGTCGAGGGATTTTTTTCAAGTTTTTCTTCCAATAAAGCTTAGGTTGGAGAGTTGTCTCATTGGCACTCATACCACATCTTCTTATTTCTAGTAAACAAGTATTCAATGCCATTGTTTTTTATGTTATCGTCTTATTAATGCGTCTTTATTTCAGCTTATATTATTTGACAGAACCAATAGATACTAAACATCTCATCATTCTTGGCTATCCCTTCTTGACTAACTTGATTTTAGTCTTTGAAGATTTCTTTTCCATGACTACTAGTATACTTAAAACACGTTCTGCATTGCCCTTTCATCCATAAAACCCTACCCACAACTGTAAATAGTCGAATGTTTTCTTTAAAACGAAAACTCAATTAGTGATTCACTCTTTCAGCACCCTTGGCTTTGTCATTGCGGCCAGATGTATTGTTTGAGGAAGCCGGAAAACCCGGCGAAAATCATCTTCCATCGGCAGGAAAACTGAGAATCCAAATCAATTAAAACCGTAGTCGAACTTACTTGTCACATGTGGTTTTCGAACTCACAAACTCAATATTGACAGGATAGACACAAACAATCACACAATCAACAATCGAGTTTTCTTTAAAAAGAAGCATTCTACCAGTTCCAGTTGTGGATATTTGCGATTGAAAGGCAATACAGAACGTATAATAAGTAAAGTCATGGAAGATTCGGTTTTTGCCATTGCGTTGTCAGTTTGTTTTCAACTTCGAATCATAGGCAATTAAGATCGAAGACGATCGCAACTACCACGTACAGGGTTCAAATTCACAACCTCAGTATTGACTCGATTTAGACGAGTCTACCGAGGCCTTAATAGCAACAATAGGGAACTCTTCTGTATTATTGACATTTAGACTTGTAAACGAAATAATGTCTTATACTAGATGTGCAGTGCCGGACTTTACATTATTCTTCCTTCTTAAAAGTATATAAAGATTTAAGGAATTCAATATTATAGGATTCATATGGAATTCTTTTGTATCATTGACATTCACAACTTTAAAATAAAGATGATACTAACAGCACAACCAATTTTACATCTTTTTGTAAACATAAACCTAAACAATTGTCTATGATATCAATATCAAAGTTAATAGGAACACTTGTTGAAAGTAAGACTTTAAAAATCTTACCAATATTGCTAGTATTCCAATATTTTGCTTTTAAATTATATAGTATCTTTTTTGTCGTTGTTAAACCATCTGATCACATTTTAAGCAGTATTTGATAAAGAAAATTGATTAAATGTATCAATTTGTTCAGATTTATTGATTTTTGTATGTGAAAACACACCAAAAAAGTTACCAGACTTTTAAGACGCGCGTTGTACTTGTGACAGCTGTAATATTTTTATGAAACTGACATCAGAAAACATATTTTGTCGAATTAAAATACGATACACCAGGAACTCACTTAAAATGTTTCATCCTGCAATCATCCCTCTACTGTACAAATAACAGGTACACAAATACATTTTTGCTTTATTTGTACTTGTACTTGTACAAATAAAGTCTCCTGTTACCCGCTTTCTTGTTGAGCAAGCAGTAATATGAATATTTCTTTCTGGGTAACAGTTCATTTTGGGGTCCTTTTCGCGGTCCGCGTTTAAACTATGTCGATTTCTTTGAAAAAATCAGAGAAAATGATTGGGAATTAAACACCTAAGCTCAAGTGCCGGTGTTGGTTGCAGGATAAAAAACAATATATGTACATTGTCTCGCTTTTCGTCCTGTTTCTCTAAAGCTCGTACAAATAAATTTTACATTTTCCGACAATGTACATATATTGTATATTTATTGATATATATAATATGCTTACTCTGGGTTTTGATTTTTTTTATATCCTACCCTTTTGGTATGGTCTTACCCTTTTTACCCCTATATTCCGGGTAACGTGACGCCATTTTATTTTTGTTAACGGAAAATGTGTCTTCTTATTTGATTGGTAATACTACTAAAAGAGTAGTATATGAGATCGAAATAAAAACTGCCAGCAGATTACAAATCTCGTTTTCCTTGACCAAATTTAGTCTTAACATGCAACAATCCTTTTGCAGTTTGTATCTTGAATCAAGTTGCTTAAATACGGGAAACTTGAATTTTCTTTGTGACTTAATTTTGAAATTTCTAGTTTAATAAAAATGATTAATTACTGAGAAAGAAATTTCCATTCTTGCAAGATTTTACTTTTTCACGGTTTCTTTATTGTTTTTCTGCTCTTAACGAATTTAATTTGTTTAATTGCTACTTAATTTTCGTCATCCTAAGTTTGTCATAACTTTTCTTATTGGATTATCAGTTGATTTCTACTCACTTTCATTTACCTGTTAAATTACATACCTTTTTTCTTCACTCCAAGATGTGTTTTCACACGGTAAACACTTAGTTCTTTTTATATCATTTTTGAATTTTGAGTTGAAGCGTCGATCAACAATTTTGATAGTTTAGAGAACATTTTTTTAAAATTTAGATAGATATTACTTTGTTGAAGCGTCGATCAACAATTTCGATAGCTTAGAGAACATTTTTAACCCGCCCACCCTTGCCCTATTTATAAATGGGTATTACATTACATTTTTCTACTGGTCTTTAGGGTTAATTTTTATGTATTAACAATTTTTGAACTTCTACTTTGGTTATTCTTAAATTTGTTTATCAATTATTATTGAACTATTGTGTTGTGTGAATCCATTTCATTAGCCTTATAAATGTTTTTTTTGTATTAGTTGTTTCATCTTTTTGAAAGTAAGTGTAATTTTCTCGAGCTTTCTCTCGAAGGATTTTATCAATTGTTATTATTTATTGTCCATTGAAACTAAAAAAAAAAAAAACCAGGTATGTATATTCAATGTCATTATTTCTATAGGTACCTTCTTGGTAAACGCACCTTTCCTTTAGCTTATATTAGTATTTGACAAGACTCGTAGATAATGAACATCTAATTATTTTGTTTATCAATTCCTGGCTTATTTGACTTAAATCTGTGAATATATCTCTCGTTCTGTATTGACTTTCTATCAACTTATTCTTCTTTGATCCGATGTAGGAGAATGACAATTATTGAAAGGAAAATGAAAATGAAATTGTCTTCAAACTTTTGGCGTGTTCCTAAATTGGGAATAAATGTTTTCTTTTTTGAGGAAGAACATTAAAAAGCAATTTCGGAAACATAAAAATATGCATATGAAAAAGAAGTATACTTGGAAAAATAGAAAGAAAAAAGAAAGAAATTTACATAAAAGCAAACAAACAAATACCTTAAAGGAGAATGTTCTTTTCTATATGAAGGTTATGCAAACGTATTGATGGAATAGGCCTTCCTTTATATATAAATAAAAGGAGATGAGGGGTATACGTCAACTATTCAGCAATCCAACAAAATTAAAAAAAGACGGTCAAAAAACAAAACATAAATGATGTAATAATATTTTCCTTTTCTTCATGCTTGTAGGAACGAATCTATTCACAAGAGTTAATCTTTCCTACAGAATGTGTTTATTAAAAACTAAAAATCATTACAATAGTAAATCATCAATATTCAAAGTATCTATAGCAGTCGGAAATTGAAATTTGTACTGATGCATTTTGAATGTTATACTATTATGATATGATATAATCTCTGTATAAGAGGAAATAAAGTCAATAATAATAATATGTCGAAATGAAGAATTAAAGAAGAATGCATATCAATAAAAATCAGTTCACAAGAATTATATACCAATAGATTATATGAAAGAAAAGAGGTCGGACCAGGTTTCCGTGAAATTTATTTCACGCTAGTGTCATTTAAAAAAATCATTTTTTTTTCTGATATTTACAGTATGACAGCTGAATGTACGTATACTGATGCTCTAGCAACATTGCGGCGTAACATATAATCAAATTATAAATGCCTGCAGATGACCTAAAACGGAAATTATGTTAGATTTCAGTCAATTTTAATTAATTATCGTCAAAATGAAAAGGAATAACATTCTAAACCAAGGTGCTCCAGACGGGTAAGCAGATCCTGCTCCGCATGTGGCACCCGTCAGGTTGCTCATGTTAGTACAAACCCGGTTTTGGTTTGATAATGTTAAAGGATTCACATGGAAGTCTCCTGTGTTTTTTAAATTCACACTCGTAAACGAAAGTTCGTAACAGCAGCAAAACCAATTTTACATATTTTTTTAAACTGAAATTAAAAAATGTTTCTGGCATCAATATCAAGCAATTACAGTTGCACTTTATATCAACTTTATGATACCTTTTTGGATTGCAATCCACCAGTACTGGCATTAAGACATTAAAAAAACTTACCAAATTGAATATTGATAGAATTCCAATGATTTTTCTTTTGTTATTTTTTGGAATTTCGTATTTATTTCTTTTCGTGGAACAATCTTATCGTATGCTTTATATTAAAATTGATTGAACGCATCAATCTGTTCAGACTAAATATTTATTTATAGATTTTATTATGTAACGAAACAGATGTAATTGTGACAGTAGTAATTTTCAATAATTTTGATGTAAATGACGTAAGAAAAAATATTCATATCGATACAACATTCCCCAAAGGTGATACACAATTATAATGAGTCGCATAAGGAAGTTTTAAAAATGTTTTATCGATTACTCTAATCTGTCTTCACTGATTTTTGATATTTTTTACCTCCACCCCTTTTGATATCGTCTTACCCTTTTCTTCCCTAAATTCCGGGTAACATGACGCCATTTTGATTTTGCCATTTGATAAGGGACTTTCCGTTTTGAATTTTCCTTGGAGTTCGGTATTTTTGTTATTTTACTTTTTTTTGTAAACTGTAAATTTCTCTTCTCGTTTGATTGAACTAATGCCAAATGAGAAGGATATGAGATCTAAATAAATACTGACAGCAGATTCCAAACTATGTTTACCTGGCCCAAAACAAGTTGTCAATCATTAAGCAGGAAGTTACGTGGATTATGTTCCTTCTTAATGTTATTATGACAGCTGCAATCTTGAATAATCTTTATGTAACAGACGACGTCAGAAAACATTTATTTTGCCGATTCAACATTCCACAAAGAGTGACAATCGGGATTATACTTCCTCAAAATTATTGCCTTATTACCCCACATACTTTTTTGCAATCGTATAAATGATAGTCATTGTAGGGATGACGAACTAGCAGTTTAGCTCTTGAAAAACACTAAATTTATCCACATAATTTCATCACGATCCTTACATGGCAGTTGTATTTTTAACGAAAAATGTATCTACTAGCCATTTATTAAGCATCATTTAATGTACTTTTAGGCCCTATGTCAACTTAAAAATAACTAGTGTCTGATGGTGTTAGGGGGAATTTTCGAAAGTTAAAAAAAACACTTAATCAATTCTAATTAAATATTTTGTGGAATGGTAGACTAACGTTTGAGATAAATTAATCTAGATATATAACACACACACAAAAAATTTTTTTTTTTCAAGTTATGCATAAAAAAGATCCACGAGTAAATACACAAATAAGAAGATGACGTATGATTGCCAATGAGACAACTATCCACCAAAGTTCAAAAATAGTAGATGTAAGCAATTATATGCAACCGTACGGCCGTTATGGGCTTTCGATAAAAAATTAGTACGTGTTAGTGAAAGGTGTGTCCGACTTTTCCTTCGTTAGTAAATTAATAAATATGACTTAACATTAATTGAAAAATGAGTGAACGAAAATAAAATAAAGTACAATTTTACGATTTTTCCCACAAAAACTGTTGCCAGTGGCAGAGATGCAAATTAATGTTTAAAAAGATCAATCTTTTATCTTTCTGTGAAAATATTTTCGGCGGAATGTATGCTAATGCACAAAAAAGATCCACATGTAATTTTCATCAACCATTATCGACTGTTTTGTGTTTGTCTTTAATTCAAAATGTCAAACATATCGAAGTTCTATAATTTAAGAATAAATACGTATATAAGATGCAACAAATACTAAATTATGCACCTACTTTAAACTTTTAAAGCCCATAGAAACAGATGTAAACAGAATGTAAACAATTCAACAAAAAACTGAGTTTTGCCATACACTGTGAATTATAACAACACAGGAACAATATGAAAATAAGGAGATGTCGTATGATTGCCAGACAACTATCCACCAAAGTTCAAATGAAGTGGATGTATGTATATATAGGCAACCGTACGGCCTTCAACAATGAGAAAAACCCATACCGTATAGTCGGCTGTTATATGCCCCGACATGAAAAATATGAAACAATTCAATTGAGAAAACTAACGGTCTAATTTATAACAAAACAATTTACGAAAAACAAATATGACAGAGATGAACCAATGACAACCACTTCAAACTACAGGCTCCCGACTTGGGACATGCACATAATGAATGTGGCGGCGTTAAACATGTCTGAAGGCGCCAAACCCATTACCTGGGACAGTGGTGTAACAGTAAAGCATAAGAACAAATTATAAAAAACAGTTGAAAAGGGCTTAACTCTTAATATTTGGAATAAAAGGTTAAAGAGGCAGATACAGTGGTAAATACTTGAATCATTTAAGATAGTTAAAAACAATGCCAGATGTATGACTGAGAAAGATCTATAATTTCAGTATGAAAATAAAATCAAATACAAATTGAAAATACATAAGGATGTAAAATCTTCAGAAAGGTTACACTGCTGCATGTCCAAACTGAGTAGTTGAAAAAATTAAACATGAAAATTTAAGAGAGAAATGAAGAAAAAAAAGTAGTACATGTAGCAAATATTGGATCGTTTAAATTTGTAATTCTAGCTTTTTTGAATATATTGTTAGACTTGTTATTCGAAGATTTAACCATTTCGCCAATTCTTATCATGTATCTAAGATAATCTGTATGAAATGATTAAACTAAGAAAAATCCAAACTACCAAAACGTCTATTTGTTTCTCCTTTAGGTTGCAATTCTGTAAATATAGACAATGCAATTTCCAATAGGAACTCCCTTTGCGGCTGAAACTGTGACACTTTTACTATGAATTTTGGTGAAAAATAATATCCCAGAACGGAAAGTTTATATGCATTACTATTTTATTCAAAGGTCAAAATATAGGGCTGTGCGGCATATTTTCAACATTTATATGCCCTGTACTTCTAAGAGTTTAAACTTGTACTAAAATTCTAAACTACCCTTACCGCCATATTTGGACCTCCTAGGAATTGAAATTTAGGCGCTACCAATTTTTCTATGCTGGTTACATTCCCAAGTGATGTCTCTATGAGATGAAACACAGAGATCATAAATGGGAACCTGTACGTTAACAAATTAACATATCTATGAATATTATATATCTCCCCGAAAGAGGCGTGGTTTAAGAAACAGCTGTATTTACAAAGTGCAACCTTTAAAAGTGGAAGAAAACGATACATTAACTCTTTTACTTTTAAGTCATACATCCGATACACCCTAAGAAGAACCACTATGAAAAAAATATTTAGCAATAGTATTGGTAACCATATTTTAAGAGACCATCCATGTTTTTACAGGTTTGTATTAATGTTAGAACAATTTATCTTTCTTGATTTTGAGTTATCACGTTATAATTTATACATTTTTATAGCTGAAACAACAATTTTTTTATCTAGAGACTTTTTCGGACTTGGCTGATGAAATAATTAAGTCATAGAACCAGATGACCGAAACGGCCCTAAACCTCTACTTTATCTTTATATTTTATTGTTAGTAGGAGCTAAACATGCTTTTCTGTATCAAAATCGTCTACGTGCTGTAAAAATATATATATATGCGTACATACTTTCTGGCATTATGAAAGTAATATAGTGCCTTATTTAATCCTCTTATATAATGTAGTTTCCCTTGGTTGCACTAAACTATATGACAGAATGGTGTGGCAACTAATTTGGCTAATTTTGCAAAACATTACCACGCATATCACAACATGATGAGAAAGCTAATTTATTTAAACTTATTTCAACAAATGATTGTAAATCTGTAGTATTCGCATAAAAGAGGATATCAACATCGGGTGTGCACCACAGAAACTACAGAAAAACACTTTCCTCATTTATGCTTAGAAGGTAGGAATAGTTCTATGTTGAAAAGAAATTAAGATAAGTATATTTTATAATGATGTATATCTGATTCAGAATATGACATGAAATAGTATGTGTGTTGGGAGTTCTTATTCATAATTTTGTTTAATTCTTATCTTGCTTTCCATGGTAAAATTGTTTTACCCCGCATTCCAATGAGTATCGCTGAAAACTTTAGAACAGACGTAGTAACACCATGGTAATTAGGGAAACCCCATAACAGACTCATTCTGGTCTATATTGTTTGGTTCGTCTAATTAAATAGGTCGAATAATTATAACATGTTTTCAACAAACTGAATCTAAAAGTATATTTTGATTAGGAACGCATTAACAGTTTAAAAAAAAAAAAAAAAAAAAAAACACCATGAGCTCCGAAGAACACTTAACTGATTTGAATGAAAATTATAAAACTCATTATAATTCAAATTTACCCTTATTACCTTATTATAAGAAAACAAAAGTGTCTTACATGACAAAATAGTGCGTTTTTGCTAAATGCCCTTAAAAAATTCGGACAAAGTAAAATTAGGTTGAAATCTGGCGAGTGACTCTTTCTGTTATACATTTATCAATATTATTTATAATTGGTCTACGTACATTTAGCAATATACAATTACACTATACAAAATAGTTAAAGTGACTCATTTGTAAATATCTGATATCTTATAATTTAGCTTGTACTTTATTTATAAACCGTTTGAAAAGAAAGCTTTCAATATTTTTTAAGGTACTATTGGATTTCATGACACAATTTCAATTAAATGCGATAATTATTAAAAAATGTGTTTCTATCACAAAATTGAAAAAAATATGTAACTCTTGGGAGCATTATACGAAAAGGCTTTTACAGAACAGCAAGAATCGTTTAAGGTAAAATTTGCCTGAAATAGTTGCAACCTTAGCTTTAGCACAATTATGAAAATTTGAAATATTCCTTCATAATTTCCCCAGTTTGTCATATAATTCTTATCAAATATTTGATTTTTCAGTTGAGCATTTGTGTTATGTAAACTTAACAAAATGTACACTAAAAGTTCCTGAAATGCAGTAATTTTTCATGAGATAATTTCAGTTAAATTTAATTTCACTTGAAAATTTCATTTGTGAATATTTTAATAAAATCTTATTTTTATATGTTTGCAGTGTGATACATTAGTGACTGTTGTCGTGCAACAGACAACCGTGATGATAATATGACTTATCCTGTAGTTAACTGATTGAGCAAATAATTCGGATTGGCGTCCTTACAAAAGACGCCTTTGATTCAAAGGTATGTTTATTACTCATTTACATGACTCTCATGCGAATCATTAAAAAACTCAATTATACATTTATCAATATTATTTATAATTGGTCTACGTACATTTAGCAATATACAATTACACTATACAAAATAGTTAAAGTGACTCATTTGTAAATATCTGATATCTTATAATTTAGCTTGTACTTTATTTATGTAAGCATGATTATTTTTAACATAAAGAAATCAAACTTTCTTAGTATAGTATATCGACTATGCACCTTAATGCAACAGAGGTGTTCAAAGGACATGATGTATATAAATAAATCAAACCCCAAAACAATAAAACCATCAAAGATATCTAGAGGTTCAACCCGTTGTTTTATTCTTTAAAATGCATACATTTATGTATTGCTATACAGTTATTCTGTCGATTCTTTTTCTTATATTTTGGCACACGGTCGTACTTTTATCAGACTATTTATGACGTCTTTAAACTAAATCCGTTGGATGTGTACTGATATCAAAGTCTGGGGGAGAACATGATGTATTTATTAGTTGAGATGGCGTTGAACAACTTTCAGTGGCTGCGAGTACTTTGTGTCTTTTGTTTTTGTGATGTCCCAGGTTGGAGGAGGGGGTCTCTTGGTCGCAACACTTACTTTCTTCCTTCTGCATATGTAAAGGACAACTATGATATTATATAGGTTGAGCGCTTACAAACATGTTTAATCCCGCCGCATTCCTTTTGTGCCTGTCCCAAATCATGCGCCTGTAATTCAGTGGTTGTCGTTGATTGTTGTATGTCATATTAGTTTTGTTTTTCGTTGTTTGGTCATGAATCAGGTCGTTGGTTTTATCGTTTGAATCGTTTCAAATTTTATCATGCCGGGACCTTCAATATGTGACTATACGGTATGATTTTGGCTCATTGTTGAGTCCGTATGTCGACATATAGGTCCTTACATCCACGTGGACCCTGTTGGATAGTTGTTTCGTTGGCAATCATTATGATTATTTTTATAAAGCTACCATTTATTTAAATTATGCTCTCAATTTCAAACATTGGAATTCATTGCTTAATATTTATATTATAAAAAATATGTTTCTCTGTTTATTATTTTATTGATTGACTGAGTATTGCTCGATTATCACCCAGTGTCCAATTTAATGTATATTGAGGACGAGAAAAAAAAATGGCGATTAATACAATTGGTAGGTTCAAGTAGACCGGGATGAAGGATGGGAAAGATTTTTTTTAAAGTCATTAATAAAGTATATAATAAATGGTTTAGGAAATATATGACCTCGTGCAATGAAAAGAATTCAAAATCGGTTAGATGTAGGAGTACAAGTGTTCACATAAAAATAAGGAGATGTGGTATAATTGCCAATGAGACAACTATCCACCACAGACCAAATGACATAGAAGTTAACAACTATAGGTCACTGTACGGCTTTCAACAATGAGTAAAACCCATACCATATAGTCAGCTATAAATGCCCCGAAATGAAAAATTTTAAACAATTCAAACGAGAAAACTAACGGCCTGATTTATGTAAAAAAACAATGAACGAAATACAACTATGATATACAGCAACAAACGACAACCAGTTAATTACAGGCTCATGACTTGGGACAGGCACATACAGAATGTGGTGGGGTTAAACATGCTAGAGGGCGCACAACCCTCCCCTAACCTGAGACAGTGTTGTAACAGTACAATATATGATTAACTATAAAAATCAGTTGAAAAGGTCTTTACTCATCAGATCGACACAAAGCAGAAAAACAAGTAACAAAAAACACAGACCGAACGTGGCAGGGTATTTATACATCCCTAAAACAAAAAAGACACTTAGTACAGATCTGAGAGTACTCGCAGTTACTGTTAAGTCGGGATAACATCGCGATTATATATACTGATCTCGCATCTTTTAAAACAGCCCAAAAGGTTTAAACCAACACCCAACATATACAATTACAAATTTAGCAATATCGGCTTTTGAAAGGAACTTTAAAATTCCAAGATAAAAAGATGATATCTTATTAAATTTAAAATTTGTAAACGTGAAGTCTATTTATTTATTTTATCTTATTAATTAAAAACTTGGAAATCAAAAGACAAAATACAGCGTATATATTTTTTCTTTAAACTGTCACTATTCATATTCGTAACTATGAATACATTATTAGTGTGTTTATAATAAGCATATTTATACTCAATACATAAACCTTCGTTTCAATAAATATTGACAGTGCTATTTGCAGATCAGATTAAAATTCCGGCTGAGGTCAAAATAAGGCATTTAATCATATCCTGTGTGCATTTACAATAAAAGATTTAACACATCGAAGTTGACAGAAGATATTTAAAAAGATATCAAAAATGAAAAATAAACAATTAACGCAGATCACTATATCTTTTTTTAAAAAGCATACATTGTTACTGAATTTAAAATCCGAAGACTTTCATTGAAAGAAAAAAAAAAAAAAAAAAAAAACACTTCATAAACGCATCTTCAGGAACAACAGATGTTCGGGAAAAGACAGATTCTAAGACTGAAATTTGAAACATTACTTATAATTTATGATTTAATAAACGAATGATCTACCGGGATTTGCATGTTTTTTAAGTTGGTTCACTAACTCATAATTTTGGCCCTAAAAATCTGATATTTTGTAACTGCGATGATGTTAGGAAAATTATATGAAGACATATGTTAAAATGTCAAATTGTTCAGTTATAAAAGATTTTTGACCAATTGCGTCATTGGTGATGTATTTCTGACGTCATAAATGTAGGTGAATTTGTGAACGCCTGAATTTTGGCATAATTAGTTGAAATTTATGTCAGTTTTCTGAATAATTAACAGTGGCGCTACTCCTCGTCAACAAATATTTTTGCTGAAATATTTTAAATATATACAATAGTCTTTACTTTTCAACTAAAATTTCAATGAGCGAGGGGTGGCGTTAAAGATGAAATCATGAAATAAGGTAAAAAAAGATAATGAATTTCTTGAAAAATGGACTAAAATGAAATCTATATCACCTATTTTAGGCTAATATATTTATAATATATGAAGCAGATATACATTGTCTCTTATTATACTTTTAAAAATAATACATTTAGCAATACGTACACAGTTAATTTTCTCGAACAATTGAAGTTTTAAAAATGCACTTTTACAGGGCCGTTTATTGGGTTTACTAGCTAGGCCTATTCAGTAAGTGCTTTTGAAAATTGGGTTGTTGCAATGATTTCTGAATGGCACATTTTAAAACACTGGTCTCGGATTTAACGACCCTATTCTGACTAACGTGGATGCGTATGTATATATCCCATACCACCTAGCGGTGACTTGATAAAATATGAATTGTAATGTGTAAGTATTGTTTAGTCAACATACCAGCCATTTTCTCAAGTGTATTCTTTGAAATATCCATAATACCTTCTTTTCCCCTGGTTTCACAATGATATATGTTTTTATTGGTACTAATGCTTCAGTTAATTAAGACGAACAAGTAGGGATACTTAACTTATCAAGTCATTGTATGCAAATTCATGTTATCGTTTTGTGGTAAAATTCGTCTTTACATTTTATGTAATTCAAATATTTCTCCAATTTTGCAGAATTTTATTTTGAAGCTATGCACTTCAGCCAGACATCTTTCTATTCGAAATGATAACATAATTTGGGAGAAACTAATTGTTCAAAATCATTAGTTTTAGTGTTAGAAGATTTTATAGTCTAAAAAAGCGGGTGGCAAACTTCATTAAACCCCATTCATGTTTATGCTGTTCGGTGTAAGCCAAGGCTCCGTGTTGAAGGCCGTACTTTAACCTATAATTGTTTACTTTTTACACATTGTGACTTTGATGGAGAGTTGTCTCATTGGCACTCATACCACATTTTCTTATTTATATTATACCATTGTTTGTTACATGTGTAAACAATATTGATCCAGATGAATAAAATTGAACAAACAGTAATTTTTTTGACGATTAAACTTTTGTCAATGGTAAATCGGCCACATCTTTTTGCATCGAAGAACATTCGGCGAAAATAATATTTCTTTTTATAGACTTTTCTTTAACAAAGTAGAATACCCATATCAGAGACAGACTTACTAAGTTGAAAACTTATGTGTGATTTATTTGTCCTTATGAACAATAGTTATGTCTAAACATGAAGCCGTAAACAAAATAGAACAACCCGTATAGAATAGAAGTCAAAATCAGAACGACACAAATAAAAATATCAAATGAAACACACTCGAGAACACATAAAAAGGTCCGACAACATGAACTTGTCTTAAGCCAATCAGGAGTATAAGTCAAGATATAGAGCACCATCGCTGTTATGTAAGAGATATCCTGCCTCATGTAGGAATTAGAATTGAAATGAATGAAATGAACTAGTTAGTTTTTCTCAATTGAATTGTTTCATATTTTTCATGTCGGGCCTTTCATAGGGTTTTCGCATTGTTGAATGCCGTACGGTTGCCTGTAATTGCTTACATCTACTTCATTTGAACTTTGGTGGAAGTTGTCTACTGGCTTTCATACCACATCTCCTTATTTTCATATTAAAAAAATAAAAGTATTTCAAGTTTGTTTAATCTAATGTACTGCTGATGTTCAAGGGTAATTATTTCATTATACATTCCATAAGTTTTTCTGAGTTTATGTTTTTTATTTCATAAATCAGATTCCGATTTGCATGTTCTCATCATTATAAGGGGGATCACCTTGTGTCCATAACTTAAGTAAAAGAAATCTCAAGATGAGAACTAGTACACCCAACATCATGACAGTGGTTACAAAGCAACTTGTCGAAATCAATTTTATTTTGAACCAGTAGTCCACAGCTTCCACAATAAAGTTCATTATCTTTTGATGCTGATGTAAGTATGTCCTAAACTATTACAATGTCATTATATAAATTACATTGTTTCAACTACAATCGCACGCCAATCTTTATCATAAAGGACAGTTGATTGGACAAAACGGGAACGAATATTGTATTAAAAAGACGCCAAGGTCTAAACTAGCTCTAGCTTATATTAAAGACAATGTAAACAAGCAAGAAGGTCTCCTAGTGTACATGAAGTTTTGTTTGTGGACATATGTTGCTGGTGGATAAAGTCTTGCACCGACTGAAATCAATGTAGGGTTTACAGAGAAATGACGATTTAAGGGTTCGAGTTTTGTATCATTTGAGTAAAAATATTATCTATGTAGAACATTTGCTGTCATTTCGACTTGAGTCAAACTCAATTATGCATATTGTATTGTTTTATAGATTTTGTTTAGTCCCCCCCACCCCCTTTCCACTGAAATCAATTATTCTTCTTGAAGAAATTTTGAATCAATAAAAATATTTTAAAAAACTAACTGAAAAAAAACCATATATTTTGCAGTGCACTATTGTGTTTTAGGGTAATAATTTTCATGCCTGGCAAGGCAATTGTAACTCGCAACACATTCTATATATTCAACAATTCAATCCCTGGGTTGTCATATTTAAATGATTTGGAACAGCCATGAAATAAAATAGATAACGAAGTGTCTATCTACTGAGTGCAGAAAACATAAAATATGCAAATTGATAGATAAACATTTGTTTCCTTTCCATATTCAAAACTTTTCGCATTATTTTAGAATTTTTATAGCTTTTCAGAAAGCTTATTGAATTTTTTAAAACAACCATTTTATGATTTGATATAAGTACAATATGAAATAAGGAGATGTGGTATGATTGCCAATGAGAACTTTCCACCAGGGACCAAATGACGCTCGAGAAATAACGTAGATGTTAAAGCAACTAAAAGTCATCGGCCTTCATTAATAAGCAAACCCCATACCGCAATAAGCAAGCCATAAAAGGCCCAGACATAACAAAATGTAAAACATTCAAAACGAGAAAAAAAAGCGTGAATTATGCACAAAACAACAAACGAATAACAAATATGATTCATAGCAACGAACGACAATCACTAAATTACAATCTCCTGACTTTGGACTTTTTCACATAAATAATGCGAGTCAAGCATATTCGTGTGCGTTATAAATTACACCAAAGGCTTTCTTTATTCAAAGAACAAGTTCGAAAGTACATAATTATTACCAAATCACCATGATAAAGAAGGTTTATAATGGAATGTCTTTCGGATTCAAATTATTCAAATTTGGTTAGCGATGCAAAATTTTACATAAACATGTAAAATTTTCAGTTTTGTGACAAAATACGACTTTATGAGCAACAGATAGTAATTCAGATTTGGAAATAATATTTAGGAAAGATGATAAAGACTGTTTAATAATCAGTTTGCAGTAGGATTTTGTAACTTTTAGATATTTACCTTGCAAGTTAAAAAAAATACAGGGTAAATCGGCCACATCTTTTTGCATCGAAGAACATTCGGCGAAAATAATATTTCTTTTTATCAATCACATTTTTGTTCATAAAAGACACCGAGTGCTTTAGTAAAGATTGACATTTTAGACAAGTGTGTGAAATGCATTTCCTCTTTTTCAACTGTATATAAACCGAAAATGTATAAATTTTAATCGACAAAGAGAGGCACGTTTTTCCGGACTTTTATGCAAAAGAGAACTTTCTATTTATACACAATATTTTCAAGCAAGTACAATTTAATCTTTCACTCATACTGAACTCCTGATCACTCCTCTGTTTTCATATTTAAATGAAATCAATGGATCTCGTAAAATTTACGACTCCAGAATATCTTTTAATAGATAAGTATTTGAAAGATCGATACTAAATATATCCTGCTGAAATTTTCTTTCTTATGCACCGAATTTTTTTTTCTTTTTTGGAAGAGGATGCATCTTTTTAAAAAATAAACTGTTTGACTAAATGTCTTGAAAAATGCATTGCTTGTTTTGAAAAAGAATGGAAAAAGTAGTTTATTTCTACTGAAAATTATTTTTAATTTAATAAGTTTTTTTCCTAATTGTTCCGAGAGGACGTTCAAAAGACGGGTTGTCTATCAATTTAAGAAGACGGGGGAATGAATTGCTATCCAATGAATGGTCCACTGTACAAAGTGTTGAAGAGCGGCGATGCTCATACACATCGAATGACATTGTCATAAATGAATGACATTGTTGTACAAACAACAAAAGGGGCTACTACATAATCAAGATTGTGTAATCCTAATTCAAAATAAAGTTGAAATTAACAAGTAGCTTTGCAACCACTGTCGTGATGATGGATGTAAAAATATTTGGTGAAAATTCGAAAAGCAAAAAATAATTTATTCCTCAGAATGTTTTTGTGTTTACAATCATACTAACTAAAAACAGAAAAAGTCTGGGACGAATCACATACATAAGTAACTGTATAGTGAAGAAATCAATGTTTATTAATCAAGTATATGTCCATAAAAAGTAAAATATTCATTAATGTCTGTGAGTGATAACATTTCACAACTCGTAAAAAATAATACTCGAAACTTTTGTAAATTGGTATGAAGACATCATAAGATTAAAAAATAATCATAATAAAGGAAAAGTTGAAGCCAGGTGATTTATGTTATTACCACAAATTTCATTTTTAGCTGAGTGGAATATTTTTCAAAATTGACAAATTCCTTAAAATTATAAAATGCTATTGAGATGCAGACCTGATTATTTCGGAAACAATTGCACAAAAAGATACACGTGTGGGCACCTTGAAATATAAGTGAGAATCCATACCTTCTACAAGTAATTATCGACATATATCACTACTGGCTATGTAGTAAAAGTAATAGACCACTTTCGAGTTCTTTGCATATCCGTCAAAAACTTTGGTTTTTGTGAGCATTATTCGTGCGTTTAAGGGCATCGTCACTTCGTTCCCATGTTGAGCGATCGGTTGAAAAAAATATAATGCTATATTGCCCGAACTATTCGGCAAATTAAATTCTTATAATTGATAATCAGCACTGCTCTCATTAGGGAATTGTGATTAAGTACCTACCGAACAACCATTATTTCTAGTTTATCCTGCATAATGACGATCACGAAGACGCTTGAAGAATTTTATTAGTGCAGGGATACAGGCGATCCCCTCTATCTGGTAAATGACGTCATAAAGGCGCGCACAACTGACGAACTTTTCCGATGAAAGACATAACTCGATTGTTATTCATAACCGTCTACATAGCAGCAAACTTATTTATAAGTATCAGTCGGAATTTTAATTTAAACATTCAGCTGTACATCAACTAACTATACCATCTCCTACTTCTATTAAAAAGAAACAACTTAGATACTTCGTATTCTGTCATTTTTACAAAAGCACTTGATAAAATATGGCATAGTAAACTTACACTTCAAATGAAATCATATACGGAAATTAGAAAAGTAGGGAACTTTTCAAAGTAAACCGAAGTTAGTTATCAGATATTCATCTACATCATTGTTCATTGTTTCTACTGGAGTACCCCAAGGTTCGGTTATCGATCCCTTTTGATTTTGATGATGAATTACTTTCATTGACTATACTGTTTGTTAGTGAAAGATCGCTGGGTTATTCAATCTTCAGAATTGGAGACTTAGAATTTGTAATTAATCATTATTGAGATAAACTTAGTGTTCGGTTTCAAATCTGGCTCATGTCTTTTAGCCCAGTTAAAACGGCAATAATGACTTGCCCAAACACTTAGTTCCAAATAATTTGAGTATTCTTTCAAAAATCATCAACACTTAGCTATAACTCTTTCTCCGGACGCAAAGTGGACTGTTTCCTTTTGATATGCGCTGTCAAAAATTTCCGGATTTTAAAATCTCATTCTCTTTTACCAGCTTTCTCAACAGAGCTTTTGATTTTTCATTTTATACAAAATAATCGATAAAAAATGGAAATAATACTTTATTAAATTTAATGTGTCCAAAGCGCTTTTCTGGATTTACATTCAACAGGAAAGCTCAAATCAAAAACTTGAAAAGCCAAGGATGTATAAGTACCTGAACACGCAAAGTTCTATATGACCAAAAGAGAACTAAAAAATAGTCAAATCCATCTAAGATTTACTTTACCTGAGGGAAGTCTAACCTTAGTTCCTTAATAATTTTTTAATTTATCAACAGAGAATTTCAAAAAGGTATGTTACACATCTTGTTTGTCAGAAGTACTGAGCTGATGATGTCTTTTGGTACTAACAGTCCACCAGTAGCGGTATCGACTCATTGCTAGAAAATCAAAATAGCACATTATTAATTTTGGGAGTCCCAATCGCTTTATTGGATTTACCTTGATATGGAAGGCTCTGAAATATGATGTCTTCAGGTTTAAACACAATTTTCCGGCTTTAGTTTTCGGCTTTGGAAGATGCAATATTATTTAGTTCGCTGAACGTAAATAAAGCAAGTGTAGCCTCCTGATGTTGAACTCATTTTTCTTTAATTTACAAATTTAAACTGTTAAACAATACAGTTAACATTCACACTGATATAATATTTGATGTAAAAGAACAAAAATTATAGTACTAACCTAAAAAGATCCCATATTAAAACGTTTTACATATAGTATTAATTAGGTTATTGTTTGTGTCTAACTCGGTTGAATATTAAAATGTTTTCAACTGTATAACCAGTCAATCAAATTATCTTTATATTTTCAATTTTAACAACATCTATAGTCCTTTTGACTTCCATATATTTGCAGAAAAATACATTTTTTCAAATCAACATTTGTTTCTTGACGTATGCTAATATATGATATATACGAACTCTGACTATTGATTTTATAATTTTTGGTCTGTAATTAAAAAAGTTACCCATTAGGTCTCTTTGTTAATTTTATTTTTTGAAGTGTTAAATACTTGATGGAGTAGGTATAAATAGTCTAACAGCCTCCAAATAAAAAAAAAAAAACCATACACGTGCTTTGAATTAATGTCTCATTGTACCATGTGACTTTCACATTTAAATATATTAAATATTTGAAAAAAAAATGTCATCTTCGTAGTTATATAATGCACTATAACTGATGTAGATTGAAGCAAGCTGAAAAAATATTTTTAAAAATGTTTTGTCTTCTTTTATATTTTGAAAATAACATTCTTTTCATAAAATATATTTATACCACAGTTTTGTATTTAGATGAAAAGAATAAATAAGTAGTTTTACAATGTTCATGCCTCTTTATTGTATTAACATATTGCAGTTGTTTTAACTTTTATTCTCTAGTGTATCAATGAATTATTGATATGTGCTGTATCAATAATTCATTGATAATTGATAGGTATAAAAGAAGGTAGTTAAAAATATTTACTTCAACCAGACTTCACATCAAACATATTATTCAATCATCTTTAAATAAATTAGACTTCCTTTATTTCGAATAAGTAGATCCTAAAGCGCTATTTGCACAATCTTCATCATCAAGCACATTATTACTTAACATCCTCTTTTTCTTGTAGTAAACTTTAACTATTTTCTTGGAGTTGACATGACTTTACAAATAGGACAACTTTTGGTATTCAATCCGGAACTACAGGTGCTGGTTTCATCTTTGTTTGTGTCGAACAATCTTTAAGATTCAAATGGGGTTTACTGTATAACCGTACGCATATTTACTTCTGTATATATAGACTGTCTGGTCATCTTCATGACGTTATACAAATCGGTCAATTGATTAATCAAATTCTTTTTATACTGCAAAATGTGTCCAGTCGATATCCTTCTTCATGGAGTGAATGTAGTAATCAATTCTTGCCTAGGTTAGTTTCAGTTTCTGTCTTTTTCATAACAAAAATGTCTAAATAATTAAATTTTTTCTAAGGCACTTACTTGTGTTATTCTGTTTTGTTTGTTTTTTTAGAATATTTTCAATAAGAGTCAACGCCATAGGTGTTCTACTGTAAATGAACTAGCGACATCAAAGACAACCAAAAACGTTGAATAAAATGTACGAAGACAAGTCAAAAGAATAATCTGACCTAAATAACATCATCTGTCGTTTGTCCAAGAACGTTCGTACCTTTTTCCATATAAGATGAAGCATATAATGTAACCATTCAATCAAACCACTTATAAACAACCTGGAGATTCTGTGGCAAAAAGAAATTGTCTTCTTTAGTTAATGTATCAAGTCTTTCAACAAACGAAATGTCCAAACCCAAAAGTCAAAATAACAAAGACGAAATTATCACTGACCTAGATGACGAATCTAAAATTAATGGAACTAAAGCACATTCATTTCCTGCAAATACAAAAACTTCGAGATCAATAATAAAAGCAACAGACTCATCTTCTCTCAAAAATGGGAATGAAAAATATAATGAAAGAAATAGAAAAAAAGAAACAAGTATTCTGACAAGTCCTGACCGCACATTGAAACCTCCGTCGACGACAAAAAAACCACGAAGGCCCGTCAGTGGTAAAACGACAACAAATGCGAGTAGTACCACAAAAGAAATAAATGGACTCGCTGATGAAGAAGTATCAACAGGTACTCGAACACCTCCTGACCACACTTCAAGACCTTCGTCGGGGGTAAATAAAACATCAAGGCCCACCAGTGCGAAGACGACATCCACATTAATAGACGATGATGTAAAGACTAGTGGAACAGAAAGTCCAGTAGTAATGAACAACGAAATAGTATCTAGGAGAACATCAAAATCAAATGAATCGTCAAGACCTTTGAGTGCCAAAGACAACGCAGCAGATCTTCTCCCTGCAGATGAAAAAGATACATCAAAAACATCTGACACTTTGAATAACATGAATGAGGACCAGACAAAAAATCAATCTGATCTAGGCAAAGAAAATGTGACTGGGACAACATCGTCGTCGTCTGGTCCACATTCTAGACCTTCTTCAGGAATAGAAGCATCTAAGGTCACCACTGAAATCGAAACCAATGATAAAATACCTGGAGATTCTCCACCTACAGGAAAATTGTCACCTGTCAATAATGTATCAAGTCCAGTACATAAAGCTAATAAAATATCAAGGACAAGTAGCCCTACCGACACGAAAATCAGTGACTTAAATGAGGAATTTGAAGTTAAGGAAACTAGAAGACAATCATCTTCTGACAAAATTACAACATCAAGACCAACATCAGGTTCAGGAAGCGCATCCAGACCAACAAGTGCGATTAAGAACACTAAAGAAATAAATGGACACGTTGATGAAGAAGTATTTACAGGAACTCGAACACCTCCTGACCACACATCAAGACCTTCGTCAGGGATAAATAAAACATCAAGGCCCACAAGTGCAAAGACGACAACCACACAAATAGACAATGATGTAAAGACTAGTGTTACAGAAGGTCCAATAGTAGTAAACAACGAAAGAGTATCTAGACCAACATCAAAATCAAAGGAATCGTCAAGACCTTCGAGTGCCAAAGACAACGCAGCAGATCTTTTCCCTGGAGATGAAACAGATACATCAAAAACATCTGACACTTTGAATAACATGAATGAAGATCAGACAAAAGATCAATCTGATCCAGGCAAAGAAAATGTGACTGGGACAACATCTACGTCGTCTGGTCCACATTCTAGACCTTCTTCAGGAATAGAAGCATCTAAGGTAACCACTGCAATCGAAACCAATGATAAAATACCTGGAGATTATTCACCTACAGGAAAATTGTCACCTGTCAATAATGTATCAATTCCAGTACATGAAGCTAATAAAATATCAAGGACAAGCAGCCCTACCGACACGAAAATCAGTGACTTAAATGAGGAATTTGAAGTTAAGGAAACTATAAGACAATCATTTTCTGATAAAACTAAAGAAATAAATGGACACGCTGATGAAGAAGTATTTACAGGTACTCGAACACCTCCTGACCACACATCAAGACCTACGTCCGGGATAAATAAAACATCAAGGCTCACAAGTGCAAAGACGACAACCACACAAAAATGCAATGATGTAAAGACTATTGGAACAGAAGGTCCGATAGTCGTAAACAACGAAACAGTATCTAGGCCAACATCAAAATCAAAGGAATCGTCAAGACCTTCGAGTGCCAAAGACAACGCAGCAGATCCTCTCCCTGCAGATGAAACAGATACATCAAAAACATCTGACACTTTTAATAACATGAATGAAGACCAGACAAAAGATCAATCAGATCCAGGCAAAGAAAATGTGACTTGGACAACATCGTCGTCGTCTTGTCCACATTCTAGACCTTCTTCAGAAATAGAAGCATCTAAGGTAACCACTGCAATTGAAACCAATGATAAAATATCTGGAGATTCTTCACCTACAGGAAAATTGTCACCTGTCAATAATGAATCAAGTCCAGTACATAAAGCTAATAAAATATCAAGGACAAGTAGCCCTACCGACACGAAAATCAATGACTTAAATGAGAAATTTGAAGTTAAAGAAACTAGAAGACAATCATCTTCTGACAAAATTACAACATCAAGACCAACATCAGATTCTGGAAGCGCATCCAGACCAACAAGTGCGAGTAAGACCACTAAAGAAATAAATAGACACGCTGATGAAGAAGCAACTACAGGTACTCGTACACCTCCTGACCACACATCAAGACCTTCGTCAGGGATAAATAAAACATCAAGGCCCACAAGTGCGAAGACGACAACCACACAAATAGACAATGATGTAAAGACTAGTGTTACAGAAGGTCCAATAGTACTTAACAACAAAACAGTATCTAGGCCAACTTCAAAATCAAAGGAATCGCCAAGACCTTTGAGTGCCAAAGACAACGCAGCAGATCTTCTCCCTGCAGATGAAACAGATACATCAAAAACATCTGACACTTTGAATAACATGAATGAGGACCAGACAAAAAATCAATCTGATCTAGGCAAAGAAAATGTGACTGGGACAACATCGTCGTCGTCTGGTCCACATTCTAGACCTTCTTCAGGAATAGAAGCATCTAAGGTAACCACTGCAATCGAAACCAATGATAAAATACCTGGAGATTCTTCACCTACAGGAAAATTGTCACTTGTCAATAATGTATCAAGTTCAGTACATAAAGCTAATAAAATATCAAGGACAAGTAGCCCTACCGACACGAAAATCAGTGACTTAAATGAGGAATTTGAAGTTAAGGAAACTAGAAGACAATCATCTTCTGACAAAATTACAACATCAAGACCAACATCAGGTTCAGGAAGCGCATCCAGACCAACAAGTGCGATTAAGAACACTAAAGAAATAAATGGACACGTTGATGAAGAAGTATTTACAGGAACTCGAACACCTCCTGACCACACATCAAGACCTTCGTCAGGGATAAATAAAACATCAAGGCCCACAATTGCAAAGACGACAACTACACAAATAGACAATGATGTAAAGACTAGTGTTACAGAAGGTCCAATAGTACTAAACAACGAAACAGTATCTAGGCCAACATCAAAATCAAAAGAATCGTCAAGACCTTCGAGTGCCAAAGACAACGCAGCAGATCTTCTCCCTGCAGATGAAACAGATACATCAAAAACATCTGACACTTTGAATAACATAAATGAAGACCAGACAAAAGATCAATCTGATCCAGGCAAAGAAAATGTGACTGGGACAACATCGTCGTCGTCTGGTCCACATTCTAGTCCTTCTTCACGAATAGAAGCATCTAAGGTAACCACTGCAATCGAAACCAATGATAAAATACCTGGAGATTCTTCACCTACAGGAAAATTGTCACCTGTCAATAATGTATCAAGTCCAGTACATGAAGCTAATAAAATATCAAGGACAAGTAGCCCTACCGACACGAAAATCAGTGACTTAAATGAGGAATTTGAAGTTAAGGATACTAGAAGACAATCATCTTCTGACAAAATTACAACATCAAGACCAACATCAGATTCAGGAAGCGCATCCAGACCAACAAGTGCGAGTAAGACCACTAAAGAAATGAATGGACACGTTGATGAAGAAGTATTTACAGGTACTCGAACACCTCCTGACCACACATCAAGACCTTTGTCAGGGATAAATAAAACATCAAGGCCCACAAGTGCAAAGACGACAACCACACAAATAGACAATGATGTAAAGACTAGTGTTACAGAAGGTCCAATAGTAGTAAACAACGAAACAGTATCTAGGCCAACATTAAAATCAAAGGAATCGTCAAGACCTTCGAGTGCCAAAGACAACGCAGCAGATCTTCTCCCTGCAGATGAAACAGATACATCAAAAACATCTGACACTTTGAATAACATGAATGAAGACCAGGCAAAAGATCAATCTGATCCAGGCAAAGAAAATGTGACTAGGACAACATCGTCGTCGTCTGGTGCACATTCTAGACCTTCTTCAGGAATAGAAGCATCTAAAGTAACCATTGCAATCGAAACAACTGATAAAATACCCGGAGATTCTTCACCTACAGGAAAATTGTTACCTGTCAATAATGTATCAAGTCCAGTACATGAAGCTAATAAAATATCAAGGACAAGTAGCCCTAGTAACACGAAAATCAGTGACTTAAATGACGAATTTGAAGTTAAGAAAACTAGAAGACAATCATCTTCTGACAAAAATAAAACATCAAGACCAACATCAGGCTCAGGAAGCGCAACCAGACCAACAAGTGCGAGTAAGACCATTAAAGAAATAAATGGACACGTTGATGAAGTAGTATTTACAGGTACTCGAACACCTCCTAACCACACATCAAGACCTTCGTCAGGGATAAATAAAACATCAAGGCCCACAAGTGCAAAGACGACATCCACACAAATAGACAATGATGTAAAGACTAGTGGTACAGAAGGTCCAATAGTAGTAAACAACGAAACAGTATCTAGGCCAACATCAAGATCAAAGGAATCGTCAAGACCTTCGAGTGTCAAAGACAACGCAGTAGATCTTCTCCCTACAGATGAAATAGATACATCAAAAACATCTGACACTTTGAATAACATGAATGAAGACCAGACAAAAGATCAATCTGATCCAGGGAAAGAAAACGTGACTGGGACAACATCGTCGTCGTCTGGTCCACAATCTAGACCTTCTTCAGGAATAGAAGCATCTAAGGTAACTACTGGAATCGAAACCAATGATAAAATACCTGCAGATTCTTCACCTACAGGAAAATTGTCACCTGTCAATAATGTATCAAGTCCAGTACATGAAGCTTATAAAATATCAAGGACAAGTAGCCCTACCGACACGAAAATCAGTGACTTAAATGAGGAATTTGAAGTTAAGGAAACTAGAAGACAATCATCTTCTGACAAAATTACAACATCAAGACCAACATCAGGTTCAGGAAGCGCATCCAGACCAACAAGTGCGATTAAGAACACTAAAGAAATAAATGGACACGTTGATGAAGAAGTATTTACAGGAACTCGAACACCTCCTGACCACACATCAAGACCTTCGTCAGGGATAAATAAAACATCAAGGCCCACAAGTGCAAAGACGACAACCACACAAATAGACAATGTTGTAAAGACTAGTGTTACAGAAGGTCCAATAGTACTAAACAACGAAACAGTATCTAGGCCAACATCAAAATCAAAGGAATCGTCAAGACCTTCGAGTGCCAAAGACAACGCAGCAGATCTTTTCCCTGCAGATGAAACAGATACATCAAAAACATCTGACACTTTGAATAACATGAATGAAGACCAGACAAAAGATCAATCTGATCCAGGCAAAGAAAATGTGACTGGGACACCATCTACGTCGTCTGATCCACATTCTAGACCTTCTTCAGGAATAGAAGCATCTAAGGTAACCACTGCAATCGAAACCAATGATAAAATACCTGGAGATTCTTCACCTACAGGAAAATTGTCACCTGTCAATAATGTATCAAGTCCAGTACATGAAGCTAATAAAATATCAAGGACAAGTAGCCCTACCGACACGAAAATCAGTGACTTAAATGAGGAATTTGAAGTTAAGGAAACTATAAGACAATCATCTTCTGACAAAATTAGAACATCAAGACCAACATCAGATTCAGGAAGCGCATCCAGACCAACAAGTGCGATTAAGAACACTAAAGAAATAAATGGACACGCTGATGAAGAAGTATGTACAGGAACTCGAACACCTCCTGACCACACATCAAGACCTTCGTCAGGGATAAATAAAACATCAAGGCCCACAAGTGCAAAGACGACAACCACACAAATAGACAATGATGTAAAGACTAGTGTTACAGAAGGTGCAATAGTAGTAAACAACGAAACATTATTTAGACCAACATCAAAATCAAAGGAATCGTCAAGACCTTCGAGTGCCAAAGACAACGCAGCAGATATTCTCCCTGCAGATGAAACAGATACATCAAAAACATCTGACACTTTGAATAACATGAATGAAGACCAGACAAAAGATCAATCTGATCCAGGCAAAGAAAATGTGACTGGGACAACATCGTCGTCGTCTGGTCCACATTCTAGACCTTCGTCAGGAATAGAAGCATCTAAGGTAACCACTGCAATCGAAACCAATGATAAAATACCTGGAGATTCTTCACCTACAGGAAAATTGTCACCTGTCAATAATGAATCAAGTCCAGTACATGAAGCTAATAAAATATCAAGGACAAGTAGCCCTACCGACACGAAAATCAGTGACTTAAATGAGGAATTTGAAGTTAAGGAAACTATAAGACAATCATCTTCTGACAAAATTAGAACATCAAGACCAACATCAGGTTCAGGAAGCGCATCCAGGCCAACAAGTGGAATTAAGAATACTAAAGAAATAATTCGACACGCTGATGAAGAAGTATTTACAGGAACTCGAACACCTCCTGACCACACATCAAGACCTTCGTCAGGGATAAATAAAACATCAAGGCCCACAAGTGCAAAGACGACAACCACACAAATAGACCATGATGTAAAGACTAGTGTTACAGAAGGTCCAATAGTAGTAAACAACGAAACAGTATCTAGACCAACATCAAAATCAAAGGAATCGTCAAGACCTTCGAGTGTCAAAGACAACGCAGCAGATATTCTCCCTGCAGATGAAACAGATACATCAAAAACATCTGACACTTTGAATAACATGAATGAAGACCAGACAAAAGATCAATCTGGTCCAGGCAAAGAAAATGTGACTGGGACAACATCTACGTCGTCTGGTCCACATTCTAGACCTTCTTCAGGAATAGAAGCATCTAAGGTAACCAATGCAATCAAAACTTATGATAAAATACCTGGAGATTCTTCACCTACAGGAAAATTGTCACCTGTCAATAATGTATCAAGTCCAGTACATGAAGCTAATAAAATATCAAGGACAAGTAGCCCTACCGACACGAAAATCAGTGACTTAAATGAGGAATTTCAAGTTAAGGAAACTAGAAGACAATCATCTTCTGACAAAATTACAACATCAAGACCAACATCAGATTCAGGAAGCGCATCCAGACCAACAAGTGCAAGTAAGACTACTAAAGAAATAAATGGACCCGCAGATGAAGAAGTATTTACAGGTACTCGAACACCTCCTGACCACACATCAAGACCTTCGTCAGGGATAAATAAAACATCAAGGCCCACAAGTGCGAAGACGACAACCACACAAATAGACAATGATCTAAAGACTAGTGTTACAGAAGGTCCTATAGTAGAAAACAACAAAACAGTATCTAGGCCAACATCAAAATCAAAGGAATCGTCAAGACTTTCGAGTGTCAAAGACAACGCAGCAGATCTTTTCCCTGCAGATGAAACAGATACATCAAAAACATCTGACACTTTAAATAACACGAATGAAGACCAGACAAAAGATCAATCTGATCCAGGCAAAGAAAATGTGACTGGGACAACATCGTCGTCGTCTAGTCCACATTCTAGACCTTCTTCAGGAATAGAAACATCTAAGGTAACCACTGCAATCGAAACCAATGATAAAATACCTGGAGATTCTTCACCTACAGGAAAATTGTCACCTGTCAATAATGTATCAAGTTCAGTACATGAAGCTAATAAAATATCAAGGACAAGTAGCCCTACCGACACGAAAATCAGTGACTTAAATGAGGAATTTGAAGTTAAGGAAACTAGAAGACAATCATCTTCTGACAAAATTAGAACATCAAGACTAACATCAGGTTCAGGTAGTGCATCCAGACCAACAAGTGCGATTAAGAACACTAAAGAAATGAATGGACACGCTGATGAAGAAGTATTTACAGGAACTCGAACACCTCCTGACCACACACCAAAACCTTCGTCAGGGATAAATAAAACATCAAGGCCCACAAGTGCAAAGACGACAACCACACAAATAGACAATGTTGTAAAGACTAGTGTTACAGAAGGTCCAATAGTACTAAACAACGAAACAGTATCTAGGCCAACATCAAAATCAAAGGAATCGTCAAGACCTTCGAGTGCCAAATACAACGCAGCAGATCTTCTCCCTGCAGATGAAACAGATACATCAAAAACATCTGACACTTTGAATAACATGAATGAAGACCAGACAAAAGATCAATCTGATCCAGGGAAAGAAAATGTGACTGGGACAACATCGTCGTCGTCTGGTCCACATTCTAGACCTTCTTCAGGAATAGAAGCATCTAAGGTAACCACTGCAATCGAAACCAATGATAAAATACCTGGAGATTCTTCACCTACAGGAAAATTGTCACCTGTCATTAATGAATCAAGTCCAGTACATGAAGCTAATAAAATATCAAGGACAAGTAGCCCTACTGACAAGAAAATCAGTGACTTAAATGAGGAATTTGAAGTTGAGGAAACTAGAAAACAATCATCTTCTGACAAATTTACAACATCAAGACCAACATCAGGTTCAGGAAGCGCATCCAGACCAACAAGTGCGAGTAAGACCATTAAAGTAATAAATGGACACTCTGATGAAGAAGTAATTACAGGTACTCGAACCCCTCCTGGCCACACATCTAGACCTTCGTCAGGGATAAATAAAACATCAAGGCCCACAAATGCGAAGACGACAACCACACAAATAGACAATGATGTAAAGACTTGTGTTACAGAAGGTCCAATAGTACTAAACAACGAAACACTATCTAGGCCAACATCAAAATCAAAGGAATCGTCAAGACCTTCGAGTGCCAAAGACAACGCAGCAGATCTTTTCCCTGCAGATGAAACAGATACATCAAAAACATCTGACACTTTGAATAACATGAATGAAGACCAGACAAAAGATCAATCTGATCCAGGCAAAGAAAATGTGACTGGGACAACATCTTCGTCGTCTGGTCCACATTCTAGACCTTCTTCAGGAATAGAAGCATCTAAGGTAACCACTGCAATCGAAACCAATGATAAAATACCTGGAGATTCTTCACCTACAGGAAAATTGTCACCTGTCAATAATGTATCAAGTCCAGTACATGAAGCTAATAAAATATCAAGGACAAGTAGCCCTACCGACACGAAAATCAGTGACTTAAATGAGGAATTTGAAGTTAAGGAAACTATAAGACAATCATCTTCTGACAAAATTAGAACATCAAGACCAACATCAGGTTCAGGAAGCGCATCCAGACCAACAAGTGCGATTAAGAACACTAAAGAAATAAATGGACACGCTGATGAAGAAGTATTTACAGGAACTCGAACACCTCCTGACCACACATCAAGACCTTCGTCAGGGATAAATAAAACATCAAGGCCCACAAGTGCAAAGACGACAACCACACAAATAGACAATGATGTAAAGACTAGTGTTACAGAAGGTGCAATAGTAGTAAACAACGAAATATTATCTAGACCAACATCAAAATCAAAGGAATCGTCAAGACCTTCGAGTGCCAAAGACAACGCAGCAGATATTCTCCCTGCAGATGAAACAGATACATCAAAAACATCTGACACTTTGAATAACATGAATGAAGACCAGACAAAAGATCAATCTGATCCAGGCAAAGAAAATGTGACTGGGACAACATCGTCGTCGTCTGGTCCACATTCTAGACCTTCGTCAGGAATAGAAGCATCTAAGGTAACCACTGCAATCGAAACCAATGATAAAATAACTGGAGATTCTTCACCTACAGGAAAATTGTCACCTGTCAATAATGAATCAAGTCCAGTACATGAAGCTAATAAAATATCAAGGACAAGTAGCCCTACTGACAAGAAAATCAGTGACTTAAATGAGGAATTTGAAGTTGAGGAAACTAGAAAACAATCATCTTCTGACAAATTTACAACATCAAGACCAACATCAGGTTCAGGAAGCGCATCCAGACCAACAAGTGCGAGTAAGACCATTAAAGTAATAAATGGACACTCTGATGAAGAAGTAATTACAGGTACTCGAACCCCTCCTGGCCACACATCTAGACCTTCGTCAGGGATAAATAAAACATCAAGGCCCACAAATGCGAAGACGACAACCACACAAATAGACAATGATGTAAAGACTTGTGTTACAGAAGGTCCAATAGTACTAAACAACGAAACAGTATCTAGGCCAACATCAAAATCAAAGGAATCGTCAAGACCTTCGAGTGCCAAAGACAACGCAGCAGATCTTCTCCCTGCAGATGAAACAGATACATCAAAAACATCTGACACTTTGAATAACATGAATGAAGACCAGACAAAAGATCAATCTGATCCAGGGAAAGAAAATGTGACTGGGACAACATCGTCGTCGTCTGGTCCACATTCTAGACCTTCTTCAGGAATAGAAGCATCTAAGGTAACCACTGCAATCGAAACCAATGATAAAATACCTGGAGATTCTTCACCTACAGGAAAATTGTCACCTGTCATTAATGAATCAAGTCCAGTACATGAAGCTAATAAAATATCAAGGACAAGTAGCCCTACCGACACGAAAATCAGTGACTTAAATGAGGAATTTGAAGTTAAGGAAACTATAAGACAATCATCTTCTGACAAAATTAGAACATCAAGACCAACATCAGGTTCAGGAAGCGCATCCAGACCAACAAGTGCGATTAAGAACACTAAAGAAATAAATGGACACGCTGATGAAGAAGTATTTACAGGAACTCGAACACCTCCTGACCACACATCAAGACCTTCGTCAGGGATAAATAAAACATCAAGGCCCACAAGTGCAAAGACGACAACCACACAAATAGACAATGATGTAAAGACTAGTGTTACAGAAGGTGCAATAGTAGTAAACAACGAAATATTATCTAGACCAACATCAAAATCAAAGGAATCGTCAAGACCTTCGAGTGCCAAAGACAACGCAGCAGATATTCTCCCTGCAGATGAAACAGATACATCAAAAACATCTGACACTTTGAATAACATGAATGAAGACCAGACAAAAGATCAATCTGATCCAGGCAAAGAAAATGTGACTGGGACAACATCGTCGTCGTCTGGTCCACATTCTAGACCTTCGTCAGGAATAGAAGCATCTAAGGTAACCACTGCAATCGAAACCAATGATAAAATACCTGGAGATTCTTCACCTACAGGAAAATTGTCACCTGTCAATAATGAATCAAGTCCAGTACATGAAGCTAATAAAATATCAAGGACAAGTAGCCCTACTGACAAGAAAATCAGTGACTTAAATGAGGAATTTGAAGTTGAGGAAACTAGAAAACAATCATCTTCTGACAAATTTACAACATCAAGACCAACATCAGGTTCAGGAAGCGCATCCAGACCAACAAGTGCGAGTAAGACCATTAAAGTAATAAATGGACACTCTGATGAAGAAGTAATTACAGGTACTCGAACCCCTCCTGGCCACACATCTAGACCTTCGTCAGGGATAAATAAAACATCAAGGCCCACAAATGCGAAGACGACAACCACACAAATAGACAATGATGTAAAGACTTGTGTTACAGAAGGTCCAATAGTACTAAACAACGAAACAGTATCTAGGCCAACATCAAAATCAAAGGAATCGTCAAGACCTTCGAGTGCCAAAGACAACGCAGCAGATCTTCTCCCTGCAGATGAAACAGATACATCAAAAACATCTGACACTTTGAATAACATGAATGAAGACCAGACAAAAGATCAATCTGATCCAGGGAAAGAAAATGTGACTGGGACAACATCGTCGTCGTCTGGTCCACATTCTAGACCTTCTTCAGGAATAGAAGCATCTAAGGTAACCACTGCAATCGAAACCAATGATAAAATACCTGGAGATTCTTCACCTACAGGAAAATTGTCACCTGTCATTAATGAATCAAGTCCAGTACATGAAGCTAATAAAATATCAAGGACAAGTAGCCCTACCGACACGAAAATCAGTGACTTAAATGAGGAATTTGAAGTTAAGGAAACTATAAGACAATCATCTTCTGACAAAATTAGAACATCAAGACCAACATCAGGTTCAGGAAGCGCATCCAGACCAACAAGTGCGATTAAGAACACTAAAGAAATAAATGGACACGCTGATGAAGAAGTATTTACAGGAACTCGAACACCTCCTGACCACACATCAAGACCTTCGTCAGGGATAAATAAAACATCAAGGCCCACAAGTGCAAAGACGACAACCACACAAATAGACAATGATGTAAAGACTAGTGTTACAGAAGGTGCAATAGTAGTAAACAACGAAACATTATCTAGACCAACATCAAAATCAAAGGAATCGTCAAGACCTTCGAGTGCCAAAGACAACGCAGCAGATATTCTCCCTGCAGATGAAACAGATACATCAAAAACATCTGACACTTTGAATAACATGAATGAAGACCAGACAAAAGATCAATCTGATCCAGGCAAAGAAAATGTGACTGGGACAACATCGTCGTCGTCTGGTCCACATTCTAGACCTTCGTCAGGAATAGAAGCATCTAAGGTAACCACTGCAATCGAAACCAATGATAAAATACCTGGAGATTCTTCACCTACAGGAAAATTGTCACCTGTCAATAACGAATCAAGTCCAGTACATGAAGCTAATAAAATATCAAGGACAAGTAGCCCTACTGACAAGAAAATCAGTGACTTAAATGAGGAATTTGAAGTTGAGGAAACTAGAAAACAATCATCTTCTGACAAATTTACAACATCAAGACCAACATCAGGTTCAGGAAGCGCATCCAGACCAACAAGTGCGAGTAAGACCATTAAAGTAATAAATGGACACTCTGATGAAGAAGTAATTACAGGTACTCGAACCCCTCCTGGCCACACATCTAGACCTTCGTCAGGGATAAATAAAACATCAAGGCCCACAAATGCGAAGACGACAACCACACAAATAGACAATGATGTAAAGACTTGTGTTACAGAAGGTCCAATAGTACTAAACAACGAAACAGTATCTAGGCCAACATCAAAATCAAAGGAATCGTCAAGACCTTCGAGTGCCAAAGACAACGCAGCAGATCTTTTCCCTGCAGATGAAACAGATACATCAAAAACATCTGACACTTTGAATAACATGAATGAAGACCAGACAAAAGATCAATCTGATCCAGGCAAAGAAAATGTGACTGGGACAACATCTACGTCGTCTGGTCCACATTCTAGACCTTCTTCAGGAATAGAAGCATCTAAGGTAACCACTGCAATCGAAACCAATGATAAAATACCTGGAGATTCTACACCTACAGGAAAATTGTCACCTGTCAATAATGTATCAAGTCCAGTACATGAAGCTAATAAAATATCAAGGACAAGTAGCCCTACCGACACGAAAATCAGTGACTTAAACGAGGAATTTGAAGTTAAGGAAACTATAAGACAATCATCTTCTGACAAAATTAGAACATCAAGACCAACATCAGGTTCAGGAAGCGCATCCAGACCAACAAGTGCGATTAAGAACACTAAAGAAATAAATGGACACGCTGATGAAGAAGTATTTACAGGAACTCGAACACCTCCTGACCACACATCAAGACCTTCGTCAGGGATAAATAAAACATCAAGGCCCACAAGTGCAAAGACGACAACCACACAAATAGACAATGATGTAAAGACTAGTGTTACAGAAGGTGCAATAGTAGTAAACAACGAAACATTATCTAGACCAACATCAAAATCAAAGGAATCGTCAAGACCTTCGAGTGCCAAAGACAACGCAGCAGATATTCTCCCTGCAGATGAAACAGATACATCAAAAACATCTGACACTTTGAATAACATGAATGAAGACCAGACAAAAGATCAATCTGATCCAGGCAAAGAAAATGTGACTGGGACAACATCGTCGTCGTCTGGTCCACATTCTAGACCTTCGTCAGGAATAGAAGCATCTAAGGTAACCACTGCAATCGAAACCAATGATAAAATACCAAAAGATTCTTCACCTACAGGAAAATTGTCACCTGTCAATAATGAATCAAGTCCAGTACATGAAGCTAATAAAATATCAAGGACAAGTAGCCCTACCGACACGAAAATCAGTGACTTAAATGAGGAATTTGAAATTAAGGAAACTATAAGACAATCATCTTCTGACAAAATTAGAACATCAAGACCAACATCAGGTTCAGGAAGCGCATCCAGGCCAACAAGTGGAATTAAGAATACTAAAGAAATGATTCGACACGCTGATGAAGAAGTATTTACAGGAACTCGAACACCTCCTGACCACACATCAAGACCTTCGTCAGGGATAAATAAAACATCAAGGCCCACAAGTGCAAAGACGACAACCACACAAATAGACCATGATGTAAAGACTAGTGTTACAGAAGGTCCAATAGTAGTAAACAACGAAACAGTATCTAGACCAACATCAAAATCAAAGGAATCGTCAAGACCTTCGAGTGTCAAAGACAACGCAGCAGATATTCTCCCTGCAGATGAAACAGATACATCAAAAACATCTGACACTTTGAATAACATGAATGAAGACCAGACAAAAGATCAATCTGGTCCAGGCAAAGAAAATGTGACTGGGACAACATCTACGTCGTCTGGTCCACATTCTAGACCTTCTTCAGGAATAGAAGCATCTAAGGTAACCAATGCAATCGAAACTTATGATAAAATACCTGGAGATTCTTCACCTACAGGAAAATTGTCACCTGTCAATAATGTATCAAGTCCAGTACATGAAGCTAATAAAATATCAAGGACAAGTAGCCCTACCGACACGAAAATCAGTGACTTAAATGAGGAATTTCAAGTTAAGGAAACTAGAAGACAATCATCTTCTGACAAAATTACAACATCAAGACCAACATCAGATTCAGGAAGCGCATCCAGACCAACAAGTGCGAGTAAGACTACTAAAGAAATAAATGGACCCGCAGATGAAGAAGTATTTACAGGTACTCGAACACCTCCTGACCACACATCAAGACCTTCGTCAGGGATAAATAAAACATCAAGGCCCACAAGTGCGAAGACGACAACCACACAAATAGACAATGATGTAAAGACTAGTGTTACAGAAGGTCCTATAGTAGAAAACAACAAAACAGTATCTAGGCCAACATCAAAATCAAAGGAATCGTCAAGACTTTCGAGTGTCAAAGACAACGCAGCAGATCTTTTCCCTGCAGATGAAACAGATACATCAAAAACATCTGACACTTTGAATAACACGAATGAAGACCAGACAAAAGATCAATCTGATCCAGGCAAAGAAAATGTGACAGGGACAACATCGTCGTCGTCTAGTCCACATTCTAGACCTTCTTCAGGAATAGAAACATCTAAGGTAACCACTGCAATCGAAACCAATGATAAAATACCTGGAGATTCTTCACCTACAGGAAAATTGTCACCTGTCAATAATGTATCAAGTTCAGTACATGAAGCTAATAAAATATCAAGGACAAGTAGCCCTACCGACACGAAAATCAGTGACTTAAATGAGGAATTTGAAGTTAAGGAAACTAGAAGACAATCATCTTCTGACAAAATTAGAACATCAAGACCAACATCAGGTTCAGGTAGCGCATCCAGACCAACAAGTGCGATTAAGAACACTAAAGAAATAAATGGACACGCTGATGAAGAAGTATTTACAGGAACTCGAACACCTACTGACCACACACCAAGACCTTCGTCAGGGATAAATAAAACATCAAGGCCCACAAGTGCAAAGACGACAACCACACAAATAGACAATGATGTAAATACTCGTGTTACAGAAGGTCCAATAGTAGTAAACAAAGAAACAGTATCTAGACCAACATCAAAATCAAAGGAATCGTCAAGACCTTCGAGTGCCAAAGACAACGCAGCAGATCTTTTCCCTGCAGATGAAACAGATACATCAAAAACATCTGACACTTTGAATAACATGAATGAAGACCAGACAAAAGATCAATCTGATCCAGGCAAAGAAAATGTGACTGGGACAACATCTACGTCGTCTGGTCCACATTCTAGACCTTCTTCAGGAATAGAAACATCTAAGGTAACCACTGCAATCGAAACCAATGATAAAATACCTGCAGATTCTTCACCTACAGGAAAATTGTCACTTGTCAATAATGTATCAAGTCTAGTACTTGAAGCTAATAAAATATCAAGGACAAGTAGCCCTACCGACACGAAAATCAGTGACTTAAATGAGGAATTTGAAGTTAAGGAAACTATAAGACAATCATCTTCTGACAAAATTAGAACATCAAGACCAACATCAGGTTCAGGACGCGCATCCAGACCAACAAGTGCGATTAAGAACACTAAAGAAATAAATGGACACGCTGATGAAGAAGTATTTACAGGAACTCGAACACCTCCTGACCACACATCAAGACCTTCGTCAGGGATAAATAAAACATCAAGGCCCACAAGTGCAAAGACGACAACCACACAAATAGACAATGATGTAAATACTAGTGTTACAGAAGGTGCAATAGTAGTAAACAACGAAACATTATCTAGACCAACATCAAAATCAAAGGAATCGTCAAGACCTTCGAGTGCCAAAGACAACGCAGCAGATATTCTCCCTGCAGATGAAACAGATACATCAAAAACATCTGACACTTTGAATAACATGAATGAAGACCAGACAAAAGATCAATCTGATCCAGGCAAAGAAAATGTGACTGGGACAACATCGTCGTCGTTTGGTCCACATTCTAGACCTTCGTCAGGAATAGAAGCATCTAAGGTAACCACTGCAATCGAAACCAATGATAAAATACCTGGAGATTCTTCACCTACAGGAAAATTGTCACCTGTCAATAATGAATCAAGTCCAGTACATGAAGCTAATAAAATATCAAGGACAAGTAGCCCTACCGACACGAAAATCAGTGACTTAAATGAGGAATTTGAAGTTAAGGAAACTAGAAGACAATCATCTTCTGACAAAATTAGAACATCAAGACCAACATCAGGTTCAGGAAGCGCATCCAGGCCAACAAGTGGAATTAAGAATACTAAAGAAATAATTGGACACGCTGATGAAGAAGTATTTACAGGAACTCGAACACCTCCTGACCACACATCAAGACCTTCGTCAGGGATAAATAAAACATCAAGGCCCACAAGTGCAAAGACGACAACCACACAAATAGACAATGATGTAAAGACTAGTGTTACAGAAGGTCCAATAGTAGTAAACAACGAAACAGTATCTAGACCAACATCAAAATCAAAGGAATCGTCAAGACCTTCGAGTGTCAAAGACAACGCAGCAGATATTCTCCCTGCAGATGAAACAGATACATCAAAAACATCTGACACTTTGAATAACATGAATGAAGACCAGACAAAAGATCAATCTGGTCCAGGCAAAGAAAATGTGACTGGGACAACATCTACGTCGTCTGGTCCACATTCTAGACCTTCTTCTGGAATAGAAGCATCTAAGGTAACCAATGCAATCGAAACTTATGATAAAATACCTGGAGATTCTTCACCTACAGGAAAATTGTCACCTGTCAATAATGTATCAAGTCCAGTACATGAAGCTAATAAAATATCAAGGACAAGTAGCCCTACCGACACGAAAATCAGTGACTCAAATGAGGAATTTCAAGTTAAGGAAACTAGAAGACAATCATCTTCTGACAAAATTACAACATCAAGACCAACATCAGATTCAGGAAGCGCATCCAGACCAACAAGTGCGAGTAAGACCACTAAAGAAATAATTGGACACGCTGATGAAGAAGTATTTACAGGAACTCGAACACCTCCTGACCACACATCAAGACCTTCGTCAGGGATAAATAAAACATCAAGGCCCACAAGTGCAAAGACGACATCCACACAAATAGACAATGATGTAAAGACTAGTGTTACAGAAGGTCCAATAGTAGTAAACAACGAAACATTATCTAGACCAACATCAAAATCAAAGGAATCGTCAAGACCTTCGAGTGCCAAAGACAACGCAGCAGATATTCTCCCTGCAGATGAAACAGATACATCAAAAACATCTGACACTTTGAATAACATGAATGAAGACCAGACAAAAGATCAATCTGATCCAGGCAAAGAAAATGTGACTGGGACAACATCGTCGTCGTCTGGTCCACATTCTAGACCTTCTTCAGGAATAGAAGCATCTAAGGTAACCACTGCAATCGAAACCAATGATAAAATACCAGAAGATTCTTCACCTACAGGAAAATTGTCACCTGTCAATAATGAATCAAGTCCAGTACATGAAGCTAATAAAATATCAAGGACAAGTAGCCCTACCGACACGAAAATCAGTGACTTAAATGAGGAATTTGAAGTTAAGGAAACTAGAAGACAATCATCTTCTGACAAAATTAGAACATCAAGACCAACATCAGGTTCAGGTAGCGCATCCAGACCAACAAGTGCGATTAAGAACACTAAAGAAATAAATGGACACGCTGATGAAGAAGTATTTACAGGAACTCGAACACCTCCTGACCACACACCAAGACTTTCGTCAGGGATAAATAAAACATCAAGGCCCACAAGTGCAAAGACGACAACCACACAAATAGACAATGATGTAAATACTAGTGTTACAGAAGGTCCAATAGTAGTAAACAAAGAAACAGTATCTAGACCAACATCAAAATCAAAGGAATCGTCAAGACCTTCGAGTGCCAAAGACAACGCAGCAGATCTTTTCCCTGCAGATGAAACAGATACATCAAAAACATCTGACACTTTGAATAACATGAATGAAGACCAGACAAAAGATCAATCTGATCCAGGCAAAGAAAATGTGACTGGGACAACATCTACGTCGTCTGGTCCACATTCTAGACCTTCTTCAGGAATAGAAACATCTAAGGTAACCACTGCAATCGAAACCAATGATAAAATACCTGCAGATTCTTCACCTACAGGAAAATTGTCACTTGTCAATAATGTATCAAGTCTAGTACTTGAAGCTAATAAAATATCAAGGACAAGTAGCCCTACCGACACGAAAATCAGTGACTTAAATGAGGAATTTGAAGTTAAGGAAACTATAAGACAATCATCTTCTGACAAAATTAGAACATCAAGACCAACATCAGGTTCAGGACGCGCATCCAGACCAACAAGTGCGATTAAGAACACTAAAGAAATAAATGGACACGCTGATGAAGAAGTATTTACAGGAACTCGAACACCTCCTGACCACACATCAAGACCTTCGTCAGGGATAAATAAAACATCAAGGCCCACAAGTGCAAAGACGACAACCACACAAATAGACAATGATGTAAAGACTAGTGTTACAGAAGGTGCAATAGTAGTAAACAACGAAACATTATCTAGACCAACATCAAAATCAAAGGAATCGTCAAGACCTTCGAGTGCCAAAGACAACGCAGCAGATATTCTCCCTGCAGATGAAACAGATACATCAAAAACATCTGACACTTTGAATAACATGAATGAAGACCAGACAAAAGATCAATCTGATCCAGGCAAAGAAAATGTGACTGGGACAACATCGTCGTCGTTTGGTCCACATTCTAGACCTTCGTCAGGAATAGAAGCATCTAAGGTAACCACTGCAATCGAAACCAATGATAAAATACCTGGAGATTCTTCACCTACAGGAAAATTATCACCTGTCAATAATGAATCAAGTCCAGTACATGAAGCTAATAAAATATCAAGGACAAGTAGCCCTACCGACACGAAAATCAGTGACTTAAATGAGGAATTTGAAGTTAAGGAAACTAGAAGACAATCATTTTCTGACAAAATTAGAACATCAAGACCAACATCAGGTTCAGGAAGCGCATCCAGGCCAACAAGTGGAATTAAGAATACTAAAGAAATAATTGGACACGCTGATGAAGAAGTATTTACAGGAACTCGAACACCTCCTGACCACACATCAAGACCTTCGTCAGGGATAAATAAAACATCAAGGCCCACAAGTGCAAAGACGACATCCACACAAATAGACAATGATGTAAAGACTAGTGTTACAGAAGGTCCAATAGTAGTAAACAACGAAACAGTATCTAGACCAACATCAAAATCAAAGGAATCGTCAAGACCTTCGAGTGTCAAAGACAACGCAGCAGATATTCTCCCTGCAGATGAAACAGATACATCAAAAACATCTGACACTTTGAATAACATGAATGAAGACCAGACAAAAGATCAATCTGGTCCAGGCAAAGAAAATGTGACTGGGACAACATCTACGTCGTCTGGTCCACATTCTAGACCTTCTTCTGGAATAGAAGCATCTAAGGTAACCAATGCAATCGAAACTTATGATAAAATACCTGGAGATTCTTCACCTACAGGAAAATTGTCACCTGTCAATAATGTATCAAGTCCAGTACATGAAGCTAATAAAATATCAAGGACAAGTAGCCCTACCGACACGAAAATCAGTGACTCAAATGAGGAATTTCAAGTTAAGGAAACTAGAAGACAATCATCTTCTGACAAAATTACAACATCAAGACCAACATCAGATTCAGGAAGCGCATCCAGACCAACAAGTGCGAGTAAGACCACTAAAGAAATAATTGGACACGCTGATGAAGAAGTATTTACAGGAACTCGAACACCTCCTGACCACACATCAAGACCTTCGTCAGGGATAAATAAAACATCAAGGCCCACAAGTGCAAAGACGACATCCACACAAATAGACAATGATGTAAAGACTAGTGTTACAGAAGGTCCAATAGTAGTAAACAACGAAACATTATCTAGACCAACATCAAAATCAAAGGAATCGTCAAGACCTTCGAGTGCCAAAGACAACGCAGCAGATATTCTCCCTGCAGATGAAACAGATACATCAAAAACATCTGACACTTTGAATAACATGAATGAAGACCAGACAAAAGATCAATCTGATCCAGGCAAAGAAAATGTGACTGGGACAACATCGTCGTCGTCTGGTCCACATTCTAGACCTTCTTCAGGAATAGAAGCATCTAAGGTAACCACTGCAATCGAAACCAATGATAAAATACCAGAAGATTCTTCACCTACAGGAAAATTGTCACCTGTCAATAATGAATCAAGTCCAGTACATGAAGCTAATAAAATATCAAGGACAAGTAGCCCTATCGACACGAAAATCAGTGACTTAAATGAGGAATTTGAAGTTAAGGAAACTATAAGACAATCATCTTCTGACAAAATTAGAACATCAAGACCAACATCAGGTTCAGGAAGCGCATCCAGGCCAACAAGTGGAATTAAGAATACTAAAGAAATAATTGGACACGCTGATGAAGAAGTATTTACAGGAACTCGAACACCTCCTGACCACACATCAAGACCTTCGTCAGGGATAAATAAAACATCAAGGCCCACAAGTGCAAAAACGACAACCACACAAATAGACAATGATGTAAAGACTAGTGTTACAGAAGGTCCAATAGTAGTAAACAACGAAACAGTATCTAGACCAACATCAAAATCAAAGGAATCGTCAAGACCTTCGAGTGTCAAAGACAACGCAGCAGATATTCTCCCTGCAGATGAAACAGATACATCAAAAACATCTGACACTTTGAATAACATGAATGAAGACCAGACAAAAGATCAATCTGATCCAGGCAAAGAAAATGTGACTGGGACAACATCTACGTCGTTTGGTCCACATTCTAGACCTTCTTCAGGAATAGAAGCATCTAAGGTAACCACTGCAATCGAAACTTATGATAAAATACCTGGAGATTCTTCACCTACAGGAAAATTGTCACCTGTCAATAATGTATCAAGTCCAGTACATGACGCTAATAAAATATCAAGGACAAGTAGCCCTACCGACACGAAAATCAGTGACTTAAATGAGGAATTTGAAGTTAAGGAAACTAAAAGACAATCATCTTCTGAAAAAATTAGAACATCAAGACCAACATCAGGTTCAGGAAGCGCATCCATACCAACAAGTGCGATAAAGAACACTGAAGAAATAAATGGACACGCTGATGAAGAAGTATTTACAGGTACTCGAACACCTCCTGACCACACATCAAGACCTTCGTCAGGGATAAATAAAACATCAAAGCCCACAAGTGCGAAGACGACAACCACACAAATAGATAATGATGTAAAGACTAGTGTTACAGAAGGTCCTATAGTAGAAAACAACGAAACAGTATCTAGGCCAACATCAAAATCAAAGGAATCGTCAAGACTTTCGAGTGCCAAAGACAACGCAGCAGATCTTTTCCCTGCAGATGAAACAGATACATCAAAAACATCTGACACTTTGAATAACACGAATGAAGACCAGACAAAAGATCAATTTGATCCAAGCAAAGAAAATGTGACTGGGACAACATCTTCGTCGTCTGGTCCACATTCTAGACCTTCTTCAGGAATAGAAGCATCTAAGGTAACCACTGCAATCGAAACCAATGATAAAATACCTGGAGATTCTTCACCTACAGGAAAATTGTCACCTGTCAATAATGTATCAAGTCCAGTACATGAAGCTAATAAAATATCAAGGACAAGTAGCCCTACCGACACGAAAATCAGTGACTTAAATGAGGAATTTGAAGTTAAGGAAACTAGAAGACAATCATCTTCTGACAAAATTAGAACATCAAGACCAACATCAGGTTCAGGAAGCGCATCCAGACCAACAAGTGCGATTAAGAACACTGAAGAAATAAATGGACACGCTGATGAAGAAGTATTTACAGGAACTCAAACACCTCCTGACCACACATCAAGACCTTTGTCAGGGATAAATAAAACATCAAGGCCCACAAGTGCAAAGACGACAACCACACAAATAGACAATGATGTAAAGACTAGTGTTACAGAAGGTCCAATAGTAGTAAACAACGAAACAGTATCTAGACCAACATCAAAATCAAAGGAATCGTCAAGACCTTCGAGTGCCAAAGACAACGCAGCAGATCTTTTCCCTGCAGATGAAACAGATACATCAAAAACATCTGACACTTTGAATAACATGAATGAAGACCAGACAAAAGATCAATCTGATCCAGGCAAAGAAAATGTGACTGGGACAACATCTACGTCGTCTGGTCCACATTCTAGACCTTCTTCAGGAATAGAAGCATCTAAGGTAACCACTGCAATCGAAACCAATGATAAAATACCTGGAGATTCTTCACCTACAGGAAAATTGTCACCTGCCAATAATGTATTAAGTCCAGTACATGAAGCTAATAAAATATCAAGGACAAGTAGCCCTACCGACACGAAAATCAGTGACTTAAATGAGGAATTTGAAGTTAAGGAAACTATAAGACAATCATCTTCTGACAAAATTAGAACATCAAGACCAACATCAGATTCAGGAAGCGCATCCAGACCAACAAGCGCGAGTAAGACCACTAAAGAAATAAATGGACCCGCTGATGAAGAAGTATTTACAGGTACTCGAACACCTCCTGACCACACATCAAGACCTTCGTCAGGGATAAATAAAACATCAAGGTCCACAAGTGCGAAGACGACAACCACACAAATAGACAATGATGTAAAGACTAGTGTTACAGAAGGTCCTATAGTAGAAAACAACAAAACAGTATCTATGCCAACATCAAAATCAAAGGAATCGTCAAGACTTTCGAGTGCCAAAGACAACGCAGCAGATCTTTTCCCTGCAGATGAAACAGATACATCAAAAACATCTGACACTTTAAATAACACGAATGAAGACCAGACAAAAGATCAATCTGATCCAGGCAAAGAAAATGTGACTGGGACAACATCGTCGTCGTCTAGTCCACATTCTAGACCTTCTTCAGGAATAGAAGCATCTAAGGTAACCACTGCAATCGAAACCAATGATAAAATACCTGGAGATTCTTCACCTACAGGAAAATTGTCACCTGTCAATAATGTATCAAGTCCAGTACATGAAGCTAATAAAATATCAAGGACAAGTAGCCCTACCGACACGAAAATCAGTGACTTAAATGAGGAATTTGAAGTTAAGGAAACTATAAGACAATCATCTTCTGACAAAATTAGAACATCAAGACCAACATCAGGTTCAGGAAGAGCATCCAGGCCAACAAGTGCGATTAAGAATACTAAAGAAATAATTGGACACGCTGATGAAGAAGTATTTACAGGAACTCGAACACCTCCTGACCACACATCAAGACCTTCGTCAGGGATAAATAAAACATCAAGGCCCACAAGTGCAAAGACGACATCCACACAAATAGACAATGATGTAAAGACTAGTGTTACAGAAGGTCCAATAGTAGTAAACAACGAAACAGTATCTAGACCAACATCAAAATCAAAGGAATCGTCAAGACCTTCGAGTGCCAAAGACAACGCAGCAGATCTTCTCCCTGCAGATGAGACAGATACATCAAAAACATCTGACACTTTGAATAACATGAATAAAGACCAGAAAAAAGATGAATCTGATCCAGGCAAAGAAAATGTGACTGGGAAAACATCGTCGTCGTCTGGTCCACATTCTAGACCTTCTTCAGGAATAGAAGCATCTAAGGTAACCACTGCAATCGAAACCAATGATAAAATACCTGGAGATTCTTCACCTACAGGAAAATTGTCACCTGTCAATAATGTATCAAGTCCAGTACATGAAACTAATAAAATATCAAGGACAAGTAGCCCTACCGACACGAAAATCAGTGACTTAAATGAGGAATTTGAAGTTAAGGAAACTAGAAGACAATCATCTTCTGAGAAAATTACAACATCAAGACCAACATCAGATTCAGGAAACGCATCCAGACCAACAAGTGCGAGTAAGACCACTAAAGAAATAAATGGACCCGCTGATGAAGAAGTATTTACAGGTACTCGAACACCTCCTGACCACACATCAAGACCTTTGTCAGGGATAAATAAAAGATCAAGGCCCACAAGTGCAAAGACGACAACCACACAAATAGACAATGATGTAAAGACTAGTGTTACAGAAGGTCCAATAGTAGTAAACAACGAAACAGTATCTAGACCAACATCAAAATCAAAGGAATCGTCAAGACCTTCGAGTGCCAAAGACAACGCAGCAGATATTCTCCCTGCAGATGAGACAGATACATCAAAAACATCTGACACTTTGAATAACATGAATGAAGACCAGACAAACGATCAATCTGATCCAGGCAAAGAAAATGAGACTGGGACAACATCGTCGTCGTCTGGTCCACATTCTAGACCTTCTTCAGGAATAGAAGCATCTAAGGTAACCACTGCAATCGAAACCAATGATAAAATACCTGGAGATTCTTCACCTACAGGAAATTTGTCACCTGTCAATAATGTATCAAGTCCAGTACATGAAGCTAATAAAATATCAAGGACAAGTAGCCCTACCGACACGAAAATCAGTGACTTCAATGAGGAATTTGAAGTTAAGGAAACTAGAAGACAATCATCTTCTAACAAAATTACAACATCAAGACCAACATCAGGTTCAGTAAGCGCATCAAGACCAACAAGTGCGAGTAAGACCACTAAAGAAATATATGGACACGCTGATGAAGAAGTATTTACAGGTACTCGAACACCTCCTGACCACACATCAAGACCTTCGTCAGGGATAAATAAAACATCAAGGCCCACAAGTGCGAAGACGACAACCACACAAATAGACAATGATGTAAAGACTAGTGTTATAGGAGGTTCAATAGTAGTAAACAACGAAACAGTATCTAGGCCAACAACAAAATCAAAGGAATCGTCAAGACTTTCGAGTGCCAAAGACAACGCAGCAGATCTTCTCCCTGCAGATGAGACAGATACATCAAAAACATCTGACACTTTGAATAACATGAATGAAGACCAGACAAAAGATCAATCTGATCCAGGCAAAGAAAATGTGACTGGGACAACATCGTCGTCGTCTGGTCCACATTCTAGACCTTCTACAGGAATAGAAGCGACTGAGGTAACCACTGCAATCGAAACCAATGATAAAATACCTGGAGATTCTTCGCCTACAGGAAAATTGTCACCTGTCAATAATGTATCAAGTCCAGTACATGAAGCTAATAAAATATCAAGGACAAGTAGCCCTACCGACACGAAAATCAGTGACTTAAATGAGGAATTTGAAGTTAAAGAAACTAGAAGACAATCATCTTCTGACAAAATTACAACATCAAGACCAACATCAGGTTCAGGAAGCGCATCAAGACCAACAAGTGCGAGTAAGACCACTAAAGAAATATATGGACACGCTGATGAAGAAGTATTTACAGGTACTCGAACACCTCCTGACCACACATCAAGACCTTCGTCAGGGATAAATAAAACATCAAGGCCCACAAGTGCGAAGACGACAACCACACAAATAGACAATGATGTAAAGACTAGTGTTATAGAAGGTCCAATAGTAGTAAACAACGAAACAGTATCTAGGCCAACAACAAAATCAAAGGAATCGTCAAGACCTTCGAGTGCCAAAGACAACGCAGCAGATATTCTCCCTGCAGATGAAACAGATACATCAAAAACATCTGACACTTTGAATAACATGAATGAAGACCAGACAAAAGATCAATCTGATCCAGGCAAAGAAAATGTGACTGGGACAACATCGTCGTCGTCTGGTCCACATTCTAGACCTTCTTCAGGAATAGAAGCGACTGAGGTAACCACTGCAATCGAAACCAATGATAAAATACCTGGAGATTCTTCACCTACAGGAAATTTGTCACCTGTCAATAATGTATCAAGTCCAGTACATGAAGCTAATAAAATATCAAGGACAAGTAGCCCTACCGACACGAAAATCAGTGACTTAAATGAGGAATTTGAAGTTAAGGAAACTAGAAGACAATCATCTTCTAACAAAATTACAACATCAAGACCAACATCAGGTTCAGGAAGCGCATCAAGACCAACAAGTGCGAGTAAGACTACTAAAGAAATATATGGACACGTTGATGAAGAAGTATTTACAGGTACTCGAACACCTCCTGACCACACATCAAGACCTGCGTCAGGGATAAATAAAACATCAAGGCCCACAAGTGCAAAGACGACAACCACACAAATAGACAATGATGTAAAGACTAGTGTTACAGAAGGTCCAATAGTAGGAAACAATGAAACAGTATCTAGACCAACATCAAAATCAAAGGAATCGTCAAGACCTTCGAGTGCCAAAGACAACGCAGCAGATCTTCTCCCTGCAGATGAAACAGATACATCAAAAACATCTGACACTTTGAATAACATGAATGAAGACCAGACAAAAGATCAATCTGATCCAGGCAAAGAAAATGTGACTGGGACAACATCGTCGTCGTCTGGTCCACATTCTAGACCTTCTTCAGGAATAGAAGCATCTAAGGTAACCACTGCAATCGAAACCAATGATAAAATACCTGGAAATTCTTCACCTACAGGAAAATTGTCAACTGTCAATAATGTATCAAGTCCAGTACATGAAGCTAATAATATATCAAGGACAAGTAGCCCTACCGACACGAAAATCAGTGACTTAAATGAGGAATTTGAATTTAAGGAAACTAGAAGACAATCATCTTCTGACAAAATTACAACATCAAGACCAACATCAGGTTCAGGAAGTGCATCCAGACCAACAAGTGCGAGTAAGACCACTACAGAAATAAATGGACCCGCTGATGAAGAAGTATTTACAGGTACTCGAACACCTCCTGACCACACATCAAGACCTTCGTCGGGGATAAATAAAACATCAAGGCCAATCAGTGCAAAGACGACAACATCAAAATCAAAGGAATCGCCAAGACCATCGAGTGCCAGTAACAGCGCAGCAAATCTTATGTCTGAAGATGAAACAGATACATCAAAAACATCAAAGCAAGTGCATGTAGTTAATAAAATATCAAGGACAAATAGTCCAGACGACACGAAAACCAGTGACTTCAAGGACAAATTTGAAGTTAAGGAAACTAGAAGACAATCATCTTCTGACAATATTACAACATCAAAACGAACTTCAGGTTCAAAAAGCGCATCAACCCCTAAAAGTAGAAGTGAGAACACTAAAGAAATAAATGGACACGCCGATGAAGAATTATATACATTAACTGAAACATCTATTGACCAGGTATCAAGACGTCCTCGTCAAGTGAGTAAAACTCAAAGGCCAATTGAAGAAAACAAACAAATGGTTACAGAGGTAAAAGACAAACCTGAAGATGTAGAAACACGTAGAAGGTCTTCATCATCAGACAATATAAGAACATCAACTGGCACAACTATAATTGGAAATGATGAGATAGAGGTAAACACTATATAATTATATTCATCTTCTAGAGTAAAAAATCAAATACTCAAAATTTAGAATTTAATAAGATATTTATCATCGCACTGCAATGACCAACATTACAAAATGTAATTGATGTACAATATTACCAAATGTCAAAATTCGTTTCAAAGTTAATCGAATTTATTTTTAAATGTACCGTCTACCGCACAGAGCATTATACAGTTACATTGGTGTTAATTTGTTTATTGAAATTATAAAGAGAGAAAAGAAACCCAAGGAGCCATAAAAAATCCAATAAAAAAACCCAACACTATGGCAAAAAAGAAAAATGACGAAAAGACACGTCACCAACAAAACAATTTACAAAAAAAAATTAAGATTGAGCAGCACATAAGAATCGCATAAAAAATCTGGGGTAAACTCAGGTGCTCCGAAAGGGTAAGCACGTCCTACTCCACTAATGCACCTTTACACCGAACAATGTTTATATCAATTATTTTCACAAAAAAAGAAACAAAAACTCTAAATCACCCAACACAGCTTCCAACACTAATCACTTTTAGTCGTATATTGCATGGTATATAGTTTTTACACGAACGGTACATACTTTTGTTTTATCTTTGTCTATATTTCAAGAAATAGGAATAATATGCAATAATTCATTGTTTAAATGGAACTTTTGTGAATTTATTGGGCTATGCAAAAAAATATTAGAGTTTCGTTTTTTTACTTTTCAATCTATACACTATTCCGATTTTCTTTTCTTTTCAAATATCTGCCGTTGTAATAAATAACTTTGTCCGTCCCATAGTGATAATTCGTAGTTAATAAAACAGCATTCAAGAGAAACCTTCATTTTGCTGCTTCTAACAAATACAATATGTTTAAAACTAGTTACACTTCAAGGCTCGATTGTTCAATTATGACAGCTACGTATTTTAAATATAAAACATGTATTTGTTGAAGCGATTTTAAGATCTCATTTTGGAAAATGAAAGTCGTTGATCTCATGTGAAGCATAAAATATAATGAGATCCCTCAAATAGGCTTATATTGGATACTTTTTTATATGTACTTTTTGGCGGGGTATTTATTTCCGATTATTTCGCAGTAGGTATATTTTGTGAAAATATATACACACGAATAGAAATACAGCTTCAAATGACATACTTTTTCCGTGTTCAAAGTAACTATGCATGGATGATCATAAGGGTAAAATTTCATTGTATTGTAATCAAGATATATAGAACAATAAATGGCACTGGCTATTTTCAGACTCTCTGCCCATAAAAATCTTTTATCTTTATCGATTCTTTTATATCGACCTTTTTCAATAGCTAACTGATGAGCACTAATTCTAAATTGAGTTAGGATTTTTCTATACTGAAATTTATTAACTTGACATAAATATGCTTCCCTTTTGAAATTGTTTTAAATTTAAAATAAGTGTGCAATGTTTCCTTTTTTAACATTTGCATTATCATCTATAGTATTTTTTCAGTAAATCCTATATCTTCGAATCAATGTTTTTTTTTAACTTTTTTAACGTCAAAACTTTTTATATCAACATCAATACATATCAAAATATAAACAATACTAGAATACCAAGATGACTTATTACATTTGTAAGTGTCCAAACTTGTGACCAGGGCTTGCTTTAACAAAAGACCTTCTTCTAAACTATTAGTTCTTTATAATTTTTTTAGAATTGAACAAATATTGTCAATATGCAATGGAGTACGACCTAGCTCTCCAATAACAGCTAAATTACATGATTTTTTATTTACTCCAAGAATGTTTTTGTAGAACTTTAAACTTAAGTTTTCGCAATCAAACTTACTAATTTTTTTCTCAATTTCAAAGAGACTGTCTGTTTGACATTACGATACTTTAAAAATGCATTTCCCCAAATTTCTGAGCTATATGTTAAATTCGACTTTATCGTGGGGTCAAAGATATGTAAACAACTATCAATTTTCGGGATGTTTTCAACAAAAATTCTTTTTAACTTGAAGAAAGCCAGTAACTTTCTTGATCAAATCATATCAAACCATAGAAAACTTCCAGAAGCAGAAAAACATCACACCCAAATATTTATAATTCTTGACATTTTCAATGGGTTCACCATCAAAACAAATGTTACATTTAATCATTTTACCACCTTTATTAAAATTTACATTTTTTTTTAAAGATTAACCTGAATACACCAGTTTTACAATATTCTTCTAGTTTATTTAAACATCTAATCAATCGTGATTGACTAGCAGAAAGAAGCCCAACATCATCGGCATACATTAAACATTTAGTTTTGTACTATCTAATTCAGTTGGTAGACATTAATCATAAAAAATACACGGTATATCATTGACAAATGTCTAACTCCAATGTTAGGCCGTGTTCACATTGAGCTAAACTCGGTGTGGTGTAAGTGTACTCTACACTTAAAACTAAACTCAATTACGTTCTCATTGATAAAAATCACTGTTAACATGTAGTTTGAAACAGGTTTTGACTACATACAGTCGATAGACAATGTAGGCCTTGTGTGGGTTAAGTGTTCATAAAACAAGATATCAAGAGCGTGGATTTTATTGTGAATATTTAAGGAAGTTAAATATATTGAATAAATATTATTATGATAATTCTGTGAGTTAAAATATTTTCCTATTTTTATGACAAACACTCCAAAAATTGCTCCTTTAAAAACATTATTAAATTTAATATCCTTAGTGGGCCATTTGATTTTCAGCGGGAGGATTTTTTTTTTCTGATAGAATATTCATTTTACACAGGTTGATAGCACTTTTCATTTATTTAGCGCGAAAATTATTTTCACTTTTTTCAACTTTTTTTTGCAAAGTCCTGCATTTTGAAGGACAAAATATTCATTTTCATTATGTCGTGGACAAGGTAATTTTTACAGTTAGTACCAGTCCATACTATTCATTTCCATAATCACCATATGTGTGACTGGGGAATATAGTAATATGGTTACCTAGATCTTCTTCCGATCGACCGTAAAACCTTTCCAAAGTAGAGCGTCCGGTTGGCTACGTCTCGGACGGCCTCTATTAAAGGACCTACCAATTGTATTTATTGTGAATTTGTTCTCATCCTGAACATGTATGAAATACAGATGAGAAAAATTTTAATGTGAAACCAGTGTCCACTACATTAAACTAATTGTTAACAAGTTTACAGTACGCAGCGTTTGGTGTGAACACGGCCTTAGCTTTTAATTTATCATTTAAACGAACGTATCCCAATGTTTTGGAGTTTTAACAACAAGGCTTCATGCACTACAGAATCAAATGCTTTCCTAAAATCTACAAAATATGTATATAAATAAGTTTTGTTTGCGATAGAATTTTCGGCTTGCCATATTAGTGAGTACTTTTTAATTTACACAAAACAAAACTAACTTAATGACATCTTTTATTGACTGATTTTTCCAAAGACCTATGAAACTAATAGTCAGCAAAAATTCTCTATCAGTCAAGGTTACTAAGTTAGATGGTCAATTGAAAGGTATATACTATTAATGAAATACATATATAAATCTTTCCAATAACTAATCGTTACATAGTTAAGTGCTTTCGGCCAATTAAATTGTATTATTTTCATGATCTTTATAGTGAAGATGTTTATAAAGCAGGGTTTGTCCTATTGTTTACTTTCAGTTCAAATAAAAACATATTTAAAGTAGTTTCAACTGCTTCGCATTGACATGATTTCTGATTGAAATTGATTAGATATTGAAGTTGGAAATAAACAGAAAATCCAGATAGGTTGATTTGGAATTAATACTAATATCAAGTAAAGATTATGCAAAGCACAAACTGAATCATTTTTCATGCTTATCATAAAATATGTATATAGATTCTACCACACCATTCCTTTGATTACGATATTTATTCACTCGAGGTAGTTACATTTTTAAACTAAAAAAAAATCGAGGCTCGTCGAGCATGTTATTTTTTTAATTGAACTATCGAGAGTAAATAAATACTGTAGTCAACCTGGTGAGGTAATATAATATGTTTATCTGACGATTAAATGGAAAATTTTCAAATGGATATGGCAGTAAATAACAGAAGACAAATTTTAATAACGTCTGAAATAAAGTTAAAAAAACAATTATGTATTTGATTTCATTTATAACTGGCTCTAAAATGAATTCCTGGCTCCCCTCATGACATCTGATAAATCATTTGGTGAAACAAAAGAAAAGATAACTTCCTGTAACGGCCCCTGATATGAAACCCCATAGAAAAACAAGAGTGCACACGCTGAAATGTCTCGCCTTCTTTACTAATCATTGATATTATGTTGATAGTCCTAAATATAAAGCTTTATTACAACTGTCACATAAACTTAACATTAACCAAGTAAACTAAACATTGACCAATGAACCATGAAAATGAGGTCAAGGTCAGATGAACCATGCTAGGCAGGCATGTACAGCTAACAATTCTTCCATACAACAAATATAGTTGACCTATTGCTTATAGTTTAAGAAAAACAGACGAAACACAAAAACTTAACACTGAGCAATGAACCTTGAAAATGAGGTCAAGGTCAAATAAAACCTGCGTGACTGACATATAGATCATAAAATATTTCCATACACCAAATATAGTTGAACTATTGCATATAGAATTAGAAAAAAAGACCAAAACTCAAAAACTTAACTTTGACCACTGAACCATGAAAATGAGGTCAAGGTAAGATGACCCCTGCCAGCTAGACATGTACACCTTACAATCATTCCATACACCAAATATAGCTGACCTATTGCATGCAGTATTAGAAAAAAAGACCAAAACTCAAAAACTTAACTTTGACCACTGAACCATGAAAATGAGGTCAAGGTCAGATGACACCTGCCAGCTAGACATGTACACCTTACAATCATTCCATACACCAAATATAGTAGACCTATTGCATACAGTATAAGAAAAACAGACCAAAACACAAAAACTTAACTATAACCACTGAACCATGAAAATGAGGTCAAGGTCAGATGACACCTGCCAGTTGGACATGTACACCTTACATTCCTTCCATACACCGAATATACTAGACCTATTGCTTATAGTATCTGAGATATGGACTTGACCACGAAAACTTAACCTTGTTCACTGATCCATGAAATGAGGTCGAGGTCAAGTGAAAACTGTCTGACGGGCATGAGGACCTTGCAAGGTACGCACATACCAAATATAGTTATCTTATTACTTATAATAAGAGAGAATTTAACATTACAAAAAATCTGAACTTTTTTTTCAAGTAGTCACTGAACCATGAAAATGAGGTCAAGGACATTGGACATGTGACTGATGGAAACTTCGTAACATGAGGCATCCATATACAAAGTATGAAGCATCCAGGTCTTCCATCTTCTAAAATTTAAAGCTTTTAAGAAGTTAGCTAACGCCGCCGCCGCCGCCGTAGCCGCCGCCGCCGCCGCCGCCGGACCGCTATCCCTATGTCGAGCTTTCTGCGACAAAAGTTGCAAGCTCGACAAAAATGAAAGAAAACAAATAGAAATAAACATACTCTGCACTGCACAAGAACACCAATTGTCCTTTTTTTATTAATCAATTGAATGAAGATTTTCTTTGACAATGTAAATGTTTATTGAAGAAAATATTCATATCATATCTTCCAGGAGTTAAATAACTTTACGATGATCGAGGTAGCAGGAAAAGAAAATGCCACAACGACTACCAATAATAAAATGAGGGCAATAGAAGACGACAAAAATACATGCATTTCACAAATTGAAGATTTGCGAGAAGAGCAAGGACTGTTACGAACAAAAATAGAAAGAAAACAGGAAAAGATCATTCAGTTACAAAAAGATTTTGATGAAATGAAATTGGACAACAAAAGGATTTCAGAAGAAGAACAAGAAATAAAACATCATGTTGAAAAGCTAGAATCAGAAATACTAGTTTTTACTAATAATTTATCTCAAGTAAGTGAGAACACAGATGTCGTATTGAGTCAGTTTCATGAATTAAGAGTACATATTGAAAACGAAAGTAAAATACACGATAGACAACATGACAACAAATATAGCAAGGAGTTTATTAATGATACTCAAACATTAGACACTGGAATGATGGAAGAGACGAATAACGGTATTCATCATATTAACAAAGAAAAAGTAAAAGGAGAAAAGTGTCACAATGCACAAGAAGATGTTAGAAAATATGATGAACAGCAAAAGAGTGCATATCAAGAATTAGATAACAGAATCAAAGAGTCTAATGAATTGTTAAAAAATTATCACGAATTTGATAAAACGCTTCACGCTACAAATCATCAACATTTAATTGAGATAAAGCAAACCATTGAGAATATAGGAACACACAATGAAAAACATCGAGAACCGGAGCAAAATAGTCAAGAAAACAATCAAAGCGCTGGAGAAAAGAATACACTTATTTATGAAATGAAAACACAATTTATTGAATTAAAAGAATTTATAGAAAACGACATGATTGTAAAACACAAACAATACAAAGATACTACCAACTTTCATGAAAGTAGTTTTGCAGAAGTAAAATTTTCTTCTGCAAAAAATGTTGATGATGATAGAAACTATCATGACCAACAACGGAACGAACTGCGACAACTGCGACAGGCAGTAGAGGGCAGCATTAAAATTCATGAAGCAGAGGGAGAGAATAACAGAAAAGCTCATGATATCCAACTTAAAGAGTTCCATGAGTTAAAGAATATAGTAGAAATTAGAATGAAAGATATTCAAAGTCGTCACACAGAAGAAGAGGGAGATGATCACTACGTTCTCAAATACATTAATCACATCAAAGAACACATGAACGTGTTTGAACAGACACTTAAAGATGATAGAATATCACATGAGTGTCAGACTCAAGAATTTAGAGAATTACGACAACTGCTGGAGAATGATAGACGTGTAAATAAGGAGTTAGTTGAAGAGAAAGAAAAACATAACGGCGAATGGAAAGACGAAATGAAAGCAATTAAGACAGCTATAGAAAGTGATATCAAAATGCATGAAGAACATAGCAAATTGTTCGGTCAATACCAGAAAAGCCAAGAACAAGAATTCCATGAACTCAAGAAAGCAGTAGTAAATTCTCAGGCAAACAAAGTTCACAAGGACGCCCAACCAGGAGAACATACCGATAGATTTGTCAATACCTACAGTCAGGTAGATCAGTTGAAACAATTTTTGTCAAATAATAGCGAATCCCAAAACAAACAAATAGAGGACTTAAAAGTTCTCAAACAAACAATAGAAATTGATATGAAGCTAAGGGAAGAACAAAGGGAGAATGACAGAAAAGCTCTTAATGAAAATATGAATGAGATAAAACATAAGCTTGGATCTATCTTAGTAGCCTGTGATAAACAGCACGTGGCACCTACCATTGAACAAAGTAATGAAAGGCGGGACAACCTTGACAATGGAAATCAAGGGGAGGTTATAACTTATCATTTTAATATAATAAAAAATATGATTGAAAAAGATATGCTTCTCCAAGATAATAGAAGAGAGGCTGAAAGAATACACAACAAAAAACAGCAAATGGAAACACAAAAGTTGATTACAATATTAGAAAATGACAGAGAGTTAAGAGCAGAACAACGTCAAGATTTCTTAAATCTAAAGGAAAAACTTGACAGTAATAGAAAATTTCAAGAAAACCAGGTGGAGGTTCAGGAATCATATCATAATAATTTGAAAGAGTTAGAAAAAACTTTTGAACGTTATACGTCATTACAAGTCAAAACAAGCAGTCCAGACGACTCAAAACAACAAGGTTATATTTCCAATACTATTCCTAATAGCATGAACAGCCATTTTGAGGATCTGAATCAAAGTAGTGAACGTAGAATAATACTTCAAGACGAACAACTGCGTGATGGAAACATGATTCAAGAACAACTACAAAACACATTACAGAAGTTGAATGGTAATATAGGTGATAATATTAAACATCTGAAAGATATGAATGACAGACAAGAAATCTTGCATGGAATAGAACTTAATGAATTTATAGAAATAAAACAAAAAATTGATGCTAGCAACAAATATCAAGAAACACAAAAACAATCGGTACAAGAAATGATAGGAAAAATGGAAAATGGAAACAAGCAACTACAAAAGACGTTGCTGGTTGATAGAAATTTCTACGAAGAACAACGAGAGAATGATCGAAAATACTATACAGAATTACGACAGAGTGAAACAAGAATTACTGGAAATCTGTATGAAGATTATAGTCGCTCACAACAAGAACTGAAAAACGTCAGTATGGAACTACATACTGAAACTAAAAAATGCTTAACAGGTAGAATTACAGCAGTACTTGATGTGTGTCAAGAAACATCTGAAATAGTAAAAAGTCTAGACAAGAGACCTCTTGCTGCTATTAAGCAAACTGCAGACAGTGCACCAGTTGTACACGATTACGTCGAAAGAATAGACAACCATTTTTATGAATTGAAACATACAATGGACAAAGACAGAAAACGACAAGAAAAACAACATGATGAAAAATTGAAATTGAAATCGGAGCAAAGAGAACACAAGAAGAAAATCAAAGAAAAACATAGAGAGGAAGATAAAAAATCCCAAGAGGAGTTAAGAAAACAGGAAAACCAACTAAGGGAAAACCAAATTGAAGAGATGCAAATATTGAGATTAACTGTTGAAAATGACAAAAGAATTCAAGGTAAACAGCAAGAGGAAACCACAAGGTTAATAAAGAAAAACAACAAGGATATATTGGATTTGAAACAAGCGATCGATGATGAAAGACAGCTACGAGAAAGGCATAGACGGGAGACGAGGCTGAGTAAAGATGAAAGTAAACAAAATGATACAAAATGGATAGAAAAATTATGTGATGATACTTACATAATGAAAACCCAGTTTCAAGAACTGAATGAAGTTTTTACAAGAGATCGAAAGCTTTATGAAAGACAGAGAGAAGAAGATATATTGTATCGCGTAGAGCAAAGAGATCATCAGAAAACTATCCATGAAAAACAACGAGAAGAATTTCAGTTATTAAAGGAAGAACTAGCAAAAGGCAGAAAATATCAGGAAAATCAGCGCGAGGACATTGCAAAAATGAGAACAAGATTTGAAGAACTAAAACAAACCATTGACTGGGATAGAAATTTCCAGGATAAACAAAAGGATAACGAAAGGAAAAATCTGGACGAACAACGGCAGATTGACAGGAGACTTTATTACCAACAAAAAGAACAGTTTCAAGAATTAATGAAAAGTGTTGAGAATGATAGAAAAATAAATAAAGAAAATGTGCAAGAAATGAATGGCAACATAAGCCAAATAATAAAAGCTGTCAAAAAGCCCAAATCCTTGTCTAAACCCGAAAAGAAAAGTATGGTTGCGGAAAAGGAATTCAGGGTAAAGAAGCGAAAGACGACTGAAAAGGTCTTTCTTCAAAGGCGTAAAGGTATAGAAATTGTAGTCCTGCCAAAAATTCCGTCAAACATTACCAGCAGAGCACGCGAAGACTTGCACAAAGAAAAAACAAAGAAAAAAACAACGAAAACAACCAAGAAGAAAAAGAAGAAAAAGAAATTAATTTTATGATAATTTAGCCATGTACTAATAGTAAAATGGGACTAATAACATTTGTTTCATATGTTGATTCATGTACATGTAGATATATGCGCTTGATTTGAAATTATTGTGAAGTCTTTGGTAATATTTGATTTATATATACTATTATTATTCCAAAACATATGATTTATATTTACGTAATTAAACAGATTTTAAATAGTGACTCGTGAATATAAAATCTTCAAATAATAGAATAACGGGTCTTTTTGATCAAGAGAGGCGAAAGATATTAAAAGGGGTATGTAAACTCATAAGTCGAAAACAAACTGACAATGCCATGGCAAAAATCGAAAAACGACGAAAAAACTAACAACAGTACACAAAACACAACATAGAAAACTAAAGACTGAGCAACACGAACCCCACCAAAACACGGGGTGATCTCAGGTGCTCCGGAAAGGTAAGCAGATCCTACTCCACAACTATTTAAAAATGTATTTGAAAGTTGGTTCAATTTCTAAAATCGTCATTGGTATAAACTCAAGGTTAAAAATACTATTTCGTAACATACAAACTATTGATACTTTAATTGAAAGTATTGGTCGTCGTTGTTTCGTTATATGGAAGTTGTAATGTTTTAGTGTCAACATATTCTATTTCCAGTTGAATAATATACACAATTAGACATTAACATATTAATACAACTGAATAATTTATAGGATCCGGAAACAAGCTGTTAACCTATACTAATCCGTTTCCTAATACAGATAAGAACATTTCATATGAAAAAATCATATACATCAGAAATACAATAGTAAAGTGCATGTTTCTGAACGGACACAAGTACATGTATTCTATATATAAATAAGCACTGTAGACCTGTTGAAAAAGATGTTTGTAATCATATGACAAATATTTTGCTACTGAGTATGAATGTGTGAACTGCCAAGAATATTTCGATGTTTTGTTCCTAGCTGAGTTCCGTTAAACCGTATAGCAAAATTTCGTCTGACAAGAAATGCTTTATTCTGATGTTATAAAAGTGCTGTTCACGCATGATGCGAAATCGGGGGCAGTGCAACAAGTAATGTGCTGTGGTTTCTATAGCACCACATAAACAAAACGGAGAGGCCACTATATTTTTACAAAAAGATGCTGATTTAGAGAGCTGCATTGCATACGAAGTCTTGCGTGATAAATTTGACCTAATCGCTTACCAATGTAATAATAATATGGGGGTTTTGTTACCCGAGACTGGACACAACTCCTGAAAGCTTCCACTGAAGAACTATTTTTAACACTCTTAGGGAGAAGATTCCATGAACATACAGTTGCAGGTAAACAATAATTCGAATAAAGGGCTGTTCTTGTTCGAACATGGGGGATCAGTAAAGAGTTTCTCGTATTATGATTATGTATAGTTGCATGGGATTCTGGAACTAAGTTTTTCATCTTGGAGAAATAAATTAATCTATGGGCCTCCCTTCGATCTTTAAGCTTTTCCCAACCTGTTTCGAGATATTATATCTCTAAAGAAACCAGCCTAGTACCCCAAGTTACGATCCTGGCAGCCTCTGTTTGTACTTTTTCAATCTTATCAATCAAAAGATGTGTGTTGTTGTCCCAGATAACATCAGTATATTCTAAAAATGGTCTTATATATGTTAAGTACATTGTCTCTAGTGCTCGTCTGTCTACGATGAATTTAAATTTTCGTAGAACATTCAGTCGTTTGTAAGCCTTTTCGGTTATTACATCAATATGTTTGTTCCATGTGCCATCATTTGAAATTTGTAATCCAAGGTGTTTATGAGTGGATAACTCAGTTACAGTTAAGTTGTCCATGTTAAGTTTTGGATGATCAGGTTTGTGAAGTTTCCGTGAAATTGTCATGGTCAGGGTTTTCTGCGGGTTAAAGGTCACTAGGTGACTGATGCTATAGTACGTGCTATAACAGACGAACTTATTGTATTGACAAGGCAGATAAAAATATTCCCATCCGAATTATTAAAGTCAGAAAAGATAAACCACCATGGCTTACCGCTGATATCAAAAGGATGATTCGTAAAAAAAAATCGTATCCATAGAAGAGCCAAAAGAACCAATTCCGCTCTGGACTGGAGAAAATTTCGATTAATTAGGAATAAATGTAATAAACTAGTTTTAAACTCAAAAACTGATTATTTTTCAAAATTGTTTTACCAAAATCATATCTGAAACTCATGGTGGTAAACAATATTGGAGTCTTATTAAATCTTTAATGAAATGTGACTCCGGTGACAGTCGCAACATTTCCCCTTAAAGATAGGCGACGACCTGATGTGTGAAGACACAATATGTTTTTTTCAATTTTTTCCGCTGTTTAATAATACACAGGATTTTTTTCACAGATTTGAGGTGAATTTTATTTACATGTATATTCTTTCACGATCATTTGTCTCGATATACTGAATGATGAACGAGATCAATAAAACAATCCCTGTTGTCCTTGACATAACCATTCTAAGTGTACTTATATGTGGTAGTTATTTAACACACTTCCTCCTTACGATCCCTTAACCCTATCCTTTTCCTTCGGAGCGGCCATTCCTTAATGGTGATATTAATTTATTAATTAATCAATGAGAACAATCAATGTCTTTAATGAAAAAATCTATGTAAGCTTAATATTTATACTATACATGTTCACGACCAGATATGATTCACCACATGACGCAAAGATTTATCCTGAAAATGTTGCAATTGGAAGATTAAAAGTACTATAGTACTTTAATTAAAAGGGGACTTATTAATTTGATCTTAAAATATAATTTAAAAACCTATCTTTTCTTAAAAGCACGAAAACGAGTAATTATTACAGAAAAAGTTGTGTTAACATTTAAAGCGACATTAGCTACGAGTTTTACAGTATAATTTGAAAATAATTAAAGAATATTTCTAATTGTTTCAAACATTTACAAGAACGCAATATTGTATAAAAATTCGCTTTTAACAGTCGGTTTAATTTGAAAATAGTAAGCTGACACAAATCAGTGAAATTTATTGACTTGCAAAACAATAACTCGAGCTCCTTTGCATCGGTGCGCATGCGACCTTTGCTTGACCATTGTTGTAGAATGCTTCTACATGTGCTCAACATATTAAGTTGTTGAAAAAAAAAATGACAGCTGATAAAATGAATCAATGGAAGTGATTTTGTTGACTAATTCAGCCTTCAAAATCATTTTATACAGGATACAGGTAAAATGAGGATGTACCTAATTATTCTATTGGTGGCCATGGATTTTACAGTAACTGTCCTTCATCTCAATATTATTTGAAAAGAACTGAAATATGAATATAAATTATTCAACAATATGTCAATAATCCTAGAAAGAAGTTTGCCTACTTTACCCCTTATTTGTATCCTCATAGGATCAGAATCTATAATTTGCTGAAATATAAACGTACAGTATGATACCAATTCCATCTTTGTGGTATACCAGTTTTGTATATAAAAGTATTATACATATTTTAGGGTTTGAGCGTCCGTCAGGAGATGAGGAAAATCCAAAAAGGCGCTTTTTCTATCCCCCCAAGCACTGGGTTGACACCGCTGCTAGTGGACTGTTAGTCCCGATGATATTATCATTTCAGGAGTCAATGCTTCAGTAATGACATGAGTTATAACATACCCTTTTTTTTTTTTTAAATATTCCGTTGAATTTTGATATTATTGAAATTTGAATTAGGATTCCAAATTTAGCTTTCAACGTGTTCGGGCACTTTGGCTTTCTTTTGATTGTTGTTTTTGGTTTGAGTGTTCCTGATGAAGGTAAATCCAAATAGCGCTTCGGACGCATACAATTTATAAAGTATTATTTTCATTTTGAAGGGCCTATAAATGAAAATTTTAAAGTGTAAAAAGTATACAATTCTGACCTTCGTCAAAAGTAAATGTCCAAATCATTACATGTAAATCGAGAAGAGCTTATTTTCCCGCTATCCGCAGGACCGAGGGAAAATAATTTTTACAAGACTTGATACATTTGATTTGATTGTATTATTATACTGAGTTAATTCTTTGGCATGTGCAAAAATCGTTGATTTCAAAAGGGTTTATTTTTACAGCGGATGACCTTGAGGGCATTCCGGTGTTATGTTTCCGCAGAGATTTCTACCCACGTGACTTGCGTTTTTGACTGATAACCGAATGTATTTCGCATAAATACGCGGATATTATCGAGTGCAAAATAACATTCCTTATCGCTTGTTATATATTAATTTCATCAATACATATTCATTAGCGGGAGAAATGTGAATGCCTACTCAAATCAAACCTATTAGAAAAACGAATTATTACAGAAGAGTGTACACCATGCACTTGCACTGCACTATCATTAGAATAGTAGAATAGAATGATGGTATAAATGGATGAAAATTTGCCGGTAGAGTTATTAAGATGATCTGCTATATATATAACTGTTGTACAAATATTAATATAATATATAGCAACAAACCAGATTATACTGATAACAAATGATTGTCCCATGATTATATCACTATAATATAATTATTATTACGGTGAGGTTGAATTCTCTGTCATTTATTCATCATCCACACAGGAACTTGTCTCAGAAAATTAATCTATGTTACTTAACCTAACTTTCAGGTATAGAGATATTTGTTTTTTCTGAGACAAGTGCCTGTGACTATCCACCAGAACTTGCGGTCATCCTATGTTCAGTACTTCAGTACTTTGATTACCACTAGCTATTCCGAAACAGTTGGTTTTATCTAAGCCCAGTTTGCTGCAGGAAAAATGGTTATTTTGTTGAAGAAAATAAAAAAAACGTGCAGTAACACTGCCTCCAAATCATACGCTAATGCAATGAATACAACGAGCTAGTTGAACTTCTTGTTATGTAAAGGAGGTACTAAATGTTTGTCACTTGTAAAGTATGTCATCTTTTACTTTATTCGTTTTGCATTTATCAAAAATATAAGAATGTCATTCGACTCTTAAAATAGTTTTCTTTCACATGTTATCACCACTTAATTGTATATCCCGTGTTTTTTCCTCGCTATGACTTGTGCGATATGTCCCCTGCGAGAGGAAATAAACCATTTAGCTACAGGTTCTAAAGATTCCTGATGAATATGCTTTCCAAATATGGTCAAATTGCCTAAAGTGAGGTTTATGTTATGAGTGAAATTGTGACTCTATATTTGAATAATTATAATTTTACCAGAAAAAAACGAAATTAGGCAACATCAAATTAACTTCTAAAAGTAGCATTTTTGCGTCTGAAAGTAGTTATACATCAATGATTGGCTGTTGTTAACTAAAACGTCTTAACGTCCAGTGGCAAATATTTCATGCATATTCATGACGAGAACAAATAAACTTTTAGTAAACAACGTTACTGCAAAGTTGGTCGTCAAGAACGAAATTTTGACTTACCCCAGGCTATAAGTACCTATGGACCCCCCCCCCCCCCCCCCAATTGAGTTGTTGTATCCTTCATTTCAAGTTGAATGGGATATATGCATTCAACATAGTCACCAAACTTTGAATTATCTAGTGAGAGGACATCATCTATAAAACATTGAGTTAAAGGTTTTTGCTAGCTTCTTTTCATTCTTCCTACGAAGCTCCTGTATAAAGTCAAAGAGCAATAATTTCTTTGTAAAATTTTCATTATTCACGTATTCGAATTTGAAAATTTGGAGAGGCCACTGAGTGGGAGATTAAGCAGTTAAAAACCTCGTCAGTGAACCATAAATATTAGTATGTATCCCATCCCCTTCGACGAAGGGGGTCATTATATTTAGTGGTATTTCTTCTTTTTCTGTTTTCCTTCCAACATTGTAGGGTTAAAAATATCATCAGGTCATTCATGTGCCCTTAACCTTTGACCTCAAAGTCAGAATAATTGATATTTTGGTCATTTTCGTGTCCAGAACATAATTTTTTTATTCTTTGACATAGGGTTTTGATGTCAGGCACATGGCTGAAAACATCTCGAATTTGTGTCGCGTCCCATGGAATAGGACATTAACCTGTGACCTTCAAGGTCAAACAATTTAAAATCATGTATTTCTAGCTTGCCATGGCAAGATGTTTTCAATGCACAACCTTCTTTAATAAACTATCTCAAAAATGGTTAAAATTCTCACCGCTAATCATATATAGTCTTAATTGTCTTGATAAAACCTTTCTATCTTCACCATATGTGACATGAACCCTTCTCTCCTTCAAACCATCAATTGTCATTTATCTTGAAGATGAAAATAAGGAGATAAGGTATGATTACCAATGAGACAAATAGCCGTAGACACTACAAGGACAAAGATGTGAGCATATGTGTTTATATGCCTTTCCATATTTTAATTTGCCATGACAATGCCTTTCAAGTACTTAAATGTGTCTGTTCCTTTATCACAGTGATAACTATACATGATGTAGATAAAAGATAAAGGGGAGACATATATGTTTCAGTCCTCAAAACAATTTCACATAGTTCAGTTTTCATACACTTCAAAAAGTGTTTATAAAATTAAAGATACTACATTTTCTTCGTAAATTTTCTAATTGTGAAAATATGGAATCTTAAATAATTAGCAATACTATTTACTTCCTTTTAAAAATATTGATGACATATCAGATAAAGGAAATAGCCATTACGCATCAAACCTTTTTTAAGAGCCTCAGCCGGACGTTGTTACAATGTAATATGTAAATTTTCGTCAATGTTGTTAATATGTTAATTTTTGTCACCTTAATTTTAAAATCCCTATACATTACTTGATGGAATGCACTCTTGGAATGAGATTCGTCAGATAAGGATATAACATAAAGCTGTTTCTTGACAGGTAAGTCTGTATTTTTAAGAAATGTGCAAAGACTGTATGTTGAAATTAATGTAATTGGTATGATTTTCCGAATTCACACATTATGCACAAGTTGATATCAAACTATATCTTCTGGACTGATTACAAACTTATTATGATTTCCTCCATAAAAATAGCATGGGCAATAAGCTAAATACTATTTTCTGTATTGCAGTTTTCCATATATTAAAATTGTTTTTCTTAAAATTTTGTGGTTTCTTATCATGATATTTATTATTATTAACATATGAATTCCTGCGAATTATTCAAATTAGAGACTTATAGAAACACGATTTTTTTAGAGAATAAAATCATTATTTGCAATAAACTGAGATGCCCTTGACTAAAGTCAAATGTGTTATCAGTATGAACAAAAAGAGATATGGGTATCAATATCATGTCAAAATTTGGCTAAAGAAGTTTTTAGCACCCGACCCTTACCCTTTCAATCTCTATCAGTGAGATAAAAACGGTTTAAAAAACACGTACAATAAAAAGATATTAAAGGAAACAGACTTTAACGAAATTAAAGAGATGTAATAATCACAATAAATTGAGGCAAAGAAAAACATTTCTTGATTTTAACGTATTTAGGAACGCTCGTGGTTTCAGAAATCAATAATATGGTATTCATTTCGTTCTTCACTTAATATCGGTGGTTATACTTAAGATAGCGACACCAGAAACAATGTAGAATGGGATATATATGCGTTCAACATAGTCACCAAACGTTGAAGGTATGGGTTTTGCACATTGTTGAAGGCCGTATGGTGACCTATAGTTGTTAACTTCTATGTCATTTGGTCCATACTACATCTTCTTATTTTTATAGAAGGCAAAGCACTTGTCTCTGGATTTTTTTTTACCTTTTTACCTTAGTATAACACGTGTTATACCTGTATATCTTAATATAACACGTGTTATACCTGTATACCTCAATAGAACACGTGTTATACCTGTATATCTTAATATAACACGTGTTATACCTGTATACCTTAATATAACACATGTTATACCTGTATGCCTCAATATAACACGTGGTATACCTGTATACCTTAATATAACACGTGTTATACATGTATACCTTATTATAACCAATTACTTAAAATACGTTATAAATTGTCCATTTAATACGATTACATGTGTCTGAGAGCTGGTCGTTAATACAGGTCTAATACAGAAAAGCCGCTTAATACAGAATTTTTACTGGTCTTAATACAGGATTTTAAGTTTCGGTTTCAACAAGGTGTCAGAAAATGGATGTGTGTATTACGCAAAATATTACATTTCAACATGTTTGATGTTAGAGTTGTTGTTATTTTTCATAAGTATACTTTTTTTTTAGTATATACAATTATGGACGGTAGAAAGTGTGAATATCCAGAATTGTCAACAATAAAAGATTATTTTCTGAGCCTGAGGGCGAAGTCCGAAGTGAGAGAAATTTGTAGGGTTGACAATCTTGGATATGCACCGCTTCAAATGGGACACATTTTAATTATACCAAAGGGTCATTTGAACCATTGAAAATACATGTCAAAGAAGCTCTTGTCCATGTCTTACTGTAGTAACAAAGAAGTTGTCAAAACACTTACGTCAGAGATTTATTTGTGACTTAAAATGCCTCATATGTACAAGAAGACTCTTTCTGTAAAGTATTGGCAGCCCTGAAAAGGGCTGTTTGTGAAAGCTATCCTCGGCACAGATGGATTTCAATTACTTCGTCACTCCAGTCCAAGGACCAGTTCTGTACCTGGGGCTCTTTTCACAAAAAATAAAAGGGTAATTCATCGCACATTATTATTTTTTTTAGGGTTATTCGACATTTCTTGCATTAAAATGATAATTAACCCAAATAGTTCATATTGATCCTGTATGAGTCTTCCTACAGTCCTGTTTATCCTCAGTCAGCTTTCGGGGGTTATCTTAAGTCATTGGTTAAAAAAGGTGTCATTAAATGGGTGTTTTCATATTAATCCTGTATTATGTTCAAGTACAGTCGTATTGGGTTGAGGTTAGCTGTATTGGCTCGAGGCGTAGCCGAGGGCCAATACAACTGATCGAGACCCAATACGACTGTACTTGAACATAATACAGGATTAATATGAAAACACCCATTTGTCAACACTATAATATAACACGTGTTATACCTGTATACCTCAATATAACACGTGTTATACCTGTATACCTTAATATAACACGTGTTATACCTGTATACCTTAATATAACACGTGTTATACCTGTATACCTTAATAGAAAACGTGTTATATCTAGATACCTTAATATAACACCTGTTATATTAAGGTATGTTGGTTAAAAAAAATTCAGAGACAAGTGCCTGTGGTAATAGGAAGACCTGAACTTGTATAATGGCCAAAATGAGTCAATGTTTTTTATTAACAAAATTTGTCGTCCGGATTCGCTGTGCCACAAATAACATTCCATTTTAACAGTTAACAACAACCATTTCGTTAAAAAATCTACTACCTCTGAATTATAAACACTGACGATATTCTATCTTAAATTTGGTGTAAGAGATTGTATATTTTAAATTGTTTTCGTGGTATCAAGAAGATTATAAAGGTATTCTAAATGTACAAGGAAGTTTAGCTTTGGAGACATTAAAAAGTTAATCCCATAGTTTATCAGTAGTAGTCTAGTTTGATTTCTGAAATTCATATCAATGTGAATGAAATATATATGAATTTTTTTATTAAAACCTGATTTGAAAGGTCATCTAAAGTAAAATAAGGTTTTTATTTTTACCGTATCCGTATACGTCGCTATGTAAGATGCAGATTAAGGACATTACTTTCAGGAAGTTAAAATGCTATAAGTTCAATTTAACATTATGATGTTACACTTACATGGTCATTTTTATGTAAATATCAAATGGAGAAGGACATCAAAACAAAAGTACATTATAATTTATTATGCTTCATGTCAAAATGCCATATTTTGATTGGCTAATACGAGGGTGTTAATTTACTCTATTACCCTTCATGGAGACGCTTCATCAAGTGTGCGCTTTATTAAATACGACTCTATCATATGGCAAATACTCTATTACCCTTCACGGAGACGCTTGATCAAGAGTGCGCTGTATTAAATACGACTCTATCCTATGGCAAATACTCTATTACCCTTCACGGAGACGCTTGATCAAGTGTGCGCTTTATTAAATACGGATGGTTGTTATATACAAGACGTCATAGTTTATTACTTTGAATTTGAAATTTAATCGACAGTAATAACAGAACATTCAGTATAATAAATTAGATAACACATATCTGAGAGGGTGATAGAGCCGATTGTTACCCCTCGAAAAGACATTGTCAACCTTGGCTTCGCCTCAGTTGACAATGTTTTCTCGGGGTAACAATCTGCTCTATCACCCTCTCAGCTATGTGTTATTTATATATTGTCAATTTGGAACTGGCATGATTACCTGTACATGTACAACGACCTTTAACCCGTTTGTTTTGTCAGTTTGAATTAAAATATGACCACTTTTTAGACTTAAACTTTGTTCAAATTTTAAATTTATAATAATCAAAAGTTTGCAAAAGAAGTCTAAACACAAAACTTTATTTATTTTAATACTTTGAAAATCGAATTGCCCTTTTCCTGATAGTAGTATAGATACGTTTTCTGCGGATGGGGATCAGGATATTTAACTTCAAGAGCCTGTGTCAAATACAGGGACTAAATAATTGTTTTCTTAGAAACTTAGTCAGGCTTTAATTGATATAGAAGGAAATGTTTATTTTCCATATAAGATTGGTAGAATCACATGAAGTAGCAGGCTTCAACGAAATTAAATAAAACATATTTTCCCCATAAATAAAATATGATAGACTCGTTTGAATGTGATACAACCTTCCCTGTTTTGAAAAAACAAAATTAACTGTTTGATTGTCAATTAGACAACTATGTGCAAGAGTCCAAATGGTGTAGATGTTATGTTTTTACGTGGAATAGAAATATAATAATGCAAACAACTACTGAAGAGGGAAGTATAAAAAAGGCCATAATTTTGTTCCTGAAATTGCCACAAACACATGTAGTAAACATATAAATTTATTTAAAAAATTTTGCTATTTTTATTTATAAAAGAGTGAGATGATAAAGTCCGGTAAATTTAATGCAAATATATCATGTGTGCTCAAAACATGTTAGAGTTATGATTTAAATAATTGGCAAAATATATGTAGGACTCAAATCTATGGTGGGTTTCACATCTTTGGCAAATTCCTAATTCATGGTAAATATGACGTCACAAACGCCAATCAAATCATAAATCTATGGCAGTTTTTTGTTTTCTCCAAATCTATGGCAGATTTTGATATTACGTAATTTTCCGGGGAAAAGACTAAACTATAACGTCCACGCCGCTAACGATGACGGTTTTGTTATATAGAAGGAAAAGAAAGGACCCTGGTCCATAAACTATCCATAAACTAAAAAAAAATAGATTTCTAATAAATATTCACATTATATTCAGCTATATTTAGGTCGAATAACTGTACTGTTGGAGAAATAAGGTTTCTTTTAAATAAAGCCACGTGTTTGAGGCAAGTCTTTGTTTATCACCGGACTTTGACTTCAATCGTCATCAGTTCAGAAAGATTTATTGACGCTCAAATAAATATTAGGTAAAAAGTCAAACTGTTTAATTCTTTTCATACAAAATGCTTTTTGGGTTGTTAAGGGACTTGGTTAAATGACAAGGTCAACCAGGTACCATGCACGAAGTAGAACATGCTTATTTTCCCGGAGCACATCATTTTGCATGATTTTAACAAATTGTTATGGATATGACATCTTTGAAATCATTGGTCAGATATTTACTGTCTGGTCCTCCATTTGCAGAAAATCTGCCATAGAATAGGAAACTAAAAATTTGCCATAGATTAGGACTCTAAAAAAATCTGCCATAGATTGGGGATGGCATGACGTCATATTAACCATAGATTAGGAATCTGCCATAGATCAAGAACCCACCATAGATTTGAGTCTTACATATATATACATATTTATAATATTGAATATAACAGCCATACCAACAACGATATTTGGTTCCGTATCTTTCCACAAGACATCTTGTGGTTTTATTATTGATGTTGATGCTGTTGCACATATCTATATATAAATGCAATTACGACAATTTGAAGTTGTTTTTGAAAGTATGTGGCAGTTCCCATAAATGCTTGAAGTTGAAAAACTAAAATGAATATTTACAACAAAATTTAACATATTATTAAATGATGTCTGAGGTCCTGTAAGGATCTGAACTAGTTTGTTTGGTGGATTTATAACATTATGTAATTTCGAATTCGAGAGGTAAACAAGTTGCCTATCATATATTTTCATATCCTTCAAATATTTGTATTCAAGATTCATGAATTGGGATAATGTATATTTGAAGATTAATTACAAAATCTTTGTTAATTCAAATGTGTTATGTCAAACTTTTGACTACTAGTATCTGATTTTCGGAATTATATAAACGGTACCAATAAGTTATAATAAAATACTGAAAATGAACTGGAAAATATTTTGTTCTATGAAATATCATCATTGCATAAGGACATTAATGGTAAAAACACCATTCTGGCATTCATAATAACGTTTGTCGACTCATCAACATGTGATGTCAATTAAATGCATTAAATTGCTTGAGTAATTGTGATTTAACACATTTCTTTCCAATACCCTGAAAATAATAATAAAATGCAGGATTGGGCCGATGTATTTAATATTAAATGGATTAGCTTAAAATGCCTTTGTTATCTTCTCTCTCTTTTTGCAATCTTATTCGTTCAAAGACAAATTTGATTCTTGTATTATCATGCATTCCTCAGGATAAATATAAGAAAAACTTACTTATAAAAAAACGTAAAATCTTCTCTTAAAAAAAAAAAAAAAGTAATACGTGTTCGCCTTTTTATTCATCTGGCCAAAATAAATTAATAGTGTGTTTCCTATTTCATCTTCAAAAAAATTAGGTAGGGTAGGTAGGTAAAACATTTTATTTTATGAAAACATTTTTTTTTTTTTTATTGATGGGTCGACAGCAGAAAAAAGTTCCAAATCAAATAGTTTGATGTGCGGGCTTCTCTGATATTTAGAAAAGTAATTAAATCTACAGCTTTTTTAATTTTCTGTTTTAATTCTGCGTCAGAAATATGAAAATAAACTTTAATGAAAATTTTATGCATTTCATTGGTCGTAAAAAGAAAAGTGTATGTTCTTCACGATTAATTATCTTAAACCAAAAATGGCAGTGAAAAATCTGGCATGGTATGTTATTATGTTGATCCTCGTTGAACCTAAAAATGTAAATGTCACACAGGGTATACATATGGAAGCAGATTCGTACCCCTTGAAAAAACTGTGAACCGATGCCAAGCAGCAGATAATTTGGATTTTTTTAGGGTTAATACTCTGCCCTTGCACCCTCTTTATTTAATATACAGATGTGTTTTGATGTTTGACAAAATGTGATGGTGATTGAAGATTGGGTGGTTCTGACAATATTAAAATTCCAGGTTTTGAGAAGAGTGAGAATGTGAAATCTTTGTCTTATTAATGATGGTAGTAATGCCTGTTACCGTCAGGCGTCAAATGGTCATTTTTGGCTACCGTTAGCGTCAAATTGGTTAAAATTTTACCTTAATTCATCAAAATATCCTTATCCTGATTCTTCAGAGCAAGGATTTGTATACTATAGGTCTCAGATAATTTTTTGGAAAAATTTTTACGTGATTCGTCAAAATCAGTCAATTTTTTAACCGTCTAAAAGAAAGTGTACATTTTATCGTCATGCACCAAAAATTACCGTTAACGTCGTTTGGCAAGATTTTTTAGCGTTATTCTGTCTACATATGATTGTTCTGCCTAACAGAAGTTCCACTGGAAACTTTGTTATAACCAATGTCATAATATCTGTTCCTGTTGGAACAAATATTCTATACCATTCATTCCGTTAGGAACATATACTGTAATATTTATTCCAGTGGAAATAATATTCCAGAACACTTTTTCCATTTGGAACTTCTATTTCGTGACAATTCGTCGTGAAGGTACCTCATTAATCTACTGGTCAAATAAATTGCAGATGTAAATATGACAGGATTTTTTCCCTTTTCTTGTATAAATTGTTATGGGACCAGCCAGAGAAATAAAAAAGAATAAAAGTAGACATGGTGCTGGGGCAGATTCATTTATAAATGAATATGAATCATACACCATGTCTGCCTACTGGGGAAAGCTTCTGAAGTTTCATCTTTCTCGTTCCACATTGTCTGTTCCCTTGCCATCATAAACTAAAAAGCATTAACAGCCGTTTATGTTGCGTCCTGGGCACAATTCTGTACAACATTCGTAAGAGCATGTTTTACAACAAAAGCTGGATTGATTTTAGCAGTTTTTACTATAAAATTGTTAGTCAATTTACCGACAGTTACAGTCTGTCCAACCTGAAACGATTCTGACTGTTGCCGCGGGTCCAAAGAAGCACAGGTACAAGACGAGATTTAGTTAATATATGTATATATACTGAATAGACTTCATTATATATACAAATATTTAAAAAATCTCGCTTGTAAAGGCTGTTCAAAGTGCGTCAACTTCGAATTTTTTTCGTCTATAGGTCCGCTTGATTTTCCTCAAAAAGATTCATCATATCGTAATTATCCGGATTCGATGTCATTATATTTTGCGTGCATGTGATCACATTTCGCATATTTGACAGCTAATACGCTACACGGTTGCCGAAAAGCCATGCTTGTTTATTTAAAATATTGGTCCTTGAAACGCTTTACTTATCAATATTTGTCGTTATTATCAAACGCTTTGAAGATTTATAGTATTCTAAACGAATAATCGGATCCGGACAGACTGACAAATCCGGATTTTGAATTTTTATTTTATTTTTGTCAATAAAATGTTTAGGGTCGGCGTCTGAAACGGAGGTAGGGTCGGGAAACCGGAAACACACCATTTATTTATTTTGGCCTCTTTAAAATATTTTTGTATACGTGCATATTCCGAAACATTCATTCAGTAACATGTATACGAAAATAAATGCTTAAATTTGTTCAAATATTCAGCAACCATGAATTGGTTAAGAAATAAGACTTAAATCTTGTGTTAAAAATAAGTAAACAAGGCACAGGAATTTGAAACTGAATATCTTAGAAGCTCCCTTTTCAGATATTTGCCAAAGCATGAAAAAAAAAAAGACAATTTAAGATATCGTGGAAAGAAACGATGTAGCTATAATAGGTTATAAAGATTCCTGGTGATGATGTTTTCCAAATTGGTCAAATTGGTTTATGATTTATGATTTGGGAACAGAGAAAAAATTTTGACTCTATATTTGAACAATTACAATTAAACCAGAAAAAAGCCAAATTAGGCACATTGAATTATGGTTTTGGATCAATAATTTCCTATTAAAAAGTAGAATAAATAAGTTCAACCCTTCCCTTCTCAATTTATATAGAAATAAGAAGATTTGGTATGATTGCCAATGAGACAACTCTCCACCATAGACCAAATGACAAAGAAATAAACAACTATAGATCACCGTACGGCCTTCAACAATGATCGAAACCCATATCGCATATAGTTAGCTATAAAAGGCCTCGAAATGACAAATGTAAAACAATTCAAACACAAACACGAAAACTAACGACCTGGTTTATGTACAAAACAATGAACGAAAAACAAATGATACACAGCAACAAACGGCAGCCACTGAATAACAGGTTCCTGACTTGGAACATGCATATACAGAATGTGGCGGGGTTAAACATGTTTGCGGGCGCTCAACCCACCCTTATCCTGGGACAGTGGTGAAAACATATGAACAAACTTTAAAAATCAGCTGATACAGGCTTAACTCATCAGAACGATACAAAGCAGAAAAACAAGTAACAAAGACACAGACCGGACGTGGCAGGGTATTCATATATCCCCAAAACAAAAGAGACACTAAGTTCAGATCTGAGAGTACTCGCAATTACTGACAGCTAGTTCAAAGCCAATGACAACAATAGCATGTTTAGTGATAAAAAAATACATGCACTTAAAATAAAATATGAGCACTTACGTCTGAAAACAGTTAAACATCACATAACGTCCTCTTGCATATATTCCATGCATATTCAGGACGAGAAAACATGAAACCATCTCTTAACAACGTAACTGCAAAGTAGGTTGTCAAAAATGAAAGACGGGAATTGTGCATTTATATGCACCTTGGAAATGATGGTTTGTTGGTTACGGAAGGCTAAAGCTACATACGGACCCCTGATTGAGTTGTTGAAGATTCTTTAACGTGCAATTCTCCCTTAATGCTACTTCGGACACTAAAAATAAATAAATTTTTTGAACAGGTATGCGTACTTTTTCATGCTATGTTTACGATATTAGGAGGATTATTTTTTTCTGAGAACAATGCGTCCGTTTTTCCGTCCATGTAAAGTTTTTGGTTAATTAGGTTTACACTGATATTTGGTCTTATCAACTTGAAATTTAGTACACATATTTTATTATGATGTGAATATTTTAAGATACACGTCAACTTGCGGTTTTGACCCCCGAATTCAGCGTTATCGGACATTGAAATATGATAGTTCTAGCAGGGGCAAAGTGTACTATTGACACATATTCTTGTTTTGTTATGCTTGTAGAATTGGTCTTTGATTCTTTGTGAATATTTTATAGATGTTTAATTGAATTGTTCCTCTCTTAACTATAAGAAAACCCTAATTATAATTCCCTCGGGCATAGCTCTGAAACCTTGTCCGTGTTTGGCTTTACTTTTAGTCATTTTTAGTTTGATCAGCTGTTTTACGTTTGCATTAGGTTTTGAACTTGTCAAATATTTAGATTCAGTTTGATTTCAGTAGGCCAAACTGCATCATTTCTTTGTGAATTTTTTATTATTCCCCTGGTAGATTTTTGAAACTATAGGGAGAAGCCATTGAGTACTAGATTTTAAGCAGTAAGAACCCTCGTCAGTGGTTCATAAATATTATTATAATATTTAATAGTATTTGTTCTTTTTCTGATTTCCTTCCAACACTGTCGGGCCAAAAATATCATCTGGTCATTCATGTAACCTTAACCTTTGATCGTAGACCTCAAAGTCAAAATAGATGATATTTTGGTCATTTTCGTGTCCAAACTTTTTTATTCTTTAACATAGGGTTTTGATATTCGGCTCATGGCTCAAAAACATCTCAAAGTTGTGTCGCGTCCCAGGGAATATGAGTTTGACATTTGACCTTTGATCTTCAAGGGAAGATAATTGATTTTTAATATTTCCCTCAAAAAAACATTTTTCTTGCTTGTCATTCAAGATCTTTTCAATGCATACCCTCCTTTAAAAAATGGGTGAAATTCCCACCGCTTAATCATATATAGTCTTAATTGCCTTGATAAAACCTCTCTAGTTTAGTTTAAACAATATTTTATTTTCAAAAGTGCACAAAATACAATTATACAATATAAATACTGGGATTCGGAAACAAGAATAACTTATATAAATCCGTCTCCCTTTAAAAAAAATGACAAAATTAGGAACATAGTATAAGAAACTCGTATAATGTAAATTTCAATTCACATTAAATGTTTATTCAGTGGTTTGCCCGTTACTCAGAAGTCAGTTTGATCGAAAAATGTTATCAACTCATCTTTTTTTATGATTGTGGTCTCATACGTAGCTGTGAAATATGTAAATGTTTAGTTTACCATATGGGACATGGGGATGCGCCCTACTCCTTCAAACCATCAATTGTTAATTATCTTGAAGATAAAAATAAGGAGATATGTTATGATTGCCAACTAGCCATAGAGACTAGTGGGACAAAGATGTGAGCATATATGTTAATATCCCCATCGATTTACCATCTTTATTCGAATATGCCATGACAATAACTGTTATTTACTAAAAATGCTTCTGTTCCTTTACCAGGGTGATAACTGTACATGATGTAGATGAATAGGAGACATATGTTTTATTCCTCAAGACAGTTTTACTTAGTTCAGTTTTGTTACACATTCAAAAGTGTTTATCAGATTAAAGATACTAAATTTTATTTGTAAGATTCTTTATTGTGATTATATGGAATTTTAACGCATTTCCAATGATTTTTACTTCCTTAAAAATATTGTTTCCCTACCAGTAAAGAAAATCGTCACCACACATCACATCTTTTAAAGAGGCTCAGCCGGATGTTGTTATGTTAATTATCGTCACCTTGATTTTAAAATCCCTGTATATATTACTTGTTTGAATGAGATCCGTCAGATAAGGATACTAGTACCTATAACATTAAGCTGCTTTTTAACAGGTAAGTTTGTGTTTTTTAAGAAATGTGCAAAGACGTTCTCATCCTATTTCTAATATTTCGACTCTTCAAAATTCAAGAGTCTATCCTAAATTGAGGTAAATTATATGGCCTTCCAAATACCGTTTCGATCCCTAACATCACTGAAGAGACATTAATTGTCGAAATCCGGATATGGTGTACTAATATTTTTGCACCTTTTGTTAGCGGTATACCATCTTTTCCGCAAGTTTATTGTTTTCTGTTTGATGTTAAATTAATAATTTTAAAAGATCCATCTTGTAACATCTTGTGATCCGTTTATTTGGCAATCAGCAGGGTTTAAGATTAGAACATCTGTTGTTCGACCTGTTAGTCAAATGCGTTTTGTTAAAATATACTTTTTCACTTTTTTGGTCTTTTGGAGAATGTTGTTTGTGCTGTATTTAGACCCCTCTATCAAGAAATTTGTTTTGCATGCACACGTATAAAAATTGCGGTTTTTACCCAACACAATCATAGGTTTGAACGTTGTTTTCAATTTAGACTTGTATATATATATATATATTTATCAGGTTCTGATTACAAACTTATGATAAGAAATACCATGGGCAATTGCAGTTTTCCTTATCTTAATAATATTCGCAAAATTTTGTGGGTAACTTTTACTTTCACATCTGAGAATTTTGATATCATAATCGGCGGCATATGTATTTACTGTTTAATAATTTGTCGAAACACGAACATTTGAGAAAAAAAATCATCATTTGGAGGGAACTGCAATGCCTTCGACTAAAATTGAGTGTAATTTTTTATCAGTATAAATAAAAAAGAGATGTGGGGGTATACATCAATGACATATCACATTTGGAAAAGTTAAAGTAGTTGTTAACAACGGACCCACTTGTATCAGTGGAATAAAGAAAAGAAACACGTACAATAAAAAGCATTAAAGAAAACAAAAATTGATGTAATGAAAAAGAGATGTAATAGACAACAAAAACAATGGCAAAAAAGAATACATTTCTTGATTATACCGGTGGCTCGCAGTTAAAGAAATCAAGCTGAAATTACTTAATCACGCGATCTTAGCCTGCTGACATGGAAATAATTTCATCATCCTGAACATAAGAGTAGATTGCTAACAGCGACGTCGGAAAAATTTGTAGAAAATATGAATATTTATTATTTTAAAAAATATTGTCAGAGTTCGGCTATCTTTGTCATAAAATAACAACAAAATCAATATTCTTATGGTTTCTGTGCAATTTTATCAGTAAACAACGGTCATTTCATTAAACATTGTTATCGTTAAATTACAAACACTGACGATATTATATCTTAATTTTTGTATAAGATATAAAAATAAGGAGATGTGGTAGGATTGCCAATGAGACAACTATCCACCAAAGTTCAAATGAAGTTGATGTAAGCAATTATAGGCAACCGTACGGCCTTCAACAATGAGAAAAACTCATACCGTAAAGTCGGCTATAAAAGGCCCCGACATGAAATATATGAAACAATTCAATTGAGAGATTGCATTTTTTACATTGTTATCACTTTATCAAGTAGAGGAACATCTAACCAAATAAAGTTAAAAATATAAATTCTAAATGTACAATCATGTAACAAGGAAGAATAGCGTTCTAGATATACAAGTTATTCCCCACAGTTTATCAATAGTAGTCCGGTTTCGTTTTGGGAATTTCATTTTAATGTGAAAATGCTGATTATGGCCATTCATTTCAGGAAATTATACAACTATTAGTTCAAATTTACATTCTGATGTTACATTAAATGGTCATTTCGATGGGAATGAAATCAAAACAAATGTACACATTTAAGACTCTGATGACTATCTGTACCCTAATCCTTTACCTGTTTGTTTTGCCAGTATATGAAATAGTCTGGTCATTTTAGTGTAAAAATATCACTTGTTTCCTTAACACACCAGAATCATTGGTCTCAATATTTTTGTATAAGGTATATTGTGGGTTTTTTTCGAATTTGAGAGGTAAAAACGTGGCGTATCAGTAATCTCCTTTTCCTCAAAAGTTTTAGGCTTAAATCTCATGCAAAATATTTTCTAATTCCAATATCAAATGACAAAAAGGGGGCCTCGGTGGCCCAGTGGTCTAAGTAGTCGAACTACTGTATCACTAGCCTATCAACACTGATGTTGTGAGTTCGAATCCCGAACGGGGCAGGTGCACTCGATTCCAATCTTAATTGAATAGGATTGTCAGTTTTCCTACCGAAGGTCGGTGGTTCTCTCCTGGCACTCCGGCTTCCTCCACCAACAAAAACTGACAGCCACGAAATAGCATAATTGTGTAGAAAGTGACATTAAAACACCAATCAATCAATCAATCCATCAAATGACAAAAGTCTAACAAATTTTAATGAAGTGCTTTTTTAAATTTCATAAAATGGTTCCAACAAGTCATAAGATGATACTGAAAATGAACTTGAAAATATTTTGTTCTACGGACTATAGTCATTGCATAATACCGGTATTGTTTGTCGACATATTAAAATGTTATGTGTTATTAAATGCATTACTTTGCTTAAGTTTTGTAATTTAATACATTCTTTTCGAAAACCCTGAAATAATGATTCACAAGATTAGTCGTAGCTATTATATTTATCATTTAATAGAATAATTGATTTCCCCTTGGTATCTTCTTTCTCTTTTCGCGATGTGATGCGTTCAAAGAAAACTCGGTTTTTATTTAATAGAAAGTATAATCTTTCAGTAAAAACATAAGTAAAGTTTATATCAGCAATGATCAAAATGGATTTAAAGAGTGCTCCTAAACAAGAGAAATTAAGTAACTTCTTTTTATACATCTTATCTACATTGTTTTATAAATTGGTTTCATGTTTACTAAAAGCCCAAAAAGTCTTAACTTCTTTTAAACTGAGTTTTACTGTGCGTATTGCTGTGTGTTTGTTTATTCTACATTGGATAGAGGTATAGGGGAATGGGTTGAGATCTCACAAAACATGTTTTACTCCGCCGCATTTTTGCGCCTGTCCCAAGTCAGGAGCCTCTGGTCTTTGTTAGTCTTGTATGTTTTTTAATTTTAGTTCATTTATATGTTTTGGAGTTTAGTGTGACGTCCATTTTCATTGAACTAGATATAAGAAGTGGTATGAGTGCACTTTTTTGTTTATTGGCCAGCTGAAGCCCGACATTGTTCCAGAACGGCCAAAGGGGGGGGGGGGGGGGGTGTCAATGTTAGACTGGTTTTACCCCACTTTGTGCCTATACCTAGTCAGGGTATTTTGACCATGTGCTGTTCGGTGTTTATCTTTGAATATACATATATTGTTTTAGCAGTCGAGTATTGTTGGTGGGTATGGTACTGTCCATTAGTTTTGGTAATTCCTGTTATCCTTTTTAAGCCTACCTTTTATGCTACTGTCGTTAATAGAACTTTAACACTGAAAAATTATATCTTAAACATGTTGGCAAACCAGACCTATCAAGCCTCTGTTTTCTAAACAATGAAAACAGAGTTAAACAATTGCGATTTGGACATGTACACAAAATCTATAACGCAAATTTCCAGAATATCTTAAAGACAATTTTTGTAAAGTCAATGAACACCATGGATAAAACACAAGATCTAGCCATTCAAACTTTGCTGTTCCAAAAATCAAAGGGATGTATTCCTCATCTTTCCTTTTCAATGCAACAAGGACTGGCACATGCTTCCTAGTTCTTTAAAGTCAATTAAAGACCATGGCGGTGTAAAGCAAAGTTAAGATTATATATCATAAATAGTTAATGAAAAGTATGAATTAATTAATATCTAAATAACATTTTAAAGAAAAAATAAGCTAAATTTGTGCCATTTTTCTCTTAACAAGTGATATACATTAAAAGGACCCTATTGGGATTGTGTTACCTTATATTGGGAATAAGCGGAAACGCTTTTATGGGTAATCCTATTAATACTATTTATTAAGTTAAAATAGTTCTTTCTTTCGATGATCTGACGATTTTAAATACTTACCGGTCTCTTGCAAATATTGGCAATTTCGATTAAGTTTTATGAGACTTCATGGAACCTTTTAGGAGTGTTTTGTTCTAATTTTTTCTTGAGCGGCAATATCCAATCAAAAGCTTTAGCAACATAAACTAGCTTCATGTAGTAGCGAGCACATTTTGACTTTGCTTTCCAAATTATGTGTCGAATTTTATTACATGATATGGTTTCGTATTGACTTGATATGGTTTTGTCATTACTTAATATGATTTTGTCATTAGTATTGAATTTGATTTCAACATTATTTAATGTTGTTGTGTCATTAGGCAATGTGGTTTTACCATTACTTGATATATATGTGGGTTAAGATTTGGCGCTAGAAAACTAGTTCAATTCCGCCGCATTCTGCTTGTGTCTGTCCAAAGTCAGGAGCCAGTAATTCAGTGGTTGTCATTTGTATATCATATTTGTTTTTCATTCATTGTTTTGTTACCGAAGTTTACCGGATCGTGACAATGATAAATAATCAACGCAGAGCAGTGGAGCACGCGTACGTGACAAATATGTGAATTGACAGAGCCATGATATTTTCTTATATTTTCCATGCGTTCCTATTTGTTAATTAAACTTTTCCTTAACAGTTGTTAAATGATTTGCTGTATTAAATTTGTACTTTAAGAATCAATTAATAAGATTAACCTTCCACTGCAAGTATGTTTTCATTTTTTCATCAGATTTTCCCCCTCGCACTTGCGCTGTGTGATGGCTGGAGTTCCAACGAGGAAGACAGTACATTTATGAAAATTTTGATAATATAAAGAATTTTCTTTTACAAGAAAGTTAACATACACTTGTTTTATAGTAAAACTTAGCCATTCAAGTATATAAAACATATTCAACTTTTTTTTTTTAATTTGAAGTTTCATATGACTTAAAAATTATAAATTTCAAGTTTCCCGTGCCTCATATTCTTTAAAACATGCATTGTTATCACTTTATCAAGTAGAGGAACATCTAACCAAATGAAGTTAAAAATATTAATTCTAAATGTACAATCATGTAACAAGGAAGAATAGCGTTCTAGATATACAAGTTATTCCCCACAGTTTATCAGTAGAAGTCCGGTTTCGTTTTGGGAATTTCATTTTAATGTGAAAATGCTGATTATGGCCATTCATTTCAGGAAATTATACAACTATTAGTTCAAATTTACATTCTGATGTTACATTAAATGGTCATGATAATATCATCGTTTACAGTAGACTTATCAAACTTGTAAAAAGTGTAGGTTTCTGTGTTATCTAGAAAAAAAAAATGCATGTATTTACATGTTTTTTTTTCAAATTGAGTGCGCTTCGTTATCTGTACACTTTTTGTACTGCACGATTCGTTGCAAAAATAGTGTATTTGTCAAATGAATTATGCACGTATTAAAACATGTTTTCATATGTGAATAACAACAAACATGTTAAAAAAAATAATTTACCACCATAAGGCAACATATTATTTCCGTTGCATAGTTGAATACACTTGGAGGTATTTGAGTTCTTTTGTACATGTACGAAGTGTCATAATCAATATGAAAGTGTAAATTGGTTAGAAAATACAATCGCTCGACAAATTACAGATATCACTGGCCGAGCGTACGGATAGACGCGTGCGACTGCCCATTTGATAACATTTTTTAAATGTTTACCGTACGATATTCAACCATAAACAAATCCCTTACCGTATAGAATGAATAAACGTGAGCTAATTTAAAAAAAAGCAAGAGGCCTAATTTATACTTCAACAGGAAATGAAAACAATCAAAACATGTCAGACAGCAAATAAAAAAAAATAAAAAAAACCAATGGATTACATGGCTCGTGGCTTTAATCAGATTTTTCTTCTTACTGAGCGCAGCTTTTTATTACATTTGCGCTTTCGTTTCACAGGTAACGCAGGTAAATATATAGATAATTCATAATAAGTTTGTCTAATTAAAAGTTATTAATTTTGAACATATTTATCATTTTGAATTATACATTTGTCATATTGGATTCTTAAAAATTATATTAAGTGATCATGAGAAATCCCGTTAGCTCTTAAGACATACATTTAATTTAAATGCGACGTACGGTGGCCTATAAAAATCTAACTCAACTGTGTGTCTGTTTATTCCACATTGGCAAGAGGTATAGGGGAGATTTGAGATCTCACAAAACATGGTTAACTCCGCCGCAATGTTTTCACCTGTCCCAAGTCAGGAACCTCTAACCTTTGTTAGTACTAGTATTGTGTGGTTTTTTTTTAGTTTTGGTTCATTTGTATGTTTTGGAGTTTAGTGTGGCGTTCATTTTGCTGAACTAGTTGCTTTTTCGTAAAATACTTTGTTATAAATAAGGCCGTAAGTTTCCTCGTTTGAATTTTTCATGTCGGGGCCTTCTAAAGGCGACTATTTTTTGCATTGTTGAAGGCCGTACGGTGGCTTATAATTGCTTAATAACACTTCATTTAACTCTGGAGGATAGTTGTTTCATTTGCAACCATAACATTTTTATATATTTAAATGCATCAAAAGTCAATATGCGCAAGTAAATACGAACTGAGAAAGTACTTGTAGTGTATATGAAAGTTATTTGGGTTGAATGGGATGAAAATAGTGTAAAAAACTAACTTCTATGGCCTTTCTTTCTTGTAACGAACGCCTCATTGGTCAGCACGCCTTATATTGTCTTTATATACTGCATCGAAAGTGTCCGTCCAAAAATGAATTCGATGAGTAGTCTGTACCTTATCTAATTTAGATATTGAAAACCGACATGGTAAACCTAGGACCGTAATGGAATGTGTATTATTTAGTTTCCTTGTTTTACCTGTAAAGTGAATCGCGCAAATGCAATACAAATCTGCGCACAAATGTAATGATTTTTACGCGTATTACTAAATGTAATGGTAATGGCACAAGATATAAACATTTTTGCTTAATTTCCAAGGCCATTATAATGTTTTATTACTGTAATTCCAAAATCTAAAGGATTTGTCATTCGTTCGGATTATTACAAGCATATTAAAACCTATACCCATCCTATATTAATTTCATTCATATTTTGACTTCTTACTTAATTAGCCCCTTTTTCTTCATGAAAAACCATAAATAAGCATCAATCTGATGAACCAACTACTCTTATTGGAACTTTGTTGTTGCTCTTGTTCCCTCGGTTGAATATCAAGAACACAGACGCACGAGTTAGACTAGTAATCGGAAACCTAAACTGTTTCTTTATTAGCCTGAGTGATTTATTGCTGGCCAAATACAAAACCAACTTTACCATAATCAGCAACTGAAGGCATTTAGAAACACTATTTTGACTTTCAAAACATCTGCCATTTTTAAAACCGTCAGCACGATAAGTGTAATCATGCAGTTGATAATGTCAGCGTTTAAATAGGAAGCTCAGGTCCCTGAACATTTTTAACTTAAAAAACCCAAATAGGACTGCCGATGGAAAATGAAATTCAGCCTTGCAAAATGCCACCTATGGACCCCTCAAAGAGCTGTTGGTAAGGATTCTTATCGTTCAGAGGGTGTGGCACTATCTTAACGAGGCGTTGGATTTAACGTCCCAATTCTGACCGGACATGGCTGGGAATTTATACATCCCACACAGCAAAACGAACGCCCAACGTTGATAAGCGTTTTACTGCCGTTCGAAAAAAAAAGTCCAAGGGATGACCATTTTTCTATAACCCAGTCAACCCTTTTGGTTTGCACTTGCATTATGTTTACACTAAATAAATGCATGGGCTCGTTTACACTTGCAAACATCAAGGAAAATTAAAACTTAATTAATTTTGTAAACCATGGGTTACCATTTGCTTTGTTGCTACCTTCATGACCTTTATTATCAAAGAAAAATGAAACGTTTTGAAATTTAGTATTAGTGACACTTCCCTGAAAAATTTATGGGTCCGCTCTGTCAATGATACCGATAAATAATGCGGCGGGGTTAGACATGTTTGCAAGACAATTCTATACCCAACCTAAGATGATGGTGTAAAAGCACAAGATAATAATTGACTATAAAACAGTTAGAAAGAACTTGACTCCTCATTTAATGCATTCGGCAAACAATGTTCAACGAGCTCATCTGGTTGTTTTCGTTTAGGCGAACATGGACCAAAATCTACATTTGAGAGAGGCTCAAAATCGTGAAAAGAAAGAGATATTGAAGTTTTATTTGCTGTAATACATTTGTATTTTATTTTATTTCATCTGGAATAACGTGGAAATTCATAGTCTTCAATATATAACATATGTGCGCTGGATAAAAGCTTTCAATTGTGGCTTTGGATGACTGATAATTTCATGGTTTACTACTTCGACAAAGTTTACAAATGCAGATTTACAATAAAATACAGAAAAAGAGGTGCTGCTGCCATCATTAAAAAGACAGGGATTTGTTACGGTTTTGTCAACGAATTGTATAGTGATTATTAGTAAGAGAGCAACGTACTTGACATATTTGGTGAAACGAATAATACAGTATAAGATGAACTTATTTAGTACGATATCGTGTTTATTTGGAATTCTACGGAACATTTGAAGGCACGTGGTAATTTTACGTGTAGTTATTTATTATTGCTTAAAGTATTGCTTCGCAACAGTTTATGTAAGAAAAGATATTAAACATTGTTTATCTCATAAAACGTAGAAAATTGCACCATGCCTGACCGTTTTGCATGTAGCAGTTTTATCAAACATTTGTTTTACAAAATCTGAAACTTGCAACAACTTTATGATTGATTAAATAAACTACCATGTTCACGTACAAATTGATATATACTCACACAAGTTCTAGGAAGGCATTCGAAAGTGTTGTCATCCCAGATGTTTTCCTGATTATCGCTTCGAACGCGTCAACTTCTGGATTTATTTGTATCGGGGTTATACGGGGTGAACTCGATGGATAACAAAACTCATTCCAGGCTCATAAAACAATCGACATGGAAATAGGTTTAAAGATAGAACTTATTTGTTCAAATAGTGTCACGTGGTTTTACCTCATCAAGTAAATTGATAACGACATCAACGAATGACAGAACCACATCAAAGAATGACAGAACCACATCAAATACTGGAACTAACACATCGTGCTACTGCAGTGTTAAATCATCAAATTTTGAAACATCATACCGTAATGTTAAAGCCATATAAAGAATTGCCAAATCATCATTCCGAAATGACAAAACCACATAATATATTAAGTAATATCAAAGCATCATCATAAAGTAATGTTAAAACCATATTATGTAAAGACAAAATATCACCAGGTAATAAAAAAACCACATAACGTAATGCCAGAGTACCACATAAGACAGCTTTGGCGTTCCATATATCTGGACCGTGGCACAAGGATAATAGTTCCGCTGAAAGGTGCCCAGATGTAACCCTAACAGGAGTGGTTAAAATTATGATAAAAGATAGTATTACTTTATTTCCGGTTGAAAGTGAAAGTTAACTACGATTAGATTTTATAGGCTAAGCTATGGCAAGCCGTTTTCGTCAAAACTATGTTTAAACCATTTTTCGAAAAATTTACACACTGAAAATTAAAAAAAAACCACACTGAGATTAAAAAACCTAAAAACACACACTGAGAATTGAAAATTACACACTGAGATTTCATAAAAACGCACTGAGATTACAAAAAATGAAAAACACACACTGAAAATTGAAAATTACACACTGAGAATTGAAAACTACACACTGAGAATTGAAAATTACACAATGAGATTTCAAAAAGACACACTGAGATGAAATAAACTGAAAAACACACACTGAGAATTTGAAATTACACAATGAGAATTTAAAATTAAACACTGAGATTTGTGCGCACTTTTTATGCGCACATATCTAATTAGCATACTTAATCTGAATATATTACAAGCTTAAGGATGTTCGCTCCTCTTGTTTTTGAATTTTTGCCAGATTTTCGGAATCTTATGGTTTTATCCATGTTTGGCCATTAAATAATTTTGTCCACTAACCCATACTTTTCTTTTCATAATTTTATTACATATAGTTTAAAAAGCTATATTTGAAAATCTTATAGAATCCTTGTTATTTTTTCATTGTTTTTGAAAGAAAAAAGGTGCCAATGTTAAATGTATGAAAAGTCTAGAGAGAATCATTTCCCGCCAAATTTTCAATGGCTTATATCTCGAAAACAAGCACACGGACCCTTCATTTTTTTCTGCTTTTTTAGTTCCTTCATTTATATACTATCAATTTATAACAGTCTTTTTAAAGGCTTGTTATTTTGAAACAGAGTAGCGAACATCCTTAAAACAAATAGGGGACAGAACTCGTTAGTCCTTCAATTTGGCGCTAAATGTTTTATAAAAAACATTAAAAATACAACGTTTAGAAAAACTACGTTATTAAAGACCAATAGAACAAGAAAAATACCCACTTACTCTCATTACAAAATATAACCAAATGGTGAAAAACTTTATCAAAATTATAAGAAAACATTGGAACAATCTGCAAAAATACAAACAATGCAGTGAATTTTTTCCCCAAGTGCCTATTATAGCATATATACGTAACAAAAATATAAAAGATTACCTTGCGAAATCAGGGTTACAGTTGAAAGACTTTTGAAAAGGGACCATGCTTAAACAGTTTTAAGCAAAATATCCCGATATACTGTCAGTAATAAACTTATGAATATGAAAAGTTGTTAAGTCTTGAAATTTATTAAGAATGTTGGTTGAAGGAACCGCATTTCATTATAATGACAAGAATTCAGGAGACCAAGATATTAATCTGTTGAATTATTCATCTCATGAATATTCAATAGTAATTTGCATATTAATCTCAGTGTGTATTTTTGAAATCTCATTGTGTAATTAACAGTTCTCAGTGTGTGTTTTTCAATTTATTTCATCTCAGTGTGTCTTTTTAAAATCTCAGTGTGTAATTTTCAATTCTCAGTGTGTGTTTTTCATTTTTTTAAATCTCAGTGTGTAATTTTAAAATCTCAGTGTGTAATTTCGATTTCTCAGTGTGTTATTTTAGGATTTTAAATCTCAGTGTGATTTTTTTAATTCTCAGTGTGTAATTTTTTTCGAAAAAATGGTTTAAACATAGTTTTGACGAGAACGGCTTGCCATACTAAGCAGCTTATTATTGCTGGCATATAAAAACATATGAATATGAGTTTTCTTTAAGGTTCATGAGTAAAGTATGTCGTAGGACAATGTCATTCATGAGAGTGTCAAAAAGTTAAAAAAAAAAAAAAAAATAATAAAGAAATAAATAATCGAGTTTTTAGGCTAGTTTGTGATTATAGAAACAGATCTTGAAGAGGCATTTAAATTCATGTTCATCAATTTCACTCAAACTCTCATATAAGATTTATAACATACTAAAACGCATATTTAAATTACAAAAGTCCAAAAGAAACAATTAACAATGCGTGGACTCTTTTTTATGTATTATAATATATTGATCAGTATTTCGTGACGATTTATATAGATCTATTTGATTTCATGTTATAGATTAAAATGTATGTATATTATCGTTTTACCTGTATAAGGACTATTTTTTGTGGGCCGGATTTGTAAGCGAAATGATACTTCCTAGTGGCTCCCTTGTTTCACTTTTCAATGTTGACATTCTATTCTTTTCTTTTTAATGAATGAATTATATGCTAAACACATACACAACCCATCTCCACTAAGGTTAAATTAAAGGTTTCATGAATACGGATTCAAATGAGGTGAAATTATTGACTATTGATGTTTTAGGTTGCACTTTGTAAATACAGCTGTTTCACAAACCACGCCTCTTTTGGGGAGATATATAATATTCATAGATCTTTTGTTTTGTTTACCTACTGGTTCCCAGATATGATCTCTATGTTTCATCTCGTAGAGACATAACTTGGGAATGTTACCAGTCAATATACACATGCATAGCGGTCAAATTGAAATGTGTGGAAAACCCAAAGTGAAGGGAGGGGTAGTAGAGAATTTTAGTATAAGTTTAAAATCTTAGAAGTTCGGGGCATATAAATGTTGAAAATATGCCGCACAGCCCTATATTTTGACCTTTGAAAAAATTGTAGTGCATATGAGCTTTCCATTCTAGGATATAATTTTTACGAAACTTCATAGTAAAAGTGGTACAGTTTTAGCCGTAAAGGGAGTTCCTATGGGAAATTGCATTGTCTATACTTACAGAATTGCAACCTATATTGGGTGAAAAAAGAGAACATGTAGAATGACTCAGCATAAATTCACAGTTTACAATATGCATACTTTACCTAAATCCCTGTATGCAAAGTAAATTGATAATATATGCACATTTGTAATTTAAATTGTTAAGCAGAGCTTATATTTACTCTTCGCAGTCATTGAAACTCATAGATCATTGATAAATATTGTTGTGGTGTTTTTGTTCTGTCGAAAACCGAAAAGTAATCCGTAACACCTTAATGTGCTTTCTTGTGACCGCGGCATAAAAAAATACAAGCTAGAGATACAAAAGTACCTCTATAAAACTAACAATAGTGTGTTCTATCCTAAAAATGTACTAAATATTCCATATTAACAGAAACAGCAGAATTATTTTGCAAGTTTGAGGCCCCAGGGGCAAAAACAGAGAAAAATCACTAGCCCCTGGGTCATAAAACAGATAATTTAGCCTGTTAAGGCTATGATTTTATTATTATAAAGGTCTTTTGTATAGAAAACAATAACTGTGCTGTGAATTTATGCAAAAAAAAAAAAAAACAGATTCCATCACTCAGTTCTATAAAACTTTTAGTGAATTCATATATCATACTGATTAATTCATACATACAATTTTTGCAAATATGGCTTTGTTTAAACACTTCTAATCATATATTAGCCAAATTATGTTAGGTATATAGTAAGAAATAATATTATTGTGTCAAGATTTCTAAACTGGCCATTTGAGGCAGAAATTGTGAACTTTTATAGATAAATAGGCATACAGTAAGATGTGGACTAGAGACAGAGGCAGGATTGGATACTTTATATAATCTTGAATGTTGCAATGATTAACTACTAAACTTTACATTTATAGTATGCTGAAATGTTTTCGATTTGTTATCAGAATAGTTTCATACAGGCTCTAAGCATTTCATGTCGGAAAACATGCACATAGGGTAAGCTGACATTAATTATTAAAGTCTTGTTTTCAAATTCTTTAAAAATTGAAACAGGGGTGGGGGTATAAAATGTTCTGTAAAAGAAAAGTTAGAGCATATGCAATGATTTCTTTTAGGCTATGATTCTGATAAATAAATATTATTGTGAAAAATAGTGTTTTTTTCAAGATTTTTTTATTTAAATAAATGTTAGTATAGGTTGCACTTTGTAAATACAGCTGTTTCACAAACCACGCCTCTTTTGTGGAGATATATAATATTCATAGATCTTTTGTTTTGTTTACCTACTGGTTCCCAAATATGATCTCTATGTTTTATCTCGTAGAGACATAACTTGGGAATGTTACCCGTAAATATACACATGCATAGCGGTCAAATTGAAATGTGTGGAAGACCCAAAGGGAGGGGTAGTAGATAATTTTAGTATAAGTTTAGAATCTTAGAAGTTCGGGGCATATAAATGTTGAAAATATGCCGCACAGCCCTATATTTTGACCTTTGAAAAAATAGTAGTGCATAATGAGCTTTCCATTCTAGGATAAAAAAAATTACGAAACTTCAAAGTAAAAGTGGTACAGTTTTAGCCGTAAAGGGAGTTCCTATGGGAAATTGCATTGTCTATATTTACAGAATTACAACCTTTAGCTGAATTTTGATGAAATTTAACGAAACTGACTGCTTATAGCGAAATATTTTTTCTATATCCGCTTTTATGAATGTTTGAAACAAAAACACAAATCATATTCTATTTTTGTTTCTTATTCGTAGCTAAAGCTCCTTTGAAGATTCCGTTGTATGTAATTTGCTTAGAAAGCCACAACTAAATACATACACAAAAATACAATCGAACATAATTCCATTAACGTGATGGTACCCAATTTGCACCTATTTTGACAGATTTTTCGCCATCATTTATTAAAGAAACGGACAATAATTTCCATTCTGTACTTATTTTGAAGATGTATACTTATTTACTATATAGTTCTACAAATCTAATTTTGATTCCATACAGAATCAAGGCAAAAAGAATTTGAAGCGACCTCCATCGAGCCAAGACTATGTAATGAGGAGTACCTGAATTGCACCCTTGCTAAACTACACACCCTTAAAAATCGAATATTTTAGTTTTTGTTTAATTTCTCCACACGTTTTTAACAATTGAACCTTAGTTCATGTTTCTTTTTTATTTTGTACAAAATGGATGTTTGTTACATATTTTAATTTCTCATTTTTAAAAGTAGACTTTTATAGACGTCGCATGCAACGCTGCTTTAAATTTTACTATTTCACTTGAGACTTTGTCTGTTGATATATAATGTGACGGTGTTGTGTATCTTTTAGAAAGTTTAGCTATGCTAAAAGACATACATAATGATAAATGATAACACTATGAATTGATTAGTCTCTAAAGAAACCTATAAGATATCCGAAGCTTTTTATGCAAAATGGGTACAAATTGGGTACTGGTTGCAATTTGGATACTGCTACGTTACATGCTGATTTCTTTCTCATGAAATATCAGTGTATAAAGTGCGAATCCAGATAGTTCATTTTCGCTGTCGTATGCGAGTATTACTATTGTAGAATAAAGGATGATGGGGGAAAACTGTTTGTTTACGTTTTTAAAATACAAAATAATGGATTTGAATGTATTTTTTAACACAATTTCATTATAATATGACTTTATAATGTACAGTACTAGTAATATGATTTTAAGTCCAAAAATATATTATAAAAGCAACAGACTCTAGAAAAAAGTTATTGAAAGCGATTCATTTTGTTATTTGGTGCGATACATTATCACTGTAACTGCGATTATTTCTGATGTGGATTTTTTTTTAGGTGCGATGGATTTTCATTGTGGTTTTATGTGATAATTGGACATGCAAAAACTGACAATATTCATTGGATGAATTAAAAATACAAACTTATCGTACATGCTTAACCACCGTACAGTTGATTGCGGACGTTGTGCGTTTTTAAGCGATAAAGAACAAGCCGAGAGAAGCCGATATATGATATCAAAAATATTCTGAGTTATGTATACAGTTTGTATACAAAAACATATTATACACGTTGTATGCGTGTTAAGTCATCAATATAATTAAAGAATTCGAATTTTAACTCGAACTGTACTTACTGAATGATAAACGCACGTACGTTTACAAACCTTGGTCACAAAAACTCGCTTAAAAATGCTTCAAAAATGCAATCATTAAATATCTTTCAATAACAACTGATATATATGCAGGTTAGTGAGCGTATCTTCCTCCAGAATATACCCCACATACATGTACCTAGTTCATAGTAATTATTATGATTTTCTAAAAAAGTCAACAGTTTATGAAATTGTTTATACTGTACCGTTCGTTGCGCGTTTTCGTAACAATACTGTACCCTTCGAGAAGAAAATATGTTGCCTCATTTGAAATATCCATCTTATATTTTTTGTAACGACCGAACTATTTGATATTTCTAACATTTCATATTGAAAATTTAAGCACCTGAACTTTATGTATGTTTAATGTGGGACCAAGTGGTGCCCACTCTTCGGGAGCAACAGGTTGCAATCCAGTTTCTGGGAGATTTCGCAAAAATAACTCTAAAGATCTAGTATTTTGATCTTGAGGTAAAGATCACACGGGGGTCATGATGGTATGTGGCACTTCGTCCTGAGTTTGCTTTTAGTGTGTCAGGAATTCGAAAATATTCGGGAGCAGAAATTCAATGATTGCAACGTATTTTTACGGCAAATTTTCTTTAAAAAGTTGTAGTACTTGTTTAATCAAGCTTTGAAAAGTTGTCAAGCAGGATTATTATGTTATTACATAATTATGTTCACCATATTGATCTACTTTGAGTTGTCAAAATTCACAACAAACAGTACAAGGATTTGCAATGAATGGTTCTAAACAATAACACTATAAAGACAACGAAACATGACGAAATTCGGAGTTTGGTTTTTAAACATGTATAAATGAAATATAAAAACGGGTTTCTCATTCGTTGAGACTATTTCATATAGACGTGTGTATAAATTACGTGTAAACATCGCGAAACAAAGATTTTGCGTAACACAAACTTGAATTAACTTTAGATAAAAGTATGATATGTTGACTCGAAAACTAAATATGACCGTGTGATTATTGTTGTTGTTTAAATCAATAATGAATGTTCATGTTTTATAAAAAAAAAAAAAAAACAAACAATGCTGTCAGGAAGCAGTAAATTTGTTTTCCAAAACATATTATACCTACTGTTACGGCCATAAATAATTGAAGAAAAATATTTGAACGTTCTATCTACCAGATAGACGTCCGACACAGCAACGTCCGAAACTGATAAGTGATATAGAACCACTAAAACTTGTAACAATAAACTGTTCTCAATATGTCATTGTAATTCCAAAATTGCGTATTCTTTTAATGTCCAAGATATACTCACTGATGAAGCTGCATCGATACGTGATATATAGCTCCTTAGATTTAAACACAAACTGAAGTGAAAACGTAACCAGTCACTCTTACCTGTACCATGAGTTTATTAAAACGATCCATTATGATCTTATTCCAAAATCATCAATTTTTCGTCAGGGTCATTGATTATAAACCACCACAAAGTCACGAATCATAAAATACAGGTCAAGTTTGTTTATACATGGTTTTGACACTTACCGTACAAGAGTTCTGTTGAAATTTGAACAAAATGTCATAGATTATAAACTGCAGATTATGTTCGATTTTGACATTTACTATCAACAGTAATGCGCCTCACTTACCTTAAAAAAATCATTTTCATTAACGTTCAGGATGATTCGACGAAATCTTTTGAACTTTGAACATAGTTTCATGGATTATGAAATACCGGTAAAGTTCATTTTTAACACAGTTTCATTGATTATCAAATACCGGTAAATATAAAAATAAGGAGATGTGGCATGATTGCCAATGAGACAACTATCCACCAAAGTTCAAATTAAGTGGACGTAAGAAATTATAGGCAACCGTACGGCCTTCAACAATGAGAAAAACCCATACCGTATAGTCGGCTATAAAAGTCCCCGACATCTAAAATAGGAAACATTTCAATTGAGAAAACTAACGGCCTAATTTATAACAAAACAATTTACGAAAAACAAATATGACAGACATGAACCAACGACAACCACTGAACTACAGTTTCCTGACTTGGGACAGGCACATACAGAATGTGGTGGGGTGAAACATGTTTGAAGGCGCCAACTCTCCCCTAACCTGAGACAGTGGTGTAACAGTACAAGAGCAAACCATATAAATCAGTTGAAAAGGACTTAACTCATCAGATCGATACAAAGCAGAAAAACATCAAACAAAAACACAGATCGGACGTGGCAGGGTATTTATACATCCCTCACAACAAAACAGATCTGAGAGTACTCGCAGTTACTGACAACTAGTTCAGAGTCAATAACAACTAATAAACAAATCATGTATCTAAGACTAAAATATTTATCAGTACACATCCAACATACAATGGATTTAACCGATTTAGTGTAAAAAAAATCATTAACAGTCAGAGAAAAATATGACCTTGTGCAATACCAAAATATAGGTATCGACAGATTGTAGTACCGTGAATGTGAATATGTGTATAAGAACAATATTTAGAATGCTTTTAATTTAATCATAACAAACTCAATAGGTGTACCAGTAAAAATATTATTCAAAGATCTCATTACAGTGTTGAATTGGTAACCTTTTAGAATAAGTTTATTTAAAGGATTGATAAGTTTACACGGATCATATCTAAATTTCGGGCTTGGTAAACAATATAACCGTAAACATTAGGATGTGCTTTTCCGTTTGAAATAAGTTTTCTACAGGTACAGTCAAGTTCGCTTTTGAAGATGTTGACTTTCATCGTTAAAGAGTAATTCTCCATGGTTACCTAAAAATTTACATTTTGTTTTTAGTCCCAGGTGATAATGAAAGTACGATTTGATGAAATCATTATATTTTTACATATTGTTTTGAAACATAAAATACAGATCACATTCAATGTGAACTTTTGTCTCAGCATTTACCGTTATAGACTTTTTTCTGTGAGCAGGGGTACAAAATGTATCTGTAATCATTAGATAAACTTATTCTAGTTTTAATGGGTGAAATCCAATGTTCATATTTGAAAGTCACGTGTCCTATTGCATTAACAATACGCAAAACAAACAATATTACAATAGAACAACTATAAACACTGGAAATGGAAGTAAAAAGATATACCTTTCATACCAAAAATAAATTCGACGGATCTCTGCAAAAGATTGCATCGGTAGTTAATAGAATTAACATTTTTTAAATTTTCTGACACATACTTTTCGAACGAACAGAAAAAAACACTCCATAGGTCAAAAACCAAAAAAATATAAACATCTAGAAAAGAAAATTAACGGTAGGAAAGGTAAACACGTATCTTGTTTTTTAAATTTTTTAATTGTTCTTGAAATATATATTTAACATTGAATACCAAATGAAATCACTAGTATTTACAGACATGGACCAGAATGTAAATTTTGGCAAAAAGCAGGAAATTCGCGTGAAATTCAAAATAAATAAGTTTACTAATGCTAGTTAAATTATCATCCAAAAACCTTATATGTATAATCACCATCTTCACACTAAAAGTATACCTAAAGCCTTCTCTCATTGATGATAAAGTGTATAGTTTGAATTAAAATGACAAATAAATACACGTCTTCCATATTTTCGTCAAGCTGTAACATGATCTTCACCAAGAAACTTATAAAATTCGATTTCAAATATCCATTAAAAAAATCGGAAAAGGCGAAGTTACATAATAAACATATATATGCCAAACACACGCACGCGAGAAAAAATGCACTTACACTGGGTGTGTTAACATTTTCCAAAAGTGGGTTGTCTTTAAAAAAATAAAAAAAAATAACTTAATATGTATGGCCTGTAGTATAGTTATATAATATTTCACTATATAACATACTTAAGATGGACTTTATCTGTATTTCATACTTGTGCTTCTTGACATTGTGTAAAATATCATATTATGAGGTCAAGGGTGCTTAATCAATTCATCATATGAGACCAAATGTCCATGGTATAACTACAAGGATCCTTGTCTATATGTAACATCTATTACGATTTAATTCGGCATCCCATACTTGTTTTATGGTTTCTTTAAAATCTTTAAAGTAAACAACAATCCTAAGTAACCGAGAATTTTATTTGTAAAATATAATAGAAAAATCTACAAGTTATATGTAATCATTTCTAATACTTTGTTCCCAGTTAACTTAATATCAAATAAAAACAAAATAAAGTAAAGTAAAGCAAATCTTGTTTAGAGCATGTAGAAGGAAGTTGAGCATATCATATATATTTTATGAAGTTTTTTTCGTTTTTGTGTACTATGACTGAAGTAGACATTTTAAACAAAACTTACACAATTTATATTCATATTCATAAAATCTTGCTTGTTACCAAAACCATCAAGATTCCAAGCTTCACTTGATCTACCATGTTACACTCCACTGACTACTCAGGGAATAATCACCTGATTAGATTTTTTTTGTTCCAAATCAATTTAATATCAAATGAAAACAAAATAAAGTAAAGTAAAACAAAAAAGTCGTTTAGAGCATGTATAGAAGGAAGTTGAGCATATCATAATAATTATATATATTATGAAGTGTTTCTCCTTTTTATGTAATATGACTGAACAAGACATTTTACACAAAGCTCACACAATTTATATTCTTATTCGTCAAATCTTGCTTGTTATCAAAACCATAAAGTATCCAAGCTTCTCTTGATCTACCATGTTACACTCCGCTGACTATCCAGGGAATAATCACCTGATTAGATTTATTGACATACACATTTTTGTTTAGATAATAAAACTACTTAAAGTCATATGAAATTCTTGTAATTTTAATGTTATCGAAATTATTGAACCAATGCATGCATATATACTAAACTAAATCATGTATACATGTTTTTTTATATGAACAAGTGTGGACACACATAAGTGTGGATAGTATGTGTAGATGTTTGACAGTGTTTTCTGACAAAAAGAGTTCTTTGTTTTTCCCCTTGGGTTCTATATTAAAATGTGTTGCACAATGACAGCCAGCCTGAACCAAACACTAAACATTAGCAGTGTTGTTTATTGAATATTTAGTTTGACTGTTTAAGACTGTCATGGAGGAGACACTAATTGCATTGTCAGATTAACAAATGATTATGATAAAATATGTTCCACATCTTTGATTTTAGATAGCTAGGAGAGGAACACATTAGGTGCATTTCTGCTTGATGTGATTTTAATGTGGGAGATGGTATCTGAGAACATGCTTGCATGTACTATTTGTATGGTTCTATTTATGTTCCTTTGTGGTGGTCATTTTTTACTTGGGTTTGTCCACAAAGAACTGTAAATAAGTTAAGGATCTTCCCAGTATCATTCGAAAAATATTTCGTTTAAATGTCGAAATTGTTTCTCAGAAGATATTTAATGGTTTTAATTAATGACAATGCATGAAATGATGCCTGGGGCTAGATGAGCTAGAAAGTAAACTTCTGTGTTATTTTTTATTAGTTCTTCCTTCGAAAATGTCTTCTCCAAAGTCTGGTCAAAGTAAATGAAAATTTTTTGACCAGTATGAAAATGATATCAATAAAAGAACCTTTGAGAGCATGCTTCAAAGACTCATAACTCCCACAAAAGTCAACAGATAAAATTTCTTGTGGATATGAACATCTACTTAATATGTTCTAATTATCTAAAAAGTTTTAGTATTCAAAATGAAAAAGGTATTGTAAAATTATTCTTGTTTCAAATTTTTTTTGTTATACGGATACAAATTTAAGTGATACCAGTACAGTAAGCTAGTTTTGTTGTGGTATATTATAGGTGAACAGTGCTGTATTAACATTTACTGTTAATTCACACAAATTAAGAAATTAACGAATGAATGATAATGTTGAACAATAAAATATAAATTTAGAAATCAATCAGGCCAGTTAAGCCTTATGAATTTTGTTCTTTTCTTCTAGATAGTGAATGACCATTTACACTTATGACTGAGTCGTCAGTAGCCAGTACAGATGTTTAAAAAAATAAATGAGGAATGTGTCCATGGGACACAGATGATGGCCCTGCTTGCATATCATATTAAGTTATAAAGGGACATAACTGAAGAACAGTATAAGTGATGCTACCAAAATTTGTACTTGATCTGAGTTTTGTAGTAATAAATATTGTGTATAAGTTTCATAAAATTTGGTTGAGGCATACTTAAGTTAGAGAACGGAAACGAAAAATTCAGCAATTTTTCCGTTTGTAAAGGGGCATAACTCTAAAACGGTTAAAGTGACACCACCAAAATTCAAACTTAATCATTTTGTGGTAATAAGCATTGTGTATAAGTTTCATTACATTTGGTTGAGGCAAACTAAAGTTAGAGAACGGAAACGAAAAATTCAGCAATTTTTCCATTTGTAAAGGGGCATAACTCTAGAACGGTTAAAGTGACACCACCAAAATTCAAACTTAATCATTTTGTGGTAATAAGCATTGTGTATAAGTTTCATAACATTTGGTTGAGGGAAACTTAAGTTAGAGAACAGAAAGGAAAATTTCAGCAATTTTTCCATTTGTAAATGGGCATAACTCTGGAATGGTAAAATTGATGCCACCAAAATTCAAACTTGATCTGTGTTTTGTGGTAATAAGCATTGTGTATAAGTTTCATAACATTTGGTTGAGGCAAACTAAAGTTAGAGAACAGAAACCAATTATGGGACGTACGTACGGACAAGGGTAAAACTTAATGCCCCCTCCGCTACGGCGGGGGCATAGAAAGTGTAACAAAACCACCTAGCATCATATTGCTAGTAGCACAGGTAGCATTGTCTGGTAAATTTGTGCGGTTTTTTTATTTGGCTTCTGAACAAAAAATGTTTGGTTCAAATGTAAATAAAATCCTTTTATCTCCTCATTACTACTTACATAGAATGGATACTACTTCAACAATTCATTGTGCAGATGTGAGTTGTCTGTCAAATCTTTATTTCACAAAGAATGAATTGCATAACAATGAAATGGGGTCAAAGCAAAGCATTTTAATAATACACTTAGACAAAGAGCTCAATCCAGTGATATACTTTTGTACTACAGGCCCTTCATGAACATCCATTCTCCATAACCACATCTCACAAACATGCCATACTACATGGATCAGAAGTCCTGAAAAAGACATGATTTTTTTTTATATTATGAGTATATACACTGGTTTAAAACTTTTACAAAGTTGTTAAATATTAAAATGTGTACTGTGTACTTATTGTGCTTTGGTTTATTACATAAACTAATACTATTGTAGAAATTGTTGGTAGCTTAACGTCTAGTGGCAAATTATTCATGCATGAGAATACTATAGTAGTTTCAGTTCATACATGCATGTCAGTTATGGACGACCGTGCTAAAACTAAACATGAACTAATATGCTTATGCATGTCTTATATATCTAACTTTTTCATATCTGTTAAATCTATGAATCTTAGAGTTATTCCTCCTCCGCACATACAGCTGCACGGCTCTCACTTCCTCCTATTGGTTGTGTATTTGATCTGGAACATAATATATTGACAGTATACCAGGCCCAAATCAATATTCAAAATATGCCGTTGAATTCAGCATACCATTGAACCCCAAGAATTTTTGTTGAATTTTGGACTCTGAAATTGATACTCAAAATTAAATATCTACATAGACCGTTGGATTAAACATATCAAAGAACTTTAATAAATCAATTTATAAGTAATCTAACACTGTTTAATTTTATACCCTTTACACCTAAATGCTTATCAATTACCCCCCAAAAAAGGGCTCACAATCCAAAAACTAAATACAGTTTCATTCAGCATATTAAATAACTGAGAAATTCCCCCTTTTTAAATGAAATAAATGGGGAATGTGTCCATGGGACACAGATGATGCCCCCGCTTGTATATAACGTTATAAAGGGACATAACTCAAGAACTGTAAAAGTGACACTATCCAAATTTGTACTTGATCTGAGTTTTGTGGTAATAAGTATTGTTTATAAGTCTCATAACATTTGGTTGAGCCAATCTAAAGTTAGAGAACGGAAACAAAAAATTCAGCAATTTTTCAATATGTAAAGGGGCATAACTCTAGAACGGTAAAAGTGACGCTACCAAAATTCATACTTGTTGTGTGTTTTATGGTAATAAGCATCGTGTATAAATTTTATAACATTTGATTGAGGCAAACTAAAGTTAGAGAACAGAAACCAATTTTGGGACGCATGTACGTACCTATGTACGTACAGACAGACAAGGGTAAAACTTTATGCCCCCTCCGCTACGGTGAGGGCATAAAACGCCATAACCCACAACTCATAAATGTAAAATCTAAAATTTATAAAAATCGAAAAGGAGCAGTTTCATTCAGCATATTGAATAACTGGGAAATCCTCCCTTTTAAAATGAAAAAACCCATAACCCACAACTCAGAAACGTAAAATCTAAAATTTATAAAAATCGAAAGGGAGCTCACGTCAATATAGAATTCACCAAGCTCACGTCAATAGAGTTCACCAAAGTTTCATGCAAATTGGTTAAAGCATTTTTGAGTTATCGTCTGACATGTTGACGACAGACAGACTGACAATGGTATGTATGTATACCATATTATGTCCCATAAGCGGGCGTATAAAATAGCAAGGTGTTATAAAGTACGACAGAAAAGAGCATGGTGCCATTTTTGAAGTACGACAGAAAAGAGCATGGTGCCAATTTTTTTCCTTAAATGGGCAGGGGTTCAAGAATAAAGAGCTGCGCCATGAGCACATGATACACCCGTCTCTTCTTCAAAGAATAAAGATCCATAACGTTAACTCCTCAATGTCATACCAAAATTTGTAAAAAAAAACAAAAAAAACTGAAGGGAGATTATTTCAATGGATATAAAGCAGTCACCACAGTTTAATGAAAACTGTTCAAAGCACTTTTGAGTTATTTTCCGCATACTGGGAAATCCCCTCTTTTATGAATAAATCTCATAACGCTGAAACGTAAAGCCTAAAAAAATTTAAATCCAAAGGGAGCCTGCATCATTAGATATAAACAATTCACCAAAGTTTCATGACAGCTGCTCAAAGCATTTTTGAGTTATAGTCCTAAAACATGAAAATCCCCCCTTTTTTAAAAACCCCACAACTCTGAAACCTAAAATCTGAAATTCCTAAAAATCTAAAGGGAGCTCATGTCAATAGATATAATCAATTCACCAAAGTTTCATTCAAATTGGAGAAAGCTTTATTGAGTTGGTGAACGACATGCTGACAACCTACAGATGGGCAGACAGACGGACAACGGTATACCATAATATGTCACGTAAACAGGCGTATAAAAATGGCAGGGTGCCATACCACACCAAAACCTCCTGAAGGAAACACTGTAAGTTGGCAAACAAATTATTTTTTTCATCGACAATCCTGTATAAACTTGCAGCAGTATCGAGTCTATGCATTATCCTGTATATTACATAATGTACATGTACATTGAACTTAAAAATAAGTGGTCATTGTCAAAGTTTTGTCAGTCAGTAATAATTTACACATTTACTGAAACATGCTAGAGAAGTACATTTACTAATATAAAGGGGAAGTTGGCAAACAATTTTTTTCTATATTGACAAGCTGACTTGGCTGCTTTCAATAAACTTGACTCATATAAAGTAATCCTGATCCTGGTAACAGTTTGTTGATTTTTATACGAGGATGCTGTGAATTGTGTTTGAGTTAATGTTTTCTGCTGTCAGTTTGGATCTTATTGAGCATGATGAAAATCCTTTAATGTGCGCATTGGAGTGTGAAATAGCTATTTTTTTGTTTTTTTTTTGCGGAGTTGAAGTTAAATAAATGGTTTTTTTGTGGCATTAAAACCTTCCAATATTGGCAATAATGTTTTGACAACATTCCACTTTTCTATCATTGCCGGTATTTCCCTTTAATCATCCTTTGCGCCATAGACAGAAGCTATATTGATTAATCAATATTCTATCACCTGAGCTGACACCTGTTTATTATTCAATCAAACTATTATCACTTGTTACAGGTCAAAATCTACACATGTTGTGTAATCAGGTAATGTCAGTATAGGGAGCTTACGTCAATTAGATATAATCAATTCACCACAGTTTCAGGCAAATTGGTGAAAGCGTTACCGAGTCAGTGAATAACATGCTGACAATAGACAGATCAGGGCAGACAGAGGGACAAAGGTATACCATACTATGTCTCATGAACAGGCGTATGAAAATTGCAGGGCGCCATACCACGCCAAAACACTCTGAAGGAAACACTATAAGGGAGCTACCATTTGATTTTTAAGGGGGGGGGGCTAGGATGAAAAGTTTTGTCCTGCCTTTTTTTTCAAATTTCATCTTAGCACCCCCATAAAAATCAAATGATAGCTCCCTAAGTTAACAAAGAAATAATTTTTTCATCGAAAAACCTGTATTAGCTTGCAGCAGTATCGAGTCCATGTATTATCCTGTATAGTACATGTACATTGAACTTAAAAATATGTGGTCATTGTAAAAGTTAGTTTTGACAGTCAGTTATAATTTACAGTTTACTTTCCATTGCTTTCAATTTGAGATTAGAGTAGTTGTCATTGCCATTGAGTTTTGGGGATGGGGGGAAGAGTGTTCAAGGGAAGCAAATACTCTTTATATTATGCATGTTTCAAAAATTGAGGAAGAGGTTCAAGGGAAGCAAATACTCTTAATATCATGCATGTTTCAAAAATTGAGGAAAAAATACAAGGAGAGTTGATTCATTTTTTCAAAAACTTAGTTTAATAATGTAGACTTGCCTTCTTTTAATAATGTAGACTTGCCTTCTATAAAAAAATTTAACAACTAACTACTGAACAGGAACACCAACACTATTATGGTACTATGAAACTATGACTTCTGATCTGCAACACCTACTAACAGACACAGAAATAGCATCAAATAGTGAAATATAAGATTGATTGCACCTTGTATGGATAATTTGACACGTGTTACACCGGGAGCCCGTTTGTTTACAAATAATGTCACGTGATCACGCTCTGACTTCACCAACTTTTATCGTCCGCCATTATTGGTATTACACAATTCACACATACATACAGTTAATGAAGAAATTATGTCATCAAATAGATCAGATTTTCACCTATGACTCAAATCGACTGGGTTGACATTTCTGTCATCGGGGATAATTGATAAATGGGATTAAATTGACCGTCAAGAAGGTCTAGCGAACAGGGTCTAGAAAACCTTAACAATAATAAGTAATACTCACCATTATTGCTTATACCAAACGCTATTTTCTATTGGAAATGTCAAAATGATGATGATAAAATACTTTAATGATGCAGGTTATTTTCTTGTTTTGGCGCTAAACATTCTTACTCCTATTGCTTGACGTAACAAAATTTTTATAGAATTAATGTTAACTATATCTCAGCGTAAATAAAAGTAAATATGCAAAAGCATGACAATACATTAATGATAAAATGTGTAGCTATTTCTGTAAAAGAATAGAATATTACTTTACCAGTATACTTCACTTAGAATTACATTTGAGCGCAAGAAAATCTCTGTTTGTGAATCGGTTGAAATCCAGGGGTCGAAGTTCAACATTTATGTAGGGTATTAACGGAAATTTTTGCGTTGCTTTACATCGAGGCCACAGTAGTTCAACCAATCGGGGAATAGATCTATTTTTACTGCAGGTTTTGGCATATTTTAATCGGAATTATAGAAAAATGGAATGTTGCTAGTAGATACAAAACAGAAAATGATGAACACTTTTAGCAAAAGATGAATTTGATCGATTCTGTGTACACACATTATTTGTACAACTCTCCTTACTCTTGGGAATTTTTGGAATTTCCGTGACCTAAATGGTTCGCGAAAATTAATATTTTTATATATAGTATAGTAATTACGGACTAAAACATATTATCGACAAATAATATTTCATTCAGATATTGTTCACCGGATCTTGACATTGATTTTCCATGCGTTCCCATTTGTTAATCAAACTTTTCCTTGACAGTTGTTAAATGATTTGTTGTATCATATTTGTTCCTTAAAAAACAGTAGTTACTATTTACCTTCCAGTGCAGGTTTGTTTACATTCTTTCATCAAGGTTTTAACTTCGGACTTGCGCTGTGTGGTTGCCGAAGTTCTAACGAGAGGTCTCGTAGTTAAGGTCACTGCATACGGGAAAATATCGACGAATTAGTCTACGGGAAGACAACAATTCAATAGCAACTACATTTATGAAGATTTTGATAATATAAAGGATTTTTTTTTACAAGAAAGTTTAGTAAAACTTAGCCATTCAGGTATATAAAACATATCCTTTTTTTTTTAAATTTGAAGCTTCATATGACTTTAAAAATTAGTCATTGCTAATGTTTCTTTTAATTGTAAATAACACTTGATATGTCATATATGATCAGCTTTAAAAATTAATGAGGATAGTTTTCTTCTAGGCCGATTGTTTCTATCGTATCCTGTATTTAGGACATTTGCGAGTAATTATATAAGTTCCAAAAAAATAAATAAAATTCTACCGTAAGACCATAAGACTTGAAGATTCGTTCAATTTCATTCTATAGATGCCTTGTGGGCATTCCTCCACTATAATTTTCCCATTGTATACACGTTTTCGTCACCTTTATTTTCTAAATTTTCAACAACGTCACATGTGGAGCAGGATCTGCTTACCCTTCCGGAGCACCTGCGATCACCCCTAGTTTTTGGTGGGATTCGTGGTGCTCAGTACTCAGTTTTATATTTTGTGTTTTGTGTACAGTTGTATGTCTGTTTTTCTTTTTCTTTTTTAGCCATGACATTGTCAGTTTGTTTTGGACTTGTGAGTTTGACTGTCCCTTTGGTATCTTTCGCCTCTCTTTTTGTATTTTTCTGTTAAATATTTCTTTAAATTTTTTCTTATTATACACATTTTCTTATTAATCTTTTATTTTGTTTAGAAGTTTCTTTTGATCAGAAATTATTTCTCCATATCTCCCTTTAACTTACTTATCGATTTTTTATTTGTCTCCTTTTTTTCTCACACAAGGAAATCATTTTTTTTCTCTAGATCTCGCCTCAGCTCCTTTCGCCTTTTTTAATCCATCTCATTTAACTCCTTTTTAATATAATTTATTTCTTTTTAATTGTCATTCATGTGGGTCTTGTCCCTTAATTTCGTTTTTCCATGTCTTTTTCCAAAGAACGTCTTTGCTCCTTGGTCAACTTTCCTTTATTTTTAAAATAATTTGTGCTTTCTTCCCTTACCGCGATTTTAAAACCATCCCATAATAACCTACAATCCAATGCTTCTTTTTTCAAATACATATCTATCCACCCAATTATTGATTAGTTTTTGATAATCTTTATCTTGTCAAAATGAAACATAATATGCATTGCCCCTTTCTACTACCCCTGGCTTAAATTCAAGAAATCCACTTTGAAGCTTAACATATAACATCATTTTCCTGTTCTTAAACCTGATTTGAACATAATAGTTTATACTGTTGACATTAGGAAATAGACCCTCTCTATACAGTTTATACGTTCTTCGTATAATTGTTCTGTTTCCGTATTGAATTTTGGCCAACACATTCAACTTTATTTTAGTATGGCAATTTAGTTTCAGTCTTTGTATGGTAATCTAGTCGGCTGGTCAGCAGGTAGGCAGTTAGAAAAATAAGCATGCACTCTGGTATTTTAATCACTTCGTAGGTAGTTGGGCACATAAGGAATAGTGCATGCAGTATGATTATTTATTTTCTGGTCGGCTTGTCTCTATGCAGAGTTGAGGTGGACTCACAAGAACAAAATGATCGCCTTGCATGGCTAACACGTCTTTTACCCCTTACCTCTAACCTGTCGATCTGACAACCATTTTAAATTCTGACCTTGTTACAATTTACTTGTTAATCAAATAACGAATAAAAATGAAGATTTACTCAAATGAAAATGTCAAAAAATCAAACTTCGGAAAAACTTTGAACAGAGATTGTCTATCATTTAAACTTCCCAATTGTCAAATAAACATCTTCCCGCTTGTCCCATGCACATATTTTAATTACCTTACTACCAGTAATTTTAAAATGTGGAACTATCGGAAAGAAATCATCATAATAAAAACCTAATAAATTAAATTAGTATTAAACCAGTACAGGGACCAATTCTTAGCTCTAGCCATATATATTATCTTCCTACCCGTCGGACAATTCAAAAATTTATTTCGATTCTTTCAATTGCACATTTTCAGTTATGTCGCTGCATGGATATTCTGGATATGTCAAGTCAATCATTACAATAAGCAACCCCGTTTCGTTAGAAATCTTAAATTATTTCATCGCATGTTCATTCGTCAATATCCTCGTCATATTGGCGAATAACTTCTGCGTTTGTACGATTGAAGATATGATTTGCAGGATATTTAAAAGCGTTAAACGTTTAATTAATCAATTTGTCACATTGGTTGCAATGAGAAATCGTAATTTCCAACTTTCCGACCAACACTCATAAATAGCTCGTGCGCGCAATCGTAAATTGACATGTTGTTCGATCACTCGATGAATATTGTTCTATGTGTGAATTCTTAGATAGTTATTCTATAATCATTAACGATCTATTTTTTCAAATTATTTACAGGAACAGCTAAAGATGTACTTCAAAGCTATCTTTATAGTACAAATTGTATGTTTGAGTCGTAGTATTGCTTTTCGTAAGTACTATTTGAACACATACGCTGTTTATACTTCAAAAAGGTCTAGGGACCTCGATGGCCCAGTGGTCTAAGTAGTCGAATTACTATATCACTAGCCTGTCAACACTGAGGTTGTGAGTTCGAATCCTGCATGTTGCAGGTACCCTCGACTCACATCTTGATTTGCTAGGATTGTTAGTTTTCTTACCGAAGGTTGGTGGTTCTCTCGGGGTACTCCTGCTTTCCCCACCAAGAAAAACTGACTGCCACGAAATAGCACAATAGTGCTGAAAGTGGCGTTAAACACCAATCAATCAAAATAGTTCAGTGATATGAAAAATATGGTTGACTATTCAGTTTCTTAAATTGCAAACTTATATGAAATGTATAGTTCCAAATATCTAGCGAAGATCATCAATTATCAACGAAACACTAGCACTATGGTTTCGCATTAATCTAATCAATCCGAAATATAATAAATGGTTGCCATGACTAATGTACTATATTAGACAAAGGCTTGTTGTTTACAATCGTTATATTGACAAACTATTTGACGTTGGCATTGCAAAACTGAATAAAATTTGAAAAAAAACACTGAATACTACTTATTTCATTTGTAATCAGGCCGAGATGAATCAAATTTTCGAATTAGGTTTTAATAAATTGTTTTTGTAGCTAATATGGCCGCCAATGGTACAGCGATTCAAAGTAGTGTTTATCGGGATCCTAAAAATATTTATGGTGCATCGAAAGTAATTGATGGAAATAGAAATCAATCGTTTAATGTGGGAAGCTGTTGTCATACTGCTGTAGGTCCGTCATCAGCATGGTGGAGACTGGATCTTGGTTATTCAGCATACATACATACAGTTGTTTTGTATTATAGAAAAAGCCGTAAGTTTAAAAATTCTAATTTGAAATAATTGTAGCTGTCTCGATTAAAAAAAGAGTAGTCCCATTAATGTCTACACATACCGTATATTTATGAGTACACCTATAAGTTACCGTGTCTACGGAAATGCTTAACAGCTACAATTAAGACTAAAAAATAAAATAAGATTTTGTTTCTAACATCTATAAAAGAGGAATATTGAAAAATAGTCATAACACAATAGCACGTGCGTGTCTGTCTGTCTATTAACGTTTATTTTCTAGTTCGTAAGACCTTCAGCAGTCTTCGTTGGTCATCTCGATGATTAATAAGATGGCGTATAGTCTGAAATACGCATGAAATGCTGATACATTAAAACGAGTTCGTTCATTATTAAAAGTTTCTTTTTGGACTTTTTGTAATTTTGATTTACGTTTTAGTATGTTTAAAATCAAATATGGGAATTAAAGTCAAATCGGTGATCATCATTTTGTCACCTTTTTGTCTTTTTTTGTCTTTATTAGTAATCGTTTTATTACAAGGATGACCTTGAAGGAATCTGTAGTTATGCTTTCCACAAGAATTTACGGACTAATTTTTCGTTTTAAAACACGTTTTACAACCGCAAAAAAAAACAAAACCTTACGCTTGCACAAACTTAGGGACCGTCTTAAACTTAGAGTGAGGTGAGAGTTTTTTTGCTCCATGTTGATGGCATCACTGTGACTTTGAGATGAAGAACAGCAATGAGAGCACTGTTCCTTTGCTTTTTTTTTTCTGTGCATGCAATGATTTAGTGTCATGAATGGATACCCAATATCCTTTGTTTTTCTTTTATCGCTTGGATTTCAGGATGTCTTATTTGCTATAAAGTCAGAATTACTAACATAAATTATTGCACTTTTGATAGAGATTAAATTACATATTATGAATTATTGAGAAAATACCCATAAGTATATCAGAATTGATAATGTCCACAATATAGAAATATATTTAACTATCAGCAGTCAGTTGGTTCAATTTCGTTAAAATAAGCTAAAACACAAATTTGATGTATAATTGGCTTGCAAGTCATTAATTCAACTCCTTTAAATCCGTATTCATGCAAACTTTATTTGACGTTTAACTGAGATTGTTGCGCATGTGTTCGGACAGCATGTGGTCAGCCTGTTCATTCATACATTGAAAAGAATGGCAACATTGAAAAGTGATGCACCAGGAAAAACCATTTCGCTGACTGATCGGATGTCATCTCGATGGATAATAAGATGGTGTCTAGTCTAAATTATGCACTTAATGCTGATACATTAAAGCGAGTCCATGCATTGTAAATTGTTTCTTCTGGACTGTTTGTAATTTTGATATACTTTTTAGAATGTTATAAATCAAATACAAGCATTTAAGGATGTAGTTAGGTGAAATTAAAAAAAACTAGAATTTAGAATACTATAAGTCAGAAGAAGTTAAGGAACATAATAAGCTAAAAATATAGATAGGTTATGGAACTCCTTTTTGAGATATTTGATTATTAAAAACTGGCGGTAAAAGGCTGACTCGGACTTTTACCTTATATTTAGCATTGGCATTATTTGGGTCTCAAATCGTAAGAGAAAAATATAGAATCTACTTAAATTTTGGTAATGGTCTTTTTATGAGCTATTGAAGTCTTCTATGAAAAGAAAAGTGGGTAATACGGGGCAAAATATTTTACCCTGTATTGTAGGAAAAAACCCAAGGAGTCTGAACATCTGACAAAAATTATTAAACCTGACCTGAGTACATCCTTAAGTTAAATCAGTGAAAATTAATTTGACAGCTAATGTATTGATACATTATAGTAAACATAATTTTTGAAATAATAAATGAATATTAATGTCATCAATTAATATTATAAATGTGCGTCCGTATTAAATATTAAACAGATTAAACAGAATTTTAACATAAACCTAAATCATTTTTTAACGGTTTTAACATATTTCCGTAAAACCAAAAATGTGTTTCAGCTTTACATATTTCTGATGAAGGCTTTTTGATACAAAATAGGAAAATTGCAATTCGGCTCTATATGTCGCTGATGAAGGCATTTTGATTTATAACTGCAAAAACGGACGCCGTATCTAACTAAAATAGAATAATGTGTACTACAAATACTTTAGCTGTACTTGCAGAAACCTTATTATAAACGGAATATCACATTTTAATTGTATCGGTGTTAATAGAGGCCTTACATTTGTATACCTTCTATTTGAGCCTATTAATCCTTTAAATAAACTTATTCTTGAAGGTTATAAGTTCAACCATGAAGTTTAATCTTTGAATATTGCATTTTTTGGTACCATCAATCATAAACAACATTGATTTTGTTTAAAAAATATTAGAACATAACTAAACATGTGTTGCTCAACAATTATAAACAATTATAATCCTATCATCTCTCATACTAAATATGAAATATTCACATTAAATCTTTTGAATGTGTCCAGATCGATATTTTAGTCAGGGAAACATGTTTTATCTATGAGTCGTAATTGGCTTTGATTTAGCTTTCAATAACTGCGAGTACTGCAAAAGGTATGATGTCTTTAGTCTTATTGCTATTAATTCTTATACTTCGTTCTATGTAGGGGAGGGTTGAGCACTTGCAAACATACTTTACCGATGTTAAAATCTCATAAATCGATTAAGAAGACAAATCAAGGTAACAAACAAAAACTGAGGGATTCACATGAACTCCAGAAGAATAGAAACCGGTTCGTCAACAGGGTGAGCGTTTCATTCTATGCATACGTCACAGGACAGTCAAATTCTGGCTAAGGCTTTGAATATATCTTACGGATATTACTGGGATCCTTAAATATTTTTTAACTCTTAAAACGAAAACCAAATGATTACAGAGATTAATGTAAATAATACATTTCAGAAAGTCGTAGACTCAAGGGATATTATCTATACATATCGAATTCATTTAGTAAAATGAACCCTGATGATGGACAACTATGCTATCACTACCCAATGAGAAATCCAAATCCAAATACCATACAGAATAATACTTGTGAATTAACTGGTAGATATGTAGTTTTCTACAATAGAAGAGATACTGGAAAGGCTTTCGTAGAACTTTGTGAAGTAGAAGTCTTTGGTAAGATTGTCGAAACATTTGAAAATCACCTATTTTATTTGTATTTTCTTATTTGTGATCTGACTAGTGCAATATTTTATATCTCTGATGGGTTTTTCACGGTTCTCATACATTTTAAAGGCCAATAACAACGATTAAGACAAAAATAATGAAAAGAGTTTTTTTTTGTTTCAAACATTTATAAAAGCCGATAGTATTTCGCTTTTAGCTGTCAGTTTGGTTCAAAATAAGCTACACAAACATCACACTCATTTGAATCCGTATTCATGCAACCTTCAAACGCGACAACAACATATAAGACATCTTAGTGCACAAGAAACATAATTTGTTATTTTACAATCAGAGTAATAGCTGTGGACCATGCGGGAAAAATTGCGCATTATGTTCACACATTAATGAGACCAAAGTATTATGTGATAACATCGGAAAAGAATTATACCATTCAGGGACAAATAGACTGTAAAACTGTATGCAATAAGCTGTACAAAATGCGAAAAACGTATATATGTAGGACAAACAGGCGATACACTATATGAAAGGATGTTATTGAACTTTTCAAAAATAAGAACAAACAAAGCAGACGATCCAGTAGCAAACCACTTCATTCAACGTAACCATCCGATGAAAAATCTAAAAGTCACTGAAATAGAAAGAGTATTTGGCACAGAAATTTACCGAAAAACTAAAGAAGCCTTTTGGATTAAAAATTTAAAAACTTTAGAGAAGGAAAAGAGAGGAGAAAGATACCCAACGGAACATTCAAACTCATAAGTCGAAAATAAACTGACAACGCCATGGCTAAAAAAGAAAAAGACAAACAGACAAACAACAGTACACAAAACACAACATAGAAAACTAAAGACTGAACAACACGTACCCCACCAAAAACTGGGGGTGAAAGTTTGAATTATACAGTGAGAGAATATCATCTGTATAGTTGAAAGTAAAGTTAAAGGATACTGGTGACTTCTTTTTTTCTTCCTAGAGCCTGACGGACTAAACACTATGTTCAAACGATAGTAAAAAAATATATGAAAAAAGAAAAAGCGCGGCAAATGAACGTCATAGAAGTTATTGTAACGTAATGTATCCATGCAATGTAATTGTTGTTTAAGTGTTGTAATTTAATTCCAAAGAAGAAGGCCGTAATGGCCTAAACGTATGGAAACTTGTGTTATAGTTTTTATTATATATAAATTGAGTGAATAATTATAATATAATCATGCAAATCTCGTATATGTACCATTATGTGAATAATGAAAAAGTAAATCCTAACAAACTGAGCAGTTTCCGGACTGCTTTTGAACAAAAAGGTATGCAATGAGTACACAGTTATGATTCACAACATAATGTTTTAATCCCTTCTCTTTTCCGTAGGTTGTTACATAGGACGATATGGACCACAGTGCCAATTTCCCTGTTCGCCCAATTGCAACGATGTTACATGCAATATTTGGGATGGGTCATGCACATCTTGTAAAGCAGGTTTCAATGGAAATCGTTGTGATCAAGGTAAATATACAAAGCTTTATCATACCTTCATTGGAATCTGAACTCAAGCTGTTGAAACATTAACGACAACAACTACATTTATGACGAAAACACGATTTGAGTGCTGTCATATATATATAAATTTACTAGCGGAATGACTGCATAATACAAGATAGGATAACAAATGTAGTTATAATTTTTATATTTTGTTTTAAAACGTCTTGTCGTGTTGAGGGTAAAGGCGAAACGTACATAGTAACTCGTAAAACACAAATAAACATGATACCGTTCACTAGTTATCCATTTTTGAACTGAAACGGTCATTGTCATCTGATCAGCTCTTGATAGATTGAACAATAAACTATTAAGTCATTCTTTCAGTTCATCAGTTCATTTTAAGACTTATCTACAGCAGTGACTTCAGTACTGTACAGACTATTCGCTTGCAGTTAATTAAGATCTGGTCAGTCTTTGTCCAGACTAATTAGTAGGTATAATTTATCTATACAAAACAACAACGTATTGAATTGTCTGGAAAAGTATTGAACAGTACTGGATTGACTGCAAGCAAAATATCTGAACAGTACTGAATGTACTACAAGAACAAAACTGAAAAATATCTTAAACTCATAACAACACGTAACGTTGTTCGACCAAGAACTGACAGGCACCTTAAAAAGTTTATTACGTAATGTTTGATGTGGTTTAACTTTTTTCATATTGTTTAAGGCCCCTTCACACTGGATGGAAACTCTTCTACGATCTCTACGATCTCCACGATCTGGACAGTTGAAGCAGGATCACGAAAAATTTGGAAAACTGTCTGTGTAAAGGCTAACACAACACTGCTACTCTTCTATTACACCCACTATAGCTTTTCTTGATGTTTCTTTGCGTTACCACGCCGTCTACCTGCGCCTACACCACACTCTTTACGTCAACGACAAGTTCCCACTTCGATCATACAACGACAAACTACGCTGCGAGTCCGATATTGTTACGATTTCGTATGGATGCTGCTACGAGCTAGATGATCGGATCACGCTAGAAATACGCTGCTACCACGAGTATCACGTCCGCGCTACGTTATTAACAGGACTCATGATCGGCAGACGTTTACTATATATATGGGAAGTTTGTGGGCTTCCGCTCTCTTTTTCATATTGCTTTTGAGGAGGAAGTATGTGTAAAATATACTATCAAGCTGTACTTCACCTTGCCCTATTGCAAGGTCAACAAGGGATCCTTCAAGATGGCAATGGCCCTGCTGAGGAGGAGAAAGAATAGGAGAATGTGAAAATTGAACCCGTTTTGTTTAGTGAGTTGTTGCAGAGTTGGTCCATGAATCAGGGAGGTACACAATAACTGTAGGACAGCCTTGGAACCCGGCCTTAGATTGACTATTACGCTGCAATTCCTGTCAACCGGAAATAAATATCCAACTCTTCAGTATCAGTTTAGAATAGCCCTTAACACCACCAGCATTCTCGTGTCTAAGGTCTATCGTGCTTTCAGAGAGGTTTACAAGAACGAGGTCATTCTGTGCCACACAACTCCTGAGGAGTGGAGACCCATAGCTGAGGAATTCAAGAACACATGCCTGTAGCGCTTTCGACGACAAAGATGCTGCCATTAGGTGCCAACAAAACTCTAGCAGTCTTTATTACAAGTATAAAGACTTCTTCTCTGTCGTCTGGATGGCACTTGTGGACACACAGTACAAGTTTTTGTGGGTAGACATCGGTATTTGGCTCCATGTAGGACTGGACTGTCAGATATTTAATGAGTCTGAATTGAAGGATTGTTATCAAGATGGCAGTATTGTATTTTCAGAACCAGAGCCTCTGACCTTTGATGACAGCGATATGCCTTACTTTCTTCTTGGGGATGATGATGTTGGTCTGCGCATGTTTAACTATGCGACTGTCATACAAGTGAGAGTTTTAGCTAGCTCCATCATTTTCTACTAAGGAAATGCCTGTACCAAATCAGGAATATGACAATTTTTTTCCATTCATTAGATGTGTTTGAGCTTATGATATTGCCATTTGCTAAGGGACTTTCCGTTTTGAATTTTCCTTGGAGTTCAGTATTTTAGATATTTTACTTTTAATCATAAAACCTTATTCACAGAGAGGCTTAACAAAAGAACAACGCATCTATTACTACAGAATTTCAAGGGGTCGACGTGTAGTTGAGAATGCTTTCGGCATTTTAGCCCATAGGTTTCAAGTTCTGCTGAAAACTTTGCAGATTGGACCTGATAATGTACGAGATGTAATTGAATCTTGTGTGTGTCTACATAATCTTATGCGAACACGGTTTCCAGCTCAGCAAAATGCAGTTCTTGAACGAGGAGACGATCAGCACAAACTGATACCTGGAGCATGGAGGAGTCAGGCTAACATGCACGACATGGATACATTATCGGGACCCAACCGTGACACTAACTCAGGCAAGAGACAGAGGGAGTACTTGAAATTGTATTTTAACAGTCCTGTTCGGTCATTATCATGGCAAGAAAGGATGATTTGATCAGAATGGAAGCTTTTGACGTGTTCTCTATACTTGAAATGTTGAGTTCGGACTTAGAAGCGCTATTCAAACTGATAATTTGACATAGTACTCTTGAATAAATTTTGAGATATTAATGATGTAATTGTTAATCTGGCTATATTAAAGTAATACTAGTCATACATTTGGTCTCTTGTGGAGAGTGACTCATTGGCAATCATACCACATCTTCTTATTTTTATATGATAATGAATAAATCTGGAAAACAAAAGGTTTTGATGTAAACAAATTTGATCTCACTCCAGATATTGTAAATCGATCGCCTTTATCTTGTCCATTTCTTCATTTAACATTTTATATGTTTTTTTTTGGTTATTTTACCATCTGCTTTTGTTTTATATCTACCTTGGAAATATTGATGTTTTACAATATATTCCGTATTATACATGCTTTAGCATGTTTTTGCTTTGAGTGTCGATTAAATGACATTGTAAGTCGAAACGCGTATTTTGTGCAGTGTAAGAATTTGAACCGTTTGTGATTTTCTTATTTACAAAATTTACTGCTCACATCTTGAATCTGATACCACCAAACAAGACTTGCCAACGAATTAATGCATATATTGACCAATACGACGGATGCCACATGTGGAGCAGGATTTGCTAACCCTTCTGTGCACCACCCCTGTTTTAATTGGGTTTTGTTGTTCAGTCTTAAGTTTTCTATGTTGTGTTATGCCCTGGCATTGTTGGTTAGTTTTCGACCTTAGAGTTTGATAGTCCCTTTTGTATCTTTTGCCTCCCTTTTAGAAGTAGAATTTAATGTGTCCAAATTAGATTTGATTTGAATGAAATGTTCGACACAACGTGAAGTTTAAATCATAAATGAATAGAACAGATGAAAAAATCAAAAGCTTTTTATCATTCACAATCATACCGAAAGTGAACAAACTCACAGTAAATCAAAGTCAACACAGTCACTGCTCATCTAAATCAATGTCAATGCAGTAACTTCACTGTTAATTTAAAAACACAACATTTGAACATATTCAAACCACAGTTAATTATGTTATGAGATTGAGCTCTGAATACTCCCCGTAGATGTTGGGCGCTGAAATACTGCTGATGGACTGGAATCTTGTTTAGCTAACTCTTGGATGTCCCTGAGAATATTTGAGAAATGCAACTGCTAGGTTAATCTAGGTGCTGCTTATCTGGGTGGTCGGCGGTATTGTGTTTTCTACATAAGGAAATGCCTGTACCAAGTCAGTAATATGACAGTTGTTTTCCATTCGTTTGAAGTGTGTGAGCTTTTGATTTTGCCATTTGATAAGAGACTTTCCGATTTGAATTTTCCTTGGGAGTTCGGTATTTTTGTTATTTTACTTTCTGCTGAAGCTGATTAGACGTGGCAGACAACTGGATCGGCTGTTCACTTGGCTGGCTTCTGGGTTGGCAGGTGGACTAAATACTTGGAAACTGCTGTTGGACCCAAGAAGAATCCATCGAGCCCCAGACCGCAGTCGGATTCTGATCAGAAGTAGGACCAATACTGAGGTGCAGGCTGCCATTGTTGTTTCGGCTAAGGTTGGAAAGATCCCAGACGAACCGATATAGCTGAAGTTTCCAGGCTGACAGAATGTACCGGCAGAAGACTGACAAATAAGCTTGTTCTTGTCCTGATAGCTTCATTGTCAACTATAAATCGGTATCTAAGCCACTCTGCAAATGAATCCCGCTCCCTGTCACCTTCTGGTCTGATATAATCAAGGAGCTGCTTCTTCATAGTCAAAAACTGCTGACAGCATTCATTCATGGTCCAGGGTCTCGTCATCTGCGGCTGCAGATCTTTTATCAAGTGAAAAACTAGCAGTACTAGATGGTCTTGTGCTGAAGATGCTGCTTAGAAAGGTCAAAGAACAGCGTTGACTTTGCTCAGAACGTACGGAAGGAGGGTCATCGTCATCTTCAGAAACTGGAGTATAAGCACCCTCATTACTGGGGTTGGCATCCTCACTGAGCTTTTCCTTCATCTGAAAGCGTATAAAATGAAAATTTCATAAGTCTCAATATATAAAAAAATATTTAAGGAAACTAAATATACGCATGTACAGATAAAAAAAGGATACTTACACTGACTAATGTCCTCTTCTGGACTTAAACAACGTGGGTTTTCCAGGAATTCAAAACATCTCAGTACCCAGGCGTTGCGTTCTATCTGTTCAGGTGGCCCTTGTCAAGAGCAGAGCTTCTTCAGACTACTATATCCCGTTCGCAGACTTGTTTACCATTTTTTTAGTACCACAACATCCTTGCCTAACTCCCTGGCATTCTCCCGCCAAATAGCCTCCTTTCTTATAGCATCTTTGTAAGTTTGGAGCTTCTTGTTCTTGTACTAATATGATAGGATTGTTCTCCAACCAATCAACCAAAACATGTTCTTCCTCCTTTGTCAGAAGAGCAGTCATCTTTTCATTCTTCTAATCATTGTTCTGTGTCGGGGTCTTCTGTTAGCGCAGGAAGCTCATTAGGACGCTCATGACAGGCTTCCTCTGTGAGTTGTTCCTCTGGTGCAGAAGGCTCTTTGGATGTCTTTGTAGAACCCCTGCTACGAACACCTCTCTCTTTTCCTCTCATGGCTTGCTGATGTGACTGCAAATCTTTTTAAAATTGTCCGTCAATAAATTTTGAAATTATAAGAAAATAAGGTTTCAACTCCCCTAGGCAAAGTTGACCTTAAATGGATTTGGACTTTTTTTAGGTCCTTTTTGGTTATATAGCTCTTCAACTGTTTCAGTATTTATACAGTCTTGGCATTCCAATATCCGGTTTAGAGCGTTTCTGATCATGGTAAATCCAGAAAAGCGCTTCGAACGCAGGGAAACTTATAACGTGTTGTTTTTATTTTTTTTAATACACCTGATTTAACATTAGCACCCTGCATCTGTTTATCTTTAACATTATTATTTTTAATATTGTATATTTCTCTGTAAACTTGTTTTCAGTTTTTAGAGATTAATATATCTGTATCTGTATCTGTAACAGACAGCAATGTGTAAAAATACATTATAGTGATGACCAAATTAAAGAGCATGACTGAAAAAGAAATTTACGAATCATATGATGTACGGTCCCTGTTAATTTCAATTCATTTTTACATAAAATTATGTTTGTCCTGACATACAGAATTTAATGTTAACAAGTACTAATTATAGATTATCGTTGATCATCTCAACGAGATTGATTTACTCGCTTGAGCCGGTACGGCGAAAGCGAGAAAAGCAATCGAGTTGAGATGACCAATGATAATCTGTTTATCGCTATTTTACCTATGACGACGTTGTCAATTTTATGTCAATTTCATTAGCAACGGCACGTGCCCCTTAGTTTCTAGCGATAATTTTCATATCACTAGACTCCGCTGAGAAAGGAAATTATCAGTCAGTAAGATCAAAGGAAATTTTCGTAAAATAGCGATAATATAGGATATCACATGTTTAGCCGTTCTCAACGATCAAACAATATGAGAATTATCACAACAATTTTATGCGGTGTTGGTTTCCAATGAAGCATCCATCCATCATTGACAAATTGAAATGAATATTCCGCTTTTGAGTAATTTTTTATAATATATATATTGACTAATAAATGTTTGCACATAAGATTCATATTGTTAGGGTGTATCATCAGTAAACAATCTTGAAAATGTGGTATCAAAATAACCTTTAATTAGTATTATTACCGGTATACATAGACTATTGTACCGTTATCACATATACTGATAGACGGACTCTAAAAAACGCAACACATGTTTAAGTGTTTTATTTTTGAACTAAATCATGAATAATCTTCATGTAATTGCTTTTCATGCTTACCATAATTTATGTTTCTGTTAAGAAAAAAATCAATACCTGACTTACCTAAGATAATACACCAGTTTCACAAGTAATTAAATGCGCATGTCTAACTTAATTGGCCAAAATATGAAATAACGCGATATTTCCAGAAAATTCTTCGACTGGGGCTTACGGTTGATAAGCACTGACCATGCAGAACTGGAAGAACAATCACCTGATTAAGTGTTTGCGTTTACATGTACATGCAACACGAGGGGCATTTGAATCAAAATAATAGACGAGGCAACTTTATTTACAATAACACATTAAAAGATTTTAACACGGACTACTGTTGTGTTTTTGGTTGCAGAAATAAACGATCTGATATGCCGCCTGACTTTTTACCTTTAATCGTCATTAAGAAATGCTTGGATTTACGCTGAGGTCGTTCACTTAGCGGGAAGTATATATTAGATAAAGTAAGCGAGGGAAATTTCATATCCCTATAGTAGGTCATAAATTAAGAAGTCAATTAACACTTTAGCCATGTGGAATCCTAGTTTTTCCTTTTCCAAGCGCCCCAGGTGACAATTGATAAAAACGTACCCTTTTCGACCTACAGTTACTGAAAAAGGGGACGACCATTTGATATTCTTAGAGAGGCCAGAAGGATTTTGTCATCTTCATCTGGGAAAGTATACTGTCAATATATTCAGCAATTTGATCTTATTTTATGGTAAAGCATGATAAATACAGGATATCCAATTACTTTCAATGTTATCTTGTAAATTTATTCTTAAATAACAATAAGTAAATGAATAAAAATGATTTTACTAGTAAGACGTCATCCTAAACAAATCATTGACAATACCACGAATACTGTCTCTTTTTAAATAATGAGGGGTTTTGAAAATTAATTTGATATGTTATTATATGTACTGTAAATTCAGAAATTAATGCGAGGTTTTTATTAATGCGAATAATGCGACTCATTTCGTATCGCAATAATAAAAACTCGTATTCTGATAATGATACATATATATGTATGAAGCTTTCTTTTTTAAATCTCAATTATTAAACTCGCATTTTTGTTAATACTTCATAAGTCGCAATAATAAATGTACGCAATAATTTCTGAATTGACAGTAGTTTTTGCTTTAATAAAAAGAATTAAAACATTTTGGACATAAATAATGCTGAAATATGCATTATATAATATGTAGAAAAGTACTCTGGGTGTTGGCGCTGAACAACTGCTTATACAAAGTCGATAATGAACATAGCCTTGAAATCAAAGTGATATTGAATCCATTGTTTAAAAGTCTGATGTTTGAAAATAAAAGATAATATAAATAAAAAGATATGGTATGAGTGCCAATGAGACGCATTTTAAAACTGCCTCATATTTCTCTTCATTGTCATGGCCGTCGAAAAAATATCACTGAAGCAGAAATATTTGAAACAAAAGGAGTATGTATATCCATTAAGAGACATCTTTGAAGAATGTACATGTCTATTAAAATTTACAGGACATTTTTTGTTTTGTATGTTGTTTATAGGTTTGGCTAGCAATAAAACCAGGTTCAACCCACCATTATTTCTAAAAATGTCCTGTACCAAGTCAGGAATATGGCAGTTTTTATCAAATAGTCCGTTTCTATGTATGTTGGCGTTTGTTTTTGTAGCAGTTCAGTGTTTCTATTGTTCCGTTGTTTTCCTCTTATACTTGATGTGTTTCCCTCGGTTTTGGTTTGTGACCCGGATTTGTTTTCGTTTAGTCGATTTATGACTATTGAACAGCGGTATACTACTGTTGCCTTTATATGCCATGTCTGCTATAGCAGAATAAAACGTACGGTGATCCCATTTTTCTTGCGATACTCTGTAAGCATTTCATAAGAGCTATCTTTTCACATTTTATATTTAAATCTTACCATTACGTGTACTTTCTATTCAAATGATGATGCCTTTTCTCTGTATAATCCATACAAAATGTTTCATATTTTCACAGTCAGTAGCTTAAAAACAAGCTCGGTGACCTATCTTTTTTCTTGGTTTTTTTTTGTAATATATCACAATATATACTACAACTTTGGCGAAGTATATAAGGAAAAATTCTATCATTTTACGTTTATACTTCCATAATACCTTAATTGGAAATTTTGATTCTTTAGTGACTACACTCTTAACTATCGGTAACTGGTCCTTGTACACATAGAATTGCTCGCAAAAGTCACCATACCAGTAACAGGCTTTCTTTTGAAAGAAAATTAAAAGTTCGAGTTTATGGTACTAAACCTAACTTTTGACCGTAACCCTTTATACGTTTCAAGAGGATTTCAATACGGAGTTCCTGTAAAAAAATATTTGAGAAAAACTACAAATTGTTTACGATAACTCACACAGATCGAATTGGTACTGGTGCCGTACTGATATTTTTGTATTTCTGATGTATAGATTGTTTTTCTTTTTAACAAACTATTTTCACTTTTCAAAAATAATCAAAATGACATACAGCACTGTAGCAAAGCAAAAGATAGCAATTGCAAGATATACTTTTTAAAAACAATTTCCTTTCTAAATACAACTGCTATCAAATTTTTACCCCAATAAGAAGACTTATTTTATCGTTTGAATTGTTATGTGTCGGGACCTTTTATAGCTTACTATTCGGTATAGATTTCGCTCTTTAGTGAAGGACGTATGATGACCTATATTTGCTTATATCTATGTCATTTGGACTCTGGTGGATAGTTGTCTTGTTTGCAATCATACCAAATCTTCGTATTTTAAATGTATGTCATTCTGATTTTGTTCTCAATAAGATTTTAAATATTCATATTTTGTATAAACTGTCATACTATTTATTTTGAATATTTAAAATAAACGACTATTGAAAACCTACAAAATTATAAAAAATCTGGGACCAATATAAAAATTTATTCGTCCCTGTCATAATACAGTTACAATGTTTGTTTAATGGCAGCATAGATATAATAGCTATTATATCTATGATGTCAGTGACAACTTCTCAAATAGCTACGGTCGCCGTGACAACAAATCTGTATACTGGTATCATCTGTTAATCTGGATCCGGCTCACACCAAGAGAGAGTGATGTGTATTATCGGTTGATTTATTATTGTGTTGCCAAATATTAGGGTCAAACGGATAACCCCCTGTCACATATGATGTCGTTAATTATCGCGGGATTTAAACTAAAACGCGCATATGATTTCAAGATCAGGGTTAATAAGTCGCTTTTGTGAAACTGGTGTATTGAGCATACCGGAATATTTCCGTCTTACGAATTTCTAAAAGCGAAATTTGAAACCAGTGCATGATTTGTTAAAGTGTTTTTTTTCTTCGTGAAACATTTCTTTGAATCCATACCCCACTGAAATCAGTAAATACATGTTGCATTTCCGTATTGTCGAAAATCTGCAAGGAACATATAAATCAGGCCTATAGAATGTTGCAGACAACAATAGAAAAGACATACGGGATTTGGTTATGATTACACATTGTCATATCAACCTGTAGTTACGCCACGTCAAGAACATTCATTACACATCACCATTTGGAAGACAGGTTTACGACTGCAACGTCAACTGTTAACCAAATTTCGGATCATTGCAGACATATTCCTCCATAAATGTTTCCAATGTAATGAAGTGTCATAGCATCGACTGCAGAAAAACATTTTTAAACCTAAAGTTTAAACCGCATAATTGCCATATTAGACTGTAATGGGTATGGCAGAGGCCAAATCCGAAGGACAAAACAGAACCCAAAACATTTACAAAAAAACTGGTTGACTTTTTTTGTAAACGTTTAGGGTTTTGGTTACAGGCAAACACTGCCTTCGACTGTGACACGTTCATTAATAAGGAGAAAACGAGGGTTTCAGTGCATACCACATGATTTCAACATAAAACGTGACGTAATCAATTCAATTTTCGAAGTGGAAAACTTTATCTAGAAAATGAAGTTATGAATGAAATTTATGTTAATATATTTATTTTACATGTATTGCATATTTGAAAATTAAATTGCTGTCCTCATTCAGAAGGCTTTGGCCTATTACTATACCAATTCCTAAAATTTTTACCTAATTGCAGTATGTATTAACCTCTACAAACTGATCAACATTTTAGCTATTTGCTTCAGTAAAATGTTGTAAGTGTGAACTGAAGGCAGTGAAATAAATGTAATGCATACCATCCAAGTCCAGTTGTTTTATGTCTGTGTCATAAAATCAAAATAAGATAATCACCTACTGTAATATGAGGCACTGGTTTGTAAAGGTCCGACTTAAATAAGAAAACTTCTATCCAAATGACATTTTTTATACATAATTAGTTCTAATCATTGTTTTGTTGGTCAATAATTTATTGCTTTGTTTTCTAACAGGAAGTTCTGGATAAGCAACGTAAAAAGAATAATCTAGTGTTACATTTTTAAATTCCGTCAGTATAAATGATGTTTTATCTATGTATAATTCTCTATTCACCGTCTGTAGTTTGTGGTGACCAGAGTGAACATTTTAAAAATTTAATCGTCAAAAATACTGCACGGCTGTATCATATATCATTCGATTCCAAAATATGTGAACGTTAAGATTAATTTGGTCGTCAAAAGTAAGCATGGTGCCCTTTTTCAGAAATCAAGATCAAAAGTCAACAACCATTTTCCATTCAAAGTTGCAATGGATATTTAATAACAACTACAATGCCTTTATCGCAAAAACAATTAGCAAAATAGTATGGATTTTCTTTTCTGATTCAATTTTTCATTCAAAAAGTTGAAAAGCATCATAAATGAATTGTACCGAGTAAGTGATACGTTATTAAAAAAGGAGGGAAGGGTGGGGGGGGGGGGGGGGGGGTTCATCTAAAAAAGATGTACTTTTTCAAAACAATTAGTGTTACGAGCATAAAAACCATAACAAATGAATAGAAAAATACGAAAAAATATGGAGGTTTTAAGAAAAATATCTATTATTGCCCAAAAATAGTTGAACATTTTAATTTTGTACACTTAGGGTAGGGTTGGTACACGCCAAAGTGGCAAAAAACCTCTCTGAAAACAGACTGATATATGGCTTTAAAAAACGTTTTGTATGTAATAAAATACATAACAAGGAACACAAGCTAGTACGGAGTACACAAACAACTGCATTTTGGATCACTAGAGCCGCATTTTACCGTGTGGAATTTTGAGATGTTTTATAAAGGTCTTAGTGATACAATATTAGAAATGCACCTTTGCAAATCGCACCAAAAGGTTCACTGACAAATATAATCTATTAGTCCTCAAACCTCTTCTGTCAGTGCATGCGTATGAACGTTCTTGCTGGATTCAGATCCTTGGCAGGAACATAAGTCGGTACATGCATGGTTTTGGTCGACACAAACACAAGACTTTTTTGTAATTTCCCCTTACACGAACAGACGAGATCATTTTCCTTCAAAGTAGACAGGATACAAGGAATCTATGACTGATCTCCATCCGTATTTCAATGGTGAAGGCAGGGGTGGTTTTGAAAGACAGGAAGCATGCCAAATTTTGGTCTGAATTGTCCTGATGGCAGGATGCATAATTCCTCTTTTGATCGTAAAGCCTTGCCACAAACCGTCAAGAGCATGATATGGCAGTCTCACTGTTGCAATCTCCTAAATTGTACAAATCACTGAAATCCAGTACTGCATCTTTCAACACTTTGTACACTGACTTTTTACCAATTCCAAATAAGGACGATGTAGAATCACACCCAGAGAATGCATGTACAGGCAGGAAGAAATAATTTCAGGGAGAGATGAAAACAGTTGGTGAATAGGCAAACACCTCCGATTATCCTTTATAGTACCAATTTTTCCCATTTGGACTCAAAATTCACTCTTGTTTGTCATCTGCTTGAAAAAATGAATACAGAGCACAATGACGTCTGTATCAGATGATTTGATAATAATCCTGCCTTTCCTTCCCAATTTCTTTAGCCTTTTATCTGTGTTTAAAGCCTGAAAGATCATGCGGATGTCTGCCTCTTCCGGAGTACTGAACAATTCAGGACATTCAACAACTTCCTGATCAGAAACAACTTTATCAATTCATGATCTTCAAAGGAACCTGCCATATAATAAGTATGTCCAGGGAGCACTAATAGAGGGTTACTTTTAATGAATTTGACCAGGAAGTCACCAAAAATTTAATGAGAGCCTGCTGGTTTTCTTTAACAGAACGAAATTTCTTCCAGTCGGGAACATTTCTTCCTTCTATCACTCGAAACACCTTTGCATGAACAGTGACTTTGGTACGACGCTCTCTTTCAGCTGACTGAATGGAGTATTTTACATCATATCGGTCAAAAAATCGGCTACTGTATGTGCTTTTGTAAAACAACTTGCTAAATAATTGCAATAGTCAAGAGCAAGATCTCCAAAGGTTTAATGTTTCTTTGCATCCATGCATTGAACTATAGCCATAACGTCTCTAATGTAATTTGTCAACAAAGGGTCAAAATCTGGCAAAGAAAGAACCGACCATTCTTCATTTTCGAACAGTTTTACCAGATATGATTTACAAGGTTTCCTCATTGTTCCATCTTCATGGAACAAAGAAACCGGGATAGGCCCAAGAAGAAGTGAGAGATTACTGTCATTAGTGACATCTTCTCTGCTGTTAGCTAAAACCAGAGCACGCCTGAAAACAATTTCTGGATTGACATGACCGGTAATGATTTCGCCAGATTTACACTTAAGGGTTGTCTTGGCGTTCATTTGTTCAAATGTTTTCAATTTGGACTTGGTAATAGGGCTATAGATGTTCTGTACATATTTTCCCCTTAATTGACAGCAAAAAGCAAGGAATCCTGTACTTCTCTAGTAGCATGCATGTCTGTAGAAATATTAATGAGACATGGAGAGTGGGCATCTATATCAAAGGGATCAGTAATGGTTTGGTTCAAATGGTTAACTATTGCTTGTACTTGTTCCTCATCTCGCTTCAAAGCTGTTTGTTTGATTTCTTCATGCGAATTGTCACTTTTGCTTGTAATACATGCTCTGTCATTCATTGCATTACTAAAGAACGCTAACAAATGACGAGCTAGAGTCCACCTTACCAGAGCAGATTTCTGATTTGTTATTCCATTGATACCTCCTGAACCCTTCGAATCTTTTATGATGGTTTTTTTCAGTGCCCATGTCACTCCAAATACCATTGAATGTGCCTGATTTTTGTCTGATAGAAAACTCTCCTTGGTTAAAAGCTGATTTGATCTCTGCTGGAAGTTAAAAAATAAAAGAATATATACAGGCATCCATCTAGAGTTATTTGTACGGTTGGTAATTAAAAATAAATATGGCATTATTTTGGATGAAGCGTCAAATGTGCCGACCTATTACATTCCCTTTCTGCTCGTACATTCGACAACATAATTTGGACAGCAACAAGGAACATGTCCCAATATTTGAAAGTAGGTGATGTATCGTATCCCTATTGTCTTAACCTACCGATTAGAGGCTGTCAATGGTCTTAAAACAATCCTTCCAGTCTTGTTAAAATTACTGAGGTTTCGTCCGTTTGATCGCAGATACTTGTATGGAACTTTAACAACGCATTCATGAAAGCAGATGGTATCTGATCGAAGTAATCAAAGGTCCTACACCAGTGTAAGAATGACGATATAAAAAAAAACTTGTAGGGCTTCATACACAAATGTGAACCCTCTGACAGCCCTGTTAAATTCTTTACCATTCAACATAAGTTCAGCTGTATTTCCAACATACACACCAGAATCCACCAACAAATCGCGAAGATCGCCATCGGCCCAAAGATTCCCGATAGAGGCTTAGAAACACAAGCTGTGGAAACCATCAAGCCTGAGAATATGGCGATTGAAAATGTCAGGCTTCGATCATTTGACTTGTTGTGCAATTGTGTAGAGTTGCTGGTCAAATGTTTGAATAGCGTGATCCTGTCCAGCATCATTAGACATGTCAAGACATTTCTTCATGGCAGTATACACTGTGGTCATATCATTCGGTTTAGCATCTATAATTGGAGGATATGGTACAACTATAACATCGGCGCGCTTTTTAGACAAAAGACAATTGTACCCTGTCCAAAAAGGAATATTTTGTTCAGTTACATGCAATTCTATTGGGAACTCTATAATATCCTTTGACAAAAGTTTGGAAAAAACCCGTATCTGTTCAACATCATAACTCTCATAATGATCACATATTGATTTTTTTCGAAAGCATCCGATCGTCGTGATGGTTCTGATCTACATTTTGGTTTAGAGTAAGGACTCGCATCGGTCAATGACGCTGTTGTGTCATCTATAGCCGAAGATCGATCAATTCCTCGCTTGATTCGTTCCGAACCATAGTCATGAACGCCAGCTGATTTAGTTTGAAATATATCCCTAGCAAGAGAATGGATCGTGTTTTTTCCATCTAATGTCTCGGCGTTTATGTCAATATTATCGGAACCCTCTTGAATCAACCGACCTCCTTTTGAAATGGGTCGAATACCTCCTGGGATGTATTGTTCGCCACTGATACGACTGATTTCATGGTTTGCAACACTGGTAAGGTATCTGCGCAAATCAGTGTATGTATCGCAAAACCCATGCGCGTTTAGAATTTCAATAAGCCGCTTCGACCCAAACTCGTGGTAAACTTGAATAACAAGACCAAGATGAAAAGGTGTAAGGATACTACGACTAGTTGCAACAATACATTCCGTTAAAGCCAAACTTTTCCTCTTACTTTCTGTTTTGATATTAGAAGGAACACTGCAAGTGCTAAAAGCCTTTTCGTCCGTGATCCAACTAAGTAGTTTGACCAAAGAATCGGGCATTAACTGTAACGAATTTTCGAATGATACCTCCGTTGAAGTTGGGTAGTGTTCTTTCAAAAATCTTACTTTGTCAATGTCTCTCCGAATAATACTTGCTACTGAATAAAGGAGTTGGTCATCCGTTTGTTCGCTATACATACGACTCGTTTATTTTTCTTTTGACCATTTTAACTCTGCTTTCAAATAACTGGCTGCCTGGATTGCATCCCCTAGTGTTATATTACTAATCATAATAATGTTGGACTTACCATGACCTTGTTGTGATTGAATGACAATAGAATCACCATAATGATTTTCCAAATGTCGCTGCAGTTTCCTCGTTGTAAAGCTTTAAAGTATGTTTTCGGGTAGGTATGAAACAAACTTCTCAATTAAAGAGGATAATAGAAATGCGTTTTTGTTTTTCAATAAATCATCATTTATATTAGTAATTAGTTTTGAAAAGGCATATCTTTTGATTCAGATTTTGAAGTTGAGTTAACATTGACCTCAATATCTTGTGTAAAACCCATTAGATATTTTGTATGCACTGGTTATGGTAAAAAGCTTGTTGTTTTAAAATTGTCTTGATTAATTTTATGCAGCAAGTTTGAATCACCGTAATGGTTTGCAGCGTTTGTAAGGCGAGTAACCCTTTCATCTGATTCAATTTTCAAAAGTTTTTGTGTTGCTTGCAGCTTTTTTTATTGCAAAATATACAAGCATTTCAAGTGGTAGGAGAAGACATAGATCGAGTTAAAATACTCGTGACTTGACTGTCCTGGTTTGAACAGTCCGCTTAGTCATAATTTTTTCTCTTAGTAAACACCGCAATGTGTATGTTCACTTGTAAAAGATTTGTAGCAACTTTTATGATATACCATTTCCAAACTTTCCTTCGGTATATCATTGAATGAATCATATTCACTTATCAATTTCAAGTAAATTTCATCTTTACGCCTACCAACTACATAAAAAACCGCGATTTACTGTTAACAGTAAATAAAAAAACTGTTTCATTACTGCTTTTCTGGCAAATTACACATTTTTCTAAGATTAAACTCGGTTTTAACCGCTTTGCAGTACTAGAACCAAGTTTCAACGGACTTCCCAGTTGTGTCATCTTTTGGGATTTTGTCGTATCTCAATTTCTAAATATAACTCACAACTAAAAATGTATTTTCCTCTCAAATGAATAAAACCCTATCAACACAACCTCAAAACAGAAAAAACGACACACAAATAATCAAAGAAACCAAGAATCTTGAACCAATACAAGTAAAATCAATTGATGATAGCTATATATTAATCGAACATGTGGTGCGCTCGAAGTTCAAAATCAATAAGGTTAACAATAGTCAGATCAACCGGAGACCTGACATGGCTCTCCAGAAAATTAAGTAAGATTGTAATTTAATAGTGAACATTTTGGATGCTATTTTAAGTCTTTTTAAAGAATTTTATATAATTAAAACTAGGGTCACTGAAAAGAGTATTTGTTGAATTATCACGTTGTATAAGTTACTTATAAATACGTGCCTTCTTGTATACTATTGAAATCCGGTGAAACGGAAAAATGTCACAAGTTTCAGTACTTTGTATCTTCATATTGTTTTAACAAAAGACTTATGATGTTAGTTTTTTTGCTTCATGGATAACATATTATGTGTGATATTTGAATCCCATATGTAATACATATATTTGCCAACGATTTTTAAAAAACAGATCAAAATTACAGGCCTCGTAGAGTCCACATTGTAAGTCAGTTTTGCTAACAAAACGTCAAATTGAAAAATAACTGCACCATACGACTTTTTGACGACCAGTCTAAAATTAAAACAAAATCATTATCTAGATGTATACTAATTTTTAGCCGTGTATTATAAAGTTTACATAGTTTTGGCTGCTGTATCCCGATTATTGTCACTTTAATCAATTATGTTTGTTTGGGGTTGCTCAAAGTGGGAGGTTAAGCTAGCTATAAAACCAGACTTAGCCCACTGTAAATGCATGTTCGAAGTCGGGAATTAGACAGTTGTTTTTCATTCGTTCCGTTGGTTGATATAGTCTAAAAGAGGGACGAAAGATACCAGAGGGACAGTCAAACTCATAGATCGAAAACAAACTGACAACGCCATGGCCAAAAATAAAAAGACAAACAGACAAATAATAGTACAGATGACACAACATAGAAAACTAAAGACTAACGTTTGACTTTATCATTTTTCATGGACTTTTTAATTTAATTTTGAGCTCGGTATTTTTTTTATTTCATTTTTTTTGTTTTTGGTGTTTTATGTAATTTATGCTTTTTCTTCTGCCCATACGTCGTTTTAAACTTTTTGCCATGATCTTGTCTGTTATATGGGACTTATGATTTTGAATGGCCATTGGTATCTTCTCTCCCTTTTTTCTAAATTTTTGTTAAAATCGTGTATTGAGAGAAAGAATACTTTAAACAGACTATTTGCCTGCTCAATCAACGGACTTTTCTCCTATGAAACTTCATTTTCAGACTGAGTCGTCGATATACCAACAAGACAATACTATATAAAGAAGACATACCAACAAGACAATACTATATAAAGAAGACATTAATAAGCAACTGATAACACTTTCAACATGAGAGCTATACCGGTTTATTATAAACTACAACTCAACAGTTAACTTCGACGATTGATTCGGCTAAAAAAAACAGAATGATACAAATGTTCCGGAATTAGCGGTAATCATATATCTATGATGTCAGTGACAACTTCTCAAATAGCTACGTTCGCCGTGACAACAAATCTGTATACTGGTATCATCTGTTTATCTGCATCCGGCTCACACCAAGAGAGAGTGATGTGTATTATAGGTTGATTTATTATTGTGTTGCCAAATATAAGGGTCAAACGGATAGCCCCCTGTCACATATTATATCGTTATTTATCGCGGAATTTAAACTTAAACGTGCATATGATTTCAATATCAGGGTTAATAAGTCGCTTTTGTGAAACTGGTATATTGAACATACCGGATATTTACGTCTTTCGAATTTCTAAAAGCGAAATTTGAAACCAGTGCATGATTTTTTAAAGTTTTTTTTCTTTGTGAAACATCCATTGCCCCACTTAAATCAGTAAAAACATGTTGCATTTCCGTATTGACGAAAATCTGCAAGGAACATATAAATCAGGCCTCAAGAATGTTGCAGACAGGAATACGTTAACGTGCAGTTGCTAGACAATTTCACGTCAAACTCTCATCTTACAGTCCTTACAACAACAGTAAAGACATACGGGATTTGGTAATGATTACACATTGTCATATCAACCTGTAGTTACGCCACGTCAATAAAATGTCATTACACATCACCATTTGGAAGACAAGTTTACGACTGCAACGTCAACTGTTAACCAAATTTCGGATGTCATTGCAGACATATTCCTCCATAAATGTTTCCAATGTAATGAAGTGTCATAGCATCGACTGCAGAAAAAACATTTTTAGACCTGAAGTTTAAACCGCATAATTGCCATAACAGACTGTAATGGGTAAGGCAGAGGCCAAATCCGAGGGACAAAATAGAACTCAAAACATGTACAAAAGAACTGGTTGACTTTTTTGTAAACGTTTAGGGTTTTGGTTACAGGCAAACACTGCCTTCGACGGTGACATGTTCATTTATATGGAGAAAACGAGGGTCTCAGTGCATACCACATGATTTCAACATAAAACGTGACGTAATCAATTCAATTTTCGAATTGCAAACTTTATCTAGAAAAATGAAGTTATGAATGAAATTTATGTTTATATATTTATTTTACATTATTGCATATTTGAAAGTTAGATTACTGTCCTTATCCAGAAGGCTTTGGCTTATTACTATACCAATTCCTAAAATGTTTTACCTAATTGCAGTATGTATTAACCTCTACAAGCTGATCAACATTTTAGCTACTTGCTTCAGTAAAATGATGTAAGTGTGAAATGAAGGCAGTGAAATAAAAGTAATGGTTACCATCCAAGTCCAGTTGTTTTATGTCTGTGTCATAAAATTGAAATAAGGTAATCACCTACTATAATATGCGGCACTGGTTTATAAAGGTCCAACTTAGATATGAAAACTTCTATCCTCATGACATTCTATACATAAATAGTTCTAAACATTGTTTTGTTGGTCAATAATTTATTGCTTTGTTTTCTAACAGTAAGTTCTGGATAAGCACCGTAAAAAGAATAATCTAGTGTTGCGTTTTTAAATTCCGTCAGTATAAATGATGATATATTTGTATAATTCTCTATTCACCGTTTGATAAAACAATACAGAAATACGGCAATGCTATCAATTATCAACTACAAAGCTTTTTTGCTGGCGTCTATATCAGATTAACCATCAACTACAATTATTTTTTTGTTGTCGTCTTTGTTAGATTTATTTGTTTGTTTGTTTGAATTTTGTAGTTAGTTGTGTTGGCTTTCTGTAGTGTATGTTTTCACAGTTTTGGCTGCTGGATCCCGATTATTGTCAATTTGACCAATTATGTCTGTTTGGGTTTGCTCAAAGTGGGAGGTTAAGCTAGCTATAAAACCAAGTTTAACCCAATATTTTCTTCGGAAAATGCATCTTCGAAGTCAGGAACTAGACAGTTGTTTTTCATTTGTTCCGTTGGTTGATATAGTCTAACGTTTGATTTTATCAGTTTTTATGGACTTTTAAATTTAATTTTGAGCTCGGTATTTTTTTATTTCTTTTTTTAGTTTTTTGGTGTTTTATGTAATTTTTTGCTATTTTGTCTGTCCATACGTCGTTTTTAATTTTTTGCCATGATGTTGTCTGTTATTTGGGACTTATGATTTTAAATGCCCATTGGTATCTTCTCTCACTTTTTGAATTATTGTTAAAATCATGTATTGAGTGAAAAAATACTTTAAACAGACTATTTGCCTCCTCAATCAACTGACTTTTATCCTATGTAACTTCATTTCAACGTAGATCAACAGACTGAGTCGTCGATAAACTAACAATACAATTCGTTATAAAGAAGACATAAAACTACATAAACTACAACTCAACAGTTAAATTCGACGACTTGATTCGGCATAAAAACTCAGAATGATACAAATGTTCCGGAATTAGCGGTTATCATTTTTTTGTCCTATATGCATGATCAGCGTATGTTAAAACTCAAATAGAGAACAACAACTAACCTAGCATAAAGTGTTCATTAGTAAACTATTTAGTTTAATCCGTATTAAGTTCTAATTTAAGCTCACCGTGGAATGAAGCCCGTGTGGGCTAGTATCATTACGTCGTCAATTGCGGTCTAAAATTAGAAAAAAAATCCTCGGTCCAATATAGACAACACCTACCCACATAATACTCAGTTTTAGTCTGCCTTGTTTATTAATCATATTGTGTTAGCCCACCAAGCAAAGAGCATAGCCGTTTGGCTAAATATAGAATCATAATGTCAACCATTTTTTTCCCTTTCGTTTCGGAAATTATAAACCGAAAGAGAGTATTTCACATCAATAAAATCATAAGTACTTCATGATACATCTTTTTTGTTATCGTTCCAAAACTCTTCGTTCGACTCCTTTAGGAGTTGCTGTCCTCAAATAATTATTTTTACCTTTTTCAATTTTAGTTATTATCTTGAAAACTATTAGAGATAGAGAGAAAATGTACACAACACAACTGAGCATCATTTCCAAATATGTTAAGGTAGATGGGGTGTCTTAATTATAATCCATAGAATTTTTTAATAATTTGTCAAAATGTAGTTTATATCATGCTTTTTAAAAAAAAATAATAAAAAGAATGGTTCACGGGGCTTATTTTCACGCTAAAGGTTGTGCAAAATTGACAGATTTTGTATAGATTATGCATGGAAAACCCAATTTTCTGCCATAAAACGAAAACTACACCATAGAATTTTAAGATAAAATATGAGAAGATAGCTCTTATAGTATGCTTTCAGATAGAGAAAAAGAAAAAATGGGGTCACGGGACCCGTTTTCTTGCTACATAATAAAATAGGTAAATTCCTAACACATTCTATTGTAAAAGTAACTTTATCTGAATTATCTGCCCTTACATTTGAGTTGCCTCCCCTTATGTGGCAAAGTTGGAAAAAATAGAATCAAACAAAAGTATTCTGTTTTTTTTTGTAAAATACAACCATAAATATGATGAAATATGTCATTTTCTATATAGAAATTAAAATTCTTACACATGAATTACCTACTACTCTCAAAATTTGCACCTTTTATTAAAGATCTAGACCGATTGTTTTCTGGTAGTTCAAAATCCAAGATGGAGGAAGACACCCTATCTACCTTAACATGACAAAAATCACTCATGGACTAATCATAACAGTCTATTGTCCTCTAATGACCATTTATATCAATTGTGAATGATTTTAGCTACATGTATCAATTTGATAACTATAATAGATAGAGATAAACAGTAAAACAGCACGAGATAATTTCTAAGAATAAGTTAAAAAACCATATGGTCGTATTACTACATTTATGAATTACTACACTGAAACGACAATTTATTCCCTTTTTTTTTTATATAAATTAATTTTAGATGTAGATTTTGGATATTGTCCTGAAACTGATAGAAGATACAGACGAACTGCGAAACAAACATCATAAACGCGATAAAATGTTTAATTGCGTTAACATTACCAAAGGCCTTATTTGACTTCTAATAAGAGTTATTGCCCTTATTGACAATGGATATTCACCTCATTGAATGTTTTAGCAATTTTTAATGAAAATAGGTCAACAAATGTCAACGGCAAAAACGAAGAGCTAAAGAGGATCTACAAATTATGAAATAACAAAAACTTGCCGCTTGACTCTTAGAATGTTGCTTTTCTGTGTTAAAACTCATCAAAATACAACGCCCAATTTTTGTGTACCAGATGCGCGTTTCGTCTATACAAGTATACAAGATTAATCAGTGATGGGATAAGTTATTTCGATTTTTTTGCTTTCATCTTGAAGACTACATTGATACAGATATTTAAAGATTTTTAAACAAAACTAGAGGCTCTAAAGATCCTATATCGCTAATCTACAGTAGGTCTATGTGCATATGCATCAACAGACACTCTCAAACATTTTAGACTGGAATATTATAAACCAATGACTTAAAATACATTAGTAATTGTCCATTTATTACGATTCCATGTGTCTGAGAGCTGGTCATTAATACAGGTCTAATACAGAAAAGCCGGTTAATACAGAATTTTTACTGGTCTTAATACAGGATTTGAACTTCCGGTGTTTGGTTCAAAAAGATGTTTGTAAATGGATTTGTATTACGCGAAATATTTTACAAAATAAGAATTCAACATGTTTGATATTTTTCATATGTAATAGGATTTTTTTTTCTTTGACTATATGCATTTATGAATTATGAACAGTAACAAGTGTAAATATCCAGAATTGTCAACAATAAAAGATTATTTCTCTAAGGGCGGAGTCCGGAGTGAGAGAAATATGTACGGTTGACAATCTTGGATATGCACCGCTTCGAACAGGCCACATTTGTTTAAATATACCAACGAGTCCTTCAAACCATTAAAAATACATGTTAAAGAAGCTCTTGAGGAATGTACTAGTCTTACTGTAGTAACAAATAATTTGTCAAAACACTTTCGTCAGAGAATTATTTTGTGACTTAAAATGCCTCATTTGTACAAGAAAGTATTAAAGTGTAAAGTATTGCTGGCCCTGAAAAGGGCCGTTTGTGAAAGCCATCCTTTGAACTTGTTTCTTTGTCACGCCATTTTGTTTATATACGTCAGTGACGTCATTTTGATGGGAGATAACTCGTGTAAAAATCGAGAGGCTCAAAGGGTTGTTTTTTACCGGTGAATAAAAGGGTAATTCATCGCACATTATTATTTTTAGGGTTATTCACATTCCTTGCAATAAAATGATAATTAACCGAAATAGTTCATTTTGATCCTGTATGAGTCTTCCTACAGTCGTGTTTATCCTCAATCAGTTTTTAGTGGTTATTTGAAGTCATTGGTTAATAAAGGTGTTATAAAATAAGTTTTTTCATATTAATCCTGTATTATGTCCTCGAATGGTCGTATTGGGTCGAGATTAGCTGTATTGGCATGGCCGAACATAATATACAGGATTAACATGAAAACACCCATTTAATAACACTGTATTATTAATGACTAAAATCTCTTTTTTGGCGAACCTGTATAGCTGATATGTATCTTCTGTTTACTATTTCTTTATATCTTCTAAAGTTTGAGTTGCCCAAAACACAAAAAAGTGTCAAAATCATCTTTAAATGCCATTACTCTTTCAAGAAGACAACTAACAAATTCATTTACATGTTAGCTGACCTTTTACAAATTTTTTCTTGATGATCATTTTTGCTGTTACAGTTTTTATCTATCTATTATAGTTTTCCAAGTTAAAAAGAAAAACGAAAAAAAAAAAATGGTTAAAATCGTCATTTAAGGGTAATAACTCCTATAAGGAGTTAACTTACGATTTCCACAATTTGATGTTTTTGTAAATGTACTCCTACTGATAAACTGTCTATTATAGTTTTCATTAAAGGGAATCTACTTCAATAAGGAACTGAGTAACAATTTCAGCCTTGTAATTTTATCATTTTATTATTTTAACCAATTTTTGGAATCTTAAATAGTCAGACATCTCTACAACACAAATGATGAGCAAAATAAAATCCCCTACAAATGAGTGAAATTACTGAAATTGTTTCTTGACTCCTTATAAGAAATATTGCCCTCCAATAACAATATGTTACGTTTCTTTTAACGTTTTTTTTTTTGGCTACTACCTTTAAGAGTCTGTTTAAGATGAAGATCTTGAAACAACAAAACTGAAAAACGAAACAAGATATAGAAATAAACCATTCATATTCGAATTGTCGATTAACTCCGTTAAGAAATTATTATCCTTATACAAAAATCCCAGTTTGCTATGTGTCATTTGTGTATATTATCTTGAAAACTGTAATTGATAGAAAGAGGAAAAAAATCACAAGCCAAAGATGTATATGAACCGAAACAGTTGAAGAGATATATGACCAAAAAGGACATAAACAATAGCCAAATCAATTTAAGGTCAAATTTGCCTGAGGTAGTTGAAACCTTAGTTTCTTTATAATGATCTTCTTTCAGAAAATAAAAAAGTCAGGGGACTGGTTTTCTTGCCACAAAAAAATAGTAAAGTCATAACAGATTCCTTAATAATAAGTTACATTATCTGAACAATCTCCCCTTATATGGCATAGCTGAAAAAAATTTGAATCAAAAAATATTCTGTGTTTATAAAAACAGGCATAAAAATGATAACATAATTATATTCTTTTTGATTAAAAGAGTTACAACATGAAAATATTTGCACATTTCGTTTACGATTGAGATCTATTGTTTACTGCTATTTTAAAATCTAAGATGGCGGAATACAACTGATCTGCTTTAAGTGTAAAAGATGGCTGTCACTGTTGCTAGAGTTTTAATGTTACATATTTTGACACGGTGAATAATTCAAACTCCTGGGAGGCTCTAGCTGCAATAAGCCACTATTGTGTAATCGACAATGTATTTCAAAATCAAAACATTTAACTTGAAGTTAAAAAGTATCCATCTATCTACCCCAAGTAAAGGAAAATCAAAATCGTCATTAGATAAGTGTAGAAGGTCGTGGTTTCGATTTCCCAGATCAAGTTACCATACTGCAAAGATTACTTAATCCTCAATGATTATCTGAAACCTGCAGACAAACATTTTTTTGTTTTCAATAAATTTATATTTTAGGATGTGCAGTTGGTACTTATGGGTCAAACTGTGTGAATATTTGCAATACCTGTAAAAATAATGATTGCAACCAATTCAATGGTAGATGTACTCATGGATGTTCTGCTGGGTGGAAAGGTTCCAAGTGTGAAATCCGTATGTTTGATATTCATTAATCAGTTTAATTTCATGATGAACATACCTGTTTACTCAGCATACCATAACAATCAAACACACAGTTCGTTCAGCAGAAATTTAATACCATCTATTATGCCGCACTGTCCATGAAATAAATAATATGTCATGACTTAAGTCTCTGATTCAAACAAATAATTCTCTGAAACTGACATTATCAAGATGCTTGATTTCTTGATTGACAATGTTATGTTTGGAGAACGTGTTTTTTAACAATCAATCGGCATTCCCTTTGGGACCGACTGTTCTCCTCTTCTTGCCGACTTGTTCCTATATTCATATGAGGCTGACTTCATACAGGAACTTCTTGGGAAGAAAGAAAAGAAGTTAGCAGTATCCTTTAACTTCACTTTCCGGTATATGGATACAGATGTTCTATCTCCACATATTTCAAAATTTGGTGACTATGTTGAACGCATCTATCCCATCGAACTTGAGATAAAGGATACAACAGATACAGTTCAGTCTGCCACATATCTTGACTTGTATCTAGAAATTGACAATGAGGGTCGATTGAAAACAAACCTTTACGACTAAAGAGATAATTTCAGCTTCCCAATTGTGAAATTTCCATTTCTATGTAGAAACATTCTGGCAACGCCTGCATACTAAGTATTTATCTCCCAGTTGATACGATATTCCAGGGCTTGTGTTTCCTATCATGATTTTCTTGATAGAGGGTTGCTGCTCACAAGGAAGCTATTAAACCAAGAGTTCCAAGTGGTGAAGTTGAAATCATCTCTTCGTAAATTTTACGGACGCCATTATGAGTTGGTTGACTGTTATGGAATATCTGTTTCACAGATGATGACGGATATGCTCCAATTGTCGTAACTACAATCTTTTCCTCTTCCCCCGGATATGATCTACGGAATTAGACATATCACCGAGTTTGTACTTACATGAGCAACACGACAGGAGCCACATGTGAAGCAGGACTGATTACCCGTCCGGAGTACCTGATATCACTCCCAGTTTTTGGTGGGATTCGTGTTGCTCAGTCTTTGGTTTTCTATGTCATTTTGTGAAATGTTGTTTGTCTGTTTATCTTTTCCTTTTTAGCCATGGCGTTGTCAACCTATTTTCGACTTATGAGTTTGAATGTTCCTTTGGTATCCTTCGCCTCTCATCTTTCGAATTAAAAAAAAAAAAAACAAGTATGAAAGATCAGACTATCCCTTTATGTACTGTATGATTTATGTAAAAAGAATATCTTATCGACGAACAAAAATATATCCAAAGTGGACACAAAACTCGAAATTGGTATAACGAAGGGCAAGCTGCATCTGAAACAAATATGAAAGAAAAACAAAATTCTGTGAAATAACATTAATGTTACAAAGTTTTCTGCACCAGGTGCTCATTGCGACAATTAATATCTCTTCAGTGATGCTTGAGGTCAAAATATTTGAAAGTCCAAAACTTAATACAAACGTTACAGAGCTGATAAAACAATACAAACGTTGCAGAGCTGATAAAAACTAACTCAATCAGTTACAAATGCATACAAATTATTATGTTTAAAATAACAACTTTTTTTCAATGAAAAGCAATAAAATGAAGTTAATCTATGGAAATACAATTAATTTCAAAACTAGAGCTAGTAGAAAAAATTGCTACTTTTGGAAAAAAATACAAATAATCTGATGCTTGTTAAAAGAACACCGATGTGTTAAAAGTATACCGACGCTTTTTATAAGTAAACTGATACTTGGTTAAAGTATACCGATGCTATTTAAAAGTATACTGATACTTGTTAAAAGTATATCGATGCTTCTTATAAATATACTGATACTTGTTAAAATTATACAGATGTTTTTTTTAAAAGTATACTGATATTTTTTATAAGTATACCGATGTATCTAATATAAACACTGATACTAGTTAAATGTATATTTATGCTTTTTATAAGCATATTGATACTTTTTAAAGTATACCGATACATTTTAAAAGTATATGTATACTTGTTAAAAGTATATGGATGTAAAGTGTATCCCTATAGAACCAGCCTAATTCTGACATGATCCGCCACTCATATACATATGAGCTGCATCGGATAGAAATCGACCTTATGCAAATGAATATTAATACACCTGTTAACTTATGTCGGGTTGCAAAATCTCTATGCAAAATCGTTAACTGTTTGAAAATTGAGATGATATTAGAACCCTACAAAACATATCAAAATTCATCTTTGATTTCGTATTTGAATGTTTCAAAATAGATCAAAGTCTTATACATGTACATATACGTGTACTTGCATAAGGCCGATTTCTATCCGATGCAGCTTATTATCTGTCCTGGGACATAAAATTCTTTTGAGCGGGCATGTATAGCAACACATATGAGGAAAAGAGTGCATTAACTTAAAACTTAAATTGTTTATGCAGGCTGCAGTGTTGGAACCTATGGTGAGAATTGCAGGCTTCAGTGTCATTGTTTGAATGGAAATACGTGTGATAACATAAATGGTCATTGTCCTAGAGAGTTATGTGATCCTGGATGGAAATCAAACACTTGTAGTCAAAGTAAGTATAATACAATTATTATGAAATCTATTCAAATTATTCAAACGTAGAAACATTCTAAAAATCTATTGAAAGTACGCTATATGTAGTGAAGTTCATTTTGATATCATAATAATTATAATTATGTGTTTTTCTATCGATTTATATTATGACTTGTTTCATACTGAGTTTAGTTTGAACATGTATTCTTATTATAATCTAGACTGTGATAAAGGAACATTTGGGAAGAACTGTCATCAAAAATGTACAAATTGCATCACTGATAATTGTAACCGTTTCAACGGAACTTGTGATCCATTGGGTGTATGTAAATCAGGATGGCGTGGGCCAGGATGCAATTATGGTAAGTTGATTGTGAATTAAAAAAAATTATCAACAAAAGATAATAGATTGTTGACACAATAACATTTAACTTGAAGGTGACAAGTAACCATCTATCTACCCCAAGTAAAGGAAAATCGAAATCGTCATTAGATAAGTGCGGGAGGTCGTGCCAGATAAACGTTCCATACTGAAAAGATTACTTAATCCTCAGTGATTATTTAAACCTGCAGAAGAAAATATCTTTGTTTTCAATAAATTTATATTTTAGGATGTGCATTTAGTACTTATGGGTTAAACTGTGTGAATATTTGCAAAACCTGTAAATATAAAGATTGTAACCAGTTCGACGGTAGATGTACACGTGGATGTTCTGCTGGGTGGAAAGGTTCCAAGTGTGAAATCCGTATGTTTGATATTTATTATTTAGTTTAATTTCATGGTGAACATACCTGTTTACTCTACTTACCATAAAGTAGGTTCATCAGTAATTAAATACTATCTATCATGTCGCACTTTTTTATAATGAGATGTCATGACTTAAGGTAATACAGTGCTTAAAGCCGTCTTCGAATTAAAAAAAGCGCAAAGATTATCTTTATAATTAATAAAAAAAAAAACAAGTATGGAAGATCAGGCTTTATTTACTGCATATTTTATGTAAAAAGAATAACTTATCGACGAAAAAAAATATATCCAAAGTGGACACAAAACGTGAAATTGGTATAACGAAGGGCAAGCTGCATCTGAAACAAATATGAAAGAGAAAAAAAAAAATGTGAACTAACATTAACGTTACAAAGTTTATTGCACCAGATGCCAATTGCGACAATGAATGTCTCTTCAGTGATGCCTGAGATCAAAATATTTGAAAGTCCAAAACTTAATACAAACGTTGAAGAGATGAACAAACTAACTCAATCAGTAACAAATTAATACCAATTATTATATTTAAAATACTATTTTTTTTAATGAAAAGCTATAAAATGAAGTTATTCGATGGAAATACAATTACGTTTCAAAACGAGAACAAGTAGAGAAAATTGCTTCTTTTGGTGATAAATACAATAAATCAGATGCTTGTTAAAAGAACATCGATGTGTTAAAGGTATACCGACCCTTTTTTATAAGTATACTGATACTTTGTAAAAGTATACCGATGCTATTTAGATATATACTGATACTAATTAAAAGTATACTGATGCTATATGGAAGTAAACAGATACTTGTTAAAAGTATACCGATGTTTCTTATAAATATACTGATACTTGTTAAAAGTATACCGATGCTTCTTATAAATATACTGATACTTGTTAAAAGTATACCGATGCTTTTAAAAAGTATACTGATGCTTCTAATATGTACACTGATACTAGTTAAATGTATATCTATGCTTTTTATAAGTATACTGATACTTGTTAAAAGTATACATACACCTTTTAAAAGTATACATACACCTTTTAAAAGTATACATACACCTTTTAAAAGTATATATGTATATACTTGTTTAAAGTATATGAATGTAAAGTGTATCCCTATAGAACCATTCTTATTCTGATGTGATCCGCCACTCATATAGCTAATATAGGACATAAAATTATTTTAAGCGGGCATGCATAGCAACACATATAAAAAAGAGTCCATTAACAGAAAACTTAAATTGTTTATGCAGGCTGCAGTGCTGGAACCTATGGCGAGAATTGCAGGCTTCAATGTCATTGTTTGAATGGAAATACATGTGATAACATAAATGGTCATTGTCCTAGAGAATTATGTGATCCTGGATGGAAATCAAACACTTGTAGTCACAGTAAGTGCAATGAAATTATTATAGAATATATTATCTATTGAAGTACGCTATAAGTAGTGATATTATGATAATTATGTGTGTTTTCTATCGATATATATATTTTTCGTACTGAGTTATTCTTATTATTATCTAGGCTGTGAAAAAGGAACATTTGGGAAGAACTGTCATCAAAAATGTACAAATTGCATTACCGACAATTGTAACCGTTTCACAGGAACTTGTGATCCATTGGGAGTATGTAAATTAGGATGGCGTGGACCAGGATGCAATAATAGTAAGTTGATTATGAATTAAAAACAAATATAAAAAAAAAGATAATAGATTGTTCATACAATAACTGTAACTGAAAGATATTGATGAATTTAATCAATGGGTTTTTCCTATTCTTACCGAATGAAGCTTATATTTACTGTAGTTACTCTATAAAAGTGATGTATCCAATTCAAATTATAACTCTCATTTTTATCAATCATAAATCAACACATGGTAGTCAGTGAACCGGATATACGATAATGATTATGTATTATAATGATGTGTATCAGGTAAAAACAATTGTACTGGTTATTTAAATATATGTATGTAAAACTATGGAAGTTTAAACTCATTTGATTTTTTCCCTGGTCAAGCGAGGCTGTTAAAAGTACAGGGGTCCCTAAGTATACGACCTGGGCTACTTAGGTATTTATATATCACGAAATGTTTGAATAAAAAATATTTGTTATCGTAAAAAAAAAAAAAAAAAAAGAGTGATGTTTGATTATGTATTTATTTAAAATGTTTAAGTTGGTACTAAATAACTGAAAACAAAATTAAATCCGCGCTGTGAAGTCCACTGTCCTCTTTTATTTGTAGCATGTTACACAGGATCATACGGGTTGAACTGTTATATGTCATGTAGCAATTGCATAAACGAGTCTTGTGATCATCTTGAAGGAATATGTCAGGTTGTTGGCTCTTGTAAAGCAGGATATCATGGTTCAAAATGCAACGAAGGTATATAAGCTAAAATTTAAATTCCTACTTATAATCTTTATCATTCTAACAGTAAGAAAATAAAACATAGGAAGATTCGTCTAAATACTTAACGGAAACATATCCCGTATCCAGATATAACAAGAAACGAAAACGAATGAAAATTATAAAGCTTACTGAATACCTTTAAATTTTGACGTATAATATGCATATTCAACTTTCGCAAATGCAAACTTAACAAAATGCAATAATGCATTAACAAGATAACAGAAATGAGTAAATTGACAAATCAAAAACTTAACATTTCTGTTACCGCAAAAACCATCGACAAACAAACAAACAACAAACGAAAGGCTGTATTATTTGTCATCATCTAAGTGTTGCCTTGTCTAGCACCCGTGTATTATTTAAGCTAGAATAAAAAGATTGAAAATACTGCAGGATAATGATCACAAGTAAAATGTTTACTGCATATTATGTTAATATTGAAAGCCGCGAAAACGTCTTCATAGATAACTACTAAGTACGTGTACTAGTGTTGCTCCCCGCATGAGTTTCAAAACACATTAAGCATTTCAGGGGGAAAACAAAAACAGCTTAGCTCTAATTTCATATATTATCTGCCGCTGGACATTGAACAGTTATCTATCAATAAATCAAATTTTGTATAACGATAGCATTTTACTATTGAAAAGTTTGTAACTAAGTTATATACCAATTAAATTCGTCTTTGATAAAATACCATTATTTCCTTTCAGCTTGTAAATCACCTTCATTTGGACACAACTGTCAGCAAACGTGTCACTGCGTAAATGGCACATTATGTAATAATGTTAATGGTCAATGCGATTCAGATTCATGTGATCGTGGTTGGATGGGTTCTTCATGTGTTCAACGTAAGCCTGATATTCTCATAGTGTTTACTTCATGTACAAAAATTATAACCTAAGCCAAATCGTCCCCTTTCAAGTTTAAACATGTACAATATTTTGTCAAATATGCACTCAATGACTAAAAGTTATCTACAATCAAAAAATGAAATCAAACAAATAAAAGTTCAAATTTGTCCACAAAGGACTGCTACATAAACAATAACTAACTAAAGTATTGGAAAAAAAACTATCACACTATTTCAAAAGGACAATTCCAGCTCTGCATGGAAACATACAATCTTAAAATACTAGTATCTTTCAAAGTGTCGTAACTTGTTAAACTGCCTTCTAAATAAAATAAGAAATCACCTTGAAGATAGGTAATAAAAGAATAGAAAACTTTACTTGAACTTTAGATTTTCTCCAATTTTCCACGTGCTAAGCTGAAAAGCGTTAATAAATAAATTTGAAGGCTTTGGTTTTTGCTCAGCTGAAAATCAACCCAATGAATTCTCGCACTCATGGCAAACATGCTTAATGAACCAACCCAAATGTAGTTAACAATGTAAAGCAAGGATTGAACTCCTCTCTCTTTTCGGATATCGATTTCTTGGTTTGAAATCAGTATCACAGTCAACAAAAGTTTTGAATGTTGTTTGAGATTTTACGTTGACATGTGGTTATGTTGTTTGCACCCTTGTCATTTGGTCTGTAAGTGAATTGCTGTCTCATAATCAATAATACCAATCTTCTTATTTTTAAAAGCATACTTTTTATCATTTTTGCAACTGAAAGTAAATAGATTCACATACCTGTTTGACTAAATAGTAAGATTTAACAATATGATCACAATAACAACCATACAACCATAGCAACTTAAATTGCTAAATTTGTGAATTCTTTGCGTTTAGTATTATGAAGTATATGATTGACGACAATAACAAGATAACTCTTGGTAAATAAAATAAATAGATAAAGTTATACGTAATCTATACATAATATAAATTGATGTTGCGTGTACGAATATCCGACAGCAATTCAACGACTCAAATGACAAACTTAAAATACATACAGTCTATAGTCAAATACGTCCACGACATTTGGATAATGGTGGATAGTTGTCTCATTGGCAACCAAAAGACATCTCCTGATTTTTACAATACAATATTCAGCCGTCTTTATTAAATGTAAAGTTCTAGATTAATCCGAGTCAAAAATTCTATCAACAAACTGTCAGAAACTTTCATAGATCTACCCTCAAGACCAAACTCTCAGAACAAAAAATGAAGATACGGCAAGATAAGCACAGATTCCTGATAGGCACATGATTACATGGCTGGTTAAACTAGTTTTTAGATGGTAGCACCACCAAATTCGAAAAATGGACATACACATTTTACATCCAGGCTGTTCGTTTTTTCGTTTGAATTGTTTTTCATTTTGTCATGTTAGAGTCTTATATAGTATACTTTACGGTATTGGTATTGGTTATTGTTGAAGGCCGCAAGGAGACCTATATTTGCGTACATCTTCGTCATTTAGTCTCTGGTGGATAGTTGTCTCATTGGCAATCATAATACAGCATACAATAAAAATCAGTACAGAAAAAGCACTTAACCCTAACATAACGATATAGTACATATTACCCGATTTTGGTAAGAAAAAGGGCAGCTGAGATTCTCAAAAACAGAAGTAAGTTATACCCTGATTTCATGTTTTAAGTACAATGTATATTCTTATGTCGCTTCAAAAGTATAATGTAAATTTAAGGGTGTTGTTTATCTATATCACAAGATAAACTGTATTTCCTTTTTAACAGGAAATAAGTAGAACGAATTTTCGAATTATTTCTTTGTAAAATTCACAAACAACGATTGCGATCTGAAAACTTTAAAAACTTTAAAGTGTACTTTATTTAAATATGTTTTGGTATGGAATTCGTCCTCTTTTTTTTTTTTATCTTTAATGATTGTAGCATGTTCCCCGGGACATTTTGGGTATAACTGCGCAGAAACATGTACGGGATGTTTGGATGAAGATTGTGAAAAAAATTCTGGTAACTGTACAAAATTTGGATGTCGTAATGATTATACAGGATATAGATGCCATCTGCGAGGTAAAGAGAAGTTAAAAAAGCCTTGCTTTAGTTGGAGTCTTGTATCAATTTTGTTTACCTACAAGTTTGAAACTTCTTGGAGGTGAATGTTCAATAGTATGTTTTGAAAGAGCAATGCAAAAATCCATTAATCACCAGTAGACAATTCTTGTTACTCAAATAAAGACATGTATGACATGTGTGATATTAAAATTCAAAAGTTTAAAAAAATGAAATTTCACAATCAATGTTATATTTGTCTTTTGAAATAAATATTAGTTCACAAATAACAAATTCATTGCCTTTCTTGAGGTATCAAATTGATCTATTTTTTGTAAAGTGAACAATTCGAACAATTGTCCTTCAAATTTCTTTAATTTGGCTTCATAGAAAATTATGAAAACGTAAGAAGACTTGTTTTGTATGAGCTTTTAGTGAGCTTTCAGAAAATACTATTCATAAAAACCGAATAAAATATAATTCGAACATGCATTATTTCTTTGATATTTTTGGTAGTGTTATTTTTATCAAAATACATATGTTTGTTCTAGCAATTCCTGATATATAAATACCAAAGAACCCAGATTATATACTTTAGGACCCCTGCATTTTAACAGCCTCACTTAACCAGGGTAAAAACAAATGAGTTTAAACTCCCATAGATTTACATATTTAAATGACCAGCACAATTGTTATTACCTGATACGCAAGATCATAATACATAATGCATCATTATCGTATATTCAGTTTACAGACTACCATGTGTTGAATTATATATGTGATATTCATTTGTACTGTATTCCTGTCACGCAGTGTTGTCATTTTATCGGTATTTTTAACATTGCCATATAAGCGGGAGGTTTGGCTAGCCATAAAACCAGGTGCAACCCACCATTTTTTCTTAAAATGTCCTGTACCAAGTCAGGAATATGGCAGTTGTTAACAGACAGTCCTTTTCTATATATGTTGGCGTTTGCTTTTGTTGTAGTTCAGTGTTTCTGTTGTTCCGTTGTTTTCCTCTTATAGTTGATGTGTTTCCCTCGGTTTTAGTTTGTTACCCGGATTTGTTTTTGCTTAATCGAATTATGACTATTGAGCAGCGGTATACTACTGTAGCCTTTAGTTATACAAATTAGAGTGATAATATGAATTGAAAATTATTGATGTGATTGATACAAATTAGATCTTTAATCTGGATATACCTATGTATGGATTAAAAAAAAGATATAGAATGTGTGGTAAGAACTAAAGTAGTATGAAGAATGATATATGAGATTATTTACTAATATACATAATACAGTCATTAATTTAAATATCGATTACAATAAAAAATATTAGGAGTTTTCTCTCTGCCAAAAATATCTAGATTCTTTTCACAAAGTATACCCTAAGATATAATAAATTAAGGTTATTACATATGAAATCGAACACACCTTTAAACTCAGAGCAGTAAAACTAGAATATCTTTTCCTATATTTGTTTGATAAAGAGTTCAACTTTCGCTATGCATATATACTTTATATCCAAGCATATAAATATATAAATATTAGGAATTTTGGGTCCTCAATGCTCTTTAACTTCGTACTTTATTTGGCCTTTTGAAATTGTTTGATTCGAGCGTCACTGATGAGTCTTTAGTAGACGAAACGCGAGTCTGGCGTACAAAATTTCAATCCTTGTATCTATGATAAGTTTATTTTCAACAAGTGTCTCGTTAATTATTAATACAAAGATGTAAATTTCTGACAACTGTTTCTATCAATTCCATTGAAATTCTTTAACTTTTCTATTAATATTCATTTTACTGAGGTTAAGCCAATTTTTTTCCCAATTCATGTACTCGCTTTACAAATTTTCTCATTTTGTTTCACACTTAAAGGTTTCAGTTCTGCTTTGATTTTAATGATTTTTCTATCTGGAGTTTAAAAGTGCGTTGGACATCGGTGTTTTTTTTTTTAAATGTTCAAGAATGTTTGTGGTATGGAATGTTTAATTCGTCAGTTTTCCGAAATACGGTTACATTTATCTGTAAGGTGTTGGTTTATTCATAGCATGATTTAAAAGCCTTAGTATTATCGTCCCATATATTACCAGTAGTTTTTATTTGATTTTTTAAAAGAGGTATAAAATGAAGATCTGCCCTGAAATAAATTTTTTGAGTTTCCAAATGATCGCAGTTTCTTTCCATCTATTTTGTTTAACTTAGCCTGTGTGAGCCCTGTCAACGTTTAACACTATCTTAAATTTTTGTACAAAGACAGCACACAAGAAAACTTCAACTTTAAGATATTTCCAAAAAAATACATCCATCAATCTCGTCGAATAAAAGACGAAGGTGCTGCTAATACAATACGACCTGTTGTTCTCCAATCTTGAAGTTTGTACTTTCCTTATTGGATTAATGTTTGTTTTTAAACAGCAATGTCTCAAAAAACTTCATTTTCACAAGAGAATGAAAAAGGTATATACCAAATTAGCCTGATCGCCGTGTTTGTACTTACATGAGCAACACGATGAGTGCCACATTTCAAGTAGGATCTGCATACCTTTTCCAGCACCTGAGATCTCTCCCGGTTTTTGGTGGGGCTCGTGTTTTTTCGTAGTATAACGTTTTATGTATGGCATTGTCAGTTATGATATGAAAATTAAATTATGAGCTTGAATATCCCTTTCGTATCTTTTGCCTCTCTTTTATAAACTCCCCCTAAAAAGCTTTTACATTTTTTGTACTTGTGACTTAGTAGTGTGTAAAGTAAGCATACGCATAGTTGTCTTTGTTTTATATACTTTCTTGTTAAAATATTTGTACGATACCTTTGATTTTGTTAAATGTACTTTGTAGATACGATCCCTTTAAAGAACGACAAGGCACAGTCAACAATTATTGGAGGAGTTATTGGAGCAATTGTGGCTGTCTTTGCAATTATATTAGTTGGAATATTAATTTACAGGTATCTTCGATTAATATCAAATATCTATAACCATTTACATGTGTATTTTATTTTCGATATACTTCCAAATCTTTAAAAAAAAATGTATGTACGTAAAAAGGAATTGCTTATACATTGTTGGATCATGATTTCTCTTTATAACATTTAGATTGGAGAGCTGAAATACAAACGTAACGCTAAAAATTATTTCTTGCATGAATGTATATTTTTTCCATATTTTATCATAATTGACGACTTTCAAAAAATATTTTTAATTCGACAACAATTTTCTTCAACACTTAATAATTATTTCTAAATATTTAACTTGTATCTTACTTGGACGTTGTTATCTATTGATATAATTTATCTTTGCATAGCACAGTCTAATAAACAGTGACTTTAAACAATGGTATAGATGATTTATCGGTAAAAAAAAAAATATAATAATAATAATACTATGCAAAGCAATGTTCTTCCGTCTACAATTCCAATTTCTAAGCTCAAATGAATGCTAGTGTTTTATGGCCGAATCTCTTAATCATTCACATATTGATTTTGATATTCATCCTTATGTTGTACAAGATATCTTTGTGATGAGTCTCTTGCCAACCCTTTTTTAAAAATTGATTCCAATGATGTTACTTGAAGTATGGTTAGTTAATTGTTGTTTGGTTAACGTCCAGTGACAAATATGTCATGCATACTGCATACTCATGCGTGACACTCACCCTTATACGAGGCATCGGATTTCACGCCCCGATCCGACAGAACGTTGCTGTTTATGTATATATTCTACACTGCCAGGGAGCGTCCCACTTTAACAAAAGTTTTACTGCCGGATTGTTTAAGTCCAGGGATTACCATATTTCTATAACCCGGTCAATCTTTGGGGTGTATTGAAGAATGTATTCAGATTTGTATAAATTTCAAGAATTTTCAAATTTGTCTTTCCGGGTATGTTCGTTTCTGTGTGTGTTACATTTTAATGTTGTGTTTTTGTTGTGTCGTTGTTCTCCTCTGATATTTGATGCGTTTCCCTCAGTTTTAGTTTGTAACCCGGATTTGTTTTTATCTCCATCGATTTATGAGTTTCGAACAGCGGTATACTACTGTTGCCTTTATTGAAAACAGAATATTATGCCAAAATTTTATATATTTCGACGAAATGTCTTAGATTTATAATACAACGTTTTGATAGATTGCAGTAAGCTCCCTTTGTCGCAATCATCACGTTTGTCATTTCAAAATTGTGAAACATAGGTACTTTTTTTAGTTTGGTATAAGTTTAAAGACATCCACGTGAAAAATTTAACATAAATGTATGATTAACAAAAAAGTAATAAAATTGCTTAAAGAATGATAATGTCACAACTGTCACATAAATGGAAGTGTCATACGCTTATAGCACAGCTTTTGATAACAGATGGTAAGAGGCTCCCCCTAGGCATAGCTAAAACAAAGGATAGCCTAGGCCTATGGTTAATAATAAAATGTTTTAATAGATACAATTAGACATGATCTCACTTCTAAAACTTCACTAGACAAGAATTACATACACTACATATTTTACAATAGGAAACGTACAAATGGGCCTGGTAAACCAATTAGAGGCAAACAGTTTTCAAATGATGTAGAAGAAATGTGTAATCCAGGTATTTTCGTATTATATACTTAAATATAAAAATAAATTCTAATTAATAAAATGTCAAAGTAATATCAAAACCAAGTGGTGAAAAAATATCATGATTAAGTATAAAAAGATGAAAAGAATGAAGATGTTTTGTTTGTTAAATATGAACGATATTAGTAGTTCTTTAACAAAATTTTAATAAGAGAAGAATGTCTTTACGTTTGTCCAAAAATTTCTATTTAGATATCACAATTTTTATCAAGAAGTTTAATCCATTAATTTACTTTATGAAAATAAAAAAAACACTATGAGAAATAAAAATTATTATGATTAGCATTTCCATCTCAAGCTAAATGTTTGATGAAAAGACTTTAAATCTCAGTTTGACTAAAGGCTATTCCAAAGCGTATATATAGACATTTACCTTTGAACAGATGGGACTTTTGGTTTTTTTTTGTCGTCCAGATTGATACTAGAGTTCCATGTACAGCTACTTGTATAGATTTTGTATTCCCACTGTTTGATTTTGATGAAAGAATTGATTTGCTTCAATCTTTAGATGATTAAAATATTGTGATATATTTTACACAGTTTTTTTTTCAGGATATTCCAAAGAAACATTTGAAATTCCACAATACGCACATGTAGAAAAAGAAAATCAAATGTCATTTAAAGGACTGGATGATTGCCGAGAAGATTCTGTTGAGTTAAGAAACGTGTCAACGAATGAAAATGTGTATGCCAATGGTCCTAGACCTGATAATCGTTATTCGAATACAGAGTCAAAAGATGTTGAAAATTTATATTCAAATACAGAGACAAAAAACATATTTTCAGAATACAATATTTCCATTGGCAACTTACCAAGCATTGCTAAAATAAAACGAAAAAATAACGCATTTAAAAAGGAATATTCTGTACGTGGCTGAGTATATTATAGTGTGTGTGTGTGATATACATTTCAAACTTTATAAGGCGATTATTAGATAGAGCAAACGAAAATAAAACTTTGTAAATTTCGTACGTCAGAAACGCTTTTCTTGATTAACCTTCATCCAAAACTCCCAAATTACAAAATTTGAAGGCCAAGGGTGTAAATACATTTATTTCTTATGGATCACGAATATTGCAATCTGATTAATTAATACCCGGATATAAAAAACATCACCTCCCAGTTCACCTGGGGATAAAATTTTGCCAAAATTTCTTCAAAAAAAAAAAAAAATTAAAAAAATATCAGAAAAAATAAAGGAGTAGGTCCAGTAAGACCCTTTTTGCCCCAAAATATAGCAGTTTTACAAAATTGTTAAAATGTAAACTTTTAGCTATTTATTGGAAAGTAGAATACTTCTGCTACATAAATATGGACACTTTTTGACAATACAATGCATTTATATCGGGTACTAGCATCATTGAGTCATGCTAAATTACTGAAATCTTCACAATTTTAGCAGTAGAGTTAAGTTTTAGACGGTTTCCGTCTTAAATGGAAGTGGCCGCATTTGTATTTTCATTCTTAATATTTAAATGCAAGTTGTATTTGATGATAATACATAACATATATAAAGGTTGAGAGTGAACACGGATGCGGCCACTTTCATTTTTGACAAAAACCATCTGAAAAGTGACACATTATGGCATATTTGATAGATTTTTCATATTTAAGCTTGTATCTGAGCGTCTTTAATGATAAAATCAGTTCAAATCTGTCACATAAACTAATTGAATCATCGACTGAAGTAGACATTTAAGTGTCTAAAAAGTGACCAAAATCTTTCATCAGATGAACCTGAAATTTGAGGCCAAAATCGGCCCTTACCGGACCTACTCCTTTTTGCTAAAATCTACCTAAAGAAAAATTTTGGCCAAAAAACAGATTTTGTTTGCAAAGCTCCCAAAAATTGAAAAAAAGGTAATATTGTACAATGTGCAGCAACATCGGTGTTGAAAAAAAATGTGTAATGGAAGTTCTTCATGAGAATTTTTCAATCTTATTCCCAAGTATTTAAACCATTGTGGTGACGTCAGCCTATTCATTTACCGTGGATTCTTTTTCTAGAATCAACGCTTCCTAAATCTGCCGCTGAAATTGACTCACCAAATTATATTTAATTGTTTCCTTTGTGTGCCTAATTTCATTAAGTTTGAATTGGCTAATTTACTGATTTCTGTTCACTAATGGAATTAATTTAAAAACTTACCTTTAATTTTTGTAATTTTTATATGCCTTCACTGGGAATCGAACCCTTCCTTGAAATCTGTTATGTGTGACTGACATCAACACACCGACGAAACCTCTCGGCTACCAATGGGTTACACTATAGATGTTTATTTCATATATTTTAATGAACATCTGATATACATCGGTTCATAGGACACACAGGGCTTGTATCTTTATATAGACACAATAGGCAGTCGTATAGTATGAGTTGGTAGCCGCGAGGTTAGCATGGTTAAATCAATGCGTTAAGGATCGGGATTTGTCGGTTTAGGTTCGAATCCCTGTATTCTCTCTGTTGTTCCAATTCTTAAGCTATCCTTGTTTTTTTCTAATTTTGCATGTTATAGCGGATATTTTTGTAATAATAGCGAGTTTTACCGTTTTTTTATATATTATTATCGGCTATTTCACATGTTTGAAACAAAAATGATTACATTCTATTTGTCAATTATTGTTTTATAAATATAGTATGATTTCATCTGTTTTACTACATAATTTTACAAAGGTTTGTTCGCAAATTCCTATGCGAGAAAATCGTGATGTGCCTAGAGTGTTAGAAAAGTTTCGATAACATACTTATTATATATACTTTATTTATGCTTTTTGGTCGGGTTGTTGTCTCTTTGACACGTTCCCCATTTCCATTTTCAATTTTATTAGAAATAATTTCGAATATGTCTTATTTTGTATAAACAGATAATATTCATATGCCTGGTAATATAAAGATCTTTAAAGGTAGAAGTGTTATATTTGTATTTTGTTAACCAATTAATTGTGATCTGAGATTTATCAATGCATCGTTGGACACGATAACATGGTTATTTAAACTCACTTACAATACCTTCTAATTAAGAAAAGGCTTTAATTTTGAAAAGAAATTAACACAATAGTTTAAGTTATAGATACAATGGATAAGCGTAGATTCATGAAAAACAAACCATTCGCCCTCCGGGCTCATGGTTTCTTTTTCAAGAATCCACGCTTATCCATTGTATCTATATAACATAAATAAGGAAAGGAACGATTGATAATAAATAAAATCGTCCTAAACACGCATGAAATATTTGCCACTGAAATTTAAGCAACCAACAATCAATCATAAGAAGTAAGTTCATTATCTTGATGTAAATAGGGGTGTACGGAAATTTACCCCATGTTGAAAATTTATAAACCCTTCGGCTGCGCCTCAGGGTGTATGAACTTTAATTTCAACACCGGGGCGAAATTCTGTACATCCCTGATTACACCAAGATAACTGATATTGTAGATACTTGAGAAGTAATATAAATGAAAGATACTTTCTTAAATTAAATTTTGCTGTAATAAACGGTGATGATTGAAATAGAATTAGGTTTGAAGTTTAAAGCGAAACTTCTTATCACTGCGTAGTAATAAGAAGATAAATTAATTCATAATTGATAAGACACTTTTATCAATGTTAGAAAAGCGCATCTGAAGTTTATTTTATGAATTGCGAAGAAATTAGAAAGAGAAGTCAAATTCTAAAAATATTAATATATATAGTCAACAACTTAGATAGTTTGACTTCTAACAGTCGAATGTCTGACAAATAAGTTAATGACTCAAAGTTAATCAAAAAAAATAATCTTAAATGAAAACGAAATCACAAATACCTCGAGTAAAAAATAAAGTAAACCAAAAATCTTTATTGATGAAAAAACCCACACCATCCATAAAGGTAGTTAGTTTCAACATATTTAATTTTCTAAGACAGATGGATTAGGCACACATTATACAATTCAGAATTACCCTCCGAATGTACTTCAAAAACGAATATAAAATGCTTATAATAAATTAGCCTCTAAAGGTGTCATTCTTAGTTTTGCTGATGATGTATATATTTATCAAGCTCTTCTCCCAACCTCTCCAATCAAAGGTAAGGGTCTATTTTAACAAGTCAAAAGTTACATGCCAAGCGAATGGATAAACATAACAAGTAAAATGACAAATAAGAACAGTAAAAAATTGAATGAGAACTTATAAAAATTCAAACTCGCTTCAAAAAAACGGTAGTTTTTAGACACACGATATACAAAGTAAGTTGTAGTACTTCGTTAAAATAATACTTTTGAATAGATAAAAAATGTAGAGTACTGAAAAATTGCAGACTCACAACTAGAGAACATATTCTATAACTTTTTTTTATCAAGACACAAGGGTACCCGGTTTGATTCCGATAGTCTTTGTGCTAGTTGAGAATATAAAATCGAGAAATATACAACAAACAAAATGTAAAAGAAATGACACACAAATCAGTAACAACAAGCAAACTAAGAGATCTTCAACAACTTACAATGAAAAAAAAAAATACCACATGCAATTTTGGATATCATTTCACAAATTAATCATTTTAAAATTATAGGTGCATTTTTCTTTATTTCTTTAGATTATCATTGTAAGATTTTGAGTGTTTTTGGAAATGACATTGCTGTCAAATATATAATGTTAATTAGAATGTAACGTGTTTGTTCAGATTGCAGATGAAACGATTCTGTGTATCTTCAATCAAAATATTTTAAGCATACTTAATTAACATAAAGTGTACTATAAAATCATGTAAAAAGATATTTTACATGTATGAATTAACCAAAGCTAATAATTTTTTTAGGTTTTGTTTGTTTGTTTTCTTTTCTTTGACGAACTTAGATTAGGATAAGTCAGAGGAAAAATTACAGTTTAGATCTTTATCGTAAATAATTATGATGTTTTTGTAATATTGCAGATGCTACCAATGGGTTCAACTTTTCCACATTTAGAGGGTGAAAGAGGAGAAAATAGAAAGAAGAATCGTTTTCTGACGACATTTCCGTGTAAGATTTATTTAAACTGTAAAGTAAAGCAGAATACTAATATAATATCCTTTATATTACGAGGATGACTCAGTTTAAATAATAATAATGTTTATTCAGGTAAAGGCAATAAAAACAAATGGATAATTAAATTTGGAAACATAGCTAAAAAAAACCTGATAAGATATAATGTTCCTCTGGTATCTTTCGCTCCTCTTATATAGTAATAGATGTGATTATAGGTATATTTAATACCTTAACCCAAGGATGATCCATGAAAGCAACAGAGCTTATTTCCAATGGGGAACTTATATATATAGTGTGGATAATAAAATAAAAAAATATCTTTCAATTATATAGCAATAAAAAGTCTCTATGAATCACAGCTTACAACATTCTTTTAAAAAAGCAATCTAATAAAATATAAAATCTGCATCTGACATTGACATGAGATTACTCATTAGGTGTTGTTTTACTTCAAACTTAACTTTTGTTTTCATTTTACTTGATCTGGCAGACTATTCAAGTTTTTAATTTATTAAAAAAGAAGATTTCACACTTTTTACACTTGGAGCGTAAAACTATAGTCAGTTGTTCTAGTATTCCCGCTAGTGGAAGTTCGTGAAAAAACCCATTTAACTCTTGATTCAGACGAAGTTGTGTCACTTTGTTACAAACATTCAATAATATCAATTTTATAAATTCAATTACAGTGATACGTTTTCTCTGAAGAAGATATAGTATAAACCCTATAACTTTTGTTTGAATGACCTGAAGCTTGTCTTTAAGTTTGTTGGATAAACCTTTATACCAACAAGCACATTCATAATCAAGTTTAAGCTTATTCCAAAGAATATTCTAACGTTATATGCATTATAACATATACATAGACATTTTTTAGATCACACTTTAAAAAAATCGTACAAGAGGTTTAAACTACAAATAAATATATTAAAACCCATCATTTGAATTTAAAAGAAATATATTAACTTCAATATAGTGTCTATAAATGAAGTTCTTAAAAATTCATAACTACAGTCTGCTTTTGTGTTATTTTCGTTTTTGGTTTTGTGCAGAATATGTTATTTCAACCATTTCAACACTGAATAACATATGTTTGTATTACAAAGTTAAAGACGGTTAAGCAAATAGGAAATATTTGACCTCACATCATAATATTTTGATTGTACCAGTAAGATTATACACTGTAATAAATGTATGTTCTGGCTGGTGATCAAACGAAGAGTTGCTTGCCACGAGGGTCATCTGTGACACCCTCAAAAGTAATCTGTCAGGAATCTATTATCCAGGAATGTACTGCTAATTCTGCATGACGACACCAGATGAAAATATGATAATTTAGTTGAATAAGCAACTGTAACTTTCTTTGGTGAAAATATCTGACTGTCTTTAATCAAACTTGTGAACGATTTCTATATTTTATCCGGTTCTTCTAATGTTTTAATTCGAATGATAATGCATTCAAGATTTTGAGACTCTGTGATTATTTTATAAGGAGTCCAAAACGTGATTCCCTTGAATCTGTTTTCCCCGAATTGTAAAATAAAAACAAAAAAACGTTTTGATACTAAGAACTAAAGGTAAAAATGCATTTAGTGACTAGTATAATAGTTGATCAGTCGGATATATAAAAGTATGCACTTTTGACAATAAGGTTCGGAGATATTGAACATTTTCTTACAAAAAAATGTATTTTAACACATCTTTGAACACATTAGTGGCGGAAAAATACAGCTTTTTAAGGGAGCATCAATTTTTAGATGATTTAAGAAATTGTTCTTTAATATAATTAAAGTTTAACAACTCAAATAACAAAAGAAAATATTATTCTACTTGATTAGTGGATTACAAGGAATTTCAAGGATCATAGTATCCGCAACTTAAAGACAAATCCCGCTATTGTTTCTGCGCATTCTGCCTTGCGACGCCATTGTTCCGTTTTTTTTCTATGACGTGCGTCAATTTTTCCGCGAAACGTTTTAAAAGACGTCGGCGCCGATAAACTATATGCTATAGCGGCCATGATGGCTCGATTTAAGGGTCGCTTTGTACGACAACAGGAGAAAGACAGACGTGTACAGTTATCTGAACTCGTTTCCGATAGAAATGTTGCCGATCATACGAAAAACACAGAGGCTACGGACACATATCAGTCTATCTGGCTACCAGGAGAAAGACGGATATTTGAGCAATCCCATGTTTCAAAAGATCTGAAAGCAGGATGCACCGACTGTGGGAGTAACTTGCATATTACAGACATAGTGTCTAAGAAAATTGTGGTTTAGGCTTTTTTATGTATATTCTTTGCGAATGTGGAAGTATGAATGCTATCAAATCAGGAAAAGTCCATCATGATGCTTCAAAGTTTAAAACCAGACCCATCTTTGATATTAATTCTACAGCTGCAATTGGTAAGTTTATAGTGTTCATGCTTACACACATATAATATATCCAATATAATTCACAATACCATATTGTTTCTGCATCGAATTCTGAATTGCCGAAATAAATAACGGCGTACACATTTTGATGTGGCTTTATTTTATTTTCATATGAAATGTAACCTTTGAAGCAACAGACGTAAAGCAGTAGACAATATATTCTATGATTACACTTCTAACCGTTTTGATCGAGTATTGTACTTTTATTCTTTGTATAAATATTTACATGTTAAAAACAACATTAAACACAACTGTAGTTAAATAAACAACAATGTCATTTTATTTTGAACATCTAACGTTTTGTATGTGACGTCATCAAACAGGGTGCTTAAAGTGACGTCACAGTAAGCATAAGCAAGTACCCGAATAGTGTAAAATGTTAAATTATAGTATCGTTAAATCATCCCAATTTTCAAAACGAAAATTGTGCGAACGAAGAGTTTTTGAAAATATGGTGTACAGATTAATGGACAGGTTAATTATTCCTTATTTAATGAGCAATATCTATCTAGAGATATATATTAGGCTGCTAGCAGTCGGATCGACATTAAGATTTTATACTTAAAAGAAATACATATTTTGAATAATTAATAATTAAAACATCGATAACTTTTGAAGTTTGTAGGATAGTTTTTTCATTTGCACTCAGACCACATCTCCCTATTTTTATAAAACAGCATTCTTTAAACAGTGCGTAATGAGTAAAAAAAAGATGTCGAAAATCATTATGTGACCCCTAGAATTGATTATAGTAAACTATCGTTATCAAATCCCGATCTTTTGATATAGATATGCCCTCAAAAGTAACTTAATGATTTTTTTTGTCGATGTGTACGAATGGTTAAAATTGCAATTTTGATATCAGAAACATATATGCAAAAGTAACCTATACGACCTATACCGCTAAAATGACCACAAGACCTTCCTGGTATTTATTTGTATATGCATACAATTAAGTTGACCCGTAAACTAGTATTAGAAACGCATTTTTTTCAAAACTATTTCCCCGGAAACATTTCATGGTTGATATTTACGTATTTGTGAATGGATCCTGCTATTCAAAGACGACAAAAATCCCATAGAGAGGGTCCCGGTACTTTACTATACCTTCAAGATCATTAAAGCTTCATTGAATAAAATACGCCGTATTTTTGTTATTCATTTTGTATGCGCATTTTTTTTTTACATCCGAGGTGATTTTTATAATATTATACTAGAACACACCCGCGATATTGATAAGCAAAAATGATCGACAAGATAAGATGTTCAACAACAATGGAATGGAGTTAATATTGTCCTTAAATGTTGATCTTAAATTGTCTGTTTACATGGTTTACTTTTACAAAAACTAGAACACACTCGTGATATCGCGGGTCCGTGACTGAATTAAAGTATATATAGCTAAGCCTTATTTAAGCCTGGATTTTTAGTATTGGTATTGTCATCTGATAAAGTCATGCTGATTATAAGATGCACAGTTTTCTCTACTTTCAAAATCTTTCTGTTTGAACCCGTCGTCCTGGAAATTATTAATTATTGGTAATATTAATTATTTTGAAAACAAATTGGTCTGGAATGGTTTATTTTTTAATCAACAGCCTTGTCCTATAGACAAGACAAATACTTTATTAAAGTCTCACCACTTGATACATATAAAATATACAGCTTTTTAAAACACAAGTTAACAACAAGAGCCACTCTATAAAGAGTTATGAGGGACTATAAAACAATTTTTCTTAAATTATAATACAAATACAAGTCAACTATCATGAGTATAAAATACATTTTCGCTTTATTAAAATTTCATAGCAGATTTTGGCAGTATAAAATACCATATTTTCATCCTATATTAGTTTTAAATAAAGATGAATTCTTTGTACCTATACGCCTTATTTTAAGTCTAGGGTTTTAGTAATCGTATTGTCATCTTATAAAGTCATGCTGATTAAAATACTACAAAATGAAACAATGTGACAATGATTGAATTTAGTAGTGTCAAGCCTGTGATTATGACCCGTGTATATAGCAAATCCTAAATACACCGTTTGGTGGTGCGCCTGTCAGATGCGGAACGTACAGATAAGGGAATAGGTAACAGGTGAACATATACTTTTGGTATCGGTATCGGATTCGACCCGGAACTTGTTAATTATTGGCAATATTAATTATATGGAAAACAAAAGGGTCTGGAATGGTGTAACTTTTAATCAACACCATTGTCCTATGTTAGCTATATATAAAGTTGAATTCTTTGATTTGTCATTTTTACCCCATGATGGCTAACAGATTGGACCTCGTTATTTTAGTATTATAGATGATACTAAGAGGGGACCCGCTCTTGTGACCCTCCCCCTAAATCCGCCACGGCTAAAGCTTTATATTTTAATCGGTAGAAGACCTGGATGCGTCAAATCTTACTGTCCATTGTCCTTGAACTCATTTTCATGCTTCAGTGATTGCTTGAAAAAAAATATATATTGTGTTTTTTTTTTGTCAAGTGCAATTCTCAATCATAATTTTAAGTTTATTTGGTGTATGGCATGGGTTTCTTGTTACGTCTACATGTCCGTCAGACAAGGTTCGCCTGACGTCGACCTCATTTCATGGATCAACCACTACGTGATAAAGTCCGTTTCTCAATATACTATAATTGTAGGCCGACGATATTTGGTGTAAATATGGAATAATTGTAAGATGTTCTTTTCTTTCTGACAGGATTTATCTGACCTAGCTAGACTCTATTCTCATTGATCTTTGAAATTGTTAAGTATATGTGAAACTTGTAGAAAAATCCTTTATAAATCTTTTAAACTTTTAAAACATTAAATCATTAACCAGCAAAGGAGGCGAGATATTCCAGCGCGATACTCTTGTTCTTTTTTCACAGCAATGTACGACACCCGATTTGGAGAACACAAAACAGATAGATTTTTAGCAGATTTAAATATCCCTGGAATCAGTGCATCATCATTGGCGAAGCGTGAAAAAGAAGTTTCAAGATCGATCAAAAAAGTTACCGATGAGTCCCTTGACAGATCATTAGAAGAAGAGAGGAATGCGTCCTTTTCAAGGTAACTTAATCTTACTTCGTTTGTTATCATGGGACGATCCAGTTTCCATAAACTTTTCCCGAGGTTACAAGTGATATGAAAAAAAAAACAAAGTCTTTTCTGGCGATAGCTCTAAACTCATTTTAAATCGAAAAAAAGTCAGGGGAAACGCTGTTATAAATTTTTGTTTTAGTACGTGTCATTTTCTTTCAAATTTATTTTTAAAGTACACTAGACTTAGTATATAAAAATAAGAAGAAACGGTAGCTTCCCATTGAGAAAACTATCCATCAGAAACCAAATGACACAAACGTAACCAGGTCACTTTATGGCCTTCAACAATAATCAAACCCTGAACATATAGTAAGCTAAAAAAAACGCGATATACCGCAACCAACGACAACCACTCAATTACAGGATACGGACAAGTGCCTTTTTATACGACCGCAAAAATTTAAAAATTTTTGGTCATATATTGGTATCACGTCGTCGTCGTCGTCGTCGTCAGCGTCGTTCGAAGACGAATGATTTCCGGATAATAACTTTAGTATAAGTAAATAGAAATCAATACCATTTTAACAAAAGGTTTATAACCACTAAAGGAAAGTTGGGATTGATTTTGGGGGTTTTGGTTCCAACAGTTTAGGAATTAGGGGCCAAAAGGGTCCAAAAATTAAACTTTGTTTGATTTCATCAAAAATTGAATTATTGCTTTTCTTTGATATGCCGAATCTGAACATGTAACTTAGAGTATTGATTATTAAACTTTGTTTAATTTTAACAAAAAATGAATATCTGGGGTTCTTTGATATGCTGAATCTAACCATGTATTCAGATTTTTGATATTTGGGCCCCGTTATCAAATTGGTCCACATTGAGGTCTAAAGGGTCCAAAATTGAACTTTATTTGATTTCATCAAAAATTGAATTCTTGGGGTTCTGTGATATGCTGTATCTAACCATGTATTTAGATTTTGGATATCGGACCATAAAAAGTAATTGTCCAATTTAAAATTTTTAAGTTCTTAGACCACATTCATTCTGTGTCAGAAACCTATGCTGTGTCAACTATTTAATCACAATCCAAATTCAGAGCTGTATCAAGCTTGAATGCTGTGTCCATACTTGCCCCAACTGTTCAGGGTTCGACCTATGCGGTCGTATCAAGCTGCGCCCTGCGGAGCATTTTATTAACTGCTATATAAATAATCTTGCGAGATACATATTTATGAAAGCATATACTATACTATATGTACATATTGGAATCTGCTAAGAATATATTTAAAACAGATGATCAACTAGCACTTTTTAAAAGTATAAACGATTTTTCCAACAAATTCACAAATACACTTTGCATTAAAAAAATTATGACCTCTATATGAGTGATTTGTACGTAGACGGTAAGTGTCTGAATGCAGTTTTATTTTAACCCGTTTTCGGTACTTTGTAACTGGTCATCACGACTAGATAAATGATTATAACGACTTATTTAACTCATATTAACGACTTAAATAACTTGTTATAACGAGATACTTAGTCGTTATACAAGTTGGCTTACTCGTAATATCTATTTATCTAAATCGTAATGAAAAGGTACTAAGTCACAATAACGAATAATCAAGTCGTTATTATGAGGAGTAAGTTTAGAAAACGAATGCGTTATGACAAGTTAGCTAAGACCGTTAAATCGATTCACATAAGTTGCCATAGCGAGTAAATAAGCCAGGATTACAGATTAGCTAAATGGCAATAACGATTTAGATGATTTGTTAGAGTGACTGAGTTACTAAGCCATGACATCTATGTATCTACATCCTGAAACTAACCGGCTTCTGTAAATTTGAATAAAAAAGGTAAGAGACGTGAACATTTGAATAACTTTATTAAAAGGTGTCACAATCACATGTGTAATAAGGTAGATAATGTCTTACCATTTACTAGTAATTTCCACGGATAAATGACACTGTTTTTTTATAATAAGTTAGGTTATGAAGGTTTGTTTTCATTTTGATAAATCTGTGCCTGTATATTTTCAGCATAAATGAAGAAACAGAAAATGTACCAATAAAAATCGAGTACGATATGGGTTGGCAAAAGAGAGGAAGTGGAAGGAAGTATGACTCTATGTCAGGTGTTGGGGTGGCTATAGGGAAAGAAACCGGTAAAGTGCTGGAACGTGAAATACGGTCAAAGAATTGTAGAACATGTTCATATTGGGAAGGCAAGGGAGTAGAGGCAGCACAACACGACTGCCCAAGAAATTGGTATGGGACATCAAAAGGCATGGAACCTGATGTAGGTGTTTCATTAATTAAAAAATTAGAAGAAAAGAAATGTACGGTGTCAACTCTCATAATGGACGACGATGCCACCACAATGTCAAAAATTCGACAAAATATTGACCATGACATCACTAAATGGAGTGACATTAAGCATGTACAGAATAGCCTTGGTAAAAAATTAAGTCTTACCAACATCATATAAAAAATCCATAAGAAATGATGATATAGCACATCTCATGAAATGTTTTACGTATGCAGTTCACAGTAATAAGAACAATAAACAACAAATGCAAAAAGATTTGTCTGCCATAGTCCCACATGTTTTCAATGAACACGAAAACTGCAATGTACGATGGTGTAGGTATTTAAAAAATCCAGAAAATTATACTCCAACCATTCAATTGTCAAATCTGGATTTGAAATCTAAGCTAAGCAAAATATTTCAAGATTATGTTGAAAACATAGATAAACTAGTCCCTTGTGCTTCTACAAAGGAGAATGAGTCGTTCAATAACATGTTGACAGCAAAGGCACCAAAAAATAAACATTATTCTGCTTCGTCAAGCTTAGAAGCACGAGTAAATTGTACTGTTGGACAAAAAATTGAGTCTTTCAATTATGTATCAATTGTAAATGTAGAATGTGGGTTATCTCCCGGAAAAGTAACAGAAAAATCAAGCAATCAACCTATTAGAAAGAGGAAACTGCATTCGAGCTATTGTAATTCCAAAGAATTTAAGAAAAAGAAATTAGATAAAAAACGTGTAGATAGAAATGAAAACAATGTTCTAGAGATAAGAGAAGGGGATACGTACAAAACAGAAATTGATATGCTTTGTCAAAACATGCAAGAAACAGACGTTATATCCAATCCTTTGGTTATAGAAGAGCTTAATCCAGTCCAAAATATCCAGACCTCTATTCCATGTGTTTATTTCGATCCTGAAACAACTTCATTATCTCTAAACTGCGACATCGTTCAAATTTCAGCAGTAAATGATATACATGTATTTGATCAATATATTACCCCTTCTTCAGTGATAAGTAAATATGCCTCTGAGGTAACTGGGTTGTCTATGTGTAACAACATATTGTGTTATAATGGCCGTAAAGTCAATTCATGTACACCACAACAAGGTTTACAGAATTTTATCATTTGGTTACAAGAAAATATACCAGAAAAATGCATGTTGATCGGCAAAAAATTTCGATGCACCTAAACTAGTTCTCTGTTTACAGAAATTTCAACTTTACTCATCGTTTGAGGAAAAGGTTCTTGGTTTCGTTGATACACTTCCATTTCTGAATTCAGTATCCAGAATTGAAATCGCATAAACAAGAAGTGCTTGTTTCTACCTTCTTAAAAAAGAATTACAGTGCCCATAATGCATTCGCTGATGTACAAATGCTGAAAGAGTTAGTTGAATTTACTAAGTGTAGCATCACTGAGTTAAGTCCATACTCATTTACCACCACTTCGTGTGCTCTATGCTTAAAACAAAACATTGTATCAAAGGCAAGACTGGTTACCTTAAAGCCTTTAACAGAGAGAAGCGTGATTTCGACAGCAATGGCAAAAAAGATATCGGATAGTGGTCTGGATTTATTTCAACTGCAATTGGCTAAAAGGCGAGATACGGACAATGGCATTAGACTAGTGCTGGCTGAGAAGAATACCAACAGAAAACCTCGTGTTACTGCTTGCAAAAGAGTAGCTACAAAGATTTCAGATTACCTGAATTAATAAAACTAAACATTATTTTTTAAATTTTGTCTGTTTCACTAAGAAAGGCAGCATTTCTTTCATTCATTTAGAATTACTAATTTGTTTACTTTTTTCAAGATAAAGGCCGATCGTTAACAAAAAAAATCACTTCTGAGCGTTGGTACTAGTATATTTTATATGGTCTTTCTGGTTGTTGTAATAATAGATTTTCATCTGTGCTGTATGACTTCCTTTACTTCCATCTAATTCAAGTTGTATCGCCTCCTTGTGGTTTTGACAGTTGAAGGATAAACGCAACCAAATTGTCCTGGTCATTTACAGTACCTCAAAATGCACCTTGCTGATATAAAAATAAGAAGATGTGGTATGATTACCGATGAGACAAATACATGTTTTGATATTTTACTGAAGTGTTATAATTTGAGGTAACCACACGGCATTCAACAATGAGCAAAAACCCATACCGTACAGTAAGCTATAATTTTAGACAAAGTAGTGTAATAGCACACCCAAAAGAATAACTGGAAAAATCAGTTGAAAAAGACGACTTTAAGATCGGCACAAAGCACCAAAATAATTATTACCAAAAAAAAAAAAAATACCTCCAGTCATGAGATATTAGTTCATCACATATATTACAAAATAACAACCGGCAACAATTACGACATGCACATACAAGCTGTGGCCGTCCCATTCACGTAGAAAGTGGTGTAAACGTACACCAAAATATCAAACTGGAAAATCAGTCTGTTGAAAAAGACGACTCTTCAGATAAGCACAAAGCACAAAAAAAAAAAAATACAGAATAAAACTGTCATTGAGGTATTAGTTCATCACATATATATCTTTTAAACACTTCTGTGATGAAAACTTAATGCTGTGTGTAAAACCATAACAATAACAACGATTAAACAAATAACTGTTAACAACACTGCTTTCAGAATTGGCGCAATTTGTTCCCGCCATTTCAATTTTTTTTTACAATATATCTGAATATCTTTTTTTAGAGTACGGTGACCCTACTTTTTTTATTATTATTTTGTTTTATAGATAAAAATGAATATTGTATTGAATTTTTATGAAAAAAACATTGGTCAATTTTTTTAAATTACTATATTTAACCTCCAAATTGCACCATAAAAAGGCGGGAAAATTGTTATAGCAAATTATCGATATTTCTTGTTCTTCAGAAAATGGCAATACGAATAATGTAGTTACTGCAAACAATAAGGTTAACAAAAGAAGCAATTTTCAAGTGATTCGGAGATTTTATAAAATTTTACATGGCAAAGAACTACAAGTCACGATTTTCAAATTCTTCGAAAAAGAGCGCGTTTCAAATCGAAAACGAGGTCGGTGATCCCATTTTTTTTTGGTTTATTTTGAAGCTTTTACATAGGCCAAAGTGTAAATAAAATTTAAAGGAGATATTATTGGTAGATCTGAATAGAAGGATTTGTCTTTAAAGTGGTAGGGACAATTTCCCGAATACTTAGGGTCATTTTCAAAAAGTCCTCCAATCTTAACTTAACTTGATCAAATATCCCTAAGGTTTTTCAAACATTATGTTGTATTTCTCAAAATTTTGTTGATAGTTGAAATATTAAAAACTTTAATATGTATTATTGAGACTATTTGATTTTCAAGTAAAAGCAGGTTTTTTAACAATTTTTGTATTTTTACCCTGAGCGTGATATAAAATCAGGAAAATTTATAAAATAAAATGAACTCTTTCTTAACTGAAAAAGGGGTTGTTTCCTTAAATCCACCTTTCCAGTTCATATGCAATAACTTATTAGAAAAAGAATAAGGTTACGGATGCCAATGAGTCTACTGTCTCCAATGAAAATTGTGTAAACAACTACGTGAAACTGATACGGTGACAAAGAGAAAACTCCGTACCGTATAGTAAGCTATAATAGGCTCCAGGATGACAAAACAAAATGTGAAAAACTTCAAAAACAAAAAACAAAAGGTTTATTTCCATTTTTTTTTTAACATTTACTGTATAGACGACCATTCAAGAGTTAAGCTAGAAACGTATAATAACAGCACAGACTACATCAATGCCAATCATATTAAGGTAAGTTTTATTAACTACAGAGTATTATATGAATATCACCCACAGTTGCATTCATTAAAGTTACTTCAGTACATAAAGATCAAAATGTTTTTGAAATCATTTTTCAAAGTTAAATTATTTTAAAATTACACATGTAAAATAATTATTCAATTAGTAGAATTTATAAATAAATTTGCATTTCGTTGTTTTTTATTCTTCAAAAGATACGGTAAACATTAAAACCAAACCAATTTTTATGCCTACAGAGAAAGGAAATACAATTTATAATACTTACTTATTACTTTTTATTTACAGAGCTACAGCAAAGACAATGCATATATTGCAACACAAGGTATTTTACTTTTGATATATGTGATACCTAAATGAACCCGATGGGCTAATATCTAATTTTGAAATACATACCTCTCTGGAATAGTAAAAGAAACTAATAAACAATCTACAAATATGTTTTCGGCGTAAGTGTCCATTTTTCCGTCTGTCCTTGTCATGTGATTAAATGTAGTTTAACATGAAATTGGGATCACATCAACTTGAAATTCAGTAAACGTGTTAATTATGATGTGAGTGTAGAAAAGAAAATATGTCGAATCTGGATTTTGACCCAGATTTTGAGGTTTCATGGATATTGAAATGTGATAGTGTAAGCAGAACATGGTGTCCTATGGAAATATATTCTTGTTTTGTTGTGTTTTGTCTTGTTTTTTGATTGAGGTCTATCGCTAATATTTTTAAGTTTATATTTATTATGAAAAAAATCTTTCCCTTTTTTATTGCATGGACATTTAAAGACAATATTGAAAGAATTTGTAAGTTAATCAATTATCTGATACAATGCTTTATAATTTTTAATATAATTCTTGTTTAGAATTAAAAATCTAAAAGTAGCAGGTGGGTTGTATTGCATAGTTAGTTAAAAAAAAGTTTCGGTACATAACATTTGTCTTTTCATTTGATATCTTTAGGACCTAAGAAAATAACCTTAAGTGATTTTTGGCAAATGATTTGGCAAGAAAACGTGGAAAGAATTATAATGGTCACAAAACTAGTGGAAGGTGAAAAGGTATGTATAATTCTTTATGTTTATAGCAGAGCACAATTGTCGAAAGTAAGAACAAGCCACATTGAAATGGTATACCAGAAAAAGATTCATTCGCTGTTGCTGTTCATCATTTAGATTGCTAAATGAGGAAGGTAAACTACTACAACAAAATATCCCTGACATAAGACAGGCTTTTTGATATTCACAAATAACCTCTACAAATGTTCATGGTGATACACTAGCGAGAGTTGTAACAAAGGAAAATAAGTAGCTGGTAAGGTTTAAGTTTCATTAAAAAAAATCATAATAACGATAACAAACATTTAGACATCTCATTTAGACATATTTTGGATAACATGTATTATATTTTTCTTATCATAAAAGTTGGGTAATATTGGATCACTAAAGTTTTTGTTAAATTTGAATAAGCAAGCGACACAATGATACTAAATAAAGAAATATAATGAGCAATGCATAATGATATCATTATTTTGTATAATCTAACTAATTTAATTTTTTGTTTGAAATGGGTCACATGTTCAACTGTATTTTAAGGGTAAAAACGGCCAATAGAATAGTTAAATTGCATAGTTATTATTAAAATATCAGAAAAAACCCCTAACTTTGTGACACAATCATACCAATCAATCAAGTGAATTTCTTTTTTATTTCTGGCATATTGACAATACAATAATAATATAACAATTATAACCTTTGGATGAGGTCGGTACGAGGATATTTCGACCTCATACATAGGCTATAATGGTATGATATCAAATATGGAATATTATGGACAATATACAATGATATCAAATAGAGAATAGTATAAGCAAAACACAATGATATCACATATAGAAATATTATGGGCAATACGCATTATATTAAATATAGGAACATTAGGAACAAAACAAAAAGATATCAAATATAGAATATTATGGGCAATATACAAAGATATCACATATAGAATATTATGAGCAACACGCAATGATATCAAATATAGAAATTTTATGGGCAATACGTATTATATCAAATATAGGATCATTATTACCAATATAAAAAGATATCAAATATAGGAATATTATGAGCAATACAAAATGTATCAAATAAAGGAATATTATTTGCAATACACAATGATATCAAATATAGGAATACTGTAAGCGCTACAAAAAGATGTCAAATGTTAAGGTATAATAAAAGTCAAAGACAGAAATTTTATGATCACTTTACCTAGAAAAACAATAAACAGTGCATATATAATATAATGTAAGTTGTATTTTAGAAAAAGTGTGAACAATATTGGCCCGAATCAACACATAAACAAGTTTTAATTGGCAAATTTACACTTAAAATGTTGGAGGAAACAGAAAATACTGTATACACTTATCGCTGTATACAATTATCGTGTGGAAATGTAAGTATTTCTTGTTTGTTTTATGTTGTTAAACGATTGAACCCGGAATGACTATGTGTGCATATTTGTATTTTCTATGATAAGTTTAGCAGCAGATATTTAAGAAAAGTAATGTTGTCATCATTGCCAGGCCTTAAGTTGACTTTAAGATGATTGCACAGTTTATTGTGGTACTTTCAAAGTCGAGCGTTTAAAAATTTATCAAAGATACCAGGCTTATAATTTGATACGCCAAGCGCGCGTTTCGCCTAAATGACTCACTAGTGCGTTCGAATCAAGACTGCTGGATCAAGTATCTTTATAAGTCTTTTAACTGAAGTTCGTTTCTGTGTGTGTTACATTTTAATGTTGTGTTTTTGTTGTGTCGTTGTTCTCCTCTTATATTTGATGCGTTTCCCTCAGTTTTAGTTTGTAACCCGGATTTGTTTTTATCTCTATTGATTTATAAGTTTCGAACAGCGGTATACTACTATTGCCTTTATTTATATATATATGTCATAATCCAGACTTACATCTGAAATCAATTCTTCAAAACAATCTTGTTCCATTGTACTTTACGTACCTGTAACTTAAACGTATATGTGAATTTTAACATAATTTAGATTTTTTATAGAAATTGTAAAAATAATTATATTAAACTGATTCAAATAATTGTAGACCGACAGAACAGTTCATCATTTTCACTTTACAAAGTGGCCAGATCATGATGTGCCGGACAAAACAAATTTAGTGAATTTCTACCGCAAAGTGAAGTCAGTGCCAACTAGTTTATCTGGACCGATGGTAGTTCACTGCAGGTTTGCAATTTTCTCTGTCAAATAAATCTACATTAATTATCTTTACCAGGAAACCTTCTAATTTCTATTTAATTCCGCATTAACATAATTGGTCTTTTTCGTCTTCCTTTTACACATCATCGTCATCATTGTCAACTTTTGTTTTTAAAATTTTGCACCTTCTTTTGCATATCTATTCAGTGCTGGGATTGGCAGAACTGGAACATTTTTAGCACTGGACGCATTATATGAACACGGCAAAACTACAGGGTTTGTTAATATAATGGAATACACACATATGATGAGACAAGACAGAATGAATATGATCCAGACTGTGGTAAGTTTAAAAGCCTTATAAGTAAATTGCAAAAGAGTGTGAATAACAAAAATCAAATTAATTCCGTTTATATTTTATTGCATATAACATCTTTTCTTTTTTTGTCGTTGCTTATGATATTTATAATTATCTTTTAAATATTATTATCATTATTACTATTGTAATTATATTGTTTTTCATAATTTCATTGGGATACCGTGTTTTAACGTCATCAACACTGCATAGATCAGAAAGTCGTTTCAGTCAAAATTCTGACTTCAAATTTTTCTGTAATGTGGTACATGCATAATATTCCCTAAATCATTACGAATCACGTGTCTGTCTGTTTGATATACGTACACCTTGTGAGTCAGGAGCGTCATGAGCATCTCCGATCCAGCAGTATTTGTCAAAACTGTTCCCTAAAATTAACAATTGATTATATCATGATGCAGAATGACTCAGTTTCTAAATACATATACTATTCATCAACAGTTTTATAAGCTGAATATATCATCAGTCCAAAATTTCGTAGAACCTGTATATGTACTGAATACTAAATAAGGAGATGTGGTATTATTCCCAAAAGGACAATTATCAACAAATGAAATTTGATGTTAGCAATTATAGGAAAATATCTGTCATATGTGCCAAGTCATGAATATGACAGTTGTTTTCCTGCTGTTTATTAAAACAAAATTTAAAAAAAAAACTAACAAGGATCTTCGTTTATAGATATGACTTTGCATAAAAAATCAATGGAAATCAGACGAGACAATCTTTACTTTTCATACGACATCAAATTATGCAGGACGGACAGACGGACTTATATTGTTACAGGTCAACTAGTCTGTGTAGTATTAGCAAATAATCAGATCCAATGGCATTGAGCCATCATAGCCCTTTTCACAAACAAAAGTGAAGTGGAATAAGTCATGCAAATCCAATCTTTTGCAATACCATTTACAAATATGAATTATCACGTGTTTAAGAATGAATTGATCGTTTTCAAGGATTTTTGCACAACAAATAAGCGACAACATCTTTTCACGATCATCAATAGCGGTAAACGATCTTTCACGACCCGAAATATCAAATTTTTACAAATATTACCATTTTTGCAAAGTTGCTGATTAAATTAAAACAAAATTAACATCAGGAACCTATTATTATTGATGCGCAAAGAACAGAAACACATTTTGGCAGTATTTGGCCACAGCTTTGTTACAAACTACACAATTATAAATCCATATAACTAGATAAACAGTTAAGATATATATATATATATATATATCAGATAGATAATTAGATAGATAGATAAATGAACGTAGTCGCCTTTCATATTGGCACACTGCAAAAAGATAACTAGATAACTAACTAGATAACTAAATATTTACAATTAATGAAGCATCCAATAAAATAAAATGAATCCTGGAATACAGAGATTCATAATTTTTTGTGTGGTGGGTCCAAGGATACAGAGACCCCCAATATCAAATGTTCTGGATGCTAAATGAAATATGCGACAAAATGACGCATAGTTAAAGTAAACGCAGTGAAATGTGCCAAATTGACCAAGGCAGTCATAAATGACTGACGGGTCAACCGCCATTCAAAGCGGATAGAGCTGCGTAAAAGCTGTGTGCGAAATACAATAATCATATAAGATATATAAGAGCTATAAATATTTAATAAAAACTGAATTCAAATGAATATCATACAAATTCATGATTTACATTCGGGAAAAAGTATGTGGCGAGTAGACAAGGAAGGCCTCTAAAGCGCCCTGAACTGTGTTTAGAAAAATGTTATTACCAATATCAGTCAAATGTACACCATCTTGACATATAAATGTAGAATTAGGAGATATATCGGGGTATCGTATGTAATGTCCCCCTTGGCGAATGATACAACTTGCTAGCGAGCTGTTTATTCTGTAGTAGAGAATTGATAAGAAGTAGTGGATTCGTAAACGATTATCAACGAGCGACTTTATTCGCAAGTTGATTATCGTTTCCGAATCCACTACTTCTTATCAATTCTCTAGCTTAACCCATTTCTAGCAAAACGACTGTCTGTTTTACGTTTTGACAATGAATCAACGATATTTTATAAAAGTAGTTTCGTATTTTGTCTTTTTTATTCTATAATAGCTGGAAATGATTATATCCACACGGTTTGCATCTATATTTAGACATTTGACAAGTTAACATAAGTTTAAGATAACTTAAATTGGGTGTTAGCTCCCCTTTTTAACACCAAATTTTATTTTTGTTTATACATATTTCATTTAATGTTTAATCATTACAAAATATTTTAATTGAATAGATTTTGGTATATTTAATTTATTCAAAAAAGACATATACTAATATTCAGAATTTATTTATCTTGTTTTGAAAAGTTAAAGAATTTTAATTACCAAAATTCAGAACCTTCAAAATTTATATATATAATATTTATCAGGATGATTTTGTATTTTGAAGACTAAACACCGTTAAGCCGTTCACAGTCAAATAAACATTATAAGCGTTGATGCACTAAAATTTCCATACCATAATGCTCAAATTCATGTTGCTTTCCTAAAGTAAAATTATGTGCTTATGATTTAAATTGAACAATTATATTTAGATTATGCTTAAACTGTTTCCGTTTCATTAAGTTAAGATTATTTTAACGTTAACACATTTGGCATATATCGTTCACCGGTCAATAAACTAGTTTTATCTGTGGTACGCATTCTGAATCCCCATCAGAATTGCTCTTGCTACGGATGTACAATGAAAAATAATGTTGATTTCATGAATTTACCATCAAGCTGTTCATAGCTGTGATCGTCTAGTCGTTGGTAACGAATGTCATAACAGTGATATTAACAGTGCAAAGTTCGAACCTTGTATCCGGAGTGAATTTTTTTTCATTGTAATTTTTTTCTGGACCAAAATATTGTTGTAATCCAAGAACATGTAGAAGTATTATATATTTCATTTTCATATAATGGCGATGATTTTGTTTCTGTTTTTACTGTCAAAGAAGTAGTTTTAACCCAAAACTAATTCAATAATCATGAACAAACCAAGATATATATATTTCATTAGATTACAAAAGCGAATTATCAATGAGACAGAAATACAGTTAAATGACATGTATTTACAATAAAGCGCTTTAAGAGCACTATTCATATAATAATTGTCGTCAGCCATCGTGGTCTAGAGGTATCATGCACAGACTGAAGACTATTGATTATGAAGAAAATAAGCGCGGGTTCGAATCCTACACACTCCATTCGTTTTTGAGATGATAAAAGATCGTAAGTTAAACGTTTAAAGTTATAATATAAGTTCTCTTAAGTTAATACTGTGGTCAGTGGATTCTTGAAAAATAATCTACAGTAAGAACAATAGACTGACGTCAGAAAAATGGGTTAACTGCCTGGATCTATCCATTGCTTCAGTATCAGCGGAGTAACGCCAAGTGAGTCTTGGCAAAATTTGTGACCATACCAATGTGCTATTCAGTAAAAGTTCTGAAACTTTCTTCAAATAATTACGTAACACTCCTGTCTTAATTTCTCCTAAATCATTTCCCCCTATGTGTAATACTAGATAAGTTGGGGGTTCCTCATATCTAAGCATCAGTTTGATCCTATTTAGTTGTTCATTAAGCCTCATTCCGCTTTTTCCCAACCACCACAGCCGAACACCATTTTGATCTAGTTCAAGATTAATGCCACCTGGTCTTGTTCTAGCTTCTACAAATGCATTTTTCACCAAGGAGGAACCAACAATCCAAATTGTAATTGGTGAACCTGCAATTCTTAAATAGCGGTTAGTCCCACTAAAGTGATTGCAAGTTCATTACACAAAATTATAAATAAATCCAACAGTTATAGACATTGTTGTATTCGAATATATGAACGAAATGAATCAGATTTCCACCTACCCATGGCCTGAATTTCAGAATCAGATAAGCCATTCATGGCAGCGCTTGTGGCAGCACCTATCCTGAATGAATGAGAACTATATTTTGCATAACTTAAACCCAAAATATTCAGTGACTTTTTTAGGACTCCCGAAAATTGGTATCTAGTGATAGGGGTTCCATCAAAATGACAAAACAGTTGACCAGCGATATTTGGTCTTATTTTTAAGTAATTACGTGAAGCGAAAACTGCACAAACATCACCAGGCCTATCATCAATAACAGTTGTAATTCCTGTACAGCACTTGTCAGTCTTAGATGAACGTAAGCGGATTTCAATACTGGATAGATTTATCTTAATGTCTTTATAATCAAGTGCATGGGATTGGGTTGATGCGTGTTTTTGGTCAGCGGTTAGTTCGCCAACTCTAAGGAAACCAAAAAAGGCCAAGGAAAACGAAGCTTGGAAGAGTTTAGTTTCAAAATCATTATGATAAACAGCAGGTAGAACGTTATAAATTTTTGTCAATAAATCACGCGTTATGGGTAACCTAGCATCCTTTGGTCGACGCTGTGAACGCTTCATTCTTTCGAGTAGCTTTCTGACAACAAAAGCATTCAAGCAGTCAGTATAATTGTTAATCTTACTGAAAAAACTCAACCCAGAGATATACGATTTGACAGTTGAGGCCGCAGTTCCAGTGAATGACATATAGGCAATATAGTTAGTTATGTGATGTAATGGAATAGGCCATAGATCTTCGAATTTGAATAAGGCCCTAAAATCATTAAATGACCGTAAAGCTTGTTGGTAAACCTTTGCCGTATTAGGTGCGACTGCTGATACAATTAGTCGGTCAATTTCAGTTTGGAGATCAGGTCTATGAACTCCCGAGGGACTATTTCCGGTGAATCCTCCGCCAATGGTGCTAACCTTCTGAACTTGTCTAACTGAAAGCAAGAGAGAGCGTCAGCTATATTATTTTTGGCACCTACAATATGTTTTGCCTTGAACTGAATGTTGTAATGCATGGTACGCAACACGAATGGTCGAATTATTGACATTACCCGTTTTGAGTTTGATGTTCTCTTGTTATATCAACCAACGCGATGTTGTCTGTACGAAACAAAATCTTACTATTTTTCAAAAGAGGAGCCCATATACAAAGTGCTAGAAGTATAGGAACGAGTTCCAAAAATGTTATAGATATAGGAAGATGTGGTATGAGTGCCAATGAGACAACTCTCCATCCAAGTTACAATTAATAAAAGTAAACCATTATAGGTCAAGGTACGGCCTTCAACACGGAGTATTGGCTCACACCGAACAGCAAGCTATAAAGAACCCCAAAAAATTACTAGTGTAAAACCATTCAAATGGAAAAACCAACGGTCTAATCTATAAAAAAACGAGAAACACGTATGAACTACATAAACAGACGACAACTACTGTAATCAGATTCCTGACTTAGGACAGGTGCAAACATTTGCAGCGGGATTAAACGTTTTAATGGTACCAAACCTTCTCCCTGAAACAATAGTATAACATCACAAAATAGAAAAACACACTATAAAATATCAATTGGAAGGCTTAACTCAATCAAAAAACGTAAATTAACACACAATGAACGAATAAATTTGACCTGTGACACCTGAATGCAAATACACAGTTAATAAAAAATTACAAGGGATAAATAATTAAAGTCAAGAGTTAATAAACAGGTTTAAACAAAGTTAAAGTATGATATCATTGTGAAATAACAAACAATTTTTAGAAAATCATCACTTTTGAAGAAACCTGCGTCATATTATAAACAGGTAAATGAAAATAATTTTGTTGTTAAGTATACGTCTTGTAAAATGTTTAATCCTACCCACGAATCTGACCATTTTAACTGTACCCATTTTTCGTTAAAGTAAGATCCACAACCAAGTTCAGCATTGCCTGCACTATCAGTAAATAGTTGCAAAATATCATCATCTGTCCAATTCAGACCAATAATATAAGAATCTCCATTAAAAGATTTTAATAATTCTAACCATACCATGACGTCCTCTCGAATTTCAGAGGTAATTCGACTGAGAAAAATGGTTTCTTGACCCTAAATGATGCAATAACATCATAAAATCTCCGCAAAAATGCTCTAGAGGATGGCACAGCACGTGAACAAAAAGCTAATAACCCAACTAGCGACTCAAAATCCTTAAATCTAATCTTCCGTTTTATTGTCATTGGTTGAAGTTGAGAAAGTAATTTAATAAGCTTGGTCACTGGAATACGAACGACCATGTTAACTGTGTCTATTTCTAAGCCAAGAAAAGTTAATCTTGTAGTAGGATGTATTGTTTTGTCCTCGGCTATAGGCACGCCTAACTCATTACAAAGTTCAGTAAAGGTGTTCATTAAAACCAAGCAGTCATCCGAATTTGCAGAACCGCCGAATATGAAATCATCTAAATAATGCTTAACTGAATGCTTACCAGCAAATGAAACAACCAACCAATGCAGGAATGTAGAGAATTTTTCAAACAAGGTGCAAGCAATAGAACAACCGAATGGAAGGGATTTTCCACATAAAAATTACCATCAAAATATATTCCAAGTAAATCGAAATCACCTGGAGAAATAGGCAAAAGACGAAAAGCGGACTTTATGTCCTGAACCCCAAGTCTGGCCCCCTTGCCGAGAGATGACACCATGTCGATTACTTCATCAAAGGATGTGTACTTTACAGATGTTTCATTGGGATTGACAAAGTCATTGACACTACAACCGTTTGGAAAAGACAAGTGCATTATAAGCCTAAAACTCCCATCAGATTTATTTACCAATCCAATTGGTGAAGTGCGCAAGGTTGATATAGGCATTATTTTAAAAGGACCACACATTCTACCTAAAGCAATTTCTTTATTTAATTTCGAGTGCGTTTCTGTCTTAAGCAGTTCAGCTGATTTGAGATTTTTTGAAATAAAAGGAGTTCGAGGACCGGAATATTGAAGACTAAAACCATTTATGAAACCATCCAATAACAATAAAGAAATTTTTGAGTCTGGGTAATATTTTAAGTATTTTTCTAAACAATCAACCTTGATAGGTGTTCTGCCTAATTCCCATAAAGCGTCCATTTGGTCTTTGAGGTTGATAATTTGGTCTTGGGGAACGAAAATTAGACCTTGGTCTAGTGAATCTTGGACCACTGAATCTAGGTTCAGTCCTAGTTTGACTGGACACTTGCCCATGAAACTGGTTTTGCTTAACACAACTTATAATTGGATTATGCAGACCACAACGCAAGCAAGAATGATTGTAGATACAATAATGCTTGTTACATATGCCGTCGAAATTAAAACAGTAACATCTTAATGTAGTAGCCGTTTGGTTTGTGTAAAAAGTACGATTGTTTGAGGCATGATTTGTGGCTTGGCCCTCCGGTTGAACCGATGCGGACTGCATATACCACATCCAGTATTCCGAATCTAATTTTTTCCCACGACCCACTTGGGTCTCAAGCTTTTTTCAAGCGGTACTGCTCATCATAGTATTTCCATCCGATACCTCCATGACGTCTGGCACCTTTTCGAACAGAAGTCATGTACTTTACAAGTTCTCGGAATTTATGGGGATGCACAGAACAATATATACTCATAAAAATTAGAAAGGCATCGGACCAAGTTTCGATGTTTGTGATCTTTGTTTGGGGCAAAACTGGAATTATGACAAGTTGCCCTTGCTCATAAGTGACTTTTTGCTTGTCTTTATCAATGACTGAGTTATGCAATAAAAGAGCCAAATCGACATACTCGCCCGTTTGAATTTTTTGTCTTAAATTCTGACTGACATGTAATTTTATGTCATCGTCAAGGCTAGGCGAGTAGGTAGGTGTTTTTGCATGAACATTAGATGATCTTCACTAATTACATTACCTGGTCGATTTGTAACAACTGATGTAGGGTCCATTACTGCTACACCTCCTGAAGTTGAGGGATGGTTAGGGACTGGATCTGGTACTATTGGAGGCTGTGTTTCCTCTTGTCGGGTAGTAGCTTCTAATGTTGTTGTTTTTGTAGCTGCTTTACGCTTTTTCCTTGACCCTCTTGTGTTCATCTTATCTAAAACTAAAAGAATATAATTGAACAAACAAACAATATTGCTTTATACTATAATTAAAGTATTTATTACAAAGCGACCACAAAAAGTTCATTGACGCCTATAACCAAGTACGTTAACCTTTCAATGTCATAAATAAAATATTTGGTTTACTATACACAAATGTCGGTCAGCATACAATAACAAAAAACCTAATCTAGGTTACACGTGCCAAGAGGCTGATTAAACAACCTGTGCCGAATGATAAGCTACTAACAACAGAGCACACGAGGTTATAACGTAAGCATACACAGGGATAATTACCAGAATATTAAACGTTAATTAAATCACATCTATTATGATAATGAAAATCTCTTAAAATGAAACATGTTATAAAAACAGACAGACTACAATCGTTGTATTAAATATACTATATTATATATTGTCTATAACGATGCTTCGTAATATTAACTAATTAAGTGGTGATATACAAACATGAAGGAAACAATAAAATAAATGAATAAATAAATAAATAAAATTATTATAATAAATGAACGTAACAAAATAATAATTAGATGTATGTCGAGCATGCATAATGATTAATTAACAAGAAGCTGTAACCGCCGGATTGAAATTTTTTGCAGATCGGTGTCAAGGGCTGATATCTCGTTGATGAAATACCATAAACACTTATAGATTTCTATGTAACTTACATAAAGAAACTTCAAGTAGCTCAATTATCATTAATACAAGACGCCGATCGATACCTCCGGACTAGACAAAATATACAAACATGTAAAATAAGCAATAAATTGAAATTTAATTTGCTCTGAAACATTTATATCTAAATAAAACATCCCGCGATTCATACGGGAGACTAATTCTAAATTTACCACCTGAGTTCCGGTATTGGAAAAGAAGTAGAAAAACTTAAACAATCTGAATCCTGAATTTTTTGAAAATACCAAAATATATCCGTCTGCTTCCGTCGAATGTAGCTATTAAAAAGATAGCAGGCGCAAAATTGAAAATGGAAATGGGAAATGTGTCAAAGAGACAACAACCCGACCATAGAGCAGACAACAGCCGAAGGCCACCAATGTAAAAAATGTTTACTTTCGTACTCCTTACAACAAAATTATCATATTTAAATTTACCTGCGTACTTTGCTTTATCTAACGCTATTTTGTCCCAGGTAAGAGTTGTCTTATTGACACTCTTTCTCATCTTTTTTTATTACTACCTGTAACGTCTATGTTATATAGGCACTACGTTTTAATATTATATTCATATTTTGTCATTGATCAAACTTATTCGTTCAGTGTATGTTTACTTGTTTTTGTTCAAATGTCTTGTTGATCAAGTTAAGCCATTTCAATTGATTCTTTTAGTGTGTATTTTTATGTTGTAATGTTGCACTACTGTCTCAGGTTAGGATGAAGGTTGGCGCCTGTTAAAACGTTTAAACTCGCTGCATTTTTATGAACCTGTCCTAAGTCAAGAGCCTGTTGTTCAGTGGTTGTCGTGTGTTGGTGTGGTTCATAGGTTTTTCTCGTTTCTCGTTTTATATAGATTAGATCGTTGGTTTTCCTGTTTGAATTTTTTTACACTATTCATTTTGGGTTCCTGTATAGCTTGCTGTTCGGTGTGAGCCAAGGCTTCGTGTTGTAGGCCGTACTTTGACCTATAATTTTGAACTTTTTATACATTGTGACTTAGATGGAGAGTTGTCTCATAGGCACTCATACCACATCTTCTTATTTATATATGCATTCAAAATTTTTGTTTACATGTTCATTTCTTTGAAATTTCGATGAGCAATCTGCCTTTTGTAGTTTTATAAAAAAGGTGTACTTTTAATCCTTGATTTTTCTCGGATACTGATCATAACGAGGACCATTTTGACAGACAGTTTTATTTTTCTATATTTGTCATTATAATTCATTAATTTAGACTATATACTAACTTTGCATGTGTCTTCTGGATAAAATTTCCTTTACGATCCTTCACGATGCAATCGCAATACTTGACCGCCGTTATTTATTCTTTCAGAATCATTTTTCTCAATATACCGAATGACAGACACTTTGAAAATAAGAATAATGTTGTAATAGCAATTTTAATTTTTTCTCTTTTAAGTCAAACATATAATTACAGGAACAATATGCGACGGTGTACGATGTTTTAGTAGAGGCTTTCACCGTACCTCAATCCGCTATTCCTAGACAAGATTTCCTGAACATGGTGGATTCAAGACTTATTGAAAGGGAGTATCACGTTAGTATTCCAATTCAATAAATGTATTTGTCGTATGCATTCTCCAAAAAACTCTGCTGAAAAGTAAGTATAGCATACATGTCGAAAGAAAGCACACAAGATAACCATCAACATACATATATTGGAGACATATTTTGAACTGTGAATCTACTAGTTGGAATTAAAGTAAAGATAGTTGTTGTTGTCATGATTGTGTGAAGAAAGGTGGAAAGGAAATATCCTTTTGGAATATTCTTTTTGTGAGCGTAAAATGAATATGAATTATAACAAACATATAAAAACAATATTGTTGTTTATTTTTGATATTTCCTGACATTTATATTTATAAAGTTTCCCTTGTTGGCACTACTTAAAATGATATTATATAGCCTTGTTCTCGTGTTATTGTGTATTAGTCTTCTGTATTACCTACTGATTGTCTTATAGATCTGTGTTTCACAATACATATTCGATCATGCATTTAAGTTCAACTGATTTTTGGTGTTAAAAAGGACGATAAACTTTTTTCATGTTTTGCAAATCAAAAGCATATACACTTGTCTATACTATTCTGTTCCTAATATGATGTAAGAAATAAATGGAACCGATATTTATTTTTATTTAAATGACATGTTCTGCAAAATTCATTTATCTTCTCAGATACAAATTATATCTCCTTCATATATCGGAGGACAAAATTTGAAAAATGAAAATATTTTAGAAGGAAATACACATTCAATGAATACAAAAAATAATGCATGGGTCACTGAACTTACTAAACTCTATTCAACCGAGCACCATTCGGTCTGTCATCTTTACAATTTTTAAGTTTTATTTTAATTTGTCGGTATCTAATAGAAAATGTTTTAAGATTTGCAAACCTTAGGAAATAACTGAGAGTTTGGTAATTTTTTTCTGTAAAATACAATTTAATTGAGATTTTCTCCCATTTTTATAGATTAACTTTCAACTTCAGAATCTAGACAAGAATTTAAAAAAATGTAATTTGGCAAGGAGTGACATATTTTGTTCGACCAGAATCATAATTCGGGAACATGAATCAAACTAGATTCAACAAGTATTGTCACATTTTAGTGTTGAATATCCAGAAAATAAACATTAATTATTTTCCTTTTTTATCTAATGAAATGACATTGATGTGATTTTTCTATAAAACAAAGATATCAACTTCCATCGATAATGTTTATTTGTTTACTTCTTCTAAAAAAAAAAAAATGATTTACCCAATATAATTTAAAGAAATAACTACACTTAGAACCAAATATTTCTCGAAAGGGAGAACAACAACTTACACTTTTAAATTAAATTTCGAACACAATAACATTTTACTGACATTCAGAAAAATTTAATAATATTTCAGTGGTATATCATTTTAGTTCCTCTCCTTAACAAATCATTTTGTCATACAACTTCTCAGATAGAATCATAACTCATGAGGATATGTTTCTTTTAATTTCAGAAATTACAGGACTTAAAGCCTGAAATTGCGGTTAATAAATTCCTAGCAGGCAAACGAAAGGAAAATGTTTCAAAAAATGCAGTTCAAAATATTTTACCACGTGAGTAAGAGTTTTTTTTTTTAAATAATTTTGGTGTTTTACTTCATACATTTCCGGTTATATGATGTTTGCATAGTTACACCATGTGTAATATTAAAAATCTTAAAATGGATATAATAAATGATAATTAAAGTTTACAATCAGGCATACTTACACGACAACCAACCGTTTATACCTTGCCATACCACTAACGATTAATACCTTGCCCTGGCATACTTAAACGACAACTTACGATTTATAATACCTTGCCCTGGCATACTTACACGACAGCTATCGTTTTAAACCTTTCCGTGGCATATTTAAACGACACCTAACGTTTTATACTTTGCCCTGGTATACTTACACAACAACTTACCGTTTATGTCTTGTCCTATCATATTAAATTGAACACTTACCTTTTATACCTTGCCCTGGCATACTCACACGACGACTAACTTTTATACCTTGCCCTGTCATACTTACACGACAACTAACGTTTTATACCTTGCCCTGGCATATTTAAACGACAACTAACGTTTTATACCTTGCCCTATCATACTAACATGAAAACTTGCCCTGGCATATTTAAACGACAACTAACGTTTTATACCTTGCCCTGGCATACTCACACGACGACTAACGTTTTATACCTTGCCCTGACATACTTACACGACAACTTAAGTGTTATACCTTTGTCCTGATATACTCACACGACAACTTAAGTTTCATACCTTGTTCTGACATACATACACGACAACTAAAGTGTTATACCTTGCCCTGGCAAACTCACACTACGACTAACGTTTTATACCTTGCCCTGACATACTTACACGACAACTTAAGTGTTAAACCTTATCCTGGTATACTCACATGACAACTTACGTTTCATACCTTGCCCTGGTATACTTACACGACAACTAACGTTTAATACCTTGCCCAGGTATACTAACACGACAAATAACTTTTATACCTTGCCCTGACATACTTACACGACAACTTACGTTTCATACCTTGCCCTTACATATTACACGACAACTAACGTGTTATACCTTGTCCTGGTATACACACACGACAACTAAACTTTAATACCTTGCCCTAACATACTTACACGACAACTAAAGTGTTGTACCTTGTCCTGGTATACTCACACGACAACTAACGTTTAATACCTTGCCCTGGCATACTTACACGACAACTAAAGTGTTAAACCTTATCCTGGTATACTCACACGACAACTTACGTTTCATACCTTGCCCTTGTATACTTACACGACAACTAACGTTTAATACCTTGCACTGACATACTTACACGACAACTAAAGTATTATACCTTGTCTTGGTATACTCACACGACAACTTACGTTTCATACCTTGCACTGACATACTTACACGACAACTAACGTTTAATACCTTGCCCTGGCATACTTATACGACAACTAACTTTTATACCTTGCCCTGGCATACTTACACGACAATTAACGTGTTATACCGTGCCTTGACATACTTACACGACAACTTACGTTTCATACCTTGCCCTTACATACTTACACGACAACTAATGTGTTATACGTTGTCCTTGTATACTCACACGACAACTAACGTTTAATACCTTGCCCTGGCATACTTACACGACAACTAACTTTTATACCTTGCCCTGTCATACTTACACGACAACTAACGTGTTATACGTTGCCCTTGTGTACTCACACGACAACTAACCTTTAATACCTTGCCCTAACATACTTACACGACAACTAACGTGTTATACCTTGTCCTTGGTATACTCACACGACAACTAACGTTTAATACCTTGCCCTGGCATACTTACACGACAACTAAAGTGTTATAACTTACACTGATGTACATATGATTTAATTGAGGTAGTCCCAATCTTGAATTTTATATTCATTAAATTAACTATCTTTCTATTGATATGATATATGTTGTATGATTTCTAATGAGACAACTACCGATCAAAGTCATAATTCATAATGACGTGGCTGTAAGCAACTATTATAGGTCACATTTGGGGCTTCAAAATATTAGAAAAAAACCAATGCCTTAGTGTTTTACACAAGAACAAAAATATTATTTGATTGTGTTTATTTTGTATCTCGTTGATATTGTCTTCATCTCCTTTATTCACATTGATAAACGTGCGTTTGCTATTTTCCATAGATGATGATTACAGGCCATATCTTATGTCGTATGGGAGATCTAGTAATGATTATATAAATGCTGTGAAGATACCAGTAAGTTTCAGATTAAAAGATGCACATTAATGTAAATATCAATATTACTAGAAATTAAAGAAACATACTTTAAAGGAGTAGGTCCGGTAAGGGCCGATTTTGGCCTCAAACTTCAGGTTCATCTGATGAAAGATGTTGGACACTTAAATGTCTACTTCAGTCGATTCAATTAGTTTATGTGAAAGATTTGAACTGATTTAGTCATTAAAGGCGCTCAAATTCAAGCTTAAATATGAAAAATCTATCAAATATGCCATAATATGTCACTTTTCAGATGGTTTTTGTCAAAAATGAAAGTGGCCGCATCCGTGTTCAGTCTCAACCTTTATTTATGTTATGTATTATCCTCAAATACTATTTATATTTAAATATTAAGAATGAACACAAATGCGGCCACTTCCATTTAAGACGGAAAACGTCTAAAATTGAACTCAAATGCTAAAATTGTGAAGATTTAATGATGCTAGTACCCGACACATGTGCATTGTATTGTCAAAAACAGCCCATATTTATGTAACAGAAGTATTCTTCTTTCCAATAAATTATAGCTAAATGTTGACATTTTAACAATTTTGTAAAACTGCTATATTTTGGGGCCAAAAAGGGGTCTTTCTGGGCCTACACCTTTGTTTGATATGGAGCACTTTTAACATATTTGTCGAAAGATTTATTGGCCTCTAAATTGTTGAAACATATTGCCGTCACAGTGTGTTCATAGACTACATTTTTATTAGCTTACCAGGCCCAGAGCCTCGTTAAGGATTTATGAATCTATATTGATGATTTTTGAGGAATTGTCATGTGTTTGCCAGTAATCTTAAGAACTATAACAGATAGATAAAAACTGCAAACAACAAAAATGTTCAGCAATATAGGATCTACAAAAAGCAAAGTGACTTACGGAGGTACTGGCCTTAATACAATTTATTGAATATTTTTTACAATTTTGCAAAGTATCTTGGAAACTATTCGTCCAACTCGGGTTGAATAGAGTTATAAAATCAGTGTTAATGCGCATGTGCGCAACCCTGACGAATCGAAGTGAAAACTATACTAGATTTGACATACAAAATGGAAGTTATAGATATGGCAGTGGTGGTTTATTTTCTTTTTATGGACATCGACAATGAACAACTTTATGTTAAAACTTGTAACATAATTAAATTAAAGAACTTCTGCCATTTATTCATTTTCAAAATCCTCCTGCCTTAGTAATGGGAAAGGATATTCACATTTTAGTCTTAATAACTCAAAGTACCGAAAATACTTTTTCTGTTCTCTAATAGATAGGTACAAAATGTTCGCGGCAAAAATTATCTACAAAAATTACATAACTGACTGAAATAAAGATAATATCAAAATGGCAAATCTTTACCAGGTGAACAATGCATGCTCTTACGAGCATTCTCATCACGTGTTCATTTATACAAACCAAAACAATAAATTGCTTTTATTTAAACACATAAGCATACACATACCATAACAATCACGTTATTACAGTACTGGTATCTTAGCAAAACCAAAATCTTAAGTATTCAATAACGTTAACGATATCTTGTATACCCCATTTTCAGTACCATTCTTAGAGATTCTACATAGACTTTTTGATCTATTGAATTGTTTTTATACTTTCATCAACTATTGTCAATAAGGTGATTTTATTTTCGTTTTTATGCCCCACCTAGGGGCATTATGTTTTTCGGTCTGTGCGTTCGTTCGTCCGTCCGTCTGTCCGTTCGTTCATCCGTCTGTTCATCCGTCTGTCCCGCCTCTGGTTAAAGTTTTTGCTCAAGTAGTTTTTGATGAAATTGAAGTCCAATCAACTTGAAACTTAGTACACATGTTCCCTATGATATGATCTTTCTGATTCTATTTTTAATGCCAAATTAGAGTTTTGACCCCATTTGCCGGTTCACTGAACATAGACAATTATAGTACGAGTACTATGGACACATTCTTGTTTTATCAACTTTATAAAACTGGCGGTGATAATAAATGTGAGGCATACCATAATGAGAATTGTACAGATTATAGAAGTGAAGTGAAGAATCGTTCTTCTAATCAATATTGACGGCTTGGTTTACTATATGGAGGCCTATTTGAACTAAAATTGAAAGTATGATTGGCGCACAGGCTGATATTCAAGAAATTAAGAGGTGGCTAAACTTAACAGTTTTTAATTTTTATGATTTTTGGTATGCGTAGAAATTTTACTGTCTAATTTACCCGAGATAGTACCGAATATAATAAGTAATTGCTCTTATCGTGGAATATGAATTTTACATAAGACCTATAGGATAATATACTGAATAATATATATATTTAAAAAAAAAGCACAGTCTGGAATACTCTGAAGATTTAGGAGAACATATGTGAACATCAATTTTTCTTTATGGGACTGACTAACATTATTCATAGATGCCAGATTAGGTAATACACATTCCCTCCTATCTCTAGTTGAAAACACCATACAATGCCTGTAACCATCACGTTTGTTCTGTTTTAACATCATGAACTGACATTTCAATACGATAATTTTAATTTGTTTTCAGAGCTTCATAGAAGGAAGAAATGTTTTTGTAACACAGTATCCATTACAAAATACTATCGGTGATTTGTGGTCCCTGCTCTATGACAATGATTGCAGAACCATGGTTATTTTAGAAAAGTTAGATGAGGTAAACTATAATGTGTATAAAGACAAATTGAAATAAAGCACAATTGACTTTTAAAAAACCTGCTAACTATTTGTATATATAATAATATGCTTAAATTACCTTCAGTGCAAGATAAATCTGCTGTGAGATAGATTTCAAATAATGATTTTTTTTTCTTTCCATGTCAAAAAATAGTGACAGACTAGTAATGAATGCTTTTTTTATTGCTAAGGCATAAACATGCTCCGAAATAAGCATAATACACATGTAAAGACAGCAGAGAACAACAGTAAAATGCTTTGGCAAATGTAAAGCATATGAGATCTGATATTCCACGTACTTTTTATTCACTAATTACATAATTTGATAGTGAGAGACTTACTAGACATACACAAGTTTATAATTATTATGCCAAGAACAATAAAACTTTGGTAAAAATTGTTTTACACAGTTCTATAAATTGGGCAAGCTAGAACAAACTGATTTCGTCTTCAATAACATATAGTTTACAGCATCTAAATAATGATTGTCTCTCGGAATATTATGTTAACGACCAATTTCAAAATCTAATTATAATGTTCCACTACGTAACTTTGTTACCATACAAACATTATTGTTAGAATTAAGATTTGTTTCAAAACAAAAGGTTAAATTCAATCTTCTATAAACTCAAAGTTTATAACTTTCTTGAATGGTATTGCCCAATTGCTGCAAGAATTGATCTATATTACGAGTGTATATAGCATATGTACAGATTGTACAAGCATCTTGAAATAACCATGATGCATAATTTAACCCAAGATAAAAAAATAGAAGCCAAGTTTACAAAACAATTGTTAGCATCCTCATATACGAAAGTTTATAAACATTGTATACAACCTTTGTTTTATGTGTAATAATATGTAACCAATATTTCAATATTTTTCTGTTTTCTTGCAATAAATAGAGGTAAATTTCCAAGTTCGTCATATAGAAAACAGAAAACATGTCTGTTTTGTAAGGAATTAGCGTTTGGCTTGTTTTACACCAAGATGGTTATCAAAATCGTTTGATTATATTCCACCAGACCGCACACGTAAACGTTTGATTTTATTTCATCAGACCGCACATGAAATGCACAGATGAATAAACAGAATTTACCATATTGCTATTTAACCTTAATAAGTTATATTTCAAACCTCAAATATCTACAAAAGTGCATTAATCGAAATTTTTGTGTTACCTGGTCTATCAACTATTTTATGTATTAATTTTGTTTATTTTTTGTCTTCTAGGATGTACCGGTAATACCGAGTGATACTGACCAAAGATTCAGCAACGATAATTTCATCATAAGCAGAAATTCGTCAAATGTATTACAAGACAAAGTTAAAGTTTCATTAAGACATAAAGTAGGTTTAAAATTAATTTTATGATTTGATATTACATAATTGAGTGATCACCAAATAGATTAAAAAATCATGTATCGGTTGTTTGAAATAATTTATGAAAATGAAAAAAAAGACTTCATTCATATCGAACAGGCGTCACTTTAATTTCTAGATTGTCCTGAATATGCATAGAAATATGCTACTGGACCATGACGTTAAGCAAACAACAATCAATTTACACAATTTCTAGAAGTCTGAATACGGTTCGACATAAATGGCCATTGTTTGTATTTTGTAATGTCTTAATTTTCCTTTTTTATAACTTTTTTGGTGGGTATATTTTTAGGGACTTGGTGTTAACGAAAGATATTTGATAGTCTCTTAAGTAAACAAACAATGGTTTTTAAACACAGATATATTTAGAGTCTGATAAAGTGTTCACGCACCTGTCTATTACTGAAAAACGTATGTAGGCCTCTAGATGTCTTTCAGTTATTTGTGTCGTTGGGTTGCTGTCTCATTGACATTTACAACCAACCTGGCCGTCATGCCAGAAATTGTACAATAGGGCAAGATGCAAGTATCGAACAAATATGTGAAAATCGTTAAAGATAGAGAAAATCTACTCGGACACAAAAATGTTCAGAATGTCATTATCTACCTATCTAGTTTATTGTCAGACGACTCCTTATGTGAATTATTGCCCAGCAAAACAAGATCGGCAAATAAGATCACTTATTCTTATTGCCCTTCAATGATGATTTAACGCGTTCGGTAAAAAAACTATGAGACAAGAAGGAACTGGTAACAGAAAATATTTTTTCAGAAAAATAAGATATACAAATATTGAAGTCAGTTTACAATGTTCATTAGTGCACACTTTAAAAAAGTAATTGCCCTTCAATGACGATTTTGAATATTTTGCGTTTTTGATGAAAACTATATAATAAATAGAGAAAAAACTAAAAATCCAAAACATATGAACAGCCAGATAAGATCAAATAGAAATAAGTCAAAGTCGTCAATCGACTCATTATAAGAGTTATTGGCTTAATGATGTGTTTTTCCATTTTTATGTGTTTACCTTATATCCTGAAAATTATAATAGATAGACTTAATATAAGTTCTTTAAAGCTTATTATACGGTATAGTTTTTGCTCATGTTGAAGGTCAAACGGTCACCTATAGCTGCTTACATCTAATTCATTCTGTCTCTGGTAGATATAGTTGTCTCGGTTACAATCATACCACATCTTCTTATTTATTTATTTTGTTTTATTAAACTTTGATTAGCAAAAACGATCAGCAACAAAGATCTACAAATCACCAATCACTGAAATCGTCAGTCTACTCTTTACAGAAATTCTTATCCCCTTATATAAAATTTCAACCTTTTTTATGCCTACGATAGTAGTGGGTCATTATGTATACTGGTCTGTGTGTCCGCCTGTCTGTACCGATACAGTTAAAAGTTTTTTTTTATTTAAGGCATTATTATTATTTACCATAAAGTTGAGGTCATATCAACTTGAAACTTAGTTCGCAAGGACATATTTGGTGTGAACTTTTTAAATAAATGCCAAATTAATGTTTGATCAAAATTTCGGGGTTCGCTGAAAGTGAAAACGTGATAGTGCGAGCAGGACATGGTGGTATATGCACACATATTCTTCTTGCCTATTACATGTATCTTAAAAACTATAACGGATAAACAAAAGTTCAGTCGAACAAAAAAGATCAGCAAGACAAGGTGTTGGCCAACAGTTTCTATTCAGCAGACATTTTATTGTTGCATTGTATTGAGCGAAATAGGTTCTTTTTTTAATGTTGAATAAAAATTGCACATCTATCACAAAGAAGGATTGTGCCGACTAGCATACTAGTACATTAACATTTCACTGCAAACCACACTATATTACAAAAAGGAAAGCATTCGACAGAATTATGTCATAGAATGTGGTGTTGAAAAGAACATTTATGTATGTACATGTATATACATGTGTATATTTCAAATATGTTGTAGAACAAGAAAGAAGAAAGACCTTTAACTGTTTTTATTTATAACGACTGGGAAGATAATAACACGATACCAAACTCTACAAAGACTATGGTTGATTTCATGGAAAATGTCACAAGGACTACACGGGAAGATGATAAATCCATAGTCGTCATTTGTAGGTTAGTAGTACATTATACAGAGAAATAATATAACGTTTTTAAAAATCACACCGTATCAACCACATACATCACTTTAGTATACCAAAATAATTTTTTTTTTCGAGACTAGTGTTCATGTTGTTGATGTGCTACTGATCCTCGGTTACATATTCCAAATTGGAATATGATACAGTACATGTATTAGTAGTTTTGACCTTTTGACTCTTGTAAAGTATTTAATCAATTGATCGCGAGAGATCAAAACAAAGTAAGCAAAGAATCAAAATCAGTAGTAATAACGAGATTTTTAAATATGTATAAGCCGATTATTCTCTCCAGCATCGTATGCTTCATATTAGAAATATATGGCTGGCTGAAATGACTTAACTAGAACAATGAACCGTTTTTCACTTAGGGATGGCTGTACCAGATGCGGCATATTTGTTACTTTGGACCTGGTTTTAGAGAAAATGGAAACAGATGAAGAAATTGACATCTTTCAAGTTGCAAGACGAATTCAAATTCGACGGCCTCAATGTTTGTCCAGTATTGTAAGTTATTTTATACACACTGAAACGATAATGAGAAAAATCTCCGATTGTCATGCATCTAAAAGACAGAGTCAAGAAATGTAGTTCTAAAATCGCCAATTATGTTTCTGTATGAAAAATATAGGTACTCTTACATGGGACATTTTTCAAATTATGTTTAGTAAAAATAAACTCACTACATACTCAATAACTAGAATCGTATACATTCAGCTTAAGAAGGTCTCGTGTTGTCGAATTTGAAAATTCAAGAATATTTGTCAGAATAAAAACCAGACTAAACACACTCGTCAGATTTGTATCTTAGACTATCTTAAAGACAATTTTGCACAGATAGTGTAATATTGTTCTGGATAAATAATTCCTATTCTCTATTTTGCATCTCATCAGATTAGTTTGATTTTTTGTTTAGCGTCAACTGATGAGTATTTTATGTTATTAAGAACGAGTTAACAATAAAATCATAAAGGTAGGTTCTACAAAGTAGTTCGACTGTGTGAAGGCTGGGAATTTCAAATGCCACACGAAAATGAAAGTAAAGATTGTTAAATCGTAGAAGTTAATCTAATATATAGAAATATCAACCAAAGTAATGTCCGGAAATAAATAATAACTTGATCTTCTAAACCTTATCTTGTGTTTATTTTAGGAGCAATATGAGTTTTGTTATTCTGCTGTGAAGGAATTACTTAGCAGTGAATCTGTGTATGCCAATGCATAAACCTTGTTATCAGTCTGCAGATAAGAAGTTTGTTGATGATAAGTGTTTTTTTTCTCGTGACACATTTACTAATTATTACTTGCGCATTTTTAATAAACGTTTTCTTTTTTTTTCCTAGTATTATACTTTTTTTATTATCTGACATTTGATCTATTGCTATTGTATTATTGAGTTTCGTTTTATTATTCTGTTAATGTCCCTACGTTGTTTATTTGTACTTCAGATGAAAAAAAACAACAAATAAGAACATCAAAAACAACAACCCGTGCAATCATATATTACTCAACTGATAGCTGTACTAATATCTTATGAAACATTTTGCGGTTAAAATTATCAAATAAGGACACGTTTACATGTACATTATAACTGTTTGAAGATTTGAAACTGAAGTGATTATTTTTCATTCATCAATATATATTATTCTTTTTTATTTTTGCCAACTTGCTTTCTGACCTGTTGACCTAAAAGTGATTAAATAGCTGGCATCAAGAATTTTCCTAAAACAAATAGAGATAAGGTGGCAACCTAAACTTGCGACAGAAATGTGTATGATATATTTGTCAGTGTATAAACAAAGATAAGAAGATGTGGTATGTCCGACAACCAACGATCAATTAATGAAATCTAAAGCTATATCATGTCTTCACTTTGGTCTCTTACATTTTTTGTATACCCTGCTCTACACAGAAGCGGCAGAGGTATATAGTTTTTGACCAATTCGTTTTCAGTCTGTCAGTCATTCAGTCAGTTAGTAATTTTGTTTCTGGATGCTGACGCAAATACTTTATATAGAATTGCAACCTTACTTGGATATATGGTCACATATAATGAGTGGAATACCCTATTGGACTTGATGTTACCATGTCAAATGTCAAGGTCACAGTGACTAAAAAAGGACTGATATTATTGCTGGAAAAGTGGTTTCCAGATGCTAAATCAAATACTGCACATGAACTTGCAACCTATACTAGATATGTGGTCACATATAAGGAGAGACAGACTCTTGATTGTGATATTATTACTTCTAAGGTCAAGGTCTAAGTTACTGAAAATAGATAGAAATTTGTTCTGAACATATGTTTTCCGGATGCTGAATCAAATATTTCACACGAGATTACAACCTAACTTGCATATAAAGGTCACATATAATAAAAATTCTTATTGATTTGGAGGCAAAAGAACAAGGAAATTAGGACAATCAATTACCACATATGGCACTGAGCTTTACTTAGATAACTGATCATTTATGATTAGAGGAAGATCCCTAATGATTTTGTAGTCACTTGGTCTAAGGTCAAGGTCGATAGTTACTAAAACACAATTTGAAGACACTATTACTTTCTTAAAGTCATAACAGTAATGCATCAAACCTTAATGTAAACAGAAAAAACTTTGCCATCAGGCTACGATAAGCTTTTCACCTTTATTTGGGCGTGGGGTATGAAGTTGAGCTTATTTATAATCTTCTTAAAATCTCAAGTTTTGACAATATACAAATGTATGTGGGTACGTTTGGAATTATTGAGTTTTCTTTGCGCAAAACATTACTTTATTTATTTTGAGATGAAAACATAATTGCAAGAAAAACAAAATGTGCTATAAAATTCAAACCATCCATGGTCATCATCAAATCTCAAAAAGGTGAATCACAAAAATGAGTGAATCACATGAAATTGAATAACAACATATAATTTAAATAAGAAATACATGAAATGCTAAATCATCGTACAATTTATAATGATGTTTAGCAACTGCATTCCAATCCGCTGTTAACGGATTTGTTGTTTTCGTAGAAGCGTGCTCGCCTCGATTGCGTGACGTCATGGATTCGATTCCAGGTCGTGTCAAGACAAAACCTTTACTATTGATTTTTGGTACTTCTCCACTAAGGGACTTATCATTTTTTACCTGGGAGGGGGGGGGCTGGTCATTTTGAAATCAAACATATCAAATTTTCTTGATCCCCCCATAATATTTCACTATTTTTATTTGATCCCCCCTGTAAAAACATTTAAAAAATGTGATCCCCCCTTCTATTAAACATTAACATGCCAAAATTTTAACATGCAAAACACTTACCGAGTTATTTCACAGAAATATTGCAAACATGAAATAGTCTTTTCTTATTTCCTATATTGGGCTATTAAAGAAAACTTGTTCCTAAGTAACTCTGTAAAAAATATACTAGAATATGTCCCTCTTTTGCGTAAACGTAAGTTTTACGTTAGGCCTTATAAAAACCTCCATTGAGTCGGTAAACTTTTATATGGAATAGTTCATGCTTTTAGCTTGAACAATTCAACTACTCATTTATTGTCTCGCCTTGACGGAGTCAAAAAGCGAGACATAGGTATGCTGTTTCCGGCGTAGGCGGCGACGGCGGTGGCGGCGTCAACAATGTATTAGTTTGTGATTAGGTCTAGTTCATGGTGAACCACTAGTGGTAGGTCAATGATATTTGGTATGCAGTTGTATTAGCATTGGCACATCTCATTACCATAGAGATTATTTGTACCAGCCCCCTCAGTTAAGGTCTATTGACTTTGAAACTTTTCATAGTTTACATGTATTACTTTGCGATTAGGTCAATTTATGGGGAACCACTAGTGGTAGGTTAATGATATTTGGTAATAAGTTAATGGTATTTGGTATGCAGTTGTATTAACATTGGCATGAAGATTGTTTAGCCATGTACCTTCAGTCATGGTTCATCGACTTTGAATATTTGCATAACTTACATGTTAAAGTATTGCTATTTTAATTTCAACATTTGCATTATCAAAATTACAAAAAGGCGAGACATATCTCTGTGATAACAGTTTATTGTTACATTTCATTCATTAATGTGTGATATATCATCATAGTAGCCCCAAAAATTTTGTTTTATTAGCCTAAACAGTACAAATTTTGAGGGAATGAGAGGTCTAAATGGACCCAAATGGATCTTTTAATGAAAACAAAAAGGCACATTAGTGGTGTTCGTTATCTCAGAATCATCTGTTTAGACTTTTGTATCAAAATTCAACTGTTTGTATGCAGATTAGATGAATATGTGATCATTTATTGGAGAGTTTATTGCTCTACACTATTTTCTTTCATGATGCGGCTTGATTTTAATTTTTTTACCAATTTTTTAACAAATCGCTGTAAATTTTAATTTATACTTAATTTCTCCCAAACTATTTAGCTGATTATAACAAAATGTGAGTGAAATACCGGTATAACGACTGGATTATTCGGGTTATGAAGCACCAATGCATTTTATATGGGACAAAATGACACAAAAATGGCAGCTTCCTACATCACCTAAGTCATGTGATGTCTTACTTAATTGTCATGATATGAATGGTGGTAAACATATATTTCCGTTTGACTGTTGTAATCATCGGTTCTTCTTCACATTTTGTATTTTGAAGTATGCAAACTACTCATTTCCATGTGCAAAAAATATTGATCCCCCCCCCCACTTTGAATTCATAAAAAAAATTGAACACCCTTTTTCCACATACAGAAAAAAACTTGACCCCCCCTGCATTTTGACCAGCCCCCTCCCAGATAAAAAATGATAAGTCCCTAAGAACGAGATTTTTATGAGTAAGAGGAAAGGCTGGTCGGCCTGGAATCGGAATAATGTGTACGGGTAGGGTGACATGTCTTCCTGTAAACTAGCACGTTAGAATCATGGCTCTGTGTTGTTCAAAAAGTTGTATAAAACATCAACAGGTTGACGTCATCAGTATTGGACATGCTGATTTATCAGTATAAGAATAGACTTGATCATATCATTAAATAAAATGTTTTACAAAGAAGATTCCGTGTGCTTTAACCCAATGAGAAAATTCCTATTCATATAATACACAGGCACTAGTCTCTGACAAAAAAATACCTACATACTTCGTACGGTGACCTTTAGTTGTCAACTTCTATTTTATTTGGTCTCTGTTGGAAATTTGTCTCGTTGGTAATTAAATTTTATATGTAAAGTCCACAGAGAGTCTGATTGATATTGATAGAATGGGAAAATTTGTGTTTAAAAAAGAAACTATGATTCACTGCGAGATTATTATAATAACATTGCAATTTGACTTTGAAAAGAAGACACAATTTACGGTTGGTCTACATGGGAGGCCTGCTACGTATGATTCCAACAACAGAAATAGGCGTATTATACACAATTTTTTAGATAATTTAATATAGACTTACAACGTAAGTTTCAGTGGGATAGACAACGGCGGAATCGAAATATATCGGAATTTTGCGACCGAGTGTCATTTCTCAAAAAAACGAGTTGGGTACTTTGCGTTATATTAAAGTAATTAGGTAATTTTTTTCAGAGACAGTTGCCTGTGATAAAATATACTAGCAAAATTATGAATGATTAAAAACAAAAATTTAAATTGATAAAAAAACGAAAAGTGTTCGTACAGTGATTTTTTTCATGATGATGTGGTTCATTTGGTCATGGTTTGGTTAGGTCGATTGCCTTAGTTCTCTAAAATAAGCATACAAAAATTAATAAGTCTTAGATGTTAGAATCAATGTTTTACGTCAAAAGTTCAATATTTTAATTGTGGTTGTTGAAAATTGACAAACGTGAAGCGTCATATCGAAAATTTGACATGGTTTGCTAAAGCAATTGACATGATTCAGTTAAGTGTTTCAAATTATGGTATTCTTAATGCTTAAATTTTAATTGTTTATAGTATGTGTTATTTTTAAAGTGTCTCATTAGTCAGTTATTTGGCTGGGTACCAATATCTTAATTGTTATATTCAATTTTTAATTGCATAATATGTAACTATGTAATCATTGTGTTTTATATTGGTTTGTGACATAATAATAAATTATTCTGATTCTGATTAGTCGTCTTTTGTTTTGTTTGTTTGTGTGTTATGATTTGTCTTTTATTGTTTTGGAGGGCAGAGGGTGGGGAAAGGGTGTATCCAACGACAAAATATCAAATAAATCCTCATATCTAAACAGTTTAATGACATTGTTACACTAAAATCCTTTTTGTTTGTTTTTGTTTTTTGTTGTTGTTTTTTTTTGTTTTAGCAAATTACACATAAGTTTATTTCAGCCAGAAAATGGAGTAGAACAAACATAGTTACGACTTAGTTTACAATTCCCCATACAAATACTATATTATGAATTTCTATAGATTTTTTGAATATGAAAAGAAGGAGAAGTGCGGTATAGGTCAACGACACTGCAACCCCACGACAAAAATAACAAAAAGACAACGAATAAGTAGGCAATAAATAGTCTTCAACAGTAGACATATTCTATCTATACAATATGTTTAAAAGCTCTAAGTTTTCCCAAAACAGATATAATCAAAGATTATTTATTTATGTTGGGTTTTAATAGCTGGGCAAAATAAACGGAACAAACCGGTAGTCCCACTTCTCTTGTCTTTATTTCACAGCAGTACCATTTTCAAAAAGTCTTTCGATGTTTTAGGAAAATTCTCAGTTGGGGCTAAATATTTGCCTGATATGGCAAAGAATTTTTGAGGAATCGCTTGTTATTGTGAATAGGGATTTCGAGGTTTGTGTGCCAATCAAAATCAAAGAGAGTTGGCACCAAGGATCAGAGATAAATGTAGAAACCTTTGAGAAATACATACACATAGTTTTTCTCAGAACCCACCTCCAACATTTAAACAAAATCTTGCACTAAAGATACCAGAATGATCCTCTGCGTATAAGTACTATTATAATTTGTAAGTTTCTTTTTTGCCAAACCAAATAAATATTAATCTCTCTCACACACACACACCAACTCCACACAATTCCCCTAACACCCCGCCCACACACACACATATATATATATATATATATATATATATATATAAACATAAACAAGTCTAAATTGAAAACAACGTTCAAACCTATGATTGCGTTGGATAAAAACCGCAATTTTTATACGTGTGCATGCAAAACAAATTTCTTGTTACAGGGGTCTAAATACAGCACAAACAACATTTTCCAAAAGACCAAAAAAGTGAAAAAGTATATTTTAACAAAACGCATTTGACTATCAGGTCGAACAACAAATGTTCTTAAATCCTGCTGACTGCCATTGGCGATTGCCAAATAAACGGATCACAAGGTGTAATAAATGGATCTTAACTATAAATTTAATACCAAACAGAAAACAATAAGCTGGCGGCAAAGATGGTATACCGCAAACAAAGGTGCAAAAATTTTTTGTACACCATATCCGGATTTCGACAATTAATGTCTCTTCAGTGATGTTAAGAATCGAAACGGTTATTGGAAGGCCACATAATTTACCTCAATTTAGGATAGACTCTTGAATTTTGAGGAGTCAAAATAGGATGAACGGATCATATAAACCCGAAGGCAAATATAATTCGAGCCCAAACGAAAAAATATAAACAAGTCTAAATTGAAAACAACGTTCAAACCTATGACTGCGTTGGATAAAAACCGCAATTTTTATACGTGTGCATGCAAAACAAATTTCTTGTTACAGGGGTCTAAATACAGCACAAACAACATTTTCCAAAAGACCAAAAAAGTGAAAAAGTATATTTTAACAAAACGCATTTGACTAACAGGTCGAACAACAAATGTTCTTAAATCCTGCTGACTGCCATTGGCGATTGCCAAATAAACGGATCACAAGGTGTAATAAATGGATCTTAACTATAAATTTAATACCAAACAGAAAACAATAAGCTGGCGGCAAAGATGGTATACCGCAAACAAAGGTGCAAAAATTTTTTGTACACCATATCCGGATTTCGACAATTAATGTCTCTTCAGTGATGTTAAGAATCGAAACGGTTATTGGAAGGCCACATAATTTACCTCAATTTAGGATAGACTCTTGAATTTTGAGGAGTCAAAATAGGATGAACGGATCATATAAACCCGAAGGCAAATATAATTCGAGCCCAAACGAAAAAATATAAACAAGTCTAAATTGAAAACAACGTTCAAACCTATGACTGCGTTGGATAAAAACCGCAATTTTTATACGTGTGCATGCAAAACAAATTTCTTGTTACAGGGGTCTAAATACAGCACAAACAACATTTTCCAAAAGACCAAAAAAGTGAAAAAGTATATTTTAACAAAACGCATTTGACTAACAGGTCGAACAACAAATGTTCTTAAATCCTGCTGACTGCCATTGGCGATTGCCAAATAAACGGATCACAAGGTGTAATAAATGGATCTTAACTATAAATTTAATACCAAACAGAAAACAATAAACTGGCGCCAAAGATGGTATACCGCAAACAAAGGTGCAAAGATTTTTTGTACACCATATCCTGATTTCGACAATTAATGTTAGGAATCGAAACGGTTATTGGAAGGCCACATAATTTACCTCAATTTAGGATAGACTCTTGAATTTTGAGGAGTCAAAATAGGATGAACGGATCATATAAACCCGAAGGCAAATATAATACGAGCCCAAACGAAAAAATATAAACAAGCCTCCTAAATTGAGAACAACGTTCAAACCTATGATTGCGTTGGATAAAAACCGCAATTATTATATAAACATATATATATATAATGCACTTATAATGTGTGCTTTTAACATTTTTTAAAAACGGGCTCTCTTTAAAAAAAAGAATAAAATTTAGATGGATGCCTGTCAAGTATTATAGTTATTTAAGATTTAACTATTAACATTATAAAATACTTAATCTGTACCCAATCTGTATTCATAATTGTACTTCTTGACATGAAGTAAAACATCCACAGTGTGTGACCAAGAGGTGCTTAATTAATTCATCATATGAGACCAACTATGTGTGAACAGAAACACAAATCCCCGTCTTTTATTTAAAATTTCATTCACATATAAATAACAACGATTTAAATCAGAATTCTATATTAAAATAAAAAAGATGTGGCATGATCACCAACGAGACAACTATCCAACAGAGAACAAATGGCGTAGATGAAAACAACTATAGGTCAATGTACGCCCTTCAACAATGAGCAAAACTAATACCGTTTAGTCAGCAATGTACGGCCTCGACATGACAGCATAATTGTTAATAGTGTTCATAGAATTTTGTTAGCAAACAACAATCATATGTACCGAGAATCGTCTGTTAATTTGTTAAATATAAGAGGAGAGTCTATAGGTAAATGTAAACATTTTTTGTTGTTTGTTCCAAGTTAACATAAAAAAAAATAAATAAAGTTAAAACAAATCACGATTAAAACATGAAGAAGGAAGTAGAGAATGATCAAATACAGAAATTTAAAGATCTTACCATTTCCATGTAATATTACTAAAGTAGACATTTTAAACGATGCTTCAATATTATATCATTTTCCTGTTCTTAAACATGATGTAAACATGATAGCATTGGAAAACAGACCCTCTCTTCAGTGTTTACGTTCTTCCTTGTTTCAAATGTAGGCAAATTTTCAACTTTGTGAGACATCTGCAAAAACTGGGTAAAATGATTAAAGCTTTGTTAAGGTTTGGATCCTAAAGTGACATACTACTTGAGAAGATTTGAAGAATCATCCATTGGTAAACAGGTGTTGAAACGTAAGTTCTTTGATCATGTTTATATGATACGAATAGAAAACTTGTAACATGCAGATTTCATTCATTCCTCTCTCTCTCTCTCTCTCTCTCTCTCTCTCTCTCTCTCTCTCTCTCTCTCTCTCTCTCATATATATATATATGTATATACTTCTTATTTCTTCTGATATTTTAGAAATTAGCAATGCTAATTGTGTAAATTAGCGTTAGCAGTTTTTTTTTCACTCGGCAGGCTTTGAAGCCTTGCTTTTGTTACATCGTTGCAACACCTTCTGCAATGTGTCCAGCGCTCTACAACACTCTGTCGACCAGCATTGCTTTCGACAGTTGAGTAATGTCTTTCGTCGTCGGATTTATTTAGGGTTGTGACACAGTACATGATATATTGTGGCAGGTAGATATTTACGTTGCAGATCAGCTGTTTTGCCTGTCTTAAAGAGGGTAGGGATATGGTTCCCTTCATGATTAATGACAGTAAAATATTTGTTAAAATAACGTTAACGATAAAGGGCATTCCTACCCTACTTAATGCATGATTATTTTACTCACCATGCAGTCAAAACAATATTATGATTTTAATTGTTCCTTTCTTAAATCCTTTTTCTTTTGTACTTCGATTTAGTATAAGTAGTCTGAAAAATAAATATGTTCCTGAATAAATATGAACTAACTGTTCATATTTGTCAGGTTTATATATTTTGGTTCGCGTGACGTACCGGGGCAGAACATTTTCTACATAACAAATTGCCATTTAACATTTTATGTTTTAATTATCACAATGTAGTACACATATAAATCGAATAAATTATTCTAACTGTTTAAATTAAAAGTATTATTCTGTGTTGACATAAATTATCATTGATATGGTCATATTTACTGTTTACAAAACCTACCTTAGATGTTTTTGGCAAATCTTTAAGGAATTTTGGGTCCTCATTGCTCTTCAACTTCGTACTATATTTGACCTTTTTAACATTTTTTAGTCGAACGTCACTGATGAGTCTTTTGTAGACGAAACGCGCGTCTGGCATACAGAATTTCAATCCTGGTATCTATGAGTTTATTCAGGATAATATATAAAAGGGAAATTCGTTGTATATGATTTTGATTTAATGTTGTAATATATTTGACAGATTCTTATCGAATCAAACATTTTATGTTTTTTTTACCTATTTTTTGGCCATAAGGAAAAATTATTCTACCAGGACAATATATATTAATTGTGAAAAACATCCAAGTAACCCCACTATTTTCTACAGAGAAATCCTTGTAAAAGCTCTAAAAATTCCTTACATGTACAATACAAACTATCCTCCATCAGTTAAACTGCTAAACACAACTCTTTTTAACGCCGTTTGTCAAAAGTAGTTTTTGGCAAAAATTTAACCCCTCCCCCTATTATTTACGGAAAGACCTGAACTGGCATATTTTCACTCAGTATTTTCTGCCTAGATATGACTTCAGAGTTATAAAAAGGACATATTCACCAACTTTTCATTCCATTTTACACAATATGTAGTAAATAGATAGTACATCCCGTTCCAGTTTTTGAGGCGACGACAAACATCAATAGACCACTATCACATTTTGGATAATTGGTAGTAACGACACTTCGATGCCTCCACAATCTATGAATAAACGACCTTGGGGGAGTCCGACACGCTTGACAAAGGTTTACTTTATATTTTATTATATGTTGATAATTAGCCTAAATCAGACCGTTTGTTATCTCACCCGGAGCTTTTTACAACTTACCTTATGGTACGGGTTCTGATCACGGTTTAAGGACAAATGACGAGCTATTGTTGTTACATCTCTGACCTTCGGTCCTTTGGAATACTTGTCTCATTGTCAATAAAACCATATCTTCTTATTTTCATAACGTACCATTCCCCCATTATCTTACGGCGTCTATTTCTGGAGAAGTTTTGTATTTGTCTTTTTAGGTTTTATATCACATGCATGTATTTGTAATTGTAATCGATGTGCTAAATACAACAAGCATAAATAATAATATATAAATAGATGCTGTAAATCTATAGCGAACCGCACAAGATGTAAATATGTCTTGTTGTATCAAAGACATTTCAATAATGTTCACATAACTTATCTGTTTTTTCGTATTATATTTTGGCCTGTACATTAAATTTTAAATTAACGTCTTTGGTCGACATGATGTTCTTAAAAGGACCGTCTCTTTAAAATTTATAAAAAAAAAAATTCCTCGTGTTTATTGTAACCCCCCCCCCCCCCTTTTCCTCCAAGGTAGACTTTAGAAGAATCTTCATTCGTTGAATACGACGAATAAATGAATAAATTTCAATTACACTACTTTTATAAGAAATTCATTTTCTTTATTCTAATAATTTTATTTTAGTCTCAGAGGCATGATTTTTTCATTAGTTATTATTGGCTTTGAATTAGCTGACAGTAACCGCGAATAATCTCAGGTTTGTACTTATTGTCTTTTTTGTTGTGGGGATGTATAAATACCCTGCCGGTCTGTGAGACGTTAGATGTTTTGTCTGCTTTGCATCGATCAGATGAGTTGTCTGGAGAGTTGTCCGGAGAGTTGTCTCATTTGCAATCATACCACATCTTCTTATTTTTATATGGTCTACTTTCAACATTTAATAGATGTGTATACAGCTTTACATGGCTGTTTGATTCATGTCTTCCGGCGAAAACTCGGCGCTTTATTGACATACATAAGATATGTTTTAAGCAAAACCTCTACTATTGCATGTACCTTGAAATCTGACAAAAAAAAGTTTCAAATATCAGACGACTTTTTCGTTGTAGTTTCGAGTTAATGAAACGAATGAAGTGAAAGCGCATAGCTAATAAAAGCTTATTTCCCTGGTTTATTAATGCTAGAAATGATTTAAGGAGTGGAGACGCATATAAACATCAAGACAGTACAAACTAGATTTAAAAAAAAAAAAAAACAAAAAAAAAACAAATGTGAAGTCGTTGTTAGGTTCAATGGGATATTTTCTGAATAAAAAACACACGATCAATACATTTTGATATTAAATTCTAATAGACAGTTTCGACAATTTATGCCAGAAAAGGCTGAAAAAGTTATAATGATGAGTATCATGTTTGACCATGCACCAAGTCGCACTCACTATACAGTTATGAACCAAACAGCGATGTCATTCGTATGTAAACTTTAATTTATCGCCCTAATAACCAATAAGCACTGTTGCGCCGTTCAGAAATTATCAGTCACAATGCGTTAATCAAGCTTTAGTTTGCTTTTCAAAAACAGGTTTACTTTTACCTTACGAAGTAACCGGCCGAGCTGGATTTCACATGTTAACTAAATAATGAACAAAGCAGACGATTTGCTCAAATGAAAATGTCAAAATATCAAACTTCGCAATAGCGTAGAAAATATATTGTCCAATATCAAAACTTCCTAATCGTTCAACAAACATGTTGAAGGCCATACCGTGACCTATAGTTGCTAACCTTCTACGTCATGTGTCTATGGATGAGCGTTGTATCATTGGCAATCATACTACATCTTCTTTTTTATACATATTTCCGATAGTCTACCTAATAGAATAGAAATGGTATTACAATATATAAATACACGGAACAGTTTAGCCAGAACTTGATATTCCTACCCGTCGGACATTTATTGAAGTTCTTACCAATTACACACTGTAAATTATGTTGCATCAGTGATATCCTTGATATGTAAAGGCGATCATAACAAGCAACCCCGATTCGTTAAAAATCTTGAGTTATTTCATTGCATGTTCAATCGTTTATGTCTTCATAATATTGGCTAATACCGTTTACATTTGTACAATAGAAATGATTTGCATAATATTTAAAGTCTTGGACGTTAAAAATCAATCAATCTTTTAACAATCTAATATTTTTGAATTATTTACAGGAACAGCTAAGGATGCGCTTTAAAACTATCATTTTGGTAATTACTGTCTTGTTCAGTCGTACTTTAGCATTCCGTAAGTACTGTTTGCATACCATTTTTTTACATGCTGTGTATACTTTATAACAGTTCAGTGACATGAACACACAGAAGGTATAGTGTCCGTCTTGGATCGTGATTTTTTCGAGTGATTTGATCGTTTTTTTTTTAGTGTGACCATATTTTTCGAGTGCAAATTTCAACTTTTTTTTAGATATACAGACACTTTACAAAACATTTTGTTATTGCATTGAGAAGGACATTTTAAAAATAAATTCATTTTTATATGTACGTGTTTTTTCGAGAGCAGTCCGGGTTTTTTGAGTGCTTACAAGGTTTTGATCGAGTGATTAAACAAAATTACAATGGCTTAAAATGTTATATGTCAGTGCAATTACTATAGTACGTAACACGTACAATCGTAAAACGCATCGTATATTTGTATATATTATTGTTTGCTACATCTTATAACTTGCATGGACGCTGGCATTGGTTTATTTGGATAGAGCAAAATGTCCAAGCCCATGTAAATATGGTGGAACTTTCCAACAAGTCAACGCCCAGGTACACATGTTGTATCGATCGAAACATACGTATATCGATGTCGAATGAACGAAATATGGATCTCATACAGTAAATATTCGAGTTTTAAACAATATTAATGTGAACACAGAACTATATATAAAGAAAAGGAGATTTGGTATGAATGCCAATGAGACAACTATCCACAAGAGTTCAAATGACGAAGATAAAAGTAGATATAGGTCACCATGAACCAACGACAACCACTGAATTACAGGCTCTTGACTTGGGACAGGCATATAAAGATTGTGGCGGGGTTAAACATGTTTGTAAGCCCTAAACCCTCCCCTAACTTTGGACAGTGGTGTTACAGCACACAATAAGAACAAACTGTAAAAATCAGTTACAACTGGCTTTACTTAATAGATCAGTACGAAGCACAAACAAACCAACTAACATAAACACAATATATACAACGTATCGATATAAGAGTACTCGCATTTACTGAAAGCAAGGTCAAAGCCATTTACAACTTAAAAATAATTCCCAGACTAAAATATCAAGCAGTACAGTGTTGGACTGAAACGTACGTATATTATGTGTATAGCGGGGATGTGTATCCTTTTTAACAGAAAATACATCCCAAATGTTTTATTTACTATTTGTATTGATGATAATTTGTTTTATTTCAAATGCCTCTACTGTGATGAGGAGTATGATCAAGCGTATGTTATACTTGGTCACACAGCAATAAAACACCATGATACTTCTTTTCCATCAGTTAACAGTGCTTTAAAAAATAAAAAAATAAGGATCTCTATCTAGACATTACAATTACCAATGTATATCTACGGAACTCTGCGAAGGACATGAATTAAATACACGATGTGTACGCTATAGTATTATTTTTCTTATTATTATTTCAAAAGGATCATATTAAAGCTTATAGATTATTTATTTCATTGTATATTGCATTTTACTGAATTTATAACTTCTGTCCCTTTGGTTTCATAACCCTTTTTTTTAGACTCCAGGTTTCGTCTCTGTAATACATATAAATCATACACTATTTGTGACATTTTGTTCACTCATCGTTGTAAATATAATGGAATTTGATGCGGCTGTCATACAAGTGAGAGGTTTAGCGCTATAAATTCAGGTTCAATCCACCATTTTCTACATTTGAAAATGCCTGTTCCAAGTCAGGAATATGACAGTTGTTGTCCATTCATTTGATGTGTTTTATCATTTGATTTTTCCATTTGATTAGGGACTTTCCGTTTTGAATTTTCCTCGGAGTTCAGTATTTTTGTGATTTACTTTTTTTCTATTATTTACTGTTAAAAATATTGTAGCATGAAATGATATTGAAAAGATTATGAGTCCCCTGTTCTCGGTTCTAAAGACAGTTTTACAAAGAATCCAGTAATTTCTAATATATCTTAATACTGCAAGGTTATGGTTAAATATTTTCAGAACAGAAAATTATCATTAAATTGAAAAGGGTTGAATTTGATTGACATAGTAATATGTTTAACCCCGCCGCATTTGTGCGCCTGTCAAGAGTCTCTGGCCTTTGTTAGTCTTGTATGTTTTTTTTATTTTAGTTCATTTATATGTTTAGGAGTATAGTATGACGTCCATTTTCACTGAACTAGTACACATTCTTGTTTAGGGGCCAGCTGAAGTCCGCCTCCGGGTGCGGGATTTTCTCGCTGTGTTGAAGACCCATTGGTGGCCTTCGGCTGTGTTTTTAACTCTTTGGTCGGGTTATTGTCTTTTTGACACATTCCCCATTTCCATTCTCTATTTTATTTGTTAAAATATTGCTCTTCGGAAAAATTATAGTTACAAAATAGAAGAAGTTAGTTTTTAAGTCCAAAAATGCCTTCTTTCTTTTTCACATTTTCTTTGAAAAACCCGGACCATTTGTTTTAAAACCCAGACGTTTTAAATGTTGCTCTCGAAAAAAAACACGAACAATGTAAAACACTGAACTATTAGTGAACTACAAGGAAATTGTGCGTCGTTTGTGATCAAAACATGTTTACTTTTATAAATTTTGACTTGGATGGAGAGTTGTCTCATTGGCACTCATACCACATCTTCTTATATATATTAGTATTCAGAATAAGATGAACAGTCTTGAATAAACTGATCTACAATCGAGAAAAGTGGACCGATTCACTCGAAAAAACACGATCTTCGTCGGACACAATATCTACCATGAAATTATTATTCATGTTCTTACATTGCAAATGTTTATTAAATGTATAATTCCAAATATCTACCTTAATTTGAAATTTCCAACGAACTTTTCCTAAAGACGTAGATTATAAATTGTTAAGGAAACTAGCACTATGCTTCACATAATCAATCCGACATATAAAAAATCTGACATATAAAAAAAAACTCTTTGACTTTGTACTGCAAAACTAAAAGTAAAACACTGTAAATACTGGTTATAATTGTTATCAGGCCCCAGATTATTCAAAATTTCAAGACTGTATTAACATTAAATTTTCGAATTTGGTATTAATTGTTTTTGTAGCTAATTTGGCCGCCAATGGTTCAGCGATTCAAAGTAGTGTTTACCGGGATGCTTATAATAATAATTATGGTGCATCGAAAGTAATTGATGGAAATACAAATCAACTTTTTATTGCGGGAAGCTGTTGTCATACTGATATAGGTTTCTCATCAGCATGGTGGAGACTGGATCTTGGGTATTCAGCATACATACATAGAGTTGTTATGTATTATAGGGGAGACCGTAAGCATAATAAGTTTAGAAATTTATATTTAAAAATAACTGAATAGCTGTTTCGAATTAAAAAAAAATTTTATTCTTAAAGCCTACAAATACATTAACTAAAAGGTGTACTTAAAACATACATGGTGTCTACGTAAATACTAAAATAATACAAACCAATCTACAGTGCTCAGATAATCTTAACTTTTAGATGTACATCAGGGATGGGGTTATCGTAATCTGTAATCGTAATCGATTGTAATTGATTACATTTTTTCCAGTAATCGACAGTAATCTGTTATCAAAGACATTTTCGATTACATGTAATCGTAATTTGATCGATTACAGCAAAAATGATGTAATCATCGATTACTTTCAATTACATTTCGATTACTTTAGTAAAATAGTTTGATAAAATATAACCTATTTTAAATGAAAACATGTATGTATTCATCACTTTGAAGTACTGATATGACTTAAGAGTTTATCAACTGCCTTTATATTTCTATCTATTGTCTCAGGCTGCATTATAATCAATCAGATCCCCTACCATAATTTACTTTATATCTAGCTTTTGAAACAAATGGATTTATGTGCAACACACACTTTTTATATTAAAATAAGAAAGTTGATTTAAAATAAGAAAATAGATTTAAAATAAGAAATGTGTCTTAAGTTAAGTTCTGTACTTCCTTAAAGTAGTAAGCTTATTTGTAATAAATTTCCTAAAAGCATAATTTTCAATAAGATTTAAGCTTAGAATAGATAAACAGTTGATTTCTTATAATGTTATGATATACATGCATATAAAAAATAAGAAAGTACACAAAATCCTTTTAACAATGAACCAATGCCTATGCATTGAAATTCTTTTCAGAAAAAGATACATGTATCCCTCGTTGACACTATAAATATATACTGTTTATAATTTTATTAGAGAATAAAAAAATCTTAACAAACTTCTTGTCTTTACTAATCAGATGATCAAAGTCTTCTAATCACTTTATAAGACACATACTTTGTTTTTATTTTAATTACTGTTTGTCTAATTAAGATGGAGATTCACATTATTTTGCCCCAGGTTATAAATTGTACTCCATTGGCAGTTTTATAACCTATAATTAAGGTGGTTATTCAACAAAAGGATTAAATCATGTCTGTCATTATAGTTATAAATTTTGATCTTTATAATTAGCTGAACTAATTAATAATTCTACTTTTTTATATTTTCTTCAGAGAAAACTTCCAACATTGTAAATAACTATGCTAAAATATACCTGCTTTTAATGAATAAAAACAAAAAAGATAACTTAATTCAGTACGAAAGCAAAATTATTGAAAAAAACTTAAACATATATCTAAGTGATTGATGGAATGCGATGTCATCTCTAATTCATGTTGAAAGTCAAAATTTCAAGATTTTTTTAATAATTCTGATCCTCAGTAAGAGATTCCATCTAGATTACAACTGTCAACTTATAATTGGAAACAATGCTTTAAATGCTGTTTTTTTGGTAAAGTTCTAAATTTCCACTATACAAACGTTGATCAACATAATTGTGTTTAACTTACTTTATTTTTTTTCTAAATTTTGAAGCATGTAATTGACAGTAATCGAAAAGTAATGTAATAACTTTTGATAAAGTAATCGACAGCAATCGATTTCATACAAAATCTGAGTAATCGATTATTAATCGATTGCACAAAATACCTTCATGTAATCGATTATTTATCGATTACATTTGTCAGTAATCGTGCCCATCCCTGGTGTACATACAACCTGAAAACTTTGACAAAAATAGATAAATAAAAATTACACAAGAGAAATTAAGCAAATAGCAATAACTGTCCTTTTTTAATTTTGGATATTTCTGTTTAACACGGGAAACTCTATAGAAAATTTATGATAAAAGAGACAATTTTCGTTCCCTATAGTTAATTTTCCCTTTTAGGACTGTGAGGGCTAATTGTTTTTTTCTAACGGTGTGTATATTTAACAACTTGTTCGCTATATGCCCGTATCTGTAGTGACATTTTATTTTCAATGAACGTAATAGAGGTATAACTGGTATGTAAATAGTTAAGTCACTCATACCACAAATTAATAAAAGAAAAAATCAAAATTCTTTCGAAGGTACAAAGATTTTGGTTGGGAAGTTTAGCTGTACCTGTAGGATCATAATTTTTACGGTGATATTGTTTATAAAGACCTTAGATGAAGTTACGATTCATGTTAACCCATTGATCCTTTGTATTAACGCCATAGTGAAATCTTTAAATATTGTTTTATCCGGACTAACATTGATTTTGTATTTGAAATAAAAACGTAACTTAATATATAACGCTAAACAGTTATGAGTACTTATGATCCTGCATCATGTCAGTATTATTTACTTGTGTTTGACACTACATAAGGTTATGAGTGACAGTTTTTCAGATAGTTTATGATATCTTTACAATGAATCCATTGGATGTGTATTGACTGATACTTTAGTCTGGAAAACCATGAATTTGTTTATTTGTTTTAATTGGCTCTGAATAGCTTACAGTAACTGCGAGTTCTATTGTCTCGATGCTTTGTGTGTATTGTTTTTATATTTATTGTTTTTGTGCTTTATACTGTTCTATTGAGATGATCCATTTACAACCGATTTGTGTCTCGCTTGCGACGAAAGTCACAGAATGCAAGACATAGGGATGACTATCCGGCTGCTGCTGCGGTGGTTATGGCGTAAACTATTTGTATAGAGCATTATATTTCAGAAGTTAGAAGACCAAGATGCTTCATATCTTGTTTGCAGATGCCTTATGTTACGAAGTGTTTGTCTGTCAAATGCCAATTACTAGTATCCTCATTTATTTCCGTGGTTCAGCGACTGTTTGAAAATAAAAATATATTTTTTTGTGATGCAAAGTTATCACTTTTTATTGATCTCAGATACTGTAAGCAATTATAGGTCAACTGCATTACGGATATGGAATAATCCTTATGTGTATATATCCGACTGGTATGGCAGGTTTCATCTGACCTTGACCTAATTTTCATAGATCATTGGACAATGTTATTATTTTCTGATTTGGTCTATTTGTCAGATACTATAAGCAATATGATGATTATACTTGGTGCATTGGACAATGTTAAGTTTTCATGGTTTTGCCATTTCTAAGATATAATAAGCAATAGGTCAACTATGTTTGGTGTATGGAACGATAGTATTGTGTATATGTCTGTCTGGCAGGGTTCATCTGACATTAACCTCATTTCCATTGTTCATTAGTCAATGTTGATTGTTCATGGTTTTGTCCGTTTATCAGATACATGTATAATAAGCAACAGATCAACTATATTTGGTGTATGGAATGATTGTAAGGTGTAAATGTCTGTTTTTTCAGGGTTCATATGAATTTGACTTCATTTAGATCGATCATTGATAATATAATATTTAAATGATACTTGTAGTAAAATTTTCATATTGCACACTCTCAACATAAATTTAATCATAAAAAGTAAAGTAGGTGAGACATTTCAGCGTGTGCACTCATTTCACAGTTTGTTCTTATGCTGTATGTACACAACTGTCCCCGGTAAGAGGAGAGTTGAGCGCTCAGTAACATGTTTAATGCCACCACATTGTTTATGTAGATATAAGAAGATGTGGTATGAGTGACAATGAGACAACTCTCCATCCAAGTCACAATTTGTAAAAGTAAACCATTATAGGCCAACACGGAGCCTTGGCTCACACCGAACAGCAAGCTATAAAATGCCCAAAAAATGACTAGTGTAAAACCATTCAAACAGGAAAACCAACGATCAAATCTATATAAAAAACGAGAAAAGAGAAACACTTATGAACCACGTCAACCCCTGAACATCAGGTTCCTGACTTAGGACAGGCGCAAACAAATGCAGCGGGTTAGAACGTTTTAATAGGCGCAAACCTTCATCCTACCTAAAACAATAGTGTAACATCACAACATAGAAAGACACTATAAAATATCAATTGAAATGGCTTAACTCAATCAAAAGACATATCAACAAAAGCAAGTGAACATACACTGAACGAATAAATTTGTTCTATGACACAATGTAAATACAAAATCAATAAAACAAGGGGGTTAGATGTTTAACTTAAGAACTTTAAGAACTTTTATTAATACTCTATACAATTTACACTGTAACAAGAGGCAGACAATTGATACAAATAATATTTTACAATGGTGAACAGATAGAAAGAAAAATACATACATAAAATTGGGGATGGAAATGGGGAATATGTCAAAGAGACAACAACCCGACCAAAGAGCAGACAACAGCCGAAGGCCACCAATGGGTCTTCAACGCAGCGAAAAAATCCCGCCCCCGGAGGTGGTCCTCAGCTAGCCCCTAAATAAAATTGTGTGCTAGTTCAGTGAAAATGGACGTCACACTAAACTCAAAAACATATAAATGAACTAAGATTAAAAAACATACAAGACTAACAAAGGCCAGAGGCTCCTGACTTGGGACAGGCGCAAAAATGCGGCGGGGTTAAACATGTTTTGTGAGATCTCAACCCTCCCCCTATACCTATAGTCAATGTAGAAAAAAGAAACACATAGCACATAAAACACAGTAAAACTCAGTTTAAAAAGATCCAGTCCGATATCAGAATAGGTAACAAAAGAAACTAAGCAAAATGACAATGATACATAAATGAACAAAGGACTACTAGCAATTACTGACATGCCAGCTCTAAACCTCAATAGTTCATTATACATAATTCTCTGTACACAAATATAAACATTAATAACACGTGAAAATCATTCAGAGCTATAATAATGGGATTTAAGATCGCAAGTCGAATAAATGTAAGTGATGATAATATATTCATAATCATAATTATTTCATACGATTTTTTTGTGAAATTTTACAAGTTATTCAAGACTTTTATATTACATAAAGACATCAAACCTTTCATTTTATATTCTGAAGAGTTTACAATATAGTAATTTGGGATATATGCACGTCTGAACAATATTAGAAAGACAACCATAACCTTGGACTAAATGCCATTAAAAACAATAACGTACACAGGTAAATAAAACTGATTTTGTTGTAAGGTATACATGGAGTACGGAAATAATTTTTACGAAATAAATGATTTTGTTGTTCTTAGTACGAGAACAAAAGTGAATATGTGCCCGTTCCAAGTTAGGAGTTAATAATTCAGTGGTTGTCGTTGGTTCGTGTCTGTCATATTTGTTTTCGTAAATTATTTTGTCATAAATTAGTCCGCAAGTTATCTCTTTTGAATTGTTTTTCACTATTCATGTCGGGGTCTTTCATATATCTGACTATACGGTATGGATGCTGCTCATTATTGAAGACCGAACGGTAACCCTATAATTGCACACATCCACGTCATATGAACTCTGGTGGATAGTTATCTCATTGGCAATCACACGAAATCTTCTTATTTTTGTGAAATGAAAAGAGGTCTTTTGCAGTAGTTATATAATTAAAATGACATATTCTTTTTTAATTTATTTCATAATTTCTATAAGTGTTTACTTTATAAATAACCGGGGAAAAAATAAAGGACGACAAGGCAAGGTCTAAATCAAAGTTTTATAAAAATCTTTCTGATTTGCGATAAAATTAAAAGAGTGAAAATTAATGGTGAAAAAAAATCATACAATGAGTAAGAGAATGAAATGGGATTCAGCTTTGTTTCACTTTAAGAGGAAAAAATTCTCGAAAAACATAAGTATATTCATAAAATTATTAATAAACTGTTAGTTGGTCAGAAGAGACATTAAATCGAGTCCAATGAAGAAGTGTAATTATCAAATTTTCGTCATTCGTTATTAAGGCCCGCCTACGATAGTAAATGGGTAAATGTTTTTTGGTCTGTCCATCCTTCCCGTATTAGGTCAACATTTTTAGGTTACGGTACATTATTGTTATTTTAATTTGAAACTTTGAGCAGCACATATGTTCATTATAAAGTGAACTGTTGAATATACACTTTATTTGGCAAATACAGTGTATATTCAACAGTTCACTTTATAATGAACATAAAAATTATTTACTGCTCAAGCGCAAATTGCCAAATTATAGTTTTTACGCATGACTTCACGGTTCACTGAACATGGAAAAATGATGGAATCAAGTTTTGGTTAAAGGTAGGTTAATGTTTTGGTTTAAGGTATTTTGTGGTCACATCAACTTAAAACTTAGTACACATCTTCATTATTAAGTGAACTGTTTAATATTTAATATGAATTCCCAATTAGGGCTTTGACCCAGATTTCATGGATCCCTGAATATTATAATGTGATAGAGCAGGCAGGGTATAGTGTACTACGGACACATATTCTTGTTCTTCATGTTTTCAGACGATTGACTATTTTAGTTAATTTTATTGAGAAACGCAAACAAATTACAATACATGTAAAAACTTTTAATTTTCTAAAAAAAATTGAATGACACAAACTGAGACTACCAAATACTTTCACGCTATCACATTAAAGGCGATAAAAACACGTTAACAGTCGTCTTTAGTTTTCTATGTTGTGTTTTGTAGACAGTTGTTTGTCTTTTGGTCTTTTCCCTTTTCTCCATGGCGTTATCATTTTATTTTCGATTTATGAGTATTGAATGTCCCTTTGGTATCTTTCGCCTCTCTTTTACAAATAATTAATCGTTATAGATAAAAAGTATCACAGAATGTATGAATGTCCACAGTCATATACATAAGGCAAGTTCTTAATCTTCTGATATAAGTTTTTTATATTCTGACGCCGAACTTCTAATCTAAGTAGATTTCATCAAGCAATGTCCTATTATAATAAAGTGAAGGAAAAAGATGTAAATAAGCACTTAAGAATTATTTCCAATAAGATACAAGATGTAATGATTTCAAAACAACTGCATACATAATGTTGTTCATTCGGTAAAATATGGAAATTTCTTGTAATTCATTCCGTTAACTATTATAATAACATTAAAAACTGGTTGTGAAAAACCGTGCTTTGGTAAAATCCTGTAAGTGGAATCTTACTGCCTCGATCAATCCTTTATTTCATCATTTTTTAACTAGATTGTTTTTTAATATGTAGCAACTGCAATAGATATATTTACCACCATATTTATTGAAAGATCGTTCAATCAAATGAAGACTTTCTTTGAGATTTCTTTATTTTTTTGCTACTCTATAGCTTGAAGTACCTCTTTCAGTAAAAGCCTTCGTTATTACACGATAGAATAAATGCACTGCAGTCCGATTGAAAGTGCCGCATCGGACCCTACCCCTCCACCAACCCCCATCCCCAATATTTCCACAGTGCTTAAGTTCTTTATACCGCATCTGCTTATTTCTGTCTTATTTCGTACATACAAATAAGGAAATCTCAAATTTTACTTTTTTCAACCCAGAACAGATTTTTCAATGAAGATATCCACATTTGCATCCTTTATAAAAAGTATAAAAATCCAGTAATTATTTCTATAATGAATAATTGTGTGAATGAAACTCAATTTTTAAATTTCATCCTTTAAAAAAAGATTTTTCAAAAACTATTAGATAAATGGGTTTGACTTAAGTCGATGTTTATTCTAGTAGCTTTCAATTTTTAGTTTAAAAAAACCCGGAAGTTCACCAATAATCACACCCATACAAGAAGACGCCCAAGATTGTCATACAAACTAAAACTTATCGTTAAAATTATTGCGTAAAAAAATGTGACGGACATACTACACGGGTGTCATTCGGTATATCGAGAAAAAAAATCGGTAAAGAATAACTAACGATGGTCAAGCATTGAGATCGGATCGTTAATGCAATTAAGTGTGATTCTACTTCAAAATCTGTGAAAAATCTGCTGTATTTTTAGAAGGTGGAACAAATCAGAAAAAAAAGAAATATGTCTGTCAAAACGATTCAGCTTCCTAAATAATACTATACACTAAATTAAAGTAAAAATGCAGTACTTTTTAAGAAAACACAAAAGGCGACACACAATCCTATGAGAATAATTAAGAAAAAAAACACGTTTTGTATCTATAATGGTCACATTCCAATATATCAGGATACCTGAAATATTTAAACGTAATCTTTAATGTGTCAAATAGTCCAGTAAAATAAAAGTATTTTATTACTTTAAATTCATATCATTTTTGAAAAGTATAGTTTTGTTGATTTTTAATCAAAATTGATATTGAAAGATCAGGCAACGCATTATTTTGATCGTGAAAGACAAGGCGTGACCAAACTTAATGATCAGAAAACAATATTTCTTTACCAATTGATATAATTGTAATTAGTTGAAGGGTGTAACTACTTACTAAGAACGTAAATTAATGCTTTCATATTTTTTTTTTGTGTGATATAAATATATATATACATATAGACCAATATTTTGACCTGTTTTTATTTAAGACGCGCTGCTCCATGTAACTAGGCATCCAAGATAATAGGACCTCCAGGAGCGTAAATTGTCGAAAAGTAAATATCTTTGTATGTATAATGCTAAATGTATCCACGAATGAGTGAAGCGAGAGGGATTCAGATGGTCTTCCCCTGGAAATATCTTAATGTGTACGTTTTTGTTTTCGTAAGGGTTAGATGAAAGAAACTATATCATTTAATTTACATACAGGTGTATTGCATGATGTTTTTTTCCATAAACAATATATACAAACTTTTTTTTTGGGGGTTCCATTAATATTCCTGAACTAGAGATTGCAGACAACACATATACAGCTTCTTCAGCCTAATTTTAGACATACACCTTGAGATTGACTACAGCGGTCATCTCAATACCAGAGTCTTATGATAAACAAGATGATTTCAATTTTGAAATTATATATTTTCTCCACCTTAGCAGCACTTTACTTAATCCCTGTATGGAGTATATATTTCTCAACTCATACGATTTTCAGGAGCTTGCGGTTGCTACTCAGAATTTCTAAGACGTTATCGTTGTTTGAGCACAAAAATAATGAGCCAGGGTTTTGTGAAAGAATGTTTCGTCCTTTTCCTCAAAAGTTCATTAGAAAGTACAAATATTTAATAGAAAAATATTTAGTGTCTACTGAACAAATAATACAGGGTGGTCTTGAGTTATAGATTGTAGGTGACGACTTTGTGTAGAATTTTATCTACTCTACAGTTTTACCTTTATTTGTCTTTGGTTCGGTATATATGCATCCAGCTTTCGGGATTTTTGCTTTTTACGCTCCTTATGCGATTCGGATACATGATGTTTTATAGTGTTGTTTTTTTTATTTTGTATACCCTTGTATTTATATTTTACTTATTTTATATTCTATCGGATTATACTGACTGAATTATCAACTACAAAAACGATTTTGTTGGCGTCTTTATTTGATTTAAGTGTGTTTGAACGTTTAATCCAGTTGTGTTGTATGTCTGTGATGTATGTTTACACAGTTTTGGTTGCTATATTTATGGCTGCGAGATCCAAATTATGGCCACGTTAACCAATTATATATATATAAAAAAACAAGGGATATAGGGTATCCATCCATGACAAAAAATCAGTACATGCACAGCAAAAACATACACAAAAAGCAAAGGAACAGCGCATTTATTGCAATTCTTCATCTCAAAATCACAATGAGGCCTTCAACACGGAGCAAGAAAACCTCTCACCTCAGTGCAAATTTAAGACGGCCCCTAGCACCGATTTGAGCTGAATTCTTTGCAAAATATTCGGATAGACTTTGTAAGATGTAACACCACCAAATCGGGTCCGGTCAAAAAAGAACAAAATAGTTCCTACGCATAGGTGTAAATATAAAACTATGTAGAATATATTTCAGTAATTAAGGTATCAAATGAAAGATGAAGGACTGGGGATCCTTGTAGAACACCTATTGACTGATAATTTTAAATAATACAAAAATGTATGAATGAATTCTAAAATGTTTGTTTGGGTTGTTCACCTAATTTGGCAATATTACGAAACATTAAACAGTTTTTATACAAGTGAGCATTTTAACTAGGTAGAAAATCAGGGTTAACCCACCGTTTTCTTAGGAAAATGTCAGTGCCAAGTCAGGAATATGAAATTTGTTTTCCTGCTTTTTTTCAACAATGTTTTTTTTTCCAATTTTTACAAAAATCAAATATGATCTTAGTTTTATAGATATGACTGTGCATACAAATTAATGGAAATTAGATGAGACAATCTTAATTTTTATACGTCATAAAACTTATGAAGGACGGACAGACGGACTAATATTGTTGAATTGCAACTAGTCGGTGTTGAATTATCAAATAATTCGATCCAATGGCATTGAACCACCATAGACTTTCGTCACAAACAAAAATAAAGCGGAATAAAAAGAGAGGCGAAGGATACCAAAGAAACATTCAAACTCCTAAGTCGAAAAAAAAACGGACAACGACATGGCTAAAAAAAAACCAGACAAACAGACAAACAGACAAACAAACAACAGAACACAAAACACAACATAGAAAAACTAAAGACTGAGCAACACGAACCCCACCAAAAACTGGGGGGATCTCATGTGCCCCTAAAGGGTAAGCAGATTCTGCTCCACATGTGGCGCCGTCGTGTTGCTCATGTTAGTACAAACCCGGTTATAAGTCTAATTCGGTAGGTCACATTCTGGGAAAAGGGGATGGGATTGTAGTTGCAACAATTGGAACATATCCGTTGTCATTTGTAAAACGGATATTCCATAACGGTCAACCAACTCGTGATGGCGTCCGTAAAATTTTACGAAGGGACGAAGGAAATCATGATAGGAAATACAAGCCCTAGAATATCGTATAAACTGGGAGATATATACTCTGTATGCAGGCGCTGCTGGAATGTTACTACATAGAAATGGAAAGTTCACAATTGTAAAGCTGGAATCATCTCTTTTGTCGTAATGTTTTGTTTTTAACCGACCATCATTGTTAAGATGTAAGTCAAGAAATAAGGCAGACTTAACTGTATCTGTTGTATCCTTTATCTCAAGTTCGATGGGATGAATGCGTTCAAGAGAGTCACCAAATTTTGAATTATCTGGTGTTAGAACATTATCTTTATAGCGTAAAGTAAAGTCTTTTCTTTCTTCCCAAGAAGTTCCTATATGAAGTCAGCTTCATAAGAATAAAGGAACAAGTCGGAAAGAAGAGCAGCACCATTTTTTTCCATGGGAATGCCGATTGTTTGTTGAAAAACACACATTCGGAACGTAACAAATATGTTGTCAATCAAGAAATCAAGTATCTTCATAATGTCAGTTTCAAAGAAGTTTTTGTTTGAATCAGAGTGAATTTTCATAGAATACGTTATGTAATTGTTATAAAGATTTCGTATTAGTTTAAATACATCCGTCCATCATTCCAACCTTCTATCTACAAATGAACCTAACTTTATATCAGTTATCTGGATACTTTTCTTGAAGATATTGAGCTGATCCTTATATATAGTTGTATATTCAGTGACAAGTCTGGTGATAAAAAAAACAAATGTGAAGCAGGTTCTCCGCAAGGAAACTATTGCTTAAAAAATATAAAAATAAGACTTCAGGTATTATATACTTTTATCAATTTCCTGTAAATATAACAAACAAATTGGACAGCAGATTAAGGGGGCTTTAACATAATTGTCTTACAGATATAAACCAATTATTTTGTGTATAATTGTGAAATATGTCCTTCGATGAAAAAATCGACAAAAACGTGTAAAATTAAAATTTTAGATGACAGTCATCTGCAACATTGTAGTGCTGAATAACATCTTGACTTGATAGTTATTTGCCATTTTTTACAGGTTTTAAGCACATTATATATATTATTGTTTCAAATCAGCACACATGGTTAAGCTCAGTCACTTGTTCAAAATAGCAACATGTCCAATAATTGTATTTGAATATCTCAATTTGAGGAGCATTTGGGATGTTGAGCAATCGATTAAGTTTGGAGGCATGCTATGCACAAACAATCGGCATTCCTATGGGAATAAACTGTACTTTTTTTTTGCCGGCTTGTTCCTTAATTCATATGAGGCAGAATTCATACAGGACCATCGAAGGAAGAATGAAGAGAAGTTGGTCTTATCCTTTATCTCTACCTTCCACTATAAAATGATTTGGGTTCACTAAATAATTAAAAGTTGGGGGACTATGTTGTGTGCATCTATCCCCTCGCACTTGAAATACAGAATACCACATATACACTATAGGCTGCCTCATATTTTGCTTCAAATCTAGCAATTGACAATGAGGGTCGGTTCAGTACAAAAATTTACGACAAAAGGAAGTTTTTCAGAGTTTCTGTTAAGAAGTTGCAATGTCTATGTAGCAACATTCCAGCAGCGCCTGTATATGGAGTATATATATATATATTCCAGTTGATATAATACAACAGATCTTGCGTTTCCTATCATGATATTTTTGATAGTGTTTGCTGCTTACAAGGTTGAACCAAGGGTTCCAAGTGATAAAGTTAAAGTCATCCCTTCAAAAATTTTACAGACTATATCAAGAGTAGGTTGACCGTTATGGAATATCTGTGTCACAGATGACTGTCGAAACAATCTTGACCTCTTTTTTACGACTGAGACATATAACCGAATTTGCAATTATCATGACCGAAGCCACTAGTGGAGATGGATCTGCTTATCATTTCAGAGAACGTGATCACCCTCAGTTTTTTTGTGGGGCTTGGGTTTCTCAGTCTTTAATTTTCTATGTAGTGTTTTTGACACTTGTCCGTCTTTTCGTCGTCTTTTGTTCTTTGCCAAGGCATTGTAAGATTTTTTCGACTTAAGATTTTTGAATGTCCCCTTGGCAGTCGTTGCCTCTTTTACTTATATAATTAAATGTTTTTTGGAGAAAAAAAAACTTATCACAAGTTTATTTGCTGCAATTCATATAAAGCCTTCTTGTGTAATGGAAAGTTAAATATGCAAGATATACTTACTTGAACTGAGATGATATGATTAGAGCTTGATAATTTCTACTTGCCAACATGTACGTCTCGGCAAAACAGTTTACCGACAGGTTGTGTTTTTGCCAATGGACACTTATTCCGCCACTATTATAGATAACTAGTTCCTGTATTGTTATGAATTACAGTTGATATACAAACTCAATAAAGATCCGTCTAAATTCGATTAGATCAAACAGTTACCGAAACCTTGTGATAATTTTGCTTAAAAAATCAAGAATTTTCTAATCATACCTATAGGGAACTGATTTAAAATAAATCAAAGATAAACATCACTAATTGTCCTTTTCTAAATTTGGATATTACAGTTTCACTTGGGAATCTCTATACAAATATTTACGACAAAAGAAAAAATGTTTCATTCCCTATTGTGTATATTTCCTAACTCGTTCGTTTACATACTCGTTTGTAATAATTAAGAATTTAATGAACGTTATCTATATATTACTGGTAAACTATTAAGTCAGGGGTTTTGTTTTTTCATAAAACTGAAATGGCTTACAACCTTTACTAAATTCTTTCATAGATACAAAGATTTGGCTAATAACTTTGGCTTTGCTGTACCTGTATAAACCTTAAAAAACGGGATATCACATTCTAAATTTTACAGAGTCCTACATTTTAGATACCTTTGATCTAATCTTCTTTATATCCTTTTTATATAATTATAATTATAGTTAAAGGTTATAACTTCAACAGTATAGTTAAATCCTTGAATATTTGATTTATCGGTACTAACATTGATAATAGATTAAAACATAACTTTTAAACATGTTTGACTTGTTATGATTTTTTTTCAAGTCGGTAATACTTTTAATTTATCGGATTACTCTACGTCTTTTTACTAAGCTTTAAATTTTCAAATATTTTGGCATCGAATATCACTGAAGAGACATTGATTGTCGAAATGCGCATCTGGTGCAGAAAAATTGGTACCGTTTATGTTATTAACAATGTCATGTTTTTCTCAGACTGATTAGCATGCTAAATTATTTGGGTGTGTACTGATTGATACTTTAGTCCGAGAAAACATGATCTGTTTCTGAGTCGCAATTGACTTCGAAATAACTTTCAATAACTGTGAGTACTGCGATAGGTATGTTGTGTTTTTGTCCTGTTGTTATCATTTCTTATGCTTTTTGCTGACCTGATCTGAACTGTCTGTTCTTATGTTGTGCTGTTACACACTGTTCCAGGTTAGGAGGATTAAGCGCTTCCAAAAATGTTATATGATGTTCAAATCTCATAAATCGATTAAGAAGACAAATCAAAGAAACAAACAAAACACGAGGGAATCGCATGAACTCCAAAAGGAGCGAAACTGTGTGCGTTGAGAGAGTATGCGTCTCATACTATGCATACATTATTGGACAGACAAATTCAATCTAAGATTATAAATGTTTTATGGAATTAATGGAAACCTAAAATTATTTTTTTTACTCAAAAAGATTATGCCAAGTAACTTATTTCCATAACAGAGATTATGTAATTTATATATTTCAGAAAGTCCTAGGATCAAAGGATATTATCTATACGTATCGGACTCATTCAGTGAAAGGAATCCAAATTCAGGACATGAATGCTATCACTACCCAATGAGTGGTCAATTGCCAAACACAATACAGAATAAAACTTGTGACTTGACTGGTAGATATGTAGTGTACTACAATGAAAGGGACGGGACAGAAACGTTCGTAGATCTTTGTGAAGTAGAAGTCTTTGGTAAGCACGTCGACATTTTTTAAATGTTCTTCAATGCTTCTATTTTATTATTTGTGTTCTAACTAGTGTGGTTATTAATGACTACCAAGGGTTTTTTCACAGGTGTTCAATATTTAAAAAAAATAACGTTAATCTAACAAATGTCGCACAATGAAAATAGAATACAAATGGGTGTAAAGGGAAGGTATAACCCAACCTGTATATGATGCATAATATTATTTTCATAATAAACTTCAAATGATGAATAAATTCGACAAAAATAAAAAAAAAATTTATCGATATCAAGTATAAAAATTTCAATCTTTTCAAAATGTCCGTCTTTTTTTTATGTTGCTCAGTCTTCAGTTTTCTATGTTGTGTTTTATATACTGTTGTTTGTATTTTGATCGTTTTTCGATTTTTTTTTGTTGCCATGGCATTGTCAGTTTGCTTTCCACTAATATATGAATACGGTGGGAAGACAATATTATATGTTTTAAAAATGCTATAATTTTAATTTTTTTTCTTACCATTTTTACAATTATTAAAAGTTTTGGAGATATATTGAATTATTTGAAAAATAGAATAGTATAGATTATTCATATCATTTATAACACTAGAATGAATATTTTATCAATTCAAATTGAGTGATTGATTATAATATATTCATGGTAATCTTGTACTTGACAAAATCATAATTTAATGAGCAGTTGCAGCAGACTCCTTTCGAACAACAACAAATCCAACTAACACCGCAGATATTGTTCACTAACTTTTAAATAGCTTTCCCAAAGTCCTATTCCGACAAACCTGCATTTGATAATGCCTCTATGAGAAGCTGTTTTATTTCCACTATTCTTAATGCATCTGGAAAAAGACACCGAAACTGTGACTTGCTACTGCTATCAAAGACACAGACGACCGCACTGGTAGGACGTGAAGCAGTTCTATCCCTTGCCCACTAAAGCTAGTTAAAGGCGTATGATATACTTCACGTGAAGACGCTGTAAATTTTGATATTGAAACGATAACTTCTCCCGACTTTGTCACCCAGTACTAGGTAGAAGGAAGAAACAATCAGCAATGGAATCACTTCGACAACGGAACTCTCACCCGATAACTACTAAGTCGACAGTAGTGTCTAGTGTATATTATTAAACGTTAGCGAAATATTTTGAATCACTGTGTAGTTATTTTTTTGTTCAAATTCTTGTATTCTCTTATTACACGTATATTTCTATGAATATTCATGTGGTTTAGTGATATGCACATATTTTTTGTTTCACCTGGCCTAACTTGGTGGTCCGTCGTCGTCCGTCTTTCATCATTCGTTGTAAACTTTTTTTTTTATCTAAATCTACTATATGGTAAATGTTACCAAACTTTACCTGAATGTTTCTTTTAAGTTAGGAAATCTAGTTCAAAAATTGTATCCGCAAATTTGATAGATCAAAAAATATGGGCGTTGAAAACTGACTAAGTAAAAAATATCAGCAGGTCAAGGTGTATCTCCAATAACATTTTCAGATAAATAGGACAATCCATTTTGGAGTAAAGGCCTCTGAAATGTTAACTTTTTTGCAAAGTTTTACATTATCATCTTGAAAACATACTATGATAGATAGAGAGTTTTTTTTAAAAATTAAATTTGACTTGAACAATAAGATTTAAAAATAAGTCAACATGAACGGACAATCAACCCCTTTTAGGATTTATTGTCCTTGAAAGACGATTTTTACCTATTTTGCATTTTTACTATAATCGATAGAGAAAAATAGTAAAAGCAAGAATAATCAGCAAACAAAATCTGCAAATACGCCTAAGCCAAGATGGCAAAATCGTCAATTGAACCCTCATAGGAGTTTTTTTCCCGGAAGATGATTTTTGTCCATGTTTGCAGAAATGATAATTATTAGATAGGGGAAGACTGTAATAGCAAAATTGTTAATCAAAGTAGGATCTACAATTAAGTCAACATGGCCGAAATCCTTCATTGACCCATTTATATGAGTTATTATCCTTGAAAAGTTTTTTACTCATTTTATACAGAAACCATAATAAATAGAGAGAAATTGTTATTATAAAGATGTTCAGCTCGAAATGATTTACAATTAGTTCAACATTGCCAAATGGTATATTGAAGAAATATTTTTCCTCATTTTATTTGATTTTATGCAAACTATAATGAATAGAGAGCAAAAAGATACAGCAAAACTTTTTTCTGAAAATAAGAACCACAAATAAGTCAACATGTTCGAAATCGTCAATTGACCTTTACAGGATTTATTCCCCTTGAAAAATTATTCTTACTTTTTTTTGGCAGAAACTATAATAGGTAGACAGTAACAGACAATAGCAAAAATATTAAAAACAATAAGAACTACAAATAAGAACTACAAATAATTCAACATGTCTGAAATTGTCAACCGATTCCTTATGGGAGTTGTATTCCCTGCATGATGATTTTCACCCAATTTTTGAATTTTTGTTAAAAAGTATAGTAGCTAGAGAGAAACGTTAAAAGCCAAACAAGATTTATGAATAAGTTAACATGACCAAATTGTCAGATTCCTTATAGAATGTATAATCAATATTCAATCCACCATTTCCTACAGGAATATGACAGTTGTTATCCATTCGTTTGATGTGTTTGAGCTTTTGATTTTGACATTTCATCAAGGACTTTCCTTTTTGAATTTTCCTCGGAGTTCATTATTTGTGTGATATTACTTTTTGCCCTTAATGACGATCTTTCACTTATTTATATAAGTTTACCAATTTTCTTTAACTTTAATACGTAGATATTACTGTTAACAATAGAAAAAATACAATCAATACAAATTCTACAAAAATATTAGCAAAAAAACCAACAAAACTGATTACACTAGGGTAAAAAAAAATACCAAGATGGCATATTGTTACCAGGTGAGCGATTCGGGATCTTTGGGGCCTGTTGTTCTTTATATTATCTAACAGTGTTTAAAAGTATTTGTGAATTTCATTACTTGATTTTGAATGTTAAAAAAAAACAGACTGGAGATTACAAAGGAACATTAACAATTCGTTAATCGAATAAAACTGACAACGCCATGGCAAAAAACGAAAGTTAGAAGAGACGAACAATTCCACAAAACACTTCAGTGAAAACTGAGCAACACGGACCCCACCAAAAGCCGGTGATTAACGTCCATCATTTGCTAGATTATATGATAACTATACCCTTATTTAAAGAATAAGGAGTACTTCTACTTTAGCGGACCCCATAAAAAGTACGGGAAACTATAGTAAATACTAGTAAATAGGGATTGGTCGCGCCAAAAAGTTAAAAACGAAAATAGCCCAAAAATCATCAAAATAAGGTCAAAATCGAATTCCCCAGGTGAAATTTTGTTTAAAAAACTGTTGTTTTAAACAGTTTTTTAAATTAGAATTACAATATCTAACAGAAAGACGTCTTGGTAAGTGTACAAAATGTCCACGCTTCCGTTACTCAGGTAGGTATATCACGTCATAAAAATTTCATTATCGGTGACCTCTACGTCATGAATATTCATGAAATAAGTTACGTCATTGTCAACCGTAACGTAAAATCAGCTGTGTTTGTTTACAATGTAAATACGGAAATGCCGATCAAGTTAAAAGATTTGTTTATTATTTGTGGAAGTATTGAGAAAATTATTCAGTGGTGTATTTCTATAGGATTAATTCTAGATTTAACTGGAGAGGTATGTAAAAAGTGTAGCCATGGACGTTTTGGATTAAGAAAAGACAGTTCTTTTTCAAACGAAATTTTTTATTGGAAGTGCAGCAACAAAAAATGCAGTAAAAAAGCTTCTATCAGAAACGGATCCTCGTTTCAATGACATAATTTAAGTTTGGAAAAAATATTATTTATTACGTATTTCTGGATTTACAAAATAGACCAAGAATTTGTAAAGCATGAACTTTCCATTTGTAACCAAACAATTGTAGATTGGTACAATTATTGCCGTGAAGTCTGTATAGAAATTTTGAAAATTGACAGTGAAAAAATAGGAGGAGATAGCGTAATTGTTGAAATAGATGAAAGTAAATTTGGGAAAAGTAAATACCACAAAGGGCGTCAAGTAGGAGGTCAGTGGGTGTTTGGAGGTATTGAAAGAGACAGCAAAAAAAGTTTTTTTGCAACAGTGGAAAGTCGAACAAAAGAAACATAACTAAAATTAATAAAAGACAATATAAAACCAGAAACAACAATAATTAGTGACTGTTGGAAAGCATATGATTGTCTAGGTTCAGAGGGATTTGAGCATTTGAAAGTCAATCATTCCGTAAATTTTGTAGACCCAGAAACAGGAGCGCATACAAACACCATTGAAAGTACCTGGCGTGCACTTAAAAAATCACTACCAAAATACAGCACGGTAAAATCACTTTATGATACTTATTTCAGTCAATGTTGTGTACGAAAGAAACATATAATCGGCTCTGAAGACCCTTTCATAGCATTTATAACCCTCATTAAAAAAGTGTATAATCCAGAAAAACAAAAACAAACATTGATTACGACAGAAATTATCACCATCAGTGAACCGCAACCTGCAACTAAAAAAACCCAGAGTACTACACGAAATAACAAACACATTAAATTCTAGTCTGGATGATTTTCAAGCTTAAATGGGTAAGTGCTTTAGATTTATTTTAAATTGTTCAGTTACACTAGTTAAAAGCAGCAATCTTAAAAAATCATTTGCATCTTCGTCTTTTGAAGCGTTAACAAAAATGGCCGTTGTTTATATTCTAGCATAGCAACGTAAATTGGGGTTATCGGTCATGCGCATAAATTGTGCATCTTCCAACTTCCGGGGTCCGCCAAAACAGATTCTACCCAAGAATTACTCCTGTGCATGTTTATGTGTTCAGAATATTATTTGTAGTTTTATGAATAATGTTTCTGCTTCATTTTATGATTTGATAGTGCATTTTGTCCACTAGTGCTTTCTAGCGTTTTTTCTTCTAATAGACTCCTTCTGATATTATGTATACCATAGTTGACGTACATTATGTTAATACATTTTGATGAGATTTTTTTTCTTAAAATTTTGACTTTTTTTCATCTGTCAGATCATTTGTTGATTTACGATTTATGAAGGAACTAATTTATATTGGATTCACTGTATATCTAATTACAGGTAAAATCACTAATCAATATTACATAATAATAAGGTTTCTCCAATATGAAAAAAATTTAATTGAATACGAAAATATCAAATGTTGGAGAAACGTGAACATGTCATGAAATAGAATTTTCTATATAATATAAGTTCCAAATGGACAAAAAGTAATCTGGAATATTGTTTACACTGGAAGACATATTATAGTATTTGTTCCTGACGGAATAAAGGGTATAGAATATGTGGTCAAACATGAACAGATATAATAGCATTGTTTATATAAAAAACAAATCCAAGCACTCCCTCTAATGATCGACAATGTCTTATTAAAATAAAAGCAGTATGCAATGTTTATAATAATATTATAACAGATTCAATTATTCATAACTCATATAATTAATTTAGGAAGGCTATTATATCATATTTAAAAATGTGCATTCATATATTCATATATTGATTTTCGCGAAAATCCCCACCCATTCATATATTTCATAGAAAAATCACAACCCATTTATATATATTTCCCAGCTATTATGACATCTTATTTAGACATTAACCACGTGGAATCATTCATATTATTAGATAAAAAGATCAGAACACAGTTTTTACATACATATTAAGAGAAGATGAACATTTATGACCAATTGACATGTAAATTCCTACCCATTGATATATACCCACCGTGAAATAGCACCCCATTGATATATCTAACATTCCAAAAAGTAACCCATACCAGCGGCACGTATGTGTATACCCTTATATAGGAAGACTCCCCAGTGGGAGGAATAAATATTTTGCTTTACTTTTGTTCTTTTGAGAACGATAGGTGTTATTAGGAGGTTGTGACAATAATTTTTTTTAGCATGTCGTTCCTAGCCATGATTCAGTACATGTTATAATAAAAGACTTGTACATACGTAAAGTAAGAAGACTGAGCAATCATGAAAAGTAGGCAAAGGCAGATAACTATATGTATAGCTTAATACACATTTAATTCAACGAACATTTAATAAAATGTAAACTGATAGTACAAAAGCTCATAATACCGAAAAATTTGAAAGACTTATTTTTGAAAACGACATTCATTCAAGAAACAGGGAACAAATTTTCACTGAAGACATGAAAATATCCTCTTATATGAACAAACAGAGAAAAAAAACCCATCTTAATGTAATAAACAACAACAAAAATAGAATATAATGAACACACATCATTGAATAACAACATTTTGTTGATTTTTAACAAGGTTGTTACTTAGGACGATATGGATCACAGTGCCAGTCTAACTGTTCGCTCAATTGCAATGATGGTACATGCAGTATTTGGGGTGGATCATGTACATCTTGTAAAGCAGGCTTCAAGGGGAACCATTGTGATCAAGGTAAATATACTTATATTACAAATGAATCACCTGCAAATCTATATCATTACCTTTGCGGAATTCGAACTCAAGCTGTTTGAAACATTGACAGCAACCATATGTATGTATTTAAAACACAGCTCTAATGCTGTCCTATATAAATATATTTGCGTAATGAGGGCATAATATAAGATGGATTAACAAATGTAGTTATTTTTTCCGTAGTAACTTCTTGTCATGTATGTAGGTCAAAACACGTAGCTTGTAAGACACAAACAAGCAAGATACGACAGAAACACAACCCTTTATGTATTTCAAGAAAGGATGTGCAGTAACTAAATCAAACAAAAACTTATAGTTACCTTAAAGAGTCGATTACGTAATGAATTCTATAAAACTTTTTGTGTGGTTTAAATATTCGTCATATTGAATATGAATATATCTGATGGCATCGTGTAAAAATATGACTAAATTGAAGATAAAGGCGATAGAACACATATATGCATCCTATCTTACATTGTCCATATTACTTAATGTTGCTTTCAATTATTTAAACATGAAAGTTTGTTTGTCCTGACGTAAAAAATAATGCTAACAACTGCTACAATAGGAAATCACGTGTTAACAAATAATAGTAGTCAGATGCGTTTTTGGTTATGTTACGAAGTTTCCGTCTATCATTACTATAACAGTACTGATTTTTTTTAGTACTGTAACAGTACTGATTTTTGCTGTACTGTGACAGTACTATTTTTTCTTAAAATCAGTACTGAATTTACCAAAAGTAGAACATTACAATTTTATCATGTAGCCGTTCAGTATTGATTTAATTTACAACAGGGTAGACAAAATTACAATAAACTTGTGATATAATTCTTGGTAGTGTTTACATAAGTCCAATGATAAATTATATTATCGATGTACTCCTTATAGAAGTAACTGTCCTTTAAAGATAACTTGTACTGTTTGTATTTTTTTGCAATTGTCTGAAAAATTATGAAAAAAAGAGAGAAACTTCATAGAGATAAAAAAAACTCAACAAAATGAGATCTACAAAAAGGTCAACATAATAGCAATTTTCAATTGACAATATAAAAGGAGTTATTGGCATGGAAAGGAGAGAGAAGATACCAAACTGCAAATAAAATATCGCTAGTCTCAATAAATCAGACGACCAAAAAGGAAACAACGAAAAAACAAAACAAGAAGACCAAAATTACAGCAAACTAAATATTGAGCGAAATAAGACCCAATAAAACCGTGGGTGAACTCATGTGCTCCAAAAGGTAATCAATTTCTGCTCCATTAGTGGCAGTCGACTTGTTAGTCATTTGAATGCCGACTTTCACCTTTTTGTGTTGTTGCTATAATACATAGAGAAAAAAATTTAAAATACAATCTAGCATCAAGATAGGATGTACACAAAGTCAAGGTGATCGAAATTTGTCGATAACCTCGACATAGACGTTATTGTCCTTAATGGTATGGACATTTGGATGAATCAAATTTATATAGTTTTATTCTCACATTTTATTCACCATTTTTTGCCTTTTGTTGCTACGATCTTGAAACTACCATTTAAAACGAGAAACTATGAACAGCAAAACTTTCCATCAAAACAACATCTTCAAATAAGTCAGTAAAAGCGAAATTATCAATTGACTTGTAAAGAAATGATTGCTCCTTAATGACTATTTTTAGTTATTTTTCCTTTTTTTTTGGTTATAATAGAAACTAATCTGCAATATTGATCTGGTAGACACAATAAGGGAGGTTAACAACGAGTGAACCATAGCATAAGAAAGCATTTGTTAAAATATATTTAGAAACAATAAGGAGATACCCCAAAAAGATCCGCTAATTCGTACCACTAACAGCAACATATCATCATTATTTTTGCTTATTTAAATTATAGCTCTTACGTTAAAAATGCCACCAATATTTATCTGTATCACGGAAGTCTCCGTTTTGTATATTATCTAAAATCAAACACTTTAATGTTAGAAAATCTCTTTTTTAAATTTTGAATTTAAATCCTTCCAGAAAACTAAAGTCTAGTGTTCAATCGTTCTTTACATTCAAATGATAATTAATTATGAGAAAAAAACGTAGATGTTGGTTTCATTCTTTATCAGCTATCAATCCATCAAAGACAAAACAAGTTTGTTTCATTTCTCTACTTTTTTTGCCTATAGAGCATTCTAACAGAATGTACTTCTAAACAATTTCTTATTCGTAAGGTTTTTAACTAAGCTTTTCACAATATTAACCACTTTCATGAAAAGTTGAACATAAGTTATATACCATGCCGAATTAAGCTATGATTTGAGTTGGCTTCATCATATCGAATTTTGAATCGGCATTACAATATGAAGCATGAAGAGAAATGATTCCAGACAAAAACAACTTTTATATATTGTCATCTGAACAATTCTTGTCAACAGTACTAGTAAATATATATACATATAGATAACGATTACATTTTCGGAGGCAATTTATATATTTTAGGATGTGAAGTTGGTACTTATGGGCCAAACTGTGTGAATACTTGCAACCACTGTAAAAACAAAGATTGCAACCAGTTCTGCGGTAGATGTACACATGGATGTTCTGCTGGATGGAAAGGTTCCAGCTGTCAAATCCGTATGTTTGATATACTTTGATCAGTTCAATTCATGGGGAACATACAGGTTTACACTACATACCATGACGATCAAACACACAGCACGTTCAGCAGAAATTTTATACTTTCTATTATGCCGCACTTTCCATGTAATAAATGAGATGTCATGACGTAAGGTAATACACTGCTTAAAGCCGTCTTCGAATTGAAAGTAGCGCAAAGTGTATCTTTCTTTTTGAAATTTTGAAAGAAAAGACGTTGCATTTATTTAAAAGTAATTTTTATGTAAATTAGAATAACTCATCGGTCAGGACATGATCATCAACGTGGACAGAAAACGCGAAATTTGTATAACGAAGGGCAAGCTACCTCTAAAGCCATTAGGAAACAAAAAACAATTTCAGTGAAATAACATTAACGGTGCAAATTTTTACTGCACCAGATGCCCATTGCGACAATTAATGTCTCTTCAGTGATGCATGAGCTCAAAATCTTTGGAAGTCTAAAACTTAATAAAAATGTTGCAGAGCTGAAATTTTTTTAACACAATCTGTTACAAAGTCATACAAATTCTTGTCTTTGGAATTCTAATTTTTAAATGAAAAGCTTTATATGCAGGAACCTCGATAGTGGTTGTCAGAAGGTACTTTTGTTGATCATTTATGGATATGAGTTTTGATTGAAAATCTGTGATAATCGCTGTCAAATACATTCACAAATTTTCTCAGTTCGGGGAAGTTTAGGGTGTGACATATTGTAATGAACCGTGTCCATTGTTTCAAACAGTATGTTGACCTCTAGATGTATTGATATTTTCCCTTTAAATAATAATATACTTACGTAAAAAGAATTCCTCTAAATGTTAAATATGTGATTGTAAGAATTCTTTGTCAAAGTAGCGTCACATATTTTCAATGCATTTTCTTGGAAAATATTGAAAATAAGAGCACCGTAGATATTTGAATACCATCAACTTTAAACGTGTGGTTTCAAAACATTTCAATTAATGAGAATTAGCAATTTAGTCATCTAGTACATCTGTCCGTCTGTAAGTATGTCCTGAAACTTTAGTTTGCCTCTACCAGTTATGAACTTTTACGAAAAGCCATTGTCCTTATTTTAATAAGAGATCCTCATTAATGTGAGTTTTTAATATAAGAAAACATTACAATGAAGATATTCATAAATTAATGTCAGGAAATATTCTGGACATTATTTAGTTGGAGTGTACGTGTTAATGGAAAATCACTGTATTATATGACTGCAAACCGAAAGCGGCAATAAACCTACATGTCATTGTTACAATAGTATTTACATTATAATAAGCTTGTTTATGGGTTTTTTTAACGACCTTGACTGACTATAAAGCCCTTATTATAATAAGCTGAGGTATTTCCTACATATGTTGATCAGAAGTTCATTCTTGTTTTCCTTATTTTAAACCTTTCTAGTTCGCATGACTCGAATATGGACACTTATATAAAAATAGGAGATATGATATGATTGCCAATGAGAAGAATGTCCACCAAAATTCAAACGAAGTGGATGTAAGCAATTATAGGCAACCGTACAGCCTTCAACAATGAGAAAACCTCATACAGTACTATCGATTATAAAAGTCCCGGACATGAAAAATATGAAAACAATTAATTTTAGAAAACTAACATCCTAAATTATAACAAAACAATTTACAAAAAACAAATATGACAGAGATGAACCAACGGCAGCCATCGAACTACAGGCTCCTGACTAGTAACAGGCTCATAAAGAATGTGGTGGGATTACCCATGTTTCAATGCGACCAACCTTCCCCTCACCTTGGACAGTGGTAAATCGGCACAACATAAGAACAAACTATGCAATATGAAAAACGAAAAACAGCAAAACACGACAACCACTCAATTACAGAATCCTGACTTGGAATGGCACATACAGAATGTCATGTTTTCTATTGAAAACGGAATTTGGGACCATCACATCTTACAGATATGGCCTAGGATATAGAATTTCTTTGAGTGGGCATGCATAGCAACATTAGAGGGGAAAAGAAAACTTAAATTGTTTATGCAGGCTGTAGTGCTGGTACTTTTGGAGAGAATTGTAGTTTTGTATGTAACTGTTTGGATGGAAATACGTGTGATGACGTAAATGGTCATTGTCCTCATGAATTATGTGATCCTGGATGGAAATCAAACAGTTGTAGTCAAAGTAAGTACAATAAAAATATTAGTAGAAACTATTTTCATGTAGTAAAAAAGAGAAAACATTGTAAAAAATCAATTTAAGTTCGCTATATATAATGTAGTTAATTTAGATATCATTCATGATAATGAAATCGTTATGTGGTTCTTCTCTGTATGAATGTTTGTAGCATTTCATCCTGAAATTAGTTTAAACATATATGCTAATTTTTTTTTAGGCTGTGTTAAAAGAACATTTGGGAAGAACTGTCTTAAAAAATGTACCGATTGCATAACCGACAATTGTAACCGTTTCAATGGAACTTGTGATCCATTTGGAATATGTAAATCAGGATGGCGTGGACAAGGCTGCAATTTTAGTAAGTTGATTTTATTTCCAGTTAAACATAATGACATGTCAAAAGATAATACTAGTAAATAGAAGATGCAATAATAGTTCAAGAGCATGTTACTCCAGCTGTATAAGTACAAACAAATATATTAAAATTTTAACTGAATAATATTGATGAAATTGATAGATGCATTTTCTATTCTTACCGAATAAGCGAAATATTTCATGTGCTTTAGTTATATTAAAGAGTGATTAATGATGTTTATTTATTATAAAAAAATAAAAATACTAAAATATTGAATTCACAATCTGAATTCCACGTCACTCTGTATTTTGTAGAATGTGACACAGGATCCTACGGGATTAACTGTTCTTTATCCTGCAGCAATTGCATAAACGAGTCGTGTGATCATCTTGAAGGAATATGTCAAACTGTTGGTTCTTGTAAAGCAGGATATCGTGGTTCAAAATGTAACCAATGTATGTTTACCAATATTTCAATTCCTACTTATATTCACTACTACGTGTCATTACCGGATATAAACAAGGAACGAATAGGAATGAAATACTATAACTTTCAAATTACATGTAAAAATACATTTGAGTTATGTCTCATAATATCTAAATATAAATCCAATAACAAAATATATTAACAAGACAACAGAAATTATCACACATCTTATGTTTATAATTAAAAAATCAATTTAGCATTTCATTAAACCACACAAATCATTGACAAAAATGACATACAAATAAAGGCAAATAAAAGGCTGTATTATTCGTCATCATCTAAGTGTTGTCGTCTCTAGATCCAGTGTTTTTATCAATGACAGCATGAAAATATTGGAGAAACTGCAGGACAATCATCACGCTTATGTAAGAGCAAAAGTGTTTACTTTATATTTAAACCAAGGATAATTGAAACTGCCAAAAAGTCTTCATGAATTACTACTTGTAAAAAATTAGTTTTGCTACCCAAGTAGTTGTAAACACATAAATCAACAAAAGGAGGGGGGTGGGGGGGGGGGGGGGGTGGGGGGGGGGGGGGGGGGGGGGGTTGGGGTTGGTTGGTTAAAAAGTCTTTATTCTATATAATATCTGTCGCTTGACATTTAACAAATATATATCAATCAATGTAACTGTATATAAAGATAGCATTTTTCTTATCTGAAAATTTGAAATTTAAATTATTTAACAATTTAATCCATATTTGATACCATTTTTTCCTTTCAACTTGTAAATCACCTTTATGTGGATACAATTGCCGGCAAACATGCCACTACGTGAATGGAGTATTATGTAATAATGTTTATGGTCTTTGTGATTTAGATTCATGTGCTCATGGTTCGATGGGTACTTCATGTGTTTGTTCAACGTAACCTTGATATTGTCAGGGTGTTGACATCAAGTAGAAAAGTTCAAAACTTATGCATAACTGCTGGTCCTTACATGCTTAAACATGTACAATAAGTTGTCTACTGAAAGAAGGGAAAATCAGACCAATAAAATGTCAAATTTGTCCACAAAGGACTGCTACATACAAAACAATAACTCATTAAAGTATTAAAATACACTAAACATTATAACGGGACATCTCAAACTCGGCATGGAAATACAAAATCTTAAAATGCCAGTACCTTTCAAAAGAGGGACGAAAGATCCCAGAGGGACAGTCAAACTCATAGATCGAAAACAAACTGACAACGCCATAGCCAAAAATATAAAAACGAACAGACAAATAATAGTACAGATGACACAACATAGAAAACTAAAGACTAAGCAACACGAACACCACTAAAAACTGGGGGTGATCTCAGGTGCTCCGGAAGAATAAGCAGATCCTGCTCCACATGTGGCACCCGTCGTGTTGCTTATGTTATTATAAATTCGGTAAATAGTCTAATTCGGTAGGTCACATTCGTGAAAAGGGAAAGGTATTGTAGTAACGACATAAGGAACATATCCGATATCATCTGTGAAACGGTTATTCCATAACGGTCAACCAACTCGTGATGGCGTCCGTAAAATTTACGAAGGGATGATTTCAACTTCACCATTTGGAACTCTTCGTTTAATAGCTTCCTTGTGAGCAGCAATCCTCTATCAAGGAAATCATGATAGGAAATACAAGCCCAGGAATATCGTATCAATTGGGAGATATATACTCCGTATGCAGGCGCTGCTGGAATGTTGCTACATAGAAATGGAAAGTTCACAATTGGGAAGCTGAAATCATCTCTTTTGTCGTAAAGTTTTGTTTTCAACCGACCCTCATTGTCAGTTTCTAGATGTAAGTAAAGATATGAGACAGACTTAACTGTATCTGTAGTATCCTTTATCTCTAGTTCGATGGGATAGATTCGTTCAACATAGTCACCAAATTTTGTTTTATTTAGTGAGAGAACATCATCTAAATAGCGGAACGTAAAGTTAAAGGATATTGCTAACTTCTTATCTTTCTTCCTAAGAAGTTCCTCTTTGAAGGCAGCCTCATAATAGTAAAGAAACAAGTCGGCAAGAAGAGGGGCACAATTGGTTCCCATTGAAATTCCGACACTCTGTTGAAAAACACGTCCACGGGGGGTGGGGGGGGGGGGGGGGGGGGGTTGGGGTTGGTTGGTTAAAAAGTCTTTATTCTATATAATATCTGTCGCTTGACATTTAACAAATATATATCAATCAATGTAACTGTATATAAAGATAGCATTTTTCTTATCTGAAAATTTGAAATTTAAATTATTTAACAATTTAATCCATATTTGATACCATTTTTTCCTTTCAACTTGTAAATCACCTTTATGTGGATACAATTGCCGGCAAACATGCCACTACGTGAATGGAGTATTATGTAATAATGTTTATGGTCTTTGTGATTTAGATTCATGTGCTCATGGTTCGATGGGTACTTCATGTGTTTGTTCAACGTAACCTTGATATTGTCAGGGTGTTGACATCAAGTAGAAAAGTTCAAAACTTATGCATAACTGCTGGTCCTTACATGCTTAAACATGTACAATAAGTTGTCTACTGAAAGAAGGGAAAATCAGACCAATAAAATGTCAAATTTGTCCACAAAGGACTGCTACATACAAAACAATAACTCATTAAAGTATTAAAATACACTAAACATTATAACGGGACATCTCAAACTCGGCATGGAAATACAAAATCTTAAAATGCCAGTACCTTTCAAAAGAGGGACGAAAGATCCCAGAGGGACAGTCAAACTCATAGATCGAAAACAAACTGACAACGCCATAGCCAAAAATATAAAAACGAACAGACAAATAATAGTACAGATGACACAACATAGAAAACTAAAGACTAAGCAACACGAACACCACTAAAAACTGGGGGTGATCTCAGGTGCTCCGGAAGAATAAGCAGATCCTGCTCCACATGTGGCACCCGTCGTGTTGCTTATGTTATTATAAATTCGGTAAATAGTCTAATTCGGTAGGTCACATTCGTGAAAAGGGAAAGGTATTGTAGTAACGACATAAGGAACATATCCGATATCATCTGTGAAACGGTTATTCCATAACGGTCAACCAACTCGTGATGGCGTCCGTAAAATTTACGAAGGGATGATTTCAACTTCACCATTTGGAACTCTTCGTTTAATAGCTTCCTTGTGAGCAGCAATCCTCTATCAAGGAAATCATGATAGGAAATACAAGCCCAGGAATATCGTATCAATTGGGAGATATATACTCCGTATGCAGGCGCTGCTGGAATGTTGCTACATAGAAATGGAAAGTTCACAATTGGGAAGCTGAAATCATCTCTTTTGTCGTAAAGTTTTGTTTTCAACCGACCCTCATTGTCAGTTTCTAGATGTAAGTAAAGATATGAGACAGACTTAACTGTATCTGTAGTATCCTTTATCTCTAGTTCGATGGGATAGATTCGTTCAACATAGTCACCAAATTTTGTTTTATTTAGTGAGAGAACATCATCTAAATAGCGGAACGTAAAGTTAAAGGATATTGCTAACTTCTTATCTTTCTTCCTAAGAAGTTCCTCTTTGAAGGCAGCCTCATAATAGTAAAGAAACAAGTCGGCAAGAAGAGGGGCACAATTGGTTCCCATTGAAATTCCGACACTCTGTTGAAAAACACGTCCTGCAAACGTAACAAATATGTTGTCAATCAAAAAATCAAGCATCTTGATAATGTCAGTTTCAGAGAATTTTTTGTTTGAATTAGAGTGATTCTTTACAAAGTAGGATTTATCCCTCCCCAAGACAAGATACTTGTAACTACGTTCGCCATTCTTTTTAATGAAACAAAGTAATACCAACTCTTTCAATTTGTCTTTTAGTTTGGAATGGGGAATACTTGTGTAAAGTGTAGAAAAGTCAAATGTTTTAATATTATTGCAAGATGAGAGAGTCTTAGATTGTATGTACTCTAAAAGATCTTTGGAATTTTTTAGTATCCACATCTGATTCACGCCACCTCTAGAATAGGCAGTTTCACAATAACTTTGGAGTCCGGGTTTGATTGCTGATAAAATAGATGTTAATAATTTAGAAAGAGGTTTCGTGGAGCACTTGGAAGACCCAGCAATATACCGTTGTTTGTAAGGACACTTATGTAGTTTAGGTATCCAATACAGTGATGGAAGATCCAGTTCTTCATATTTGGTTGAAATTCCAAAGGAACATAGAACAGACCTATGATTATCCAGGATTTCCTCTTTGGTAAGTGTCGTGAGGGTATATGTTGAGTTTCCAAAAGAATTGTCAATACCTAATTCATTTATCAAGCAGTTTATGTAATGATATTTACACACAAAAACGATGTTGTTTGGGGCTTTATCTGCGGGAACAACAACATATTTGTTATGGAGGTAGGACAAGTTTTTTGCAATATTTGGGTCTTTAAAAATTGATGTAGCGTGGGTATTGATAGACCCATTTAGTTTCTTAATTCGGATTTGTATAAACGACCTCACAGCCTTAATTCATTCGGAAAGAGTATCTACGTCTTCTTTCTCGCGTTAAGCCCATTGCCTGGCATAATCCTCGACTGAATCCATCAGTATCTTGAAGTTGTATTTCCAATTGATGGATTTAAAGCGTCGTTACCTGTTTAAATGTTTAGCTTAAAAAAAGAAATCACCCTGAAAATAGCAACCATATAACTAGAAAACTTTACTTGAACCTTTGACTTTCTCAAATTTTCCAAGTTCTAAACTGGAAAGTGTTAAAAACCTAATTCTGAACTCTTTGTTTTGACACGGCCAAGAATCAAACCAATGACTTTTTGCACTCAAGGCAAGCATGTCACTATGCATGAGACCAACGAAACGGCTATGCAAGAAAATAATAGATTCATGTATGTGTTTTCCTAAACATTTACAACATGAATTCTCGTATACATTGTTTTGCTTGAAAACTCACAATGACAACCACGGGACCATAGCAACTTAATTGTTCTAAAGTTCTTGAATTCTTTGATCAATTTGTGTTTTATATTTGTATTATTTTCGACAATTAGATGACATCTCTTGAAATATAACATTAATAAATACATTTCTACATTTCGAATGACAGGAATTCAACACCACAAATGACCATAAAGTATCTAGAGGGCTACATACATGTCAAGTTCTAGGTCAATACGAGCCAACAAATACTTGTGAAATACTTGTGAAAATTATCAACATACTGTTAAAAGCTATCAATGATCAAATTCTCCAAATAAAAAATGAGACACAGTATGATTAGCACAGATTCCTGACTTGGAACAGGCACATGCTTGTTTAGCTGGTTACAATTGTTTTTAAGATCATACCACCTCCGTTTAACCTGGATAAGTGGACTAACAAAATGTACATAAAAAAAATTATGTTTCAATTGTTTTCAATGTTTTCATGTCGGAGCCTTTCATAGCTTACAGTATGGTATGAATTTTGAACACTGTTGAAAGTCGTGCGATGACGTAGAATTGTATACTTCTACGTCATTTGGTCTCTGGTGGATAGTTGTCTCATTTGGAATTATACCATATCTTCTAATTGTTATAATCGAACAAACAAAAAACTGTACAGGAAAACTAAATCTAAATAATGGTATAGTAGATATCACCTGATATTTGGTAGGAAAAAGGCAGATGAGATTTTAGAAAAAAACATATGTTAGTCGTGTCATGCTTTAAGCACAATGAATGTTCTAATATCGCTTAAACAGTATAATGTACATTTAAAAGAGAGGCGAAAGATACCAAAGGGACATTGAAACTCGCAAGTCGAAAATATACTGACAACATCATGGCCAAAAAGGAAAAATATCCAAAAGACCAACAGTATACAAAACATAGACAACTAAAGACTGAGCAGCACAAACCCCAACAAAACCGGGAGTGATCTCAGGTGTTCCGTGCTACCCGTCGTAATGCTAATGTAAGTACACACACGGGGATAAGTCTAATTCGGTAGATCACATTCGGGGAAAAGGAGGATTGTGGGTTTGACGATTGGAACAGATATTCCATAACGGTCAACCAACTCGTGATGGCGTCCGTGAATTTTTCAAAGGAATGATTTTAACTTCATTACTTGGGACTCCTGGTTTAGACGCTTCCTTTTGAGCAGCAACTCTCTATCAAGGAACTCATGATAGCAAAGCAAGCCCGAGTAATATCTTATCTTGGCGATATATATTCCATATGGAGGCGCTGCTGGAATGTTGCTACATAGAAATGGAATTTTCACAATTGGGATACTTAAGTGTTGCCTGTGTTGGCTTTTTCGTGTTATTATATACACGTTATCTATTTGTTAACAGAAAATAGAAGGAAAAACTAGGTGAATTGTTCTTTTATAAAATTCATATACATCAATATAGGTCTGAAAGCGTTAAAATTGATTGTGTTTATAAATGATTTGGTAGTGAAATTGTTTTTTTTTTGTTCTCTTTGATAATCATAGCATGTTCCCTTGGACATTTTGGGTATAAATGCGCAAACAAGTGTACTGGATGTTTGGATGGAGATTGTGAACCATTTTCTGGTAACTGTACTAAAGATGGATGTCGTAATGATTATACAGGATATAGATGCCATCTTCCAGGTAAAATAAATAAGATCCTTGCTTCAGCGGATGACTTGTAGAAATATTTTCACCTACAAGTTATAATTTTCTTTGAGATAAATCATCAATTATATATGTTTTGAAAACTACATTAATCACCCGGAGGAAATTCATGCAATTCCACTACAGGCATGTATCGTATCATCTTGAAATTTAAATTTAATCAAGCAAATTCACAATGAAAAAAAATGTTATATTTCTCTGCTGTGATTATTCAAGTTCTTAAACAGCAACTTATCAACCTTTTTTGAGGTACTAAACGATCTATCATTTATGACGTAAAAAGATGAAGACCTTTCCTATAAATCATTTTTGCTTGGCTTAATAAAAGACTAAAAATGCATAACAAGACAGGATTTCTGAATAAGCTTTTCGAATAGTTATGTAAAAATTGCAGTAGATATTATCTAGATTTTGTTATAGATAAAAGCTTGTTAGCTACAATTGTTTGAAAAATTGAAGAAATAAAGATGCACAAATTTAGACGTACAATTTGCAAATACAGAAATGTTTGCGCTGTTTTTATCATTGCGAAAATTTGTACGAGACAGTTGTCGCAAAAGTAAAAACTGGAATCGTATTTTTTTCAATTACGTCTCCGTATAAAACTCTCAATTGAAAACATCATTAAGTATAAACAAGAAAAAAAAACTACGAAAAAAGAGGTGAAGGATACCGAAGGGGCATTCAAACTCATAAGTCGAAAATAAAATGACAACGCCATGGCTGAAAAAAGAAAAAGACAAACAGAGCATAGAAAACCAAAGACTGAGCAACACGAATGAAAGGAGGGAAAATTTAATTTTGATATATTCTTCCATGCTAATTTGCCCTTGTTGATGTTTGTTAAAGCTTTTCACAGAACTGAACTTCAACGTGTGGTCTATTCATAAATTTACGAAGAATAAAACGGGTGAAAATGTGAAAGTTTTATATTATGAAAGACATTTGTCACCGGATGTATGTATTCAATATAGTTTGCAACATTTATTTAGCGTTTTATCTTATTTGTGTTTACGGTGTTATATGTTTCACATTCATGTCATTTTCATATTTCATATTCATGTTTCACTTGATGATTGACGGCAATTATTGCGCTGTGTAATCAGAAACAAACTGTAGTGTGTACGCTATATTTGACTATACGTACTGAATATTTAAATTTTGTCTTTACTATTTAAATCAATCAAATCAGTACTACAGAAAATGAATGCAATTCTATATCAATATTCTAATGACAAATATTTATATTCTAATGACATGAGCTATGCATGAACTCAAAGCGCGGCAATACTAACCATATTTAAGTCTAATAAAGCACTTTTTGAAGTTAGTCATCGTTATACATACATATCAGGAAGGGCAGATAATGAAAGTCGCTACAAATACTTAATAAAGTTTATATGTTTAGATGACACATTTTAATGCAGAAAATGGCCCATGATTTCTACCACTCCATTTACAATTTAGTCTTGGTGGTTTGGTGACTTACCTCATCCAGTTTTGCGATTAGATTTGGTGTCCAATTTTTCCTGCGACACATTGTTAAGATATGTTCCAGTTGTTCTATTTGTTGATATAGTCGAGTGTTTGGTCTTGTAAGTATTTGTGTATTTCTCCCCTTTTTCAATTCAACTTGGAGTTCAGTATTATTAGTTATAACATTGTTTGATCATAATGAAAAACTATGTTTTCTGTCAGAATCGTGAGGTATTCCGTCCGAATTCACACAGAAATATATATATGTAATAAACATAGAGAAGACGTTCAAGAATCTTTGAGAGCAAAAAAGATGAAAGTGAGCAACTTATTCGTTTCCATACCAGTACGAAAGGTGGTGACTGTCATGTCTCAGGTGTCATGCTTGTAAATATTGCTAGAATCACTTGATGTAAGTATTTTTACATGAATTTCGGGAGATGTCATTGTAAGGTATTTATTTTACATATATCACTATTAATTAATTATATTTACTGATTTAAATACTTTTGTGCATAAGTAACATGGGAACAATTCAATTATGATATTGTTTCCAATTCTTCAGCATGAGAACCAAAGTATTACTATGTATGTTTTTTTTTTTTTCAGAATACTGTATAAACTATTTAGTTATTTCAAAATCTTTAATCCTGTCACAGTTCATTGGTACATCCTTAATGTAACTTTGATATTTTAGTTGTGGTTCTGGAGTAAAAAATCCAGTCCAAACACTCGACCGAAAAATTGAAATTTCTTTTTGGGGCATTTTCTGATAACCTTTTCTGAGATTAGGTATACTGTTTTCTATGGTTCTGTTATAAAAATGCAATACGAATACTCATGTACATTTTTTTGTACATGAATGTTTCAAAGAAAATGTGAATGTAACAGAAAAATATCATTTTGAAGTTTCAATGCCAGTTTTTACCATGACCAGACCAAACGGTAAAAAATATGTGTAATAAGGTAGATCGAGTGGATTCCTTTATAATGACATTTTAAAAGGTGTATTTTTTTCCCTGAATTCTTGTTTTCGTGGATATAAAAAAAATATCAGATGTTTTGATCACTTCCCAAAATTAAAAATACACATTTTGTTTGCTTTACTTTTCATATAGTAACACAAGATTTTAACTGGTCAAATTAGCCATGTAAGGTACATGAATCAATGTGTTACACAATAATTTTAAATAAATGTACAAAAGCATTACTGAAAGAGACGCACAGTAACAAAACGAAGCTATACATGAACACTTATGTCTATGTGAAGAACCATCTATTTAAACTTTTGAAGTTTTCGTGTTCCAGTGTGTCAGGGGAACGATTCCCATAAATATGTTGTAAGGAACTGACAACCCTTTATCACTCCTTGGCTATGACATGGTATACAAATGATAAAAACTTAATAATACATCCCAGTTTTGGTATGCAATGATTTTTTTTTGTTACAGCTATATGAGGTCATTGCTACAAATCAAGAAAAATGGGTCTGCAAAGAGTCCCAAATGTTGGTAAGCACTTATCCTACCTCCATGACAAATATGCCGTTATCCCTGTAGACATAGCCCCAAACAATATCGTTTTATTTTGTAAAGTACATTATATCAACTGCTTGATAAAAGATATAAATGTTGACATTTCACTTCCAACATATACTTCCACAACAATTTGCGTTTTATACCTTGCTCTGGCATACTTACACGACAACTAACGTTTTATACCTTGCCCTGGCATTCTTACACGGCAACTTACATTTTACACCTTAATCTGCGTACTTATACAATAACTAACGTTTTATGCCTTGTCCTGGCATACTTATACGACAAAAAACGTTGTATACCTTGCTCTGTCATACTTAAGGTTGATGGAGGGTCTAAATTAAAATCCAAAGAATTTTTTTAATATTTTGTCAAAATGTAGTTTATATCATGCTTTTTTCAAAAATATAATAAAATGTATAGATCACCGGGCCTTTTTTTCACGCTACAGGTTGTGCAAAATTGTCAGATTTTGTATAGATTATGCATGGAAAACCCAATTTTGTGTGATAAAAAGAAAACTACACCATATAATTTTAAGATAAAATATGAGAAGATAGCTCTAATAATATGCTTTCAGATTAGAAAAAGAAAAAATGGGGTCACCGGACTCGTTTTCATGCTACATAAAAATATAGGTAAATTCACAACACATCCTATTATAAAAGTTACTTTATCTGAGTTATCTCCCCTTATATGGCAAAAGTGAAAAAAAGTGAATCAAACAAAAATATTCTGTTTTTGGTAAAAATGCAGCCGTAAATATGATAAAACACATACTTTTCTATATCAACATGAAAAGTTTTACACATAAATTACATACTACTCTCGAAATTTGCACATTTCATTAAAGATCTAGAACGATTGTTATCTGCTATTTCAAAATCTAAGGTGGAGGAAGACACCCCAGCTAACTTAAACGACAACTAACGTTTTGTACCTTGCTCTGCCATACTTATACGACAACTAACGTTTAATGCCTTGTCCTGCCATACTTACACGACAACGAACGTTGTATACCTTGCCCTGACATACTTACACGACAACTGATGTTTTATACCTTACCCTGGCATACTTATAAGACAACACGTTTTATACATTGACTTGGCATTCTTACACGACAATTAACGTTTTATACCTTGTCCTGGCATACTTACACGACAACTAGCGTTTATTCCTTGCCCTGGCATACTAACGCGACAACTAGCGCGTAATACCTTGTCCTTGATTACGTTAACGACAATTAGCAATTTATACCTTGCCCTGGCATACTAACACGACAATTAACGTTTTATACCTTACTCCTGAATACCTACACTACAATTAACGTTTAATGTTTTGTCCTGACATACTGACACGACAAATAGCGCTTGATACCTTGCCCTGGCATACTGAAACGACACTAACGTTTTATACCTTGTCCTGTCATACTTACACGACAACTAACGTTTTATACCTTGTCCTGGCATTCTTACACGACAACTAACATTTTATGCCTTGCCCTGGCATACTTACACGACAACTTACGTTTTATAACTTGCCCTGGCATACTTGCATGACAAATAACGTTTTATACCTTACCTGGCATACTTACACGACAACGTACATTTCTTACCTTGCCTGGCATACCTACACGACAACTAACGTGTTACTACCTTACCCTTGCATACTTTACCACATTACTCGTGTGTGTTTGTGTTTTTTCATCTTCAATAAATCAAAAATACTAATTATCTTTATAAATCAATCTGTTAACACTAGCCTGTCTTAAGTCTGGGACATAAATAGTTTTATGAAGCCTCTCCAATGACTGTATTTACTATAAAACTATCTATGGCCAAGTATTTGACAGGCTAGTAATGAATGAATCTTCATTGCAAAAGCATTAACATGCTAAGGACATAAACATAATACGCATGTATAGACACTAGAGAATAATAATAAAATTATATGTCAAATGTAAAGTGAGGGATCTGTATGAGATCTCATATTTCATGTGTTTTTTATACATAAGTTACATTGAAGTACATACACAAATGTATGATTATTAGGCCAAGAATGATAATAATAAAAAGTTGTGTCTCACAGTTCTATAAGCTGGACAAACTAGAACATAATGATTTCGCCTTCAATAACATACATTTTACAGTATCTACGTAATGATTGTCACTCGGATTATTATGTTAACGACCAATTTCAAAATTTCACTGTACTGTTCAAGTACGTAACTTTGTTAACAGACAAACACTACTGTTATAATTTAATTTTCAATCCAAAAGGCAAAATTCAATCTTCTATAAACTAGCATATATACAGAATGAGCTAGCATCTTGAAATAACCATACATAATTAAACCCAAGATAAAAAAGAATAGGTCAAGTGTTTTTGAAGCCCATTTGAATAAATCATAATATTGAAAAAAGACGTCACACATATTGAACAGGCGTCACAAATTTCTAGATTGTCCTTAATATGCATTAAATATGCTACTGGACCATGACTTTATGCAAAAATCAACCCATAACCCAAATCCTTAAAGTCTGGGTACCGTTCAACATAAATGGTCGTTTTTTTGTGTTTTGTAATATCTTAATGTGTAATGTTTTTCATTTTTCGGGGTTATTTTAAGAGTCTTGGTGATTTGCACAGTCAAAGATCAGGGAACACAAATCCCCGATAGTATTTTGTGATTGTCCCTCTAAAGTTAACAAGTAACGGTTTTAGAAACATATATATTTAGAGCCTGATAACGTGTTCACACACCTGTCAATTGTTGAAAACCGTATGTCGGCTTTTGTTATTTGTGTCATTGGGTTGCTGTCTCATTTACGTATACAACCAACCAGGCGGGTTTGATAGAAGTTGGTCAAAGGATAAGATGCAAGTATCATACATATTTAGCTAGAGACAATCTGCTAAGAACAAACATGTTCAGAATGTCAATATCTACCTATCCAGTCTATTGTCAGACGACTCTTAATGTTAATTATTGCCCAGCAAGACGAGTTCGGCAAAACAAATCTCTTCTTATAAATGCCCTTTAATGACAATTTTGCGTTCATGGTGGAGACTATCTAATAAATAGAGAAAAAATAAAAATCCCCTACATATGAAGAGCAAGATAAGATCTACAAATCTTCAATCGACTCATTATAGGAGTTATTGGCCTTAATGCTATGTTTTACTATTTTTTATGTGTTTACCTTATACCTGAAAACTAGAATAGATAGACTTAATGTAAGTTCTTTAAGACTAACTATACGGTATGAGTTTTGCTCATGTTGAAGGTCAAACGATGACCTATAGCCTCTTACGTCGACGTCATTCGGACTCTTGTTGGAAATCATACCACATCTTCTTATTTGTTTTGTTAATTAAACACTGAACAGCAAAAATGATCAGCAACTTAGATCTACAAATCGCCAATCGTCAGTCGACTCTTTACATAAGTTTTTTCCCCCTTATTTACAATTTCAATAACATTTTTTCCATTGTATGCCCCACCTACGATAGTAGTAGTGAGGTATTATGTTTACTGGTCTGTGTGTCTGTCTGTCCGTACCATTTCAGTGTAAAGGTTCGATTTAAGGCAATTTACCACGAAATTGAGGTGGTATCACCTTGAAACTTAGTTCGCAAGTACATTTTGATGTGAACTTAAAAAAAAACAAATGCTAAATTAGTGTTTTATCCAAATATCGAGGTTCGCTGAACATGGAAAAGTGGTAGTGCGAAGAGGACATGATGTCATATGCAAACATATTATTGTTGCTTATTATCTTCAAAACTATAATGGATTAACAAAAAATTAGTCCAGCCAAAAGGATGAGCGAGACAAGATTTTTGCCAACAGTTTCTATTCAGCACAAATATTCATCTTGCATAGTATTGAGCGAAACGGGTTTTTTTAGCTCTAGTTTCATCTTCCTAATGTTGATTTTGAATCACATATCTATCACAAAGATGGATTGTGGCGACTTTCATACTATTATATTAACATTTCACTGCAAACTACACTATATTACAAATAGGAAAGCATTCGAAAGAATTTTGTCATAGGATGTGGTGTTGAATATAACACTTATGTATGTACATGTATATACATTTCAAAATATGTTGCAGAACAAGAAAGAAGAAAGATCTATAAATGTTTTATCTATAACGACTAGGAAGATGTTGACACGATACCAAACTCAACACAACACTATGGTTGATTTCATGCAAAAGTTCTAAAAGACTACACGGGAAGATAATGAACCCATACTCGTCATTTGTAGGTTTTTAATACATTATATGGAGAATATAATATGACTTTTTCAAAATCACACAGTATGATCCGGAGACACCAATATAATATACCAAAACATTTTTTTCGGGACTAGTGTATTTGTTGTTGATGCGCTTCTGATCCTCGATTACATATTTCAATTTAGAATGATACCAAAGCACACCTGTATTAGTGAGTATGTGCTTTCGAATTGATGTTAAGTATTCAATCTATTGATAAAGATCAGAAGGAAGTAACCAAAATATCAAAATCAGTAGTAATTACGAGAGCTTTTTTTATATTAATAAGCCTACTATTCTCTTCACCACCGTGTTGTTTTATATTTGAAATGCGTTGAAAGCTGAAATGAGTAAACTAGAATAATGAACCATATTTAATTTAGGGATGGATGTACCAGAGGTGGCATTTTTGTTACATTGGACCTTGTTTTGGAGAAAATGGAAACAGATGAAGAAGTTGACATCTATTAAGTTGCAAGGCGAATTCAAATTCGACGGCCTCAAATTTTTGTCCAATATCGTAAGTTTTTTGGAAACACTAAAACGATAATGAGAATAATACTCCGATTGTCATGCATCTAAAAGACTGAGCGAAGAAATATATTTCTAAATTGGCCAATGTTTTTTTTTCAGTATGAAAAATATAGGTATTCTTACATGGGACACTTTTTCAAATTATATATAGTAAATATAAAGGAACATCTTAAAACTCAATACATACTCAAAAACTAGAATCTTAAAATTATACATGGAACTTAAGAAGGTCTTGTATAGTCGAATTTGAAAATGCAAGAATAAATGCCAAAATAAAACCTAGCTAAACACAGGTGTTAATCTATCATAATGACAATTTCCCACAGATAGTGTAATATTTTTCCGGATACATAATTACTATTCTCTTTCTGGCATCTCATCAGATTGGTTTGATATCTTGTTTAGTGTCCACTGATAAGTATTTCATGTTATTCAGAACGAGAACAAGTTAACAATAAATTAAAAAGGTAGGTTCTGCAAAGTAGTTCGACTGCATGAAGGTAGGGAATTTCAAATGCCACAGGAAAATGAGAGTAGTGATTGTTTAACCGTCAATTTAATATAGAAAAGTCCATTAGGAAAGATAAATCAAAGTAACCTCCGGAAAATGAATAACAACTTATCTTCTTATCCTTATCTTTTGTTTATTTTAGGTGCAATATGAGTTTTGTTATTCTGCTGTGAAGGAATAATTTAGCAGTGAGTCTGTGTATGCTAATGCATGAAACCTGCTGCCAGTCTTCAGATAAGAAGTTTGATGATGATAGTGGTTTTTCCGTGACTCTTTTACTAACTATTATTTGAACATTTTTAACAAACGTTTTCTGTTTTTACTAGTTTACTATTTTATAATCTGACAATTTGATCCTTTGCTACATTGTATTGTATTTAAAGTTTCGTTTGATTATTCTGTTAATGTCCTTATGTTGTTAATTAGTACTTTAGATGAAAAAAACAAATAAGAACATAAAAAACAACGGCCTGTGCAATCACATATTACTCAACTGATTGCTGCATATTATGAAAATTTTGCGGTTTAAATTATCAAATAAGGACACGTTACCATTGTAATTTTTTGAAGATTTAAAACTGAAGTGAAACTAAATATGTTTTGTAATTTTTCATATTTTGCCAACTTACTTTCTGACCTCTTGTCCCTAAAAGTGATTAAATAGTTGGCATCAAGAATTTTCCTAAAACAAATAGAGATAATTTAAGGTTGTAACTTAATCCTGCGACACAAATGTGTATGATAGATTTGTCATAGAGATTGTGGTATGTTCGATAACCAACTATCAATTAATCAAAACTAAAGCATATCATGTCTAAACTTTGGTATTTGACATTTTTGGTATACCCCAATATACGCAGAAGTGGGAGGGGTATATAGTTTTTTACCAATCCGTCTTCAGTCTTTCAGTCAGTAATTTCGTTTCTGGATGCTGACGCAAATACTTTATATTGAATTGCAACCTCACTTGGATATATGGTCACATATAATGAATTGAAGGTCCCTATTGAATTTGAGGTTACCATGTCAAAGGTCAAGGTCACAGTGACTAAAAAAGACTTAGTATATATATTTGTTTAGGGGCCAGCTGAAGGACGCCTCCGGGTGCGGGAATTTCTCGCTGCATTGAAGACCTGTTGGTGACCTTCTGCTGTTGTCTGTTCTATGGTCGGGTTGTTGTCTCTTTGACACATTCCCCATTTCCATTCTCAATTTTATTATTGCTGGAAAAGTGGTTTCCGGATGCTAAATCAAATACTGCATATGGACTTGCAATCTAAATTAGATATGTGGTCACATATAACAGGTCAGGGACACTAGATTTCCTGACGTCAGTATATATTTGCATATTTATTTTCCAAATAGATGGTAAACATGGCATTGAAAAAATGACCAATCGACTCAATGAACTACAATGCATTGTGGGCTACTACAAGTTTACTTCGACTTAAAAACACATGATATTAGTGGGAAAACTGTCAACGTATGTAGTGTCTGGGACTCTCATAATAAGTATTTTTGTTCAGCCAATGTATTAAATGTACAATATATATAATATAATCTTCAATTGTCATGCTCAGATTAAAACATATTGTTTACTGGCTCCACGATTCGACTTTCTTTTCCGCCTTGGAAAAGTAGTTGAACATGTGTTGTCCATTGTTATGCATTGTACCACTGTCCAGTATAAAAACATTGAGCTCTTTGATTTCATATTAAAAAGCTTTTTTGGAACTCAGGGATATGAAACTCCTAGAGCACTTGCTTTCGCAAAAAGATGCTCAGATCACCATATTGCCTTGGCAATTTATTTAAATGTAGAGAATCAGTCTGGATGGAATTGGTGTAAAAATTGCTACAGATTCCGGAAATATTATAGGATTACGTCATTTTGTGTATGTTGTATGCGCTGGCTCTCCCATGACACTACTTTGGCAACTTATTATGGAGGAACCAGAGAAATATTCTTGTATCGTCCTACTTACAGGTCATGGTCATGAGGAGATCATCATGGTAAAATCCTTTACAGAGATGTTTTTTTATTTCATATTTAAAAATAAGGTTTTTCGAAACTCTGGGATATAAAACCACCTAAAGCACTTGCTTTCGCAAAAAGGATGCTCAGAACAGCATATTGCCTCTGACAATTTATTTGAATTTAGAGAATCAGCCTGAATGGAATTGGTGTATAGTTTTAAAAACACAAAAAAAAAAAAAAAATGCGTAGAGGAGAATTTCAATGGTATGTCCAATGGCTTAATTGTAATAATGACAAATCTTTTCTTTTTATTTGTAATCTTATGTTACCATGTCTAGAATCGATATTCATGTTCCGAAAAAACGTAAGAGAGAACATAGAAACGGCTCGTAAAATATTTCGTCAAATTTGGTATGGAAGACATCACACAAAATACATGTGGATTTACAGTTTCGGATTTGCGATAGATTCCTCATGCTACCAGAAATTCGAAATTGTTTAAATAAACACGAGTTCTTTTCCCGTAGTGGTCGCATAGATGCTCATCAGGGTTTAAATTTCATATGAGGGGAATATAATCGTATCATTAAAAGTCATACGTCTGATGTGGCTAACAGTATAAAATGGAAAACAATAACTAAACATTAACGATACTCTTGAAATTTGACGGAGAACATTAACTCCTTACTTGGAAGAATGGAATATATGAAGCAACCGAGTCAAATACAGGAATTAAAATCCCAAAGGGACCTGTTTCGAGAATAAATGAAAGAAGATCCAACGCTGCAATTTTCACAAAACATATCAAAGTTCACGTCCTTGTCGCACATAAACATGGATAGCATCATAAATGATTTTTATTAAGATTGCCGAATATCCGAGTCCGTTAAATATATCAAAAATGCCAATATCTTCAATAGCAGAAAATGAACTTTGTAAAGACGAAAACAAAACGAAACTACAACTTCTTGCAATGATTGAAGAAAATATTGCTTCATTACCTTTAGAACAAAGGGAACATTTTGAGATAGAAAAAAAATCCAAAAATACTGAAATATGCCAAAAAATCAATTCTTGTAGATTTTTAACATTGTCAGACAAGAATTAAGAAATGTCTGGAACAGCTTCGATGAATTATGATAGTTGATATAGGTTTCATACATGTACTGTACCTGTCAAATTATAAATATATAAATATTACACAGAATTCCATAGTAAATATCTCTTTTCAAGATGATGGAAAACCAATCTTTCTGAAACGTGTTTGTAGATATAAGAAGATGTGGTATGAGTGCCAATGAGACAACTCTCCATCCAAGTCAAAATTTATAAAAGTAAACCATTATAGGTCACATTACGGTCTTCGACACGGAGCCTTGGCTCACACCGAACAGTAAGCTATAAAGGGTCCCAAAAAATTACTAGTGTAAAACCATTCAAACGGGAAAACCAACGGTCTAATCTATATAAAAAAACGAGAAACGAGAAACACTTATGAACCACATCAACAAACGACAACTACTGAACATCAGATTCCTGACTTAGGACAGGTGCAAACAAATGCAGCGGGTTTAAATGTTTTAATGGTACCCAACCTTCACCCTTTTTCTGAAACAATAGTGTAACGTCACAACATAGAAAGACACACTATAAAATATCAACTGAAATAGCTTAACTCAATCAAAGGACATATTAACACCATTGAACATACACTGAACAAATAAATTTGACCTATGACACAATGTAAATACAAAATAAATAAATTGTGTTTGTTTCTTAGAGACAAAGTAATAAATACATACCCTTCCTCGATTTAAATGACTTTTTTAATCATAAAAGTAGGTACAATGTCATTACATCAATTATGGGACATTCTAGTGACCCCAACAGATATTTGACACACTCTAAGTCTTTCCCTTTTTTACGAACCCACTCAAAATTGCAGGATCTCTTATTTTTTAACTATCTGAATGAAAGTTCATCTTATGACTAATTGTATTTTTCACTGTTGTATAGTTGCTGTCTTGTGGACGAATATCTGAAATCTCTGATTAATCATCAATAATATTAATGGCTACATTTCGGGTATTTCAAACACTCGTTTCTTCGCATAGAAAGAATTATTCGTTAATCTGAGTATGGAACGAATACTTTATATCACGGACTACAAATGTAGATACAAAAGATGAAAAACTAAGCAAAATTGTTTAATCCGCAATGCATGAAAAAATCTGTTGTATTTCAGTAAATAACAAGTGTTCTCAGTTGATCGTAAACACGTAGTAGTCCATCATGCATTGTTACTCATTTAGTGGATTGCTCAATGTTCGTCAAAAACCCAGGTAAAAAAAAGATTGCGTCATACGTTAAAAAACAATCATATTTGCGAGGACATTAGTATGCTAATTTATGCATATCCATATAAGGTAGTGTTCCCGGCCTGTTTAAGGAGAGACAGAAACTTATATATTTTGAGGTTAATACTTTTAATATAAGGTCAAGGTCTAAATTACTGAAAATAGATGGAAATTTGTACAGAACATTTGTTTTCCGGATGCTAAATCAAATACTGCACATGAGATTACAACCTAACTTGCAAATATGGTCACATATAACAAAAGAAAAATTGTTATTGATTTTGAGGTTAATGGTACACGGAAATTAGCACATTCAAATACTATATATGGCACTGAACCTTACTTGGATAATTCATCATATATTATTAGAGGAAGATCCCTAATGATTTTGAAGTCACTTGGTCGAAGGTCAAGAACGATAGTTACTAGAACACAATTTGTAAGACACTTTTACCGTCTTTAAATCAAAACAGTAATGAATCATACATTAAGTAAATAGAAAAAACTATACCATCAGGTTACGATAAGCTTTTCACCTTTATTTGTGCGTGGGTATAAATTTGAGTTTATTTAAAATATTCTTTAACATCTCAAGTTTTGACAATATACAAATGTATGTGGGTACGTTTGGAATTATTGAGTTTTCTTTGCGCAAAACTTTAATTTATTATTTTGAGATGAAAACATAATTGCAAGAAAAACAAAATGTGCTATAAAATTCAAGGCAATCATGGTCATCATCAAATCTCAAAAAACTAAAACACAAAAATGTGGGAATCGAATGAACTTGAATAACAACATAAAATTGAAATAAAAAATACATGAAATGCTAAATCATTGTACAATTCATAATGGTGTTTAGCAATTGCATTCAAACGCTGATAACTGATTTGTTGGTCTCGTAGAAGTGTGCTCGCATCGATTGCGTGACGTCAAGGATTCGAATCCAGAGCATGTCAAGACAAAATATTTACCATTGATTTTTGATACTTCTCTACTAAGAACGTGGTATTTATGAGTAAGAGCAAAGGCTGGTTGGTCTGGAATCAGAATAATGTGTCCGGGTAGGGTGACATGTCCTCCTGTAAACTAGCACGTTAGAACCCTGGCTCAGTGTGTCGTTCAAGTACAAAGCAGGGTTCATATTTATATTACAATAACATGTTGGCGTCAGGAATATGCATTTAATTTGCCACTGGACATTAAACAGATATCCTTCCTCCACCTAATCATTATCATCATCATTGTCTATCTGAATATTTTGTCTAATGATTAATTTTTGTTCCATTTTCCTGTAACTGTCCTTAATTCGTGACCGTCATAAATAAGCTAGAACGTAATGAAGTCGGATCCTACACTGTTTCAAACCAGGAATGGCTTGCCAAAACAAGTAACAAAATGACATGTCGGTGTTTACTGAAATTATAATATATCAGTAAAATAAATATGATGGCTTCATAATCATGTGCATGCAAAAATAGGATCTCCGGTTTTATTCAAGATGTTAAATGAAACAGTTCTTATCATCCGTATTTGGATACACAAGCGTCAAGTTAATTAATTTCGAGATTGTTTTACCAAAAACAGAAAAAAAAAGATAATCGAATGGATTAAAAAACTGACACGATGAAGCGATATCAAATTGAATAAATTTATTTCCGACAATTTATTTTTTTTAGAATCATTACAAGTTCAAAACATAAGTTAAAACGTTAGTTTTTAAGTATAAAATTTTGCGCATTTTTTGTCGACTAATATATCGTCATCTAATTATCTCCTCCTGTTATTGGTGCTGATAGAGCTTGACGACGACGGATATCTTCTATATATTATCTAGGAATTGCTTTCCTACATAATACAGCTGTTTAAAAATATATACCAAGGCGAATACAGAAACAGTCAGTTCTTAACACTTTAATAAAATAATTATAATTGTGTTGTCAAAATAAGACTTACCGTGAAGCAGGGCACAAGAAATCATATTTGAACTTTTTAAAATGTATCTTATCCACCATAATACGTCAAAAGTTTTGTGAACCGTAAATAAATTGCAACCGAAAGTGAATGTCCTGTATTCTAATATGACGTGATAAAATTCTCGATATATCTATACTTATTGCAGACTCAGAGATGTACATATTGATGGATGTTACTATTTACCTCCCACGCAAATCCACATGTATCGTAACCTATGTGCAAACACTATGTGGATTTCGTTGTGTTCAAATTGAAATTGAAAAAGAAACTACAGAATCGTTATTCCTATTCTAATGCATAACAAAAATTATTAATGCATAAGATCTTAAAAAATGTATGAAATCAAAATGAAATAAAATTCCGCGAAATTTCATGAATTATCTTGGCAAATTAACATAATGTCAAAACATGACGTCAAACGAATGAAATCTCGCAAGCTGAAGATTATTCCGTTACGTGTACTCTCTAAATTCGGAAAATATTGCATCAAAATGAAGTTTTGAGGTAGGCGTTGTTTCATTTTCTATTCTATTGCATCATTCGCACATTCATGGGTTTCAGCAAGTCATCATGGCGGCTCACTCCTTAGTTACGACATGTCAACCGTGGATTTGACAGTTAATAGTAGCCAACGAAAAAAATTTTTTAAGAATTATAAGGATTGAACACATTTTTTCTAGTGGTTATTTAAGAAATAATTCATGCAAGCCTCAGATTTATTTGAAATTTGTAGCTTTTATCTTACAAGGGGGGGATAAAACAGTCATACATACGGCAATCTTACCTTCGCTTCCGTTTTTCAAATTACCGTTTTTGTCCTATTAGAATTGAAATAATGCATGCAAGCCATAGATTTGTTATCATTTTCACATGGCCTGGGTCGTGTGAAAATTTCGAATAAATCTATGGCTTGCATGATTTTTTTCTTAATTAGCCCATGTGCCAATACTACTTTTTCTGTATTGGACTGGGCCAAAAAGTTGTATTAACATCAACAGGGCAACGTCACCAGTATTGGACATGCTGATTTATCAGTATAAGAATAGACTTAATCATATCATAAAATAAAGTGTTTTGCAAAGAAGATTCCCTGAGCTTTAAGCCAATGAGAAAATTCCTAGTCATATAATACACAGGCACTTGTCTCTGAAAAGAAATTATCTATAAACTTCGTAAGGTGACCTATAGGTGTTAACTTCTATGTCATTTAGTCTCTGGTGGAGAGTTGTCTCATTGGCAATTATAGCACATCTTCTTATTTTCATATTTGACACTCGGTCGCGAGGCCTTCTAATTAGGTCAACCGTAAATTATTTTGTCATCTATCAGTCAAATGGCAATGTTTATCTCGCAACTAATGATTAATTATATATATATATAATATATATCTCGGTTTCCGATTGGTCAATGTTCTTGCTAAAAATTGATATTTTATGGAGCTGTTTCAATTTTATATGTAAAGTCAAGGTAGTCTGAATGATATTGATAGAATGTGGAAATTTGTGTTTAAAATATAAACTATGATTCACTGCGAGATTTACGTTGCCATTGTGAAAAGAAGACATACTTTACGGTTAATCTACAGAGGAGGCCTGCTACGTATGATTCCGACAACAGAAATAGGCGTATTATAAACCAATTTGTAGATAATTTAATGTAGATTTACAACATAACAAGTTTCAGTGGGATAGACAACAGCGGAATCAAAATACTGTAAACGAACTTATTTTCGCGGATACTTTATTCGCGTTCAGCCCTTTCTAGACCACTTTGCGGCGATTAAATTTCGCGATTTTCAAATTTACTTGATAAAGTTGAATAAAAAAGATCAAATTTTACATATTCGCGACGATTTATCTTAGCGTTATTTTTCTACTCGCGAAAATTTTTTTCAGAGACAGTTGCCTGTGATATCTATACTATTAAATGAGAAGAGCTCATTTTGTGTGTCGCCTCTCTTCCTTCCACAATAAATTAATCATCATTCCTTTGAGTCCTATAGGTACCATGCATAGTCGCATTTGTCATCCTCGCTTATGATTATTCCGATTGGGTTATTTTGGGAGGAAAACGAAAATAAAGGCGTCCGGATTTTGTTTCCGTCAACGGAGTGACTTTTTAAGGCATAGACAAGACTTCCATTTAGGACTGTTTAAAATAACACATGATTTTCATAGGTACTTGGGGACAGGACAATTAGTCTATTTTCGCTTTTTCTGTATACTATGATAATACATATACTATAAATAAAATGTTTTTGATATTTACTATTAATTCCAAGTTTACTATCAACGGCGGGCATATATCATATAGAGATTATAGAATACGTATGTTCATAGTATACAGATTAACGCGAAAATAGTTGAAATTAATAGAAAAAAAATAAAAATAACGGATTTTGAAAAAGGGGAGGGCTTAAAAAATTATCCTGTCCCCAAGTACCTAAGAATTTGATACCTTTCTTAAATTCTCCAGTCATAATTTTTTTTACAAAACATCATCCTACAACAGTTTACATACTTTCAACCACGCTCTAAATGCCCGCGATTTCGCGGGTGTGTTCTAGTAATACAGTAAAGTTAGGAATTGTCAAAGACAAAATTTTAAATTGATATAAACACGGGTAGTAACGTCGTCACGTCATATCAAGGAGTGTTTAGTACAGTGATTTTTTTTCATGATTTAGTCTATTTGGTCATGGTTTGGTCAGGTCGATTGCCTTAGTTCTCTTAAATAAGCATACAAAAAGTAATGTCTGTTTGAATCCAATGTTTTACGTCGAACTTTCAATATTTTAGTTGATGTTGTTGAAAATTAACAAACGTAAAGCGTCTTATCGAAAATAAATTTAACATGGTTTGCTAAAACAATTGACATGATTCAGTTAAGTGTTCCAAATTTTTGTATTCTTAATGCTTAAATTTTGATCGTTAATAGTATGTGTTATTTTTAAAAGTGTCTCATAAGTGAGTTATTTGGCTAGGTACCAATATTTTAATTGTAATATCTAATTTTTAATTGCATATTATGTAACTATGTAATCATTGTGTTTTATATTGGTTTGTGACACTATAATAAATTATTCTGATTCTGAATAGCCGTTTCCTGTTTTATGTTCGTTTGTGTGTTATAATTTGTCTTTTATTGTTTTGGAGGGTAGAGGGTGGGGAAAGGGTGCGTCCAACGAAAAAATATCAAATAAATCCTCAAATCTAAAAAGTTAAATGACATTATGACACTAAAATCCTTTTTGTTTGTTTTTATTTTTTGCTTTTTTTTTTAAAGCAATTAAAAAACATAAGTTTATTTCAACCCAGAAAATGGAATAGAACAAACATAGCTACGACTTAGTTTACAATTCCCCATAAAAATTGCTATTTTGTGAATTTCAATAGATTTTATGAATATAAAAAGAAGGAGAAGTGCGGTATAGGTCAACGACACTGCAACCTCACGACAAAAATAACAAAAAGACAACGAATAAGAAGGCAATAAATAGTTTTCAACAGTCGACATATTCTATCTATACAATATGTTTAAAAGCTGCAAGTCTTACCAAAAACAGATATGATCAAAGATTATTTATTTATGGAAGAATTTTTATGTTGGGTTTTTATATCTTGGACAAAATAAAACTACGACTTCAACTGGTAGTCCCACTTCTCTTGACTTTATTTCACAGCAGTGCGTTTTCAAAAAGTCTTTCGATCTTTTAGTAAAATTCTCAGTTGGAGCTAAAAATTTGCCTGATATGGCAAAGATTTTTTGAGTAATCGCTTGGTATTGTGAATTGAGATTTCGAGGTTTGTGTGCTAATCAAAATCAAAGAGAGTTGGCAGCAAGGATCAGGGTTAAATGTAGAATCCTTTGAGAAAAAAAAAAACAAAAAAAAAAAGACACACACACACACACACACATACGAGCGTTGGAATGTGAGTGGGGACACCTATAATTTACCATTCAACTGAGGACATGCATTTTTCGTCCTATTACGACAAAGACAATTTGCAGACGCTTAGCATCAGATCCAAAAAATAAGATTGTGAAGTTTAAATTGACGTTTTCAGCAGTTTTATACATGACATCGTGCACTTAATTGAGGACGCTGTTACACCGAGGACCTCTGACACACTTATAAAATTGGGGACTGTTTCACACTGGGGACTTCTGAAACATTTTAACAGTGGGGACATTTTCACACCTGGGACTTAAGACGCACATTTAAAAAATGCACGGGGACAGTGTCACACCGATGGCTTCTGACACAACGGAACAAAAATTGGAAAAAATTTCAAAATGGGGACGCTCAAAGGATATTTATTGATCAGCCACTCACCATTCGATATGATGACCTGTTCCAATAAACAAAAGTCACAGATAGAGTTATCAAGATAAAATTTGCTTCATTTACTCTTAACGAAGCCGAATATTTACCATTTAAACGTTATAGGGATTTATACAAATGTGGGTGCAATAGTGAGTTAGGTAGTAAAAAGGGGGGTTAGAGATGCAGAACCAAATGACGAGTCTAGAGATGGATGGGGAAACGGCAGCCTTGTGTTATGTCGCTGTTACACATTAGCGTATAGCTCCGACGTATACCGGGAGTATACAGGTCCCTTCACACTGGACGAAAACTCTATTTCGCTTCCTACGATCTCCACGACCGGAACAGTGCTAGCGGGATCGTGAAAAATTTGGGAAACCACCATCAGTGTGAAGACTAGAACGACACTGCTACGCTTCTACTACGCACAAATAAGCTTTTCCGTATTTTTCTTTGCGTTACAACGCCGTCCTCCTGCGCCTGCGCCACGCTCTTTACGTCGATCATCCACGACAAATTACGCTGCGAGCCCGATATTGTTACGATATCATACGTTCATGATCGGCGGACGTTTACTATATATATATATATGGGAAGTTTGTGGATCTCCGCTCTCATTTTCATATTGCTTTATAGAAGAAAGCACGTGTAAAATGTACTATCAAGTTGTACTACACCTTGTCCTATTGCAAGGTTAACAAGGCATCATTCGTATCTTTGTATCTTTCGCCTCTCTTTTAGAAGTAGAATTAAATGTGTCCAAATTAAATATAATTTGAATGAAATGTTCTGCACAAGTACCAGGGAATTAAGTCAGAATGGTTTGATTGATAAAAAGTTTTTCCCTCTGTAATTGCCATCTACTAGTATCACACATCTGAATACAGGACATAGAAAAATTAACTATATTCTTTATACATTTAAACCTTACTGCTGCAACGGTTCAATGACCTCTGTATGGAAAGTGTGAACCAGAAAATGATTGATTAGTGTTCACACTTTCCATACAGTCACAGTGGTGATAATGTATGAGAATAAAAAACTAAAATGGGTGAGGTCGCCTCATGGTCTTCTGATTGGCAGATGGATTGCATACTTGGAAACTGTTGCTGGATCCATGGTGAGTCCATCGAGCCCCAGACCGAGGTCGGATTCTGTACAGGCTGCCATGGTTTTTGATGCTGAGGTTGGAAAAAAAACTCACAGACGTACCAGGATAGCTGTAGTTTCCAGGCTGACTGAATAGACCGGCAGAAGACTGACAAGGAAGCTTGTTCTTTGTCCTGAAAGCATCATTATCAATTATACATCGGTACATAACGTCGGACAGCTCCCGCTGTCATCTCCTCCAGAGGGGTAGCTCAAGATTGCGCAGTGCTGACTTAAGCCATTCTACAAATTCATCAAGCTCCCTGTCACCTTCTGGTCGGATATGATCAAAGAGCTACTTCTGCATAGTCAAAAACTGCTGAGAGCGTTCATCCAGGCTTGTAGGTAGGGTCTAATCATCTGCGGCTGCAGATCTTTTATCACGTAAAGTACTAGCATTAAGCGAATGAAGCCGCTAAAGGAACTCCATGTTCCCCACAGTACTAAATCGGTAAAAAGAGCCGTAGGAATGTTTTCTTATTATAGTCAATGGATTCCAAGAATCTCAGGCAAAATCAACCCTTTGGCTAATGCTACGCTAAATCTTTTCCGTTAGCCTCTATTGCAGTGAAAGCATTCGATGATCTGCAATCCAATCTTGAAAACGCAAGCACCAGTGCAATTGATGAAGCTATTCATTTTGTCGTAGAAACCGATGCCTCGGATTCTGCAGTAGCCGGAAGTCTCAATCAGGGCTGAAGGCCTGTTGCTTTCTTTTCGAGAACTTTAAATGCTCATTAATTAAGACACTCACCTGTAGAAAAGGAAGCATGTGCAATAGTAGAAGCTGTGGAGACACTTACTTAGTGGGAAACACTTCACTCTTGTCACTGATCAGGAAGCAGTTTCTTATATGTTTGATTCAAAGAAGCACGATAAAGTGAAAAAAGACAAAATAATTCGATGGAGAACTGAATTGAGCTGCTACAGCTATTATATAAAATACCGTCCTGGACGAGACAATGAGTCAGCCGATTGCTTCTCTCGAGCCTACTGCTCCTCCGTCAGCTCAGATGCTCTTTCTGAATTGCACAGTGCGCTTTGCCATCCGGGCATCAATCCGACTTCTTCACTTCGTCCGTTCAAAGAACTTACCTTACTCTGTTGATGACGTCACGAGAACAATCAAACAATGTCAGATTTGTGCAAAAGTGAAACCTTAGTATGCATCACCTCTTGTGAAAGCTACACAACCTTTTGAACGTTTAAGCATTGATTTTAAAGGACCACTGCCGTCTGTTAGTACGAAGAAGTACATTCTTACCGTTGTTGACGAATACTCAAGATTCCCATTTGCCTTTCCTTGCACCGATATAACAAGCGCAACTTTTATTCAGTGTTTACGACAGTTATTTGCTCTTTTTGGTATGCCTGCTTATATTCACTCGGACCGTGGTCAGTCTTTCATGAGCGCCGAACTCAAAACTTTTCTCCAATCGCATGAAGTAGCTACTAGCAAGACAACGCCATATAGCCAACAGAGCAATGGGCAATGTGAACGCTATAACGGTATCATATGGAAAGCTGTTACTCTAGCGTTAGAATCTTTTGGACTGAAAGAGAGTCAGTGAGAGATTGTATTGCCAGATGCACTGCACTCTGTTCGAAGTTTGTAATGTACTTCAATAAACACTACTCCACATAAAAGGTTTATCAACTTTACAAGAAGATCATCATCTGGCCAATGCATTCCGTCTTGGCTTGCGCACCCTGGACCGGTTTTAATGAAAAAGCTTGTGCGTGCGACTAAGTATGGTCCACTCGTCGAGGAAGTAGATCTTTTGGAAGCCAATCCATCTTATGCTCATGTTAGACTGTCTGATGGACGCGAAACTACTGTATCAATCCCACATTTAGGGCCAACAGGACAACAAATAAACAATGACAATCTTGATCATTCAGTTTTGAACGATAGAACCACGGACATCGGTGAATGTGTGTATTCCGGTATTGAAACTACAACACAGGAAGTTACCAGCAACATGGACAACCCTATTGAAACGTTGAGTAATGTTGAGGATGTTGTATATTATGTTTAATTTGGTTTTGTGGTAGTTAGTCATTAGTAATAGACATTGTAACAGTTTCCTTCCCTAAATAAAGCATGTATCTAGTCTACTTTTGAATCTATATAATTACATTACAATTAATTTTCTCCTGTTGCCCACGTTTTACACAAAACCAGTACACTTCTACCACGATTATGTCACGATTTTACCGCGTCTGCTATGGCACGCCGTTCTCGTCAAAACTATGTTTAAGCCAGTTTTGGAAAAATTTACACACTGAAATTTAAAAAAACACAATGAGATTAAAAAACTTAAAAACACACACTGAGAATTTAAAATTACACACTGAGAATTTAAAATTACACACTGAGATTTCAAAAATACACACTGAGATTGAATAAACTGAAAAACACACACTGAGAATTGAAAATTACACACTGAGATTAAATAAACTGAAAAAAAAGACACTGAGAATTGAAAATTACACACTCAGAATTGAAAAACACACACTGAGAATTGAAAATTACACACTGAGATTTGTGCGCACATTTTATGCGCACAAATCTCAGTGTGTAATTTTCAATTCTTAGTGTGTGTTTTTCAGTTTATTTAATCTCACTGTGTATTTTTGAAATCTCAGTGTGTTTTTCTTAAATCTCAGTGTGTATTTTTTTCGAAAAATGGCTTAAACATAGTTTTGACGAGAACGGCTTGCCATAGTCTGCCTTTAACGGTACAGCTACGATCTATACGTCTCAACCACACGCATCACGTTTCTCCTAAGTGTACCACGCGGTTGTACCACGTTCACATCGACCTCATTCTATTTTCCCGTCACATTTATGAAAAAAATCTAGTTTGCTTATCTCATAAAAAAGATAAAAAATAAATTATGTTTATTATGGAAACAAATGAATAATACAGTTTTCTTTAAACTAATAATATGCAATGAAAACTGGCCTTGCCGTTGCAATAATTTTTTGTTTATTTTTCGAGCTGAAGAAACTGTAGACGAAAGAATCACTAAATAGTTTGGATAAGGCCAAGGTTATCTTCGGGAAATTGATGCATTTTCAGAAAGTCAAAGAAAACTTGTATCACGATCGTCATACTCGTAGTAAGGACGTGGTATGAATGTGGGGGGGGGGGGGGGGGGGGGGGGGGGGCGAAGTGAAAACGTTACACAAACGAGGTAAAAGCGTAGTAATATCGTACAGGTCGTTGTGCTGTCTTGGCATGATCGTAGGGCGAGCGTAATCAGAAACTGACTGAAATAATAGACAATCATGCCACGCAGACACCACGACGTTGCTACGCTATTCGCCGCTGCCACTACGATCTTTCTACGACCTTATCACTATGCTAGTACGACCACTTTTTGCCACGACCAGCCGCGATCAATGCCGAATCCCTCGGGCATGTTAAAGTGATGTCCCATTCCTTGTCAGTGTTTTTTTTTTTTATTTGTTGCAAGAATGTGAGTTCAAACCTCATATTGCGTGGGAAATTAACATTTGCGCACTTTCGTATAGCTTTTCCTTTTTTTTTTCTCGTTTGCGCACTTTCATTTTCATATCAATTGCGGCTTTTTTACAGAAAACAATTATGTTATCCCTTCCGGTAGCCTAACTTGGAGCAAATATTATACAATTATAGTCTTTTGTAGAAGTCAATATGAGATTTTATGGACCAAAGAAATTGATATTGACCGAATTAGTAGGGTGAGGTTAATATTGATTTCAAATTCCATAAAACTCATATTGACTAATACAGAAGAATTTAATTGTTTTATTAAATAGCAATTTGATATGAAAGTGAAACCAAGTAAATCAAGATATTATGACGTCATGCATAATGTAATTGGAATGTGTTATAATTTTTTTCCCAATGATTTTGATCAAAGCCAAAAATTTCAGTCCATCTTAACTGACAAGTGGGAACACTTTTATTTTTATTTAAAACAAAATACATATCTTTAGATCCTTTTGAACTTTTTACAAGTCTTTTAATAGCAGATGCAATTACAGGTAGTTCTAATTTGTGATTTTCCCCACAAATGAATTTGATGCTTGATATGTAGCAGATATAATACTATTATATCTCATGAAATCCACATTTATCTGATACATTTCTTCTATTTTTTGATGAGAGAAAACTTGAAAGTGAAAGGTAGTCAATATGATTTTTAAAATTAAACAATATCAGAAGTTACAGAATGTCATGTGTCAGCATTTCATCCAATGAAAATTTTGAAATTTTGTAATAATAAACTATATTTGAATATGGGTAAATGATAAAAATTCATATATAATGCCATTACTCTTCTTTTCCATTATATTTACGTTTTGTTTTTCTTTTTTTTTTTTTCTCATGGTTCACTTGGGAACTTGTAATCGGTGGTAATGTAACTAAATAATCAGCAAATTTCTTACATTCTGACATAATATATTAGGCACAAAGACCAGAAAATTACCATTAAGCTTTAAACTTTCATGTTTAACGACATTTCGGTCGATGCACAAATGTAAAAAAAAAAAGAAATAGTGCACAAATGCAATGCGCCCTATGGCTTCGATACGTTGATCCCGCGATTTACTTTAAGCTGTGCCACAATGTCTGTCCAGATTGTCTTTTATAACACAAATTGTAGAAATTTGTAAAAGTTTAGCTATGCTCTTGTTTCACAACGTTACAGAACCTGGAACCGGACACAAAGGGGTGCGAAATAGTAAATTAAAATTCCGGGGCACGGGCTTGAATCTATATCGAAAGACGTTTACATACTAAAAATGTAGAAAATGCTTTAAAGGGATAAGGACTTTACTAAATCTATGAAGTTCGTTTTATCCTACATTACGTACTAAGTATCAAAATAGCTTTGAATCGGAATTCATTGTCCTCTGGTTGTATGATTTTGAAGTAAAATATCGTGTAAAGATATTGGGTGTTCCCCCTTTTTTTATTGAATCTACCCGGTATATATGGGTCGGTACTTAACAAGTGTTCTAAAAACTTCCGAAATTGCAAAAATTTGTTAATCCGTTCAAAAAATTATCATTGTCCTCTGGTTGTATGATTTTGAAGTAAAATCTCCTGTAAAGATATTGGGTGTTCCCCCTTTTTTATTGAATTTACCCGGTATATATGGGTCGGTACTTAACAAGTGTTCTAAAAACTTCCGAAATTGCAAAAAATTTGTTAATCCGTTCAAAAAATTATCATTTGTATCAAAGAAATTGACTTTATTGTAATCTGTTGTGTTTTGTTTTATGAAGACTAAACCTGCACTGCACTTAGGCCGTGTTCACATTGAGATAACTCGATGTGGTGTGAGTGTACTAACACTAAAACTAAACTCTATTACGTTCCTATTGATAAAAATCAATGTTTACATGCAGTTTAAATCAGATTTTGACCACATGCAGTCGATACTCAATGTAGGCCTTGTGTGGGTTAAGTGTACATAAAACTAGATATTAAGAACGTGAATTTTATTATGAATATTTAAGGAAGTTACATATATTGAATAAAATGATTATAATAATATTATGAATTAAGTGTTTTACCTATTTATATGACAAAAACTCAAAAAAATTGATCAGTTAAAAACATGATTGAATTTAAATAGCCTTAGTGGACCATTTGATTTTCAGTGGGAGGGGGAATATTTTGCTGATGGAATATTCATTTTTACACCTGTTGATAGTTCGACTTATTTATTTAGCGCGAAAAGTATTTTCGCTTTTTGTACACAACAATTTTTTGCAAAGTCCTGCATTTTGTAGGACAAAATATTCATTTTCATCTTGTCTTGGGCAAGGTTATATTTTACAGTAAGTACCAGTCTAGAATTCATTTCCAAAATCACCCCAAGAATGACTGGGTAATAGAAATATGGTCAATAAGGTCTTCTTCCGATCGGCAGTAAAACCGTTGTCAAAGCGGAGCCTCTGTTTGGCTGTGCGGGATGTACAAGTACGCAGCCACGTATGATCAGATTGGGGACGGTAAATCCGATCCCTCGTGTAGAGAGAGTGCCACGCTCTCGTCACGTTAAGAACTCCTGCAACAACTCTTTAAGGGGTCCGTAGGTGGCCTGTTGCCAGGCAAATTGTTGACCCTATTTAACATACTCTTATTTTCCAATGGCTGTCCAAATTTTCTAGATTTGTGAATTTGTTCTCGTCCTGAACATGTATGAAATATTTGCCACTGGACGTTAAGCAATCAATAATCAATCGATCAATCATTTTCAAAATCCTTTTTTTTCGCTTATTGTTACGCTGCTTTAGCGTGCGTAATCGTGACATAATTTAGAACGCCCAAAGTTCCCCAAATCAATGGAACGATTTTTTTAAAGGTACAGACCATTCTTCTTCGAAGGACAAACCAATTTTTTCACTATACTTTAATAAAAAAAAAAAAAAATTTTCTCAATAACATACTGGAACATTTTTTTTAACTCCATGTCGAATCCCCCGCCTTTATGAACGTTATCTAGGGGTCATACACCTCGGGGAACTATGTACATGTGTTATATGAACATTGTCTATCGGACCTTCGGAATACTGATATGGTTTTTATGAGATATTTTGTCAGTGCATAGGACCTATATTTGAGCCATAAATTTCATTGCTTAAAAAGCAGGGGTCGTTCGAGTCGTCTTACCAAATTCGCTCAACCAATGTATATTTTTCTCCGATTGTGACAGATGTCCTCAGTGTGTAAAATGTCCTCAGTGTGTAAAATGTCCTCAGTTTGAAAAAAGAGTCTCCATTTAACCGTATGTGCCTGTTGCCCACAGTGCCACTGTTAGCTGAACGTAACATGTTTATATCTAGGGATCCTACTTCTCGAACATTTTAATATCATGGATTATATATGTGAATGGTACACTGAAGGGGTCGAATAACTATGTAGTAATGTTATATTATTGTTATCTAACCGTCGAATGCCTTAAGTAACTCTATATAACTGTTTACAGAACTTTATCTAGGGGCCGTACACATCGAACAACTCAGTCCTAGTGTGATATGAACGTTATCTAGGGATCAAACATCTTAGTATAAGTGTTAAATGAACGTTATTAAATGATCATACACCTCGAGGAACTAAGTATATATGTTGTAGAAAAGGAGTCTGCAACCTCGGGCATCATTTTATCAGTGTAATATGAACGTTTTCTGCAGATCATAGACCCAAAGGAACACAGTAGCACTGTTATATGAACGTTATCTAGGAACTGGCACCACAAAGGTCTCAGTACCAGTTTTATATGAAGGATGTCTGTGGTTTAAACATCTCGAGAAACACCGTATAACAGGTATAAAAACCTTATCTAGGGATCAGGCGAGTCGAACATTATAGTGCCTGTGTTATATGAATGTTATGAAGGGTTATACGTCTATAGGAACTCAGTATCAGTATTAAAAAACGTTTTTATCAGCATGTAATACCAGTTTATTTAAAATGGATGTATTGCCCATGTTATAGACCAGAAATTGCATGCCGATATCACCCCGAGTTGATAACCGGTTATCGGTCCGTCGATAATACCCACGTTATCGATATCAGCCCATCGTCAATTGTAATGTCATCGGTTAAGGAAAGCAACGTTCTTACTAGAAATCTGAAAAAGTGTATATAAATGAATGAATTCGAATCAAAAACGCTTTGACGTAGTCCGTATGAGACTGCATTTTCATTGAAAATATGTGATAAAAAAGTAATGACTTTGCATTAATACATTAATACATAACCTTTTTAATATTGCCCTTGTTATCAGCCCAAGACATTGAATTCGGACCCGAGGGCTTTAGTCCGAGGGACGATATCAGTTGAGGGCTGATAACAAGGGCAATATGAAAAAGGCCATATCGTCCCTCGCATCACACCTTGACCCATATCAGCCCTCGCGCACAGCTCTCGGGCTATATATGGGAGTCTCGAGTTGATACTCTGGCCTGTATGGAAAATGAAAAAGGCCATATCGTCCCTCGCATCACACCTTGACCCATATCAGCCCTCGCGCACAGCTCTCGGGCTATATATGGGAGTCTCGAGTTGATGCTCTGGCCGGTATGGAAAATTCAATGTTATAATCCATAAATCTAGTGGTGATATTGCTCGAGCAACTGTGTACCAGTGTTATATGAACGTGACCCAGGGGTCATAGACCTGTTGGAACTAAATTGTAAGTATTTTTGCTGTATGAAAGATATCTGGTAAAGTCACACGCCTTGAACAACTGTGTAGCAGTTTAATATGAACGTTGCCGAGGGGTCATACACCACTTTGAACACAATATAAGTCTTGTATGAACGTTATCTAGGTATCATACACCTCGAGGAACTATGTACCTGTGTTACATGAACATTGTCTATCGGACCTTCGGAATACTGATATGGTTTTTTTTGACATATTTTGTCAGTTCATTGGACTTATATTTGAGCTATAAATTTCATTGCTTAAAAAGCAGGGGTCGTTCGAGTCGTCTTACCAAATTCGCTCAACCAATGTATATTTTTTTCCGATTGTGACAGATGTCCTCAGTGTGTAAAATGTCCTCAGTTTGAAAAAAAGTCTCCATTTAACCGTATGTGCCTGTTGCCCTCAGTGCCACTGTTAGCTGAACGTAACATGTTTATATCTAGGGATCCTACTTCTCGAACAAGGGGCCTCGGTGGCTGAGTGGTCTAAGTAGTTCAACTACTGTATCGCTAGCCTGTCAACACTGAGGTTGTGAGTTCGATTCCCGCACGTGGCAGGTGCGTTCGACTCCAATCTTAATTGACAAGGATTGTCAGTTTTCCTACCGAAGGTCGGTGGTTCTCTCCGGGCACTCCGGCTTCCTCCACCAATAAAAACTGGCCGCCACGAAATAGCCAACAGTGCTGAAAGTGGTGTTAAACACCAATCAATCAATCAATCAATACTTCTCAAACATTTTAATATCATGGATTATATATGTGAATGGTACACTGAAGGGGTCGAATAACTATGTAGTAATGTTATATTATTGTTATCTAACCGTCGAATGCCTTAAGTAACTCTATATAACTGTTTACAGAACTTTATCTAGGGGCGTACACATCGAACAACTCAGTCCTAGTGTTATATGAACGTTATCTAGGGATCAAAAATCTTAGTATAAGTGTTATATGAACGTTATAAAATGATCATACACCTCGAGGAACTAAGTATATCTGTTGTAGAAAAGGAGTTGCAACCTCGGGCATCATTTTATCAGTGTAATATGAACGTTTTCTGCAGATCATAGACCCAAAGGAACACAGTACCACTGTTGTATGTGCGTTATCAAAGAGTCATACACCTCGAGGAGGTCAGGATAACTTACATGAACGTTATCTAGGGGTCTTTTAACTCGAGTATCTCAGTACGAGTGTCGATCGTATGAACGCTGTCATGAGGTCAATCACCTCGAAGACTTCGTATCACTGTTATATGATCGTCATCTGAGGTAATACGCCTCAAGACATTCTTTATCAGTCTTATATGGACGTTGTCGGGGGATCAATCATCTTCAGGAACACAATATTTCTGTTATATGAACGTTATATAGAGTCTGGCACCACAAAGGTCTCAGTACCAGTTTTATATGAAGGATGTCTGTGGTTCAAACACCTCGAGAAACACAGTATGACAGGTATAAAAACCTTATCTAGGGATCAGGCGAGTCGAACATTATAGTGCCAGTGTTATATGAATGTTATGAAGGGTTATACGTCTATAGGAACTCATTATCAGTGTCAAAAACGTTTTTATCAGCATTTAATATCAGTTTATTTAAAATGGATGCATTGCCCAGGTTATAGACCAGAAATTGCATGCCGATATCACCCCGAGTTGATAACCGGTTATCGGTCCGTCGATAATAGCCACGTTATCGATATCAGCCCATCGTCAATTGTAATGTCATCGGTTAAGGAAAGCAACGTTCTTACTAGAAATCTGAAAAAGTGTATATAAATGAATGAATTCGAATCAAAAACGCTTTGACGTAGTCCGTATGAGACTGCATTTTCATTGAAAATATGTGATAAAAAAGTAATGACTTTGCATTAATAGATTAATACATGGCCTTTTTCATATTGCCCTTGTTATCAGCCCAAGACATTGAATTCGGACCCGAGGGCTTTAGTCCGAGGGACGATATCAGTTGAGGGCTGATAACAAGGGCAATATGAAAAAGGCCATATCATCCCTCGCATCACACCTTGACCCATATCAGCCCTCGCGCACAGCTCTCGGGCTATATATGGGAGTCTCGAGTTGATGCTCTGGCCGGTATGGAAAATTCAATGTTATAATCCATAAATCTAGTGGTGATATTGCTCGAGCAACTGTGTACCAGTGTTATATGAACGTGACCCAGGGGTCATAGACCTGTTGGAACTAAATTGTAAGTATTTTTGCTGTATGAAAGATATCTGGTAAAGTCACACGCCTTGAACAACTGTGTAGCAGTTTAATATGAACGTTGCCGAGGGGTCATACACCACTTTGAACACAATATAAGTCTTGTATGAACGTTATCTAGGTATCATACACCTCGAGGAACTATGTACCTGTGTTATATGAACATTGTCTATCGGACCTTCGGAATACTGATATGGTTTTTTTTGACATATTTTGTCAGTGCATTGGACTTATATTTGAGCCATAAATTTCATTGCTTAAAAAGCAGGGGTCGTTCGAGTCGTCTTACCAAATTCGCTCAACCAATGTATATTTTTTTCCGATTGTGACAGATGTCCTCAGTGTGTAAAATGTCCTCAGTTTGAAAAAAAGTCTCCATTTAACCGCATGTGCCTGTTGCCCTCAGTGCCACTGTTAGCTGAACGTAACATGTTTATATCTAGGGATCCTACTTCTCGAACAAGGGGCCTCGGTGGCTGAGTGGTCTAAGTAGTTCAACTACTGTATCGCTAGCCTGTTAACACTGAGGTTGTGAGTTCGATTCCCGCACGTGCAGGTGCGTTCGACTCCAATCTTAATTGACAAGGATTGTCAGTTTTCCTACCGAAGGTCGGTGGTTCTCTCCGGGCACTCCGGCTTCCTCCACCAATAAAAACTGGCCGCCACGAAATAGCCAACAGTGCTGAAAGTGGTGTTAAACACCAATCAATCAATCAATCAATACTTCTCAAACATTTTAATATCATGGATTATATATGTGAATGGTACACTGAAGGGGTCGAATAACTATGTAGTAATGTTATATTATTGTTATCTAACCGTCGAATACCTTAAGTAACTCTATATAACTGTTTACAGAACTTTATCTAGGGGCCGTACACATCGAACAACTCAGTCCTAGTGTTATATGAACGTTATCTAGGGATCAAAAATCTTAGTATAAGTGTTATATGAACGTTATAAAATGATCATACACCTCGAGGAACTAAGTATATCTGTTGTAGAAAAGGAGTTGCAACCTCGGGCATCATTTTATCAGTGTAATATGAACGTTTTCTGCAGATCATAGACCCAAAGGAACACAGTACCACTGTTGTATGTGCGTTATCAAAGAGTCATACACCTCGAGGAGGTCAGGATAACTTACATGAACGTTATCTAGGGGTCTTTTAACTCGAGTATCTCAGTACGAGTGTCGATCGTATGAACGCTGTCATGAGGTCAATCACCTCGAAGACTTCGTGTCACTGTTATATGATCGTCATCTGAGGTAATACGCCTCAAGACATTCTTTATCAGTCTTATATGGACGTTGTCGGGGGATCAATCATCTTCAGGAACACAATATTTCTGTTATATGAACGTTATATAGAGTCTGGCACCACAAAGGTCTCAGTACCAGTTTTATATGAAGGATGTCTGTGGTTCAAACACCTCGAGAAACACCGTATGACAGGTATAAAAACCTTATCTAGGGATCAGGCGAGTCGAACATTATAGTGCCAGTGTTATATGAATGTTGTGAAGGGTTATACGTCTATAGGAACTCATTATCAGTGTCAAAAACGTTTTTATCAGCATTTAATATCAGTTTATTTAAAATGGATGCATTGCCCAGGTTATAGACCAGAAATTGCATGCCGAAATCACCCCGAGTTGATAACCGGTTATCGGTCCGTCGATAATAGCCACGTTATCGATATCAGCCCATCGTCAATTGTAATGTCATCGGTTAAGGAAAGCAACGTTCTTACTAGAAATCTGAAAAAGTGTATATAAATGAATGAATTCGAATCAAAAACGCTTTGACGTAGTCCGTATGAGACTGCATTTTCATTGAAAATATGTGATAAAAAAGTAATGACTTTGCATTAATAGATTAATACATGGCCTTTTTCATATTGCCCTTGTTATCAGCCCAAGACATTGATTTCGGACCCGAGGGCTTTAGTCCGAGGGACGATATCAGTTGAGGGCTGATAACAAGGGCAATATGAAAAAGGCCATATCGTCCCTCGCATCACACCTTGACCCATATCAGCCCTCGCGCACAGCTCTCGGGGTATATATGGGAGTCTCGAGTTGATGCTCTGGCCGGTATGGAAAATTCAATGTTATAATCCATAAATCTAGTGGTGATATTGCTCGAGCAACTGTGTACCAGTATTATATGAACGTGACCCAGGGGTCATAGACCTGTTGGAACTAAATTGTAAGTATTTTTGCTGTATGAAAGATATCTGGTAAAGTCACACGCCTTGAACAACTGTGTAGCAGGTTAATATGAACGTTACCGAGGGGTCATACACCACTTTGACCACAATATAAGTCTTGTTTGAACGTTATCTAGGGGTCATACACCTCGAGGAACTATGTACCTGTGTTATATGAACATTGTCTATCGGACCTTCGGAATACTGATATGGTTTTTTTTAAATATTTTGTCAGTGCATTGGACCTATATTTGAGCCATAAATTTCATTGCTTAAAAAACAGGGGTCGTTCGAGTCGTCTTACCAAATTTGCTCAACCAATGTATATTTTTTTCCGATTGTGACAGATGTCCTCAGTGTGTAAAATGTCCTCAGTTTGAAAAAAAGTCTCCATTTAACCGTATGTGCCTGTTGCCCTCAGTGCCACTGTTAGCTGAACGTAACATGTTTATATCTAGGGATCCTACTTCTCGAACATTTTAATATCATGGATTATATATGTGAATGGTACACTGAAGGGGTCGAATAACTATATAGTAATGTTATATTATTGTTATCTAACCGTCGAATGCCTTAAGTAACTCCATATAACTGTTTACAGAACTTTATCTAGGGGCCGTGCACATCGAACAACTCAGTCCTAGTGTTATATGAACGTTATCTAGGGATAAAAAATCTTAGTATAAGTGTTATATGAACGTTATTAAATGATCATACACTTCGAGGAACTAAGTATATTTATTATACTTCACGTTAAAATGCCAGATTTTGATTGGTTAATACGAGGGAGACAATTTACTCTTTCCCATGGCTCAGCTGGAGACAATTTTTTGAATGTCACCCTCTCGTGTAGACCAATCAAAAATCGATAATTTAAAAGACTGTCGCAATGAATTGAATTTAAATCAATAATTTAAAGCCAATGCTCAAGTTCTACGTTTCGACTGTCAACATAAATAAAAAATACATCTTGCTTCACTTTTGTTGTTTTTCTAATAACTGTTACGTTTTTAAGTACATAACGTCATAGTTAATTACTTTCAATTTATAATTCAAAAGACAATAATTGCAGAACATTCAGTATAATGAATTAAATAACACATAGCTGAGAGGGTGATAGAGCAGATTGTTACCCCTCAAAAAACATTGTCAACCTTGGCTTCGCCTCGGTTGACAATGTTTTCTCGGGGTAACAATCTGCTCTATCACCCTCTCAGCTATGTGTTATTTATATACTGTTGTAGAAAAGGAGTTGCAACCTCAGGCATCATTTTATCAGTGTAATATGAACGTTTTCTGCAGATCATAGACCCAAAGGAACACAGTACCACTGTTGTATGTGCGTTATCAAAGAGTCATACACCTCGAGAAGGTCAGGATAACTTACATGGACGTTATCTAGGGGTCTTTTAACTCGAGTATCTCAGTACGAGTGTCGATCGTATGAACGCTGTCATGAGGTCAATCACCTCGAAGACTCCGTATCGCTGTTATATGATCGTCATCTGAGGTAATACGCCTCAAGACATTCTTTATCAGTCTTATATGGACGTTGTCGGGGATCAATCATCTTCAGGAACACAATATTTCGGTTATATGAACGTTATCTAGAGTCTGGCACCACAAAGGTCTCAGTACCAGTTTTATATGAAGGATGTCTGCGGTTCAAACACCTCGAGAAACACCGTATGACAGGTATAAAAACCTTATCTAGGGATCAGCCGAGTCGAACATTATAGTGCCAGTGTTATATCAATGTTATGAAGGGTAATACGTCTATAGGAACTCAGTATCAGTATTAAAAAACGTTTTTATCAGCATATAATATCAGTTTATTTAAAATGGATGTATTGCCCATGTTAAAAACCATAAATTACATGCCGATATCACCCCGAGTCGATAACTGGTTATCGGTCCGTCGATAATAGCCACGTTATCGATATCAGCCCATCGTCAATTGTAATGTCATCGGTTAAGGAAAGCAACGTTCTTACTAGAAATCTGAAAAAGTGTATATAAATGAATGAATTGAAAATATGTGATAAAAAAGTAATGACTTTGCATTAATAGATTAATACATGGCCTTTTTCATATTGCCCTTGTTATCAGCCCAAGACATTGAATTCGGACCCGAGGGCTTTAGTCCGAGGGACGATATCAGTTGAGGGCTGATAACAAGGGCAATATGAAAAAGGCAATATCGTCCCTCGCATCACACCTTGACCCATAACAGCCCTCGCGCACAGCTCTCGGGCTATATATGGGAGTCTCGAGTTGATACCCTGGCCGGTATGGAAAATGAAAAAGGCCATATCGTCCCTCGCATCACACTTTGACCCATATCAGCCCTCGCGCACAGCTCTCGGGCTATATATGGGAGTCTCGAGTTGATACTCTGGTCGGTATGGAAAATTCAATGTTATAATCCATAAGTCTAGTGGTGATATTGCTCGAGCAACTGTGTACCAGTGTTATATGAACGTGACCCAGGGGTCATAGACCTGTTGGAACTAAATTGTAAATATTTTTGCTGTATGAAAGATATATACATGGCCTTTTTTATATTGCCCTTGTTATCAGCCAAAGACATTGAATTCGGACCCGAGGGCTTTAGTCCGAGGGACGATATCAGTTGAAGGCTGATAACAAGGGCAATATGAAAAAGGCCATATCGTCCCTCGCGTCACACCTTGACCCATATCAGCCCTCGCGCACAGCTCTCGGGCTATATAGGGGAGTCTCGAGTTGATACCCTGGCCGGTATGGAAAATGAAAAAGGCCATATCGTCCCTCGCATCACACCTTGACCCATATCAGCCCTCGCGCACAGCTCTCGGGCTATATATTGGAGTCTCGAGTTGATACTCTGGCCGGTATGGAAAATTCAATGTTATAATCCATAAATCTAGTGGCGATATTGCTCGAGCAACTGTGTACCAGTGTTATATGAACGTGACCCAGGGGTCATAGACCTGTTGGAACTAAATTGTAAATATTTTTGCTGTATGAAAGATATATACATGGCCTTTTTTATATTGCACTTGTTATCAGCCCAAGACATTGAATTCGGACCCGAGGGCTTTAGTCCGAGGGACGATATCAGTTGAGGGCTGATAACAAGGGCAATATGAAAAAGGCCATATCGTCCCTCGCATCACACCTTGACCCATATCAGCCCTCGCGCACAGCTCTCGGGCTATATATGGGAGTCTCGAGTTGATACCCTGGCCGGTATGGAAAATGAAAAAGGCCATATCGTCCCTTGCATCACACCTTGACCCATATCAGCCCTCGCGCACAGCTCTCGGGCTATATATTAGAGTCTCTAGTTGATACTCTGGCCGGTATGGAAAATTCAATGTTATAATCCATAAATCTAGTAGTGATATTGCTCGAGCAACTGTGTACCAGTGTTATATGAACGTGACCCAGGGGTCATAGACCTGTTGGAATTAAATTGTAAGTATTTTTGCTGTATGAAAGATATCTGGTAAAGTCACACGCCTTGAACAATTGTGGATCAGTTTAATAAGAACGTTACCGACGGGTCATACACCACTTTGAACACAATATAAGTCTTGTATGAACGTTATCTAGGGGTCATACACCTCGAGGAACTATGTACCTGTGTTATATGAACATTGTCTATCGGACCTTCGGAATACTGATATGATTTTTATGACATAATTTGTCAGTGCATTGGACCTATATTTGAGCCATAAATTTCATTGCTTAAAAAGCAGGGGTCGTTCGAGTCGTCTTACAAAATTCGCTCAACCAATGTATATTTTTTTCCGATTGTGACAGATGTCCTCAGTGTGTAAAATGTCCTCAGTTTGAAAAAAAGTCTCCATTTAACCGTATGTGCCTGTTGCCCTCCGTGCCACTGTTAGCTGAACGTAACATGTTTATATCTAGGGATCCTACTTCTCGAACATTTTAGTATCATGGTTAATATATGTGAATGGTACACTGACGGGTCGAATAACTATGTAGTAATGTTATACGGTATTATTGTTATCTAACCGTCGAATGCCTTAAGTAACTCCATATAACTGTTTACAGAACTTTATCTAGGGGCCGTACACATCGAACAACTCAGTCCTAGTATTATATGAACGTTATCTAGGGATCAAACATCTTAGTATAAGTGTTATATGAACGTTATTAAATGATCATACACCTCGAGGAACTAAGTATATCTGTTGTAGAAAAGGGGTCTGCAACCTCGGGCATCATTCTATCGTGTTATATGAACGTTTTCTGCAGATCATAGACCCAAAGGAACACAGTACCACTGTTGTATGTGCGTTATCAAAGAGTCATACACCTCGAGGAGGCCAGGATAACTTACATGAACGTTATCTAGGGGTCTTTAAACTCGAATATCTCAGTACGATTGTCGATCGTATGAACGCTGTCATGAGGTGAATCACCTCGAAGACTCCGTATCACTGTTATATGATCGTCATCTGAGGTAATACGCCTCAAGACATTCTTTATCAGTCTTATATGGACGTTATCGGGGGATCAATCATCTTCAGGAACACAATATTTCGGTTATATGAACGTTATCTAGTCTGGCACCACAAAGGTCTCAGTACCAGTTTTATATGAAGGATGTCTGTGGTTCAAACACCTCGAGAAACACCGTATAACAGGTATAAAAATCTTATCTAGGGATCAGGCGAGTCGAACATTATAGTGCCAGTGTTATATGAATGTTATGAAGGGTTATACGTCTATAGGAACTCAGTATCAGTGTCAAAAAACGTTTTTATCAGCATGTAATATCAGTTTATTTAAAATGGATGTATTGCCCATGTTATAGACCAGAAATTGAATGCCGATATCATCCCGGGTTGATAACCGGTTATCGGTCCGTCGATAATAGCCACGTTATCGAAATCAGCCCATCGTCAATTGTAATGTCATCGGTTAAGGAAAGCAACGTTCTTACTAGAAATCTGAAAAAGTGTATATAAATGAATGAATTCGAATCAAAAACGCTTTGACGTAGTCCGTATGAGACTGCATTTTCATTGAAAATATGTGATAAAAAAGTAATGACTGCATTAATAGATTAATACATGGCCTTTTTCATATTGCCCTTGTTATCAGCCCAAGACATTGAATTCGGACACGAGGGCTTTAGTCCGAGGGACGATATCAGTTGGGGGCTGATAACAAGGGCAATATGAAAAAGGCCATATCGCCCCTCGCGTCACACCATGACCCATATCAGCCCTTGCGCACAGCTCTCGGGCTATATATGGGAGTCTCGAGTTGATACTCTGGCCGGTATGGAAAATTCAATGTTATATTCCATAAATCTAGTGGTGTTATTGCTCGACCAACAACTGTGTACCAGTGTTATATGAACGTGACCCAGGGGTCATAGACCTGTTGGAACTAAATTGTAAGTATTTTTGCTGTATGAAAGATATCTGGTTAAGTCACACGCCTTGAACAACTGTGTAGCAGTTTAATATATACGTTACCGAGGGGTCATACACCACTTTGAACACAATATAAGTCTTGTATAAACGTTATCTAGGAGTCATACACCTCGAGGAACTCTGTACCTGTGTTATATGAACATTGTCTATCGGACCTTCGGAATACTGATATGGTTTTTATGACATATTTTGTCAGTGCATTGGACCTATATTTGAGCCATAAATTTCATTGCTTATAAAACAGGGTTCGTTCGAGTCGTCTTACCAAATTTGCTCAACCAATGTATATTTTTTTCCGATTGTGACCGATGTCCTCAGTGTGTAAAATGTCCTCAGTTTGAAAAAAAAAGTCTCCAATTAACCGTATGTGGGTGTTGCCCTCAGTGCCACTGTTAGCTGAACGTAACATGTTTATATCTAGGGATCCTACTTCTCGAACATTTTAGTATCATGGTTAATATATGTGAATGGTACACTGAAGGGGTCGAATAACTATGTAGTAATGTTATACGGTATTATTGTTATCTAACCGTCGAATGCCTTAAGTAACTCCATATAACTGTTTACAGAACTTTATCTAGGGGCCGTACACATCGAACAACTCAGTCCTAGTGTTATATGAACGTTATCTAGGGATCAAACATCTTAGTATAAGTGTTATATGAACGTTATTAAATGATCATACACCTCGAGGAACTAAGTATATCTGTTGTAGAAAAGGGGTCTGCAACCTCGGGCATCATTCTATCAGTGTAATATGAACGTTTTCTGCAGATCATAGACCAAAAGGAACACAGTACCAATGTTGTGTGTGCGTTATCAAAGAGTCATACACCTCGAAGAGGCCAGGATAACTTACATGAATGTTATCTAGGGGTCTTTTAACTCGAATATCTCAGTACGACTGTCGATCGTATGAACGCTGTCATGAGGTCAATCACCTCGAAGACTCCGTATCACTGTTATATGATCGTCATCTGAGGTAATACGCCTCAAGACATTCTTTATCAGTTTTATATGGACGTTATCGGGGGATCAATCATCTTCAGGAACACAATATTTCTGTTATATGAACGTTATCTAGAGTCTGGCAACACAAAGGTCTCATTACCAGTTTTATATGAAGGATGTCTGTGGTTCAAACACCTCGAGAAACACCGTATAACAGGTACAAAAATCTTATCTAGGGGTCAGGCGAGTCGAAGATTATAGTGCCAGTGTTATATGAATGTTATGAAGGGTTATACGTCTATAGGAACTCAGTATCAGTGTTAAAAAACGTTTTGATCAGCATGTAATATCAATTTATTTAAAATGAATGTATTGCCCATGTTATAGACCAGAAATTGCATGCCGATATCACCCAGGGTTGATAACCGGTTATCGGTCCGTCGATAATAGCCATGTTATCGATATCAGCCCATCGTCAATTGTAATGTCATCGGTTAAGGAAAGCAACGTTCTTACTAGAAATCTGAAAAAAGTGTATATAAATGAATGAATTCGAATCAAAAAGGCTTTTACGTAGTCCTTATGAGACTGCATTTTCATTGAAAATATGTGATAAAAAAGTAATGACTGCATTAATAGATTAATACATGGCCTTTTTCATATTGCCCTTGTTATCAGCCCAAGACATTGAATTCGGACCCGAGGGCTTTAGTCCGAAGGACGATATCAGTTGGGGGCTGATAACAAGGGCAATATGAAAAAGGCCATATCGTCCCTCACATCACACCATGACCCATATCAGCCATTGCGCACAGCTCTCGGGCTATATATGGGAGTCTCGAGTTGATACTCTGGCCGGTATGGAAAATTCAATGTTACATTCCATAAATCTAGTGGTGATATTGCTCGACCAACAACTGTGTACCAGTGTTATATGAACGTGACCCAGGGGTCATAGACCTGTTGGAACTAAATTGTAAGTATTTTTGCTATATGAAAGATATCTGGTAAAGTCACACGCCTTGAACAACTGTGTAGCAGTTTAATATATACGTTACCGAGGGGTCATACACCACTTTGAACACAATATAAGACTTGTATGAACGTTATCTAGGAGTCATATACCTCGAGGAACTCTGTACCTGTGTTATATGAACATTGTCTATCGGACCTTCGGAATACTGATATGGTTTTTATGACATATTTTGTCAGTGCATTGGACCTATATTTGAGCCATAAATTTCATTGCTTATAAAACAGGGTTCGTTCGAGTCGTCTTACCAAATTTGCTCAACCAATGTATATTTTTTTCCGATTGTGACCGATGTCCTCAGTGTGTAAAATGTCCTCAGTTTGAAAAAAAAGTCTCCAATTAACCGTATGTGGGTGTTGCCCTCAGTGCCACTGTTAGCTGAACGTAACATGTTTATATCTAGGGATCCTACTTCTCGAACATTTTAGTATCATGGTTAATATATGTGAATGGTACACTGAAGGGGTCGAATAACTATGTAGTAATGTTATACGGTATTATTGTTATCTAACCGTCGAATGCCTTAAGTAACTCCATATAACTGTTTACAGAACTTTATCTAGGGGCCGTACACATCGAACAACTCAGTCCTAGTGTTATATGAACGTTATCTAGGGATCAAACATCTTAGTATAAGTGTTATATGAACGTTATTAAATGATCATACACCTCGAGGAACTAAGTATATCTGTTGTAGAAAAGGGGTCTGCAACCTCGGGCATCATTCTATCAGTGTAATATGAACGTTTTCTGCAGATCATAGACCAAAAGGAACACAGTACCAATGTTGTGTGTGCGTTATCAAAGAGTCATACACCTCGAAGAGGCCAGGATAACTTACATGAATGTTATCTAGGGGTCTTTTAACTCGAATATCTCAGTACGACTGTCGATCGTATGAACGCTGTCATGAGGTCAATCACCTCGAAGACTCCGTATCACTGTTATATGATCGTCATCTGAGGTAATACGCCTCAAGACATTCTTTATCAGTTTTATATGGACGTTATCGGGGGATCAATCATCTTCAGGAACACAATATTTCTGTTAATTGAACGTTATCTAGAGTCTGGCAACACAAAGGTCTCAGTACCAGTTTTATATGAAGGATGTCTGTGGTTCAAACACCTCGAGAAACACCGTATAACAGGTACAAAAATCTTATCTAGGGGTCAGGCGAGTCGAACATTATAGTGCCAGTGTTATATGAATGTTATGAAGGGTTATACGTCTATAGGAACTCAGTATCAGTGTTACAAAACGTTTTTTTCAGCATGTAATATCAGTTTATTTAAAATGGATGTATTGCCCATGTTATAGACCAGAAATTGCATGCCGATATCACCCCGGGTTGATAACCGGTTATCGGTCCGTCGATAATAGCCATGTTATCGATATCAGCCCATCGTCAATTGTAATGTCATCGGTTAAGGAAAGCAACGTTCTTACTAGAAATCTGAAAAAAGTGTATATAAATGAATGAATTCGAATCAAAAACGCTTTGACGTAGTCCGTATGAGACTGCATTTTCATTGAAAATATGTGATAAAAAAGTAATGACTGCATTAATAGATTAATACATGGCCTTTTTCATATTGCCCCTGTTATCAGCCGAAGACATTGAATTCGGACCCGAGGGCTTTAGTCCGAGGGACGATATCAGTTGGGGGCTGATAACAAGGGCAATATGAAAAAGGCCATATCGTCCCTCGCATCACACCATGACCCATATCAGCCATTGCGCACAGCTCTCGGGCTATATATGGGAGTCTCGAGTTGATACTCTGGCCGGTATGGAAAATTCAATGTCCATAAATCTAGTGGTGATATTGCTCGACCAACAACTGTGTACCAGTGTTATATGAACGTGACCCAAGGGTATAGACCTTTTGGAACTAAATTGTAAGTATTTTTGCTGTATGAAAGATATCTGGTAAAGTCACACGCCTTGAACAACTGTGTAGCAGTTTAATATATACGTTACCGAGGGGTCATACACCACTTTGAACACAATATAAGTCTTGTATGAACGTTATCTAGGAGTCATACACCTCGAGGAACTCTGTACCTGTGTTATATGAACATTGTCTATCGGACCTTCGGAATACTGATATGGTTTTTATGACATATTTTGTCAGTGCATTGGCCCTATCATTGAGCTACTTATAAATTTCATTGCTTATAAAACAGGGGTCGTTCGAGTTGTCTTACCAAATTTGCTCAACCAATGTATATTTTTTTCCGATTGTGACCGATGTCCTCAGTGTGTAAAATGTCCTCAGTTTGAATAAAAAGTCTCCATATAACCGTATGTGCGTGTTACCCTCAGTGCCACTGTTAGCTGAACGTAACATGTTTATATCTAGGGATCCTACTTCTCGAACATTTTAGTATCATGGTTAATATATGTGAATGGTACACAGAAGGGGTCGAATAACTATGTAGTAATGTTATACGGTATTATTGTTATCTAACTGTCGAATGCCTTAAGTAACTCCATATAACTGTTTACAGAACTTTATCTAGGGGCCGTACACATCGAACAACTCAGTCCTAGTGTTATATGAACGTTATCTAGGGATCAAACATCTTAGTATAAGTGTTATATGAACGTTATTAAATGATCATACACCTCGAGGAACTAAGTATATCTGTTGTAGAAAAGGGGTCTGCAACCTCGGGCATCATTCTATCAGTGTAATATGAACGTTTTCTGCAGATCATAGACCAAAAGGAACACAGTACCACTGTTGTGTGTGCGTTATCAAAGAGTCATACACCTCGAGGAGGCCAGGATAACTTACATGAACGTTATCTAGGGGTCTTTTAACTCGAATATCTCAATACGACTGTCGATCGTATGAACGCTGTCATGACGTGAATCACCTCGATGACTCCGTATCACTGTTATATGATCGTCATCTGAGGTAATACGCCTCAAGACATTCTTTATCAGTCTTATATGGACGTTATCGGGGGATCAATCATCTTCAGGAACACAATATTTCTGTTATATGAACGTTATCTAGAGTCTGGCAACACAAAGGTCTCAGTACCAGTTTTATATGAAGGATGTCTGTGGTTCAAACACCTCGAGAAACACCGTATAACAGGTATACAAATCTTATCTAGGGGTCAGGCGAGTCGAACATTATAGTGCCAGTGTTATATGAATGTTATGAAGGGTTATGCGTCTATAGGAACTCAGTATCAGTGTTAAAAAACGTTTTTATCAGCATGTAATATCAGTTTATTTAAAATGGATGTATTGCCCATGTTATAGACCAGAAATTGCATGCCGATATCACCCCGGGTTGATAACCGGTTATCGGTCCGTCGATAATAGCCATGTTATCGATATCAGCCCATCGTCAATTGTAATGTCATCGGTTAAGGAAAGCAACGTTCTTACTAGAAATCTGAAAAAACTGTATATAAATGAATGAATTCGAATCAAAAACGCTTTGACGTAGTCCGTATGAGACTGCATTTTCATTGAAAATATGTGATAAAAAAAGTAATGACTGCATTAATAGATTAATACATGGCCTTTTTCATATTGCCCTTGTTATCAGCCCAAGACATTGAATTCGGACCCGAGGGCTTTAGTCCGAGGGACGATATCAGTTGGGGCTGATAACAAGGGCAATATGAAAAAGGCCATATCGTCCCTCGCATCACACCATGACCCATATCAGCCATTGCGCACAGCTCTCGGGCTATATATTGGAGTCTCGAGTTGATACTCTGGTCGGTATGGAAAATGCAATGTTATATTCCATAAATCTAGTGGTGATATTGCTCGACCAACAACTGTGTACCAGTGTTATATGAACGTGACCCAGGGGTCATAGACCTGCTGGAACTAAATTGTAAGTATTTTTGCTGTATGAAAGATATCTGGTAAAGTCACACGCCTTGAACAACTGTGTAGCAGTTTAATATGAACGTTGCCGAGGGGTCATACACCACTTTGAACACAATATAAGTCTTGTATGAACGTTATCTAGGTATCATACACCTCGAGGAACTATGTACCTGTGTTATATGAACATTGTCTATCGGACCTTCGGAATACTGATATGGTTTTTTTTGACATATTTTGTCAGTGCATTGGACTTATATTTGAGCCATAAATTTCATTGCTTAAAAAGCAGGGGTCGTTCGAGTCGTCTTACCAAATTCGCTCAACCAATGTATATTTTTTTCCGATTGTGACAGATGTCCTCAGTGTGTAAAATGTCCTCAGTTTGAAAAAAAGTCTCCATTTAACCGTATGTGCCTGTTGCCCTCAGTGCCACTGTTAGCTGAACGTAACATGTTTATATCTAGGGATCCTACTTCTCGAACAAGGGGCCTCGGTGGCTGAGTGGTCTAAGTAGTTCAACTACTGTATCGCTAGCCTGTCAACACTGAGGTTGTGAGTTCGATTCCCGCACGTGGCAGGTGCGTTCGACTCCAATCTTAATTGACAAGGATTGTCAGTTTTCCTACCGAAGGTCGGTGGTTCTCTCCGGGCACTCCGGCTTCCTCCACCAATAAAAACTGGCCGCCACGAAATAGCCAACAGTGCTGAAAGTGGTGTTAAACACCAATCAATCAATCAATCAATACTTCTCAAACATTTTAATATCATGGATTATATATGTGAATGGTACACTGAAGGGGTCGAATAACTATGTAGTAATGTTATATTATTGATATCTAACCGTCGAATGCCTTAGGTAACTCCATATAACTGTTTACAGAACTTTATCTAGGGGCCGTACACATCGAACAACTCAGTCCTAGTGTTATATGAACGTTATCTAGGGATCAAAAATCTTAGTATAAGTGTTATATGAACGTTATAAAATGATCATACACCTCGAGGAACTAAGTATATCTGTTGTAGAAAAGGAATTGCAACCTCGGGCATCATTTTATCAGTGTAATATGAACGTTTTCTGCAGATCATAGACCCAAAGGAACACAGTACCACTGTTGTATGTGCGTTATCAAAGAGTCATACACCTCGAGGAGGTCAGGATAACTTACATGAATGTTATCTAGGGGTCTTTTAACTCGAGTATCTCAGTACGAGTGTCGATCGTATGAACGCTGTCATGAGGTCAATCACCTCGAAGACTTCGGTTCACTGTTATATGATCGTCATCTGAGGTAATACGCCTCAAGACATTCTTTATCAGTCTTATATGGACGTTGTCGGGGGATCAATCATCTTCAGGAACACAATATTTCTGTTATATGAACGTTATATAGAGTCTGGCACCACAAAGGTCTCAGTACCAGTTTTATATGAAGGATGTCTGTGGTTCAAACACCTCGAGAAACACCGTATGACAGGTATAAAAACCTTATCTAGGGATCAGGCGAGTCGAACATTATAGTGCCAGTGTTATATGAATGTTATGAAGGGTTATACGTCTATAGGAACTCATTATCAGTGTCAAAAACGTTTTTAACAGCATTTAATATCAGTTTATTTAAAATGGATGCATTGCCCAGGTTATAGACCAGAAATTGCATGCCGATATCACCCCGAGTTGATAACCGGTTATCGGTCCGTCGATAATAGCCACGTTATCGATATCAGCCCATCGTCAATTGTAATGTCATCGGTTAAGGAAAGCAACGTTCTTACTAGAAATCTGAAAAAGTGTATATAAATGAATGAATTGAAAATATGTGATAAAAAAGTAATGACTTTGCATTAATAGATTAATACATGGCCTTTTTCATATTGCCCTTGTTATCAGCCCAAGACATTGAATTCGGACCCGAGGGCTTTAGTCCGAGGGACGATATCAGTTGAGGGCTGATAACAAGGGCAATATGAAAAAGGCAATATCGTCTCTCGCATCACACCTTGACCCATATCAGCCCTCGCGCACAGCTCTCGGGCTATATATGGGAGTCTCGAGTTGATACCCTGGCCGGTATGGAAAATGAAAAAGGCCATATCGTCCCTCGCATCACACTTTGACCCATATCAGCCCTCGCGCACAGCTCTCGGGCTATATATGGGAGTCTCGAGTTGATACTCTGGTCGGTATGGAAAATTCAATGTTATAATCCATAAGTCTAGTGGTGATATTGCTCGAGCAACTGTGTACCAGTGTTATATGAACGTGACCCAGGGGTCATAGACCTGTTGGAACTAAATTGTAAATATTTTTGCTGTATGAAAGATATATACATGGCCTTTTTTATATTGCCCTTGTTATCAGCCAAAGACATTGAATTCGGACCCGAGGGCTTTAGTCCGAGGGACGATATCAGTTGAAGGCTGATAACAAGGGCAATATGAAAAAGGCCATATCGTCCCTCGCGTCACACCTTGACCCATATCAGCCCTCGTGCACAGCTCTCGGGCTATATATGGGAGTCTCGAGTTGATACCCTGGCCGGTATGGAAAATGAAAAAGGCCATATCGTCCCTCGCATCATACCTTGACGCATATCAGCCCTCGCGCACAGCTCTCGGGCTATATATTGGAGTCTCGAGTTGATACTCTGGCCGGTATGGAAAATTCAATGTTATAATCCATAAATCTAGTGGCGATATTGCTCGAGCAACTGTGTACCAGTGTTATATGAACGTGACCCAGGGGTCATAGACCTGTTGGAACTAAATTGTAAATATTTTTGCTGTATGAAAGATATATACATGGCCTTTTTTATATTGCACTTGTTATCAGCCCAAGACATTGAATTCGGACCCGAGGGCTTTAGTCCGAGGGACGATATCAGTTGAGGGCTGATAACAAGGGCAATATGAAAAAGGCCATATTGTCCCTCGCATCACACCTTGACCCATATCAGCCCTCGCGCACAGCTCTCGGGCTATATATGGGAGTCTCGAGTTGATACCCTGGCCGGTATGGAAAATGAAAAAGGCCATATCGTCCCTTGCATCACACCTTGACCCATATCAGCCCTCGCGCACAATTCTCGGGCTATATATTAGAGTCTCCAGTTGATACTCTGGCCGGTATGGAAAATTCAATGTTATAATCCATAAATCTAGTAGTGATATTGCTCGACCAACTGTGTACCAGTGTTATATGAACGTGACCCAGGGGTCATAGACCTGTTGGAATTAAATTGTAAGTATTTTTGCTGTATGAAAGATATCTGGTAAAGTCACACGCCTTGAACAATTGTGGATCAGTTTAATATATACGTTACCGAGGGGTCATACACCACTTTGAACACAATATAAGTCTTGTATGAACGTTATCTAGGGGTCATACACCTCGAGGAACTATGTACCTGTGTTATATGAACATTGTCTATCGGACCTTCGGAATACTGATATGATTTTTATGACATATTTTGTCAGTGCATTGGACCTATATTTGAGCCATAAATTTCATTGCTTAAAAAGCAGGGGTCGTTCGAGTCGTCTTACAAAATTCGCTCAACCAATGTATATTTTTTTCCGATTGTGACAGATGTCCTCAGTGTGTAAAATGTCCTCAGTTTGAAAAAAAGTCTCCATTTAACCGTATGTGCCTGTTGCCCTCCGTGCCACTGTTAGCTGAACGTAACATGTTTATATCTAGGGATCCTACTTCTCGAACATTTTAGTATCATGGTTAATATATGTGAATGGTACACTGACGGGTCGAATAACTATGTAGTAATGTTATACGGTATTATTGTTATCTAACCGTGGAATGCCTTAAGTAACTCCATATAACTGTTTACAGAACTTTATCTAGGGGCCGTACACATCGAACAACTCAGTCCTAGTATTATATGAACGTTATCTAGGGATCAAACATCTTAGTATAAGTGTTATATGAACGTTATTAAATGATCATACACCTCGAGGAACTAAGTATATCTGTTGTAGAAAAGGGGTCTGCAACCTCGGGCATCATTCTATAGTGTAATATGAACGTTTTCTGCAGATCATAGACCCAAAGGAACACAGTACCACTGTTGTATGTGCGTTATCAAAGAGTCATACACCTCGAGGAGGCCAGGATAACTTACATGAACGTTATCTAGGGGTCTTTAAACTCGAATATCTCAGTACGATTGTCGATCGTATGAACGCTGTCATGAGGTGAATCACCTCGAAAACTCCGTATCACTGTTATATGATCGTCATCTGAGGTAATACGCCTCAAGACATTCTTTATCAGTCTTATATGGACGTTATCGGGGGATCAATCATCTTCAGGAACACAATATTTCTGTTATATGAACGTTATCTAGTCTGGCACCACAAAGGTCTCAGTACCAGTTTTATATGAAGGATGTCTGTGGTTCAAACACCTCGAGAAACACCGTATAACAGGTATAAAAATCTTATCTAGGGGTCAGGCGAGTCGAACATTATAGTGCCAGTGTTATATGAATGTTATGAAGGGTTATACGTCTAAAGGAACTCAGTATCAGTGTCAAAAAACGTTTTTATTAGCATGTAATATCAGTTTATTTAAAATGGATGTATTGCCCATGTTATAGACCAGAAATTGAATGCCGATATCATCCCGGGTTGATAACCGGTTATCGATCCGTCGATAATAGCCACGTTATCGATATCAGCCCATCGTCAATTGTAATGTCATCGGTTAAGGAAAGCAACGTTCTTACTAGAAATCTGAAAAAGTGTATATAAATGAATGAATTCGAATCAAAAACGCTTTGACGTAGTCCGTATGAGACTGCATTTTCATTGAAAATATGTGATAAAAAAGTAATGACTGCATTAATAGATTAATACATGGCCTTTTTCATATTGCCCTTGTTATCAGCCCAAGACATTGAATTCGGACCCGAGGGCTTTAGTCCGAGGGACGATATCAGTTGGGGGCTGATAACAAGGGCAATATGAAAAAGGCCATATCGCCCCTCGCATCACACCATGACCCATATCAGCCCTTGCGCCCAGCTCTCGGGCTATATATGGGAGTCTCGAGTTGATACTCTGGCCGGTATGGAAAATTCAATGTTATATTCCATAAATCTAGTGGTGTTATTGCTCGACCAACAACTGTGTACCAGTGTTATATGAACGTGACCCAGGGGTCATAGACCTGTTGGAACTAAATTGTAAGTATTTTTGCTGTATGAAAGATATCTGGTTAAGTCACACGCCTTGAACAACTGTGTAGCAGTTTAATATATACGTTACCGAGGGGTCATACACCACTTTGAACACAATATAAGTCTTGTATGAACGTTATCTAGGAGTCATACACCTCGAGGAACTCTGTACCTGTGTTATATGAACATTGTCTATCGGACCTTCGGAATACTGATATGGTTTTTATGACATATTTTGTCAGTGCATTGGACCTATATTTGAGCCATAAATTTCATTGCTTATAAAACAGGGTTCGTTCGAGTCGTCTTATCAAATTTGCTCAACCAATGTATATTTTTTTCCGATTGTGACCGATGTCCTCAGTGTGTAAAATGTCCTCAGTTTGAAAAAAAAGTCTCCAATTAACCGTATGTGGGTGTTGCCCTCAGTGCCACTGTTAGCTGAACGTAACATGTTTATATCTAGGGATCCTACTTCTCGAACATTTTAGTATCATGGTTAATATATGTGAATGGTACACTGAAGGGGTCGAATAACTATGTAGTAATGTTATACGGTATTATTGTTATCTAACCGTCGAATGCCTTAAGTAACTCCATATAACTGTTTACAGAACTTTATCTAGGGGCCGTACACATCGAACAACTCAGTCCTAGTGTTATATGAACGTTATCTAGGGATCAAACATCTTAGTATAAGTGTTATATGAACGTTATTAAATGATCATACACCTCGAGGAACTAAGTATATCTGTTGTAGAAAAGGGGTCTGCAACCTCGGGCATCATTCTATCAGTGTAATATGAACGTTTTCTGCAGATCATAGACCAAAAGGAACACAGTACCAATGTTGTGTGTGCGTTATCAAAGAGTCATACACCTCGAAGAGGCCAGGATAACTTACATGAATGTTATCTAGGGGTCTTTTAACTCGAATATCTCAGTACGACTGTCGATCGTATGAACGCTGTCATGAGGTCAATCACCTCGAAGACTCCGTATCACTGTTATATGATCGTCATCTGAGGTAATACACCTCAAGACATTCTTTATCAGTCTTATATGGACGTTATCGGGGGATCAATCATCTTCAGGAACACAATATTTCTGTTATATGAACGTTATCTAGAGTCTGGCAACACAAAGGTCTCAGTACTAGTTTTATTTGAAGGATGTCTGTGGTTCAAACACCTCGAGAAACACCGTATAACAGGTATAAAAATCTTATCTAGGGGTCAGGCGAGTCGAACATTATAGTGCCAGTGTTATATGAATGTTATGAAGGGTTATACGTCTATAGGAACTCAGTATCAGTGTTACAAAACGTTTTTATCAGCATGTAATATCAGTTTATTTAAAATGGATGTATTGCCCATGTTATAGACCAGAAATTGCATGCCGATATCACCCCGGGTTGATAACTGGTTATCGGTCCGTCGATAATAGCCATGTTATCGATATCAGCCCATCGTCAATTGTAATGTCATCGGTTAAGGAAAGCAAAGTTCTTACTAGAAATCTGAAAAAAGTGTATATAAATGAATGAATTCGAATCAAAAACGCTTTGACGTAGTCCGTATGAGACTGCATTTTCATTGAAAATATGTGATAAAAAAGTAATGACTGCATTAATAGATTAATACATGGCCTTTTTCATATTGCCCCTGTTATCAGCCCAAGACATTGAATTCGGACCCGAGGGCTTTAGTCCGAGGGACGATATCAGTTGGGGGCTGATAACAAGGGCAATATGAAAAAGGCCATATCGTCCCTCGCATCACACCATGACCCATATCAGCCATTGCGCACAGCTCCCGGGCTATATATGGGAGTCTCGAGTTGATACTCTGGCCGGTATGGAAAATTCAATGTCCATAAATCTAGTGGTGATATTGCTCGACCAACAACTGTGTACCAGTGTTATATGAACGTGACCCAAGGGTATAGACCTTTTGGAACTAAATTGTAAGTATTTTTGCTGTATGAAAGATATCTGGTAAAGTCACACGCCTTGAACAACTGTGTAGCAGTTTAATATTTACGTTACCGAGGGGTCATACACCACTTTGAACACAATATAAGTCTTGTATGAACGTTATCTAGGAGTCATACACCTCGAGGAACTCTGTACCTGTGTTATATGAACATTGTCTATCGGACCTTCGGAATACTGATATGGTTTTTATGACATATTTTGTCAGTGCATTGGCCCTATATTTGAGCTATAAATTTCATTGCTTATAAAACAGGGGTCGTTCGAGGTGTCTTACCAAATTTGCTCAACCAATGTATATTTTTTCCGATTGTGACCGATGTCCTCAGTGTGTAAAATGTCCTCAGTTTGAAAAAAAAGTCTCCAATTAACCGTATGTGCGTGTTACCCTCAGTGCCACTGTTAGCTGAACGTAACATGTTTATATCTAGGGATCCTACTTCTCGAACATTTTAGTATCATGGTTAATATATGTGAATGGTACACTGAAGGGGTCGAATAACTATGTAGTAATGTTATACGGTATTATTGTTATCTAACTGTCGAATGCCTTAAGTTCAAACACCTCGAGAAACACCGTATAACAGGTATAAAAATCTTATCTAGGGGTCAGGCGAGTCGAACATTATAGTGCCAGTGTTATATGAATGTTATGAAGGGTTATACGTCTATAGGAACTCAGTATCAGTGTTAAAAAACGTTTTGATCAGCATGTAATATCAATTTATTTAAAATGGATGTATTTCCCATGTTATAGACCAGAAATTGCATGCCGATATCACCCCGGGTTGATAACCGGTTATCGGTCCGTCGATAATAGCCATGTTATCGATATCAGCCCATCGTCAATTGTAATGTCATCGGTTAAGGAAAGCAACGTTCTTACTAGAAATCTGAAAAAAGTGTATATAAATGAATGAATTCGAGCCAAAAACGCTTTGACGTAGTCCGTATGAGACTGCATTTTCATTGAAAATATGTGATAAAAAAGTAATGACTGCATTAATAGATTAATACATGGCCTTTTTCATATTGCCCTTGTTATCAGCCCAAGACATTGAATTCGGACCCGAGGGCTTTAGTCCGAGGGACGATATCAGTTGGGGGCTGATAACAAGGGCAATATGAAAAAGGCCATATCGTCCCTCGCATCACACCATGACCCATATCAGCCATTGCGCACAGCTCTCGGGCTATATATGGGAGTCTCGAGTTGATACTCTGGCCGGTATGGAAAATTCAATGTTACATTCCATAAATCTAGTGGTGATATTGCTCGACCAACAACTGTGTACCAGTGTTATATGAACGTGACCCAGGGGTCATAGACCTGTTGGAACTAAATTGTAAGTATTTTTGCTGTATGAAAGATATCTGGTAAAGTCACACGCCTTGAACAACTGTGTAGCAGTTTAATATATACGTTACCGAGGGGTCATACACCACTTTGAACACAATATAAGTCTTGTATGAACGTTATCTAGGAGTCATACACCTCGAGGAACTCTGTACCTGTGTTATATGAACATTGTCTATCGGACCTTCGGAATACTGATATGGTTTTTATGACATATTTTGTCAGTGCATTGGACCTATATTTGAGCCATAAATTTCATTGCTTATAAAACAGGGGTCGTTCGAGTCGTCTTACCAAATTTGCTCAACCAATGTATATTCATTCCGATTGTGACCGATGTCCTCAGTGTGTAAAATGTCCTCAGTTTGAAAAAAAAGTCTCCAATTAACCGTATGTGTGTGTTGCCCTCAGTGCCACTGTTAGCTGAACGTAACATGTTTATATTTAGGGATCCTACTTCTCGAACATTTTAGTATCATGGTTAATATATGTGAATGGTACACTGAAGGGGTCGAATAACTATGTAGTAATGTTATACGGTATTATTGTTATCTAACTGTCGAATGCCTTAAGTAACTCCATATAACTGTTTACAGAACTTTATCTAGGGGCCGTACACATCGAACAACTCAGTCCTAGTGTTATATGAACGTTATCTAGGGATCAAACATCTTAGTATAAGTGTTATATGAACGTTATTAAATGATCATACACCTCGAGGAACTAAGTATATCTGTTGTAGAAAAGGGGTCTGCAACCTCGGGCATCATTCTATCAGTGTAATATGAACGTTTTCTGCAGATCATAGACCAAAAGGAACACAGTACCACTGTTGTGTGTGCGTTATCAAAGAGTCATACACTTCGAGGAGGCCAGGATAACTTACATGAACGTTATCTAGGGGTCTTTTAACTCGAATATCTCAATACGACTGTCGATCGTATGAACGCTGTCATGAGGTGAATCACCTCGAAGACTCCGTATCACTGTTATATGATCGTCATCTGAGGTAATACGCCTCAAGACATTCTTTATCAGTCTTATATGGACGTTATCGGGGGATCAATCATCTTCAGGAACACAATATTTCTGTTATATGAACGTTATCTAGAGTCTGGCAACACAAAGGTCTCAGTACCAGTTTTATATGAAGGATGTCTGTGGTTCAAACACCTCGAGAAACACCGTATAACAGGTATAAAAATCTTATCTAGGGGTCAGGCGAGTCGAACATTATAGTGCCAGTGTTATATGAATGTTATGAAGGGTTATACGTCTATAGGAACTCAGTATCAGTGTTAAAAAACGTTTTGATCAGCATGTAATATCAATTTATTTAAAATGGATGTATTTCCCATGTTATAGACCAGAAATTGCATGCCGATATCACCCCGGGTTGATAACCGGTTATCGGTCCGTCGATAATAGCCATGTTATCGATATCAGCCCATCGTCAATTGTAATGTCATCGGTTAAGGAAAGCAACGTTCTTACTAGAAATCTGAAAAAAGTGTATATAAATGAATGAATTCGAGCCAAAAACGCTTTGACGTAGTCCGTATGAGACTGCATTTTCATTGAAAATATGTGATAAAAAAGTAATGACTGCATTAATAGATTAATACATGGCCTTTTTCATATTGCCCTTGTTATCAGCCCAAGACATTGAATTCGGACCCGAGGGCTTTAGCCCGACGGACGATATCAGTTGGGGGCTGATAACAAGGGCAATATGAAAAAGGCCATATCGTCCCTCGCATCACACCATGACCCATATCAGCCATTGCGCACAGCTCTCGGGCTATATATGGGAGTCTCGAGTTGATACTCTGGCCGGTATGGAAAATTCAATGTTACATTCCATAAATCTAGTGGTGATATTGCTCGACCAACAACTGTGTACCAGTGTTATATGAACGTGACCCAGGGGTCATAGACCTGTTGGAACTAAATTGTAAGTATTTTTGCTGTATGAAAGATATCTGGTTAAGTCACACGCCTTGAACAACTGTGTAGCAGTTTAATATATACGTTACCGAGGGGTCATACACCACTTTGAACACAATATAAGTCTTGTATGAACGTTATCTAGGAGTCATACACCTCGAGGAACTCTGTACCTGTGTTATATGAACATTGTCTATCGGACCTTCGGAATACTGATATGGTTTTTATGACATATTTTGTCAGTGCATTGGACCTATATTTGAGCCATAAATTTCATTGCTTATAAAACAGCGGTCGTTCGAGTCGTCCTACCAAATTTGCTCAACCAATGTATATTCATTCCGATTGTGACCGATGTCCTCAGTGTGTAAAATGTCCTCAGTTTGAAAAAAAAGTCTCCAATTAACCGTATGTGTGTGTTGCCCTCAGTGCCACTGTTAGCTGAACGTAACATGTTTATATTTAGGGATCCTACTTCTCGAACATTTTAGTATCATGGTTAATATATGTGAATGGTACACTGAAGGGGTCGAATAACTATGTAGTAATGTTATACGGTATTATTGTTATCTAACTGTCGAATGCCTTAAGTAACTCCATATAACTGTTTACAGAACTTTATCTAGGGGCCGTACACATCGAACAACTCAGTCCTAGTGTTATATGAACGTTATCTAGGGATCAAACATCTTAGTATAAGTGTTATATGAACGTTATTAAATGATCATACACCTCGAGGAACTAAGTATATCTGTTGTAGAAAAGGGGTCTGCAACCTCGGGCATCATTCTATCAGTGTAATATGAACGTTTTCTGCAGATCATAGACCAAAAGGAACACAGTACCACTGTTGTGTGTGCGTTATCAAAGAGTCATACACCTCGAGGAGGCCAGGATAACTTACATGAACGTTATCTAGGGGTCTTTTAACTCGAATATCTCAATACGACTGTCGATCGTATGAACGCTGTCATGAGGTGAATCACCTCGAAGACTCCGTATCACTGTTATATGATCGTCATCTGAGGTAATACGCCTCAAGACATTCTTTATCAGTCTTATATGGACGTTATCGGGGGATCAATCATCTTCAGGAACACAATATTTCTGTTATATGAACGTTATCTAGAGTCTGGCAACACAAAGGTCTCAGTACCAGTTTTATATGAAGGATGTCTGTGGTTCAAACACCTCGAGAAACACCGTATAACAGGTATAAAAATCTTATCTAGGGGTCAGGCGAGTCGAACATTATAGTGGTGCCAGTGTTATATGAATGTTATGAAGGGTTATGCGTCTATAGGAACTCAGTATCAGTGTTAAAAAGCGTTTTTATCAGCATGTAATATCAGTTTATTTAAAATGGATGTATTGCCCATGTTATAGACCAGAAATTGCATGCCGATATCACCCCGGGTTGATAACCGGTTATCGGTCCGTCGATAATAGCCATGTTATCGATATCAGCCCATCGTCAATTGTAATGTCATCGGTTAAGGAAAGCAACGTTCTTACTAGAAATCTGAAAAAAGTGTATATAAATGAATGAATTCGAATCAAAAACGCTTTGACGTAGTCCGTATGAGACTGCATTTTCATTGAAAATATGTGATAAAAAAAGTACTGACTGCATTAATAGATTAACACATGGCCTTTTTCATATTGCCCTTGTTATCAGCCCAAGACATTGAATTCGGACCCGAGGGCTTTAGTCCGAGGGACGATATCAGTTGGGGGCTGATAACAAGGGCAATATGAAAAAAGCCATATCGTCCCTCGCATCACACCATGACCCATATCAGCCATTGCGCACAGCTCTCGGGCTATATATGGGAGTTTCGAGTTGATACTCTGGTCGGTATGGAAAATTCAATGTTATATTCCATAAATCTAGTGGTGATATTGCTCGACCAACAACTGTGTACCAGTGTTATATGAACGTGACCCAGGGGTCATAGGCCTGTTGGAACTAAATTGTAAGTATTTTTGCTGTTTGAAAGATATCTGGTAAAGTCACACGCCTTGAACAACTGTGTAGCAGTTTAATATATACGTTACCGAGGGGTCATACACCACTTTGAACACAATATAAGTCTTGTATGAACGTTATCTAGGAGTCATACACCTCGAGGAACTCTGTACCTGTGTTATATGAACATTGTCTATCGGACCTTCGGAATACTGATATGGTTTTTATGACATATTTTGTCAGTGCATTGGACCTATATTTGAGCCATAAATTTCATTGCTTTTAAAACAGGGGTCGTTCGAGTCGTCTTACCAAATTTGCTCAACCAATGTATATTTTTTTCCGATTGTGACCGATGTCCTCAGTGTGTAAAATGTCCTCAGTTTGAAAACAAAGTCTCTAATTAACCGTTTGTGCGTGTTGCCCTCAGTGCCACTGTTAGCTGAACGTAACATGTTTATATCTAGGGATCCTACTTCTCGAACATTTTAGTATCATGGTTAATATATGTGAATGGTACACTGAAGGAGTCGAATAACTATGTAGTAATGTTATATTATTGTTATCTAACCGTCGAATGCCTTAAGTAACTCCATATAACTGTTTACAGAACTTTATCTAGGGGCCGTACACATCGAACAACTCAGTCCTAGTGTTATATGAACGTTATCTAGGGATCAAACATCTTAGTGAACGCTATTAAATGATCATACACCTCGAGGAACTAAGTATATCTGTTGTAGAAAAGGGGTCTGCAACCTCGGGCATCATTTTATCAGTGTAATATGAACGTTTTCTGTAGATCATGGACCCAAAGGAACACAGTACCACTGTTGTATGTGCGTTATCAAAGAGTCGTACACCTCGAGGAGGTCAGGATAACTTACATGAACGTTATCTAGGGGTCTTTTAACTCGAATATCTCAGTACGAGTGTCAATCGTATGAACGCTGTCATGAGGTCAATCACCTCGAAGACTCCGTATCACTGTTATATGATCGTCATCTGAGGTAGTACGCCTCAAGACATTCTTTATCTCTCTTATATGGACGTTATCGGGGGATCAATCATCTCCAGGAACACAATATTTCTGTTATATGAACGTTATCTAGAGTCTGGCACCACAAAGGTCTCAGTACCAGTTTTATATGAAGGATGTCTGTGGTTCAAACACCTCAAGAAACACCGTATAACAGGTATAAAAACCTTATCTAGGGGTCAGGCGAGTCGAACATTATAGTGCCATTGTTATATGAATGTTATGAAGGGTTATACGTCAATAGGAACTCAGTATCAGTGTTAAAAAACGTTTTTATCAGCATGTAATATCAGTTTATATTATTAATCGAATATTTTTAAGGATTTGTGATTCGTTAAACTTGATCACTTGTACAGTTGTGTTTACTCAGTTTGCACGCCAATACTGTTGTGTTTAGCTTTTCGTAGGTCAAAAACAGCATATTGCACAGGGCATACAGCATGTAACTAAACATACATTCTAGAAATCCCCAATTTTACATTGTTCATGCAATAGTTGTTTGTTGATTAATAATATAACAATTGTAGCCTTTGGTTGAGGTCAATACGATGTTATATCGACCTCCAGATGCATATCGACCTCGGACTTCGTCCTCAGTCAATATGCTTCTCTTACGTCGATATAACCTCGTATTGACCTCATACAAAGGCTATAATTGTATAATTTAAAATGGATCTATTTCCCATGTTATAGACCAGAAATTGCATGCCGATATCAACCCGGGTTGATAACCGGTTATCGGTCCGTCGATAATACTAGTAGTCACGTTATCGATATCAGCCCATCGTGAATTATAATGTCATCGGTTAAGGAAAGTTCTTACTAGAAATCTGAAAAAAATGTATATAAATGAATGAATTCGAATCAAAATCGCTTTGACGTTGACCGTATGAGACTGCATTTTCATTGAAAACATGTCATAAAAAAGTAATGACTTTGCATTAATAGATTGATACATGGCCTTTTTCATATTGCCCTTGTTATCAGCCCAATACATTGAGTTCGGACCCGAGGGCTTTAGTCCGAGGGACGATATCAGTTGAAGGCTGATAACAAGGGCAATATGAAAAAGGCCATATCGTCCCTCGCATCACACCTTGACCCATATCAGCCCTTGCACACAACTCTCGGGCTATATATGGGAGTCTCGAGTTGATACTCTGGCCGGTATGGAAAATTCAATGTTATAATCCATAAATCTAGTGGTGATATTGCTCGAGCAACTGTGTACCAGTGTTATATGAACGTGACCCAGGGGTCATAGACCTGTTGGAACTAAATTGTAAGTATTTTTGCTGTATGAAAGATATCTGGTAAAGTCACACGCCTTGAACAACTGTGTAGCAGTTTTATATGAACGTCACCGAGGAGTCATACACAATTTTAAACACAATATAAGTCTTGTATGAACGTTATCTAGGGGTCATACACCTCTAGGAACTCTGTACCTGTGTTATATGAACATTGTCTATCAGACCTTCGGAATACTGATATGGTTTTTATGACATATTTTGTCAGTGCATTGGACCTATATTTGAGCCATAAATTTTATTGCTTAAAATGCAGGGGTCGTTCGAGTAGTCTTACCAAATTTGCTCAACCAATGTATCCTTTTTTCCGATTGTGACCGATGTCCTCAGTGTGTAAAATGTCCTCATTTTGAAAAACAGTCTCTATTTACCCGTATGTGACTGTTGCCCTCAGTGCCACTGTTAGCTGAACGTAGCATGTTTATATCTAGGGATCCTACTTCTCGAACATTTTAGTATCATGGTTAATATATGTGAATGGTACACTGAAGGGGTCGAATAACTATGTAGTAATGTTATATTAGTGTTATCTAACCGTCGAATACCTTAAGTAACTCCATATAACTGTTTACAGAACTTTATCTAGGGCCGTACACATCGAACAACTCAGTCCTAGTGTTAGATGAACGTTATCTAGGGATCAAACATCTTAGTATAAGTGTTATATGAGCGTTATTAAATGATCATACACCTCGAGGAACTAAGTATATCTGTTGTAGAAAAGGGGTCTGCAACCTCGGGCATCCTTTTATCAGTGTAATATGAACGTTTTCTGCAGATCATGGACCCAAAGGAACACAGTACCACTGTTGTATGTGCGTTATCAAAGAGTCGTACACCTCGAGGAGGTCATGATAATTTACATGAACGTTATTTAGGGGTCTTTTAACTCGAATATCTCAGTACGAGTGTCGATCGTATGAATGCTGTCATGAGGTCAATCACCTCGAAGACTCCGTATCACTGTTATATGATCGTAATCTGAGGTAGTACGCCTCAAGACATTCTTTATCTCTCTTATATGGACGTTATCGGGGGATCAATCATCTCCAGGAACACAATATTTCTGTTATATGAACGTTATCTAGAGTCTGGCACCACAAAGGTCTCAGTACCAGTTTTATATGAAGGATGTCCGTGGTTCAAACACCTCGAGAAACACCGTATAACAGGTATAAAAACCTTATCTAGGGGTCAGGCAAGTCGAACATTATAGTGCCAGTGTTATATGAATGTTATGAAGGGTTATACGTCATTAGGAACTCAGAATCAGTGTAAAAAAACGTTTTTATCAGCATGTAATATCAGTTTATATTATTAATCGAATATTTTTAAGGATTTGTGATTCGTTAAAACTTGATCACATGTACATTTGTGTTTACTCAGTTTGCACGCCAATACTGTTGTGTTTAGCTTTTCGTAGGTCAAAGACAGCATATTGCACATGGCATACAGCATGTAACTAAAAATACATGCTAGAAATCCCCAATTTTACATTGTTCATGCAATAGTTGTTTGTTGATTAATAATATAACAATTGTAGCCTTTGGTTGAGGTCAATACGATATTATATCGACCTACAGAAGCATATCGACCTCGGAATTCGTCCTCAGTCAATATGCTTCTCTTACGTCGATATAACCTCTTATCGAACTCATACAAAGGCTATAATTGTATAATTCAAAATGGATCTATTGCCATTGTTATAGACCAGAAATCGCATGCCGATATCACACCGGGTTGATAACCGGTTGTCGGTCCGTCGATAATAGCCATGTTATCGATATTAGCCCATCGTCAATTGTAATGTCATCGGTTAAGGAAAGCAACGTTCTTACTAGAAATCTGAAAAAAAGTGTATATAAATGAATGAATTCGAATCAAAAACGCTTTGACGTAGTCCGTATGAGACTGCATTTTCATTGAAAATATGTGATAAAAAAAGTAATGACTGCATTAATAGATTAATATTTGGCTTTTTTCATATTGCCCTTGTTATCAGCCCAAGACATTGAATTCGGACCCGAGGGCTTTAGTCCGAGGGACGATATCAGTCGAGGGCTGATAACAAGGGCAATATGAAAAGGGCCATATCGTCCCTCGCATCACACCATGACCCATATCAGCCCTTGCGCACAGCTCTCGGGCTATATATGGGAGTCTCCAGTTGATACTCTGGCCGGTATGGAAAATTCAATGTTATAATCCATAAATCTAGTGGTGACATTGCTCGAGCAACTGTGTACCAATGTTATATGAACGTGACCCAGGGGTCATAGACCTGTTGGAACTAAATTGTAAGTATTTTTGCTGTATGAAAGATATCTGGTAAAGTCACACGCCTTGAACAACTGTGTAGCAGTTTAATATATACGTTACCGAGGGGTCATACACCACTTTGAACACAATATAAGTCTTGTATGAACGTTATCTAGGAGTCATACACCTCTAGGAACTCTGTACCTGTGTTATATGAACATTGTCTATCGGACCTTCGGAATACTGATATGGTTTTTATGACATATTTTGTCAGTGCATTGGACCTATATTTGAGCAATAAATTTCATTGCTTAAAAAGCAGGGGTCGTTCAAGTCGTCTAACCAAATTTTCTCAACCAATGTATATTTTTTTCCGATTGTGACCGATGTCCTCAGTGTGTAAAATGTCCTCAGTTTGAAAAAAAATCTCCAATTAACCGTATGTGCGTGTTGCCCTCAGTGCCACTGTTAGCTGAACGTACCATGTTTATATCTAGGGATCCTACTTCTCGAACATTTTAGTATCATGGTTAATATATGTGAATGGTACACTAAAGGGGTCGAATAACTATGTAGTAATGTTATATTATTGTTATCTAACCGTAGAATGCCTTAAGTAACTCCATATAACTGTTTACAGAACTTTATCTAGGGCCCGTACACATCGAACAACTCAGTCCTAGTGTTATATGAACGTTATCTAGGGATCAAACATCTAAGTATAAGTGTTATACGAACGTTATTAAATGATCATACACCTCGAGGAACTAAGTATATCTGTTGTAGAAAAGGGGTCTGCAACCTCGGGCATCATTCTATCAGTGTAATATGAACGTTTTCTGCAGATCATAGACCCAAAGGAACACAGTACCACTGTTGTATATGCGTCATCAAAGAGTCATACACCTCGAGGAGGTCAGGGTCACTTTCATGAACGTCATGTAGGGTCTTTTAACTCGAATATCTCAGTACGAGTGTCGATCGTATGAACGCTGTCATGAGGTCAATCACCTCGAAGACTCCGTATCACTGTTTTATGATCGTCATTTGAGGTAATACGCCTCAAGACATTCTTTATCTGTCTTATATGGACGTTATCGGAGAATCAATCATCTTTAGGAACACAATATTTTTGTTATATGAACGTTATCTAGAGTCTGGCACCACAAAGGTCTCAGTACCAGTTTTATATGAAGGATGTCTGTGGTTCAAACACCTCGAGAAACACCGTATAACAGGTATAAAAACCTTATCTAGGGGTCAGGTGAGTCGAACATTATAGTGCCAGTGTTATATGAATGTTATGAAGGGTTATACGTCTATAGGAACTCAGTATCAGTGTTAAAAAACGTTTTTATCAGCATGTTATATCAGTTTATTTAAAATGGATGTATTGCCCATGTTATAGACCAGAAATTGCATGCCGATATCACCCCGGGTTGATAACCGGTTATCGGTCCGTCGATAATAGCCACGTTATCGATATCAGCCCATCGTCAACTGTAATGTCATCGGTTAAGGAAAGCAACGTTCTTACTAGAAATCTGAAAAAAGTATATATAAATGAATGAATTCGAATCAAAAACGCTTTGACGTAGTCCGTATGAGACTGCATTTTCATTGAAAATATGTGATAAAAAAGTAATGACTGCATTAATAGATTAATACATGGCCTTTTTCATATTGCCCTTGTTATCAGCCCAAGACATTGAATTCGGACCCGAGGGCTTTAGTCCGAGGGACGATATCAGTTGAGGGCTGATAACAAGGGCAATATGAAAAAGGCCATATCGTCCCTCGCATCACACCATGACCCATATCAGCCCTTGCGCACAGCTCTCGGGCTATATATGGGAGTCTCGGGTTGATACTCTGGCCGGTATGGAAAATTCAATGTTATAATCCATAAATCTAGTGGTGACATTGCTCGAGCAACTGTGTACCAGTGTTATATGAACGTGACCCAGGGGTCATAGACCTGTTGGAACTAAATTGTAAGTGTTTTTGCTGTATGAAAGATATCTGGTAAAGTCACACGCCTTGAACAACTGTGTAGCAGTTTAATATATACGTAACCGAGGGGTCATACACCACTTTGAACACAATATAAGTCTTGTATGAACGTTATCTAGGAGTCATACACCTCGAGGAAATCTGTACCTGTGTTATATGAACAGTGTCTATCGGACCTTCGGAATACTGATATGGTTTTTATGACATATTTTGTCAGTGCATTGGACCTATATTTGAGCCATAAATTTCATTGCTTAAAAAGCAGGGGTCGTTCAAGTCGTCTAACCAAATTTGCTCAACCAATGTATATTTTTTTCCGATTGTGACCGATGTCCTCAGTGTGTAAAATGTCCTCAGTTTGAAAAAAAAAGTCTCCAATTAACCGTATGTGCGTGTTGCCCTCAGTGCCACTGTTAGCTGAACGTAACATGTTTATATCTAGGGATCCTACTTCTCGAACATTTTAGTATCATGGTTAATATATGTGAATGGTACACTGAAGGGGTCGAATAACTATGTAGTAATGTTATAATATTGTTATCTAACCGTAGAATGCCTTAAGTAACTCCATATAACTGTTTACAGAACTTTATCTAGGGCCCGTACACATCGAACAACTCAGTCCTAGTGTTATATGAACGTTATCTAGGGATCAAACATCTTAGTATAAGTGTTATACGAACGTTATTAAATGATCATACACCTCGAGGAACTAAGTATATATGTTGTAGAAAAGGGGTCTGCAACCTCGGGCATCATTCTATCAGTGTAATATGAACGTTTTCTGCAGATCATAGACCCAAAGGAACACAGTACCACTGTTGTATGTGCGTTATCAAAGAGTCATACACCTCGAGGAGGTCAGGGTCACGTTCATGAACGTCATGTAGGGGTCTTTTAACTCGAATATCTCAGTACGAGTGTCGATCGTATGAACGCTGTCATGAGGTCAATCACCTCGAAGACTCCGTATCACTGTTATATGATCGTCATCTGAGGTAATACGCCTCAAGACATTCTTTATCTGTCTTATATGGACGTTATCGGGGGATCAATCATCTTTAGGAACACAATATTTCTGTTATATGAACGTTATCTAGAGTGTGGCACCACAAAGGTCTCAGTACCAGTTTTATATGAAGGATGTCTGTGGTTCAAACACCTCGAGAAACACCGTATAACAGGTATAAAAACCTTATCTAGGGGTCAGGTGAGTCGAACATTATAGTGCCAGTGTTATATGAATGTTATGAAGGGTTATACGTCTATAGGAACTCAGTATCAGTGTTAAAAAACGTTTTTATCAGCATGTTATATCAGTTTATTTAAAATGGATGTATTGCCCATGTTATAGACCAGAAATTGCATGCCGATATCACCCCGGGTTGATAACCGGTTATCGGTCCGTCGATAATAGCCACGTTATCGATATCAGCCCATCGTCAATTGTAATGTCGTCGGTTAAGGAAAGCAACGTTCTTACTAGAAATCTGAAAAAAGTATATAAATGAATGAATTCGAATCAAAAACGCTTTGACGTAGTCCGTATGAGACTGCATTTTCATTGAAAATATTTGAAAAAAATGTAATGACTTTGCATTAATACGTTAATACATGGCCTTTTTCATATTGCCCTTGTTACCAGCCCAAGACATTGAATTCGGTCCCGAGGGACGATATCAGTTGAGGGCTGATAACAAGTGCAATATGAAAAAGGCCATATCGTGCCTCGCATCACACCTTGACCCATATCAGCCCTTGCGCACAGATCTCGGGCTATATATGGGAGTCTCGAGTTGATACTCTGTCGGTATGGAAAATTCAATGTTATAATCCATAAATCAAGTGGTGATATTGCTCGAGCAACTGTGTACCAGTGTTATATGAACGTGACCCAGGGGTCATAGACCTGTTGGAACTAAATTGTAAGTATTTTTGCTGTTTGAAACATATATACATGGCCTTTTTCATATTGGCCTTGTTATCAGCCCAAGACATTGAATTCGGAACCGAGGGCTTTAGTCCGAGGGACGATATCAGTTGAGGGCTGATAACAAGGGCAAAATGAAAAAGACCATATCGTCCCTCGCATCACACCTTGACCCATATCAGCCCTCGCGCACAGCTCTCGGGCTATATATAGGAGTCTCGAGTTGATACTCTGTCGGTATGGAAAATTCAATGTTATAATCCATAAATCAAGTGGTGATATTGCTCGAGCAACTGTGTACCAGTGTTATATGAACGTGACCCAGGGGTCATAGACCTGTTGGAACTAAATTGTTAGTATTTCTGCTATATGAATGCTATCTGGTAAAGTCACACGCCTTGAACAACTGTGTACCAGTTTAATATGAACGTTACCGAAGGGTCATACACTGTTGGAAGTAATGCATAAACATAACGTTATCGCTGCCGCTATTCATTGTAACGTCACCTAAGTGTGACGTATTGATATTAGAGTTTGAATAGAGATCCATACATGCTAGACGCCTTTGTTATTGTTAGCCATATAGTTGCCCGATTTAACCACTTAACGATATACACAACGTTAAACACAATATAAGTCTTGTATGAACGTTATCAAGTTATATGAACTTTGTATCTTCAAAACTATTTCTCATGCTTGCATGACCATAAAAAAAGTCTTCTTTTTTTTAATATTTCACTTGTCAGAATAATTAAAAATTTGAAATGTTTCCCGCCTTGGCTATCCTACAGGATTATCATGAAAGACTATTTCCCATTAAAAATGTCGCATAGGATTATTTTTTCTCCTAAGGGATTTAATTTGTCCTATGGGATTTCTTTTCTCCTATAGGATTTTGTTTTCTCCCATAGGATTTTCTTCTCTCCCTTAGGATTAATTTTGTCCCGTAGGATTTTTTTTCTTTCTCCCTTATGATAAATTTTGTCCTGTAGGAGTTTTTTCTATTGGATACATGTACATTTTGTCCTGTAGGACAGTTTTATCAGGTTTGCTGTTTTTTTACACAATATATTTATGGTGTTGTTTGTATAGTGTTTCCATATTTGATTAAAAATAAAACCTCAAAATAATACATCATGCACTTCAAACATTCCAATACTTTTATGCTCGTCAATGCGAATAGTCTGCGTGGTCCAGAACATGGAGTATCAAACATCAATAGGAAAGGTATATTTAGACCTTGCGACAATAAAAACTTTTTACATCGGATGTGACCTTGAGAGGTCATACCGGTGTTATGTTGCCGCAGAAATTCTGCACACGTCCCTTGCGCTTTTGACTGATAACCGAACGTATTTCGTATAAATACGCGGATATTATCGAGTGCAAAATAACATTCCTTATCGCTTGTTATAAATTCATTTCTTCAATGAATACCCATGAAAATAATTTTTAAGAACATAAATAAATAATATGAAAATGTTTTGTCGTGAGAAACATATATATATAAGTAAAACAATCAATAATATCTATGCACACGTACCGAAAAATTGTGTTTGCGGATGAATATCTCGAAAACGCATTCCAACAAGAGCGGGCTTTGAAAGAAATTGAGAGGCGAACCCTGTCTGGCAGGTATCATATTACCGCCTGTCATTTATTCATCATCCAACATAACTTGCGGTCATCCGATGTTCAGTACTTCAGTACTTTGATTTAACTTGTATTGTTGGCTTACAGTCTCATAGATCTATATAATTCAAAACCAGAGTTGTAAACTTTACCTCAGAATATGCAAAAGGATCAATGATTAATTGTCCTTCTTAAATAGAACAAGAGTGCACACGCTGAAATGTCTCGCCTGCCTTACTAACCATGATTGGTTTTATGTTGATAGTCCTAAAGATAAAGTTTTACTACAAGAATCACATAAACTTAAAATTATCAATGATCCATGAAAATGAGGTCAAGGTCATATAGACCAAGCCAGACAGACATGTACCCCTTACAATCATTCCATTCATCAAATATAGTTGACCTTATTGCTTATAGTATCTAAGAAGCAGACTTAAACAGGAAAACTTAACTCTGACCAATGAACCATGAAAATGAGGTCAAGGTCAGATGAACCCTGCCAGACAGACATGTACACCTTAAAATCATTCCATACACCAAACATAGTTGACCTATGGCTTATAGTATTAGAAAAAAACAGACCAAAACACAAAAACTTAACACTGACCAATGAACCATGAAAATGAGGTCAAGGACAAATGACACCTGCCAGACAGACATGTACAACTTACAATCATTCCATACACCAAATATAGTTGACCTATTGCTTATAGTATTAGAAAAACATACCAAAACACAAAAACTTAACACTGACCAATGAACCATGAAAATGAGGTCAAGGTCAAATGACACCTCCCAGACAGACATGTACACCTTACAATCATTCCATACACCAAATATAGATGACCTACTGCTTATAGTATTAGAAAAACAGACCAAAAACACAAAAACTTAACATAGACCAATGAAATGTAAAAATGAGGTCAAGGTCAGATGAAACCTGCCAGACTGACATGTACCCCTTACAATCATTCCATACACCACATTTCCTTTCTCTATTGGTACTGTACACGTATACCTAACAACAAAATTATTTTCATTTACCTGTGTTTAAAGTTATTGCAAATGGATGGTATTTTTGTTCGAGCATATTGTTTTTCTTTACTTGTTTAACATTTCTTACCGATATAACATGTTACTTTTATTATTCTTCCCTTAATTTATTTTGAATCAAAATTATTTATTTTCTAAAAATATTTCCTTTCTCTATTGGTACTGTACACGTATACCTAACAACAAAATTATTTTCATTTACCTGTGTTTAAAGTTATTGCAAATGGATGGTATTTTTGTTCGAGCATATTGTTTTTCTTTAATTGTTAAACATTTCTTACCGATATAACATGTTACTTTTATTATTCTTCCCTTAGTTTATTTATTTTGTATTTACATTGTGTCATAGGTCAAATTTATTTGTTCAGTGTATGTTCAATGGTGTTAATATGTCCTTTGATTGAGTTAAGCTATTTCAGTTGATATTTTATAGTGTGTCTTTCTATGTTGTGATGTTACACTATTGTTTCAGAAAAAGGGTGAAGGTTTGGTACCATTAAAACGTTTAAACCCGCTGCATTTGTTTGCACCTGTCCTAAGTCAGGAATCTGATGTTCAGTAGTTGTCGTTTGTTGATGTGGTTCATAAGTGTTTCTCGTTTCTCGTTTTTTATATAGATTAGACCGTTGGTTTTCCCGTTTGAATGGTTTTACACTAGTAATTTTTTGGGGCCCTTTATAGCTTACTGTTCGGTGTGAGCCAAGGCTCCGTGTTGAAGACCGTACTGTGACCTATAATGGTTTACTTTTATAAATTTTGACTTGGATGGAGAGTTGTCTCATTGGCACTCATACCACATCTGACCTACTGCTTATAGTATCTGAGAAACGGACCTTATCACGTAACTTTAACCTTTATCACTGATCCAGGAAATGAGGGTGAGGTCAGGTGAACCCTGTCTGACGGACATGTAGACGTTGCAAGGAACCCATATACCAAATATAGTTATCCTATTACTCATAATAAGTGAGAAATTCACATAACAAAAAAACTATAATTTTTTTTCAAGCAGTCGCTGAACCATGAAAATGAGGTCAAGGACAATGGACATAAGACTGACAGAAACTTCGTAACATAAGGTATCTGCATACAAAGTATGAAGCATCCAGGTCTTCTACCTTCTGAAATATAAAGCTTTATAGAAATAGTTTACGCCACCGCCGCTGCCACCGGATAGTAATACCCGTCTCACTCTGCGACTTTCGTCACAGGCAAGACAATAAAAACAAAACAACTCAACAAAACAAATGTCTTAATGATTTTTACCTTTCAAATAAATGTTTTACCACAAAGAAGCAATTTAACAATGTTTAAAAATACCAAGAAACAGATACTGTAAATCATTTTCATTTACACTTACTAGTTAAGCTTGAAATGACAAAAAAATCAATTCGAAGAGACTGCACCAGTATTTATGTGGTCAATAGATTACGCTTTGTATCTAATAAATTGTTGACGCAGTGGTATATTTCGTCTTTATTCAATTTTGATAGTATGATGCAATTGTTTGAAATTAAAATTGTGCAAAACAATAAAAGTCAATGAACCATAACTGAAGGTGCAGGGACAAATAACCATCTTGGAAATGAGAAATGCCAATACTAATACAATTGCATACCAAATTTCACAAAGTGTTTCCCTTCCTTAAAACTGACCTAAACACAAACTTTAACATGTAGACTATGCAAAAGTTTCAAAACCAAAAGACCATGACTGAGGGGGCAGGGACTAACAATATCCATGGAAATGAGATGTGCCAATGTCAATACAGCTGCATACTAAATATCATTGACCTGCCACCAGTGGTGCCCCTTTAACTAACCTAATCACAAACTAGTACATTGTTGACGCCGACACTGCCAGAAAAAAAATCATGTTTAAGTCTGGCGTTTTCTACTTTGTCCAGCCAGGACAAAACCTGTTTGTATCATTGAATAGGTTCAAAGGGTGCTGCTCAGGAGAGTCTTGAAGTTGGATGTGCACATATTAGCTCATTTTGAAGACCAAATACATGTGAAGCTGGGAACACTGATGATAGTGCAATTACTTTTATGTGTAGTTGTTTCGTAATATTTCATGAAAATGTTTTCTACCCAACATTCTTTCTTATCCAATAGCAAGGACCACATTTCTCATGAAATAAATGGCAATTTATTACTTTGACAATCCAAATAAACATCTAGAATATTCAAACTATTTCTCATGCTTGCATGACCATCAAAAAAGTCTTCTTTTTTTTTAATATTTCACTTGTCAGAATAATTAAAAATTTGAAATGTTTCCCGCCTTGGCCTTTGATTCTGGTACTTTGACCATTAAATGATTACATTTAGAAACCTTACAAATATTTCACACATTCTCTTTTTTTCTTGAATAATACATTAACTACAGTGTAATGAGGTTTCTTGGCCTTGAATTGAAAATGAAGGACCAGTAAGTTGATGAAAGGACAACCCAGAACCTTTTACAAACAAAATTATAAATTAAAACCTCTACTATTGTATTAAGACAAACAAATTAAAAAAAAAGACAATTATTTCTGACATAAAATATTTATTTTGTATTTACAAAAGAACTATGGAAAATTGATACATCAACACATTTCTTTCCAAATGAAAGTTGTTATTTTACACTGGTGAATTCTATCTAAGATATACATCTTTTTCATTAAATGTCAATACTTCAAAGCATAAAGCCTGACTAATAAAAAAAATACGAGTAAAAAAAGTAAGTTCTATTGTCTAATAATCATACATGCATACATTTGAATTTTAAGGCTAAGTAAAGCTTTCTATTTCTCATCTTGTACAAAAGAGAAGGTTCAATAAAGCCCCAATATGACCCCTACTACTACCTATAATTACAAATTATTATTGAATGGCCTTTATTACAATGCATCATAGTTAAAACAATGAATAGATAGGAGAAATGCTGTTTTTTTTATCTATTAATTTATCGGCATTTTTTTCATGAAATAAAAATAAGTATAACTTTCATTTCCTACCAATTAAAACAGGCTAATTTCAATAGGTTTTTATGCATCATCTTCAAAAGCTTTTCAGCTGAAATAATTTACTTCAAATTGGGACATAATAGGGCACTTACCACATCTACTCCTTTCAGAATAGAAATAGCAATTTCACCATTTTTAAAATAATCACAGAATGAATTTGTCAAAACACTGACTGAAGCAATTAAAATATTATTTACAAATATTTTGTTTTATATTTACATTTATACAATTGTGAACATTATATATATTGCACTGCTATACATAAACACTTAGTTTTCAAAATAATCATGATTTTTGTGTGTGTTAAAGTTAAAAACAGAATTCCATGCAACAGAGGCAAACTATAGTACATCAATGCAGATGATATTTTGCTTCATACAGACATCTGCTAAAACCCTCAATTCATAAGGAAGTCAAGACATAGAAGTGGTGTCAGTATGTCTTCCTTCCATGTTTAATTGGAATGTCTAATAACACCATAACATATCCATTACAACAATAAGCCAAACTAAGTATCAGCTTCAAAGCTTTTAAAACTTTATATCCATTGGGCCAAAAATAAAATTTAAATTGTTTGATGTTGCCTACCTACCCCGAAAAATTTTATGACACAAACTGTTTCCAATTTTTTTTTAAAAGATTTTTTCCTGCTTTAACGTCGTTTTCTTGTCTAAAACATGTAACAAAGAATTTTTAAAGGGTGGCCTTGCATTCAATCAATTCAGATTTTAAATTTAGAAATGCCTTTTCACCTTTGTGTCAAATTATACATTCATACCATTTCAACAACATTAGTTTCTAAGATATTGGCCAAGATAAAACGGTTTAAAATGATACATTACTAACATGTTCATTGATATATATATTCCATTTTGCTTTAAAAAATAAACTCATGAAGTAAAATTTGATAAAGTCACTACAGTTTTAACTCAAATCATTGTGACTTCTATATTGCAGAGCTGTCTTTACAAAAGGGCAGCAGTAGAATGATTTATTACTACAGATATTTCTAAAGTCACTCAAGAACAACACTTTGTGATAGTGACTGAAATTTTGCTGTATAGCAACTTAATAAGAGAGTGAAATATTATACATAGCTACAAGTTTCTGGGCATTAAACTTGACACAAAACATGCTGTAGTCATTTCATTAATAGCAACACAAATTTGGCAGCACAGTGCTCATTAGAAGATGGTTTATCTATCAAATGTTCCTATGAGGTTCATTACAGACAAAATATAAAAAGTACAATTCAGTAATAAAAATCAGTTTTGAGGTCTTAAACCCGTGGTCGATGTGTGACAATCCTGACATTGGTGTTCCTATTAAATGTCTGTATGTGGTTGTCAATTGCCGCCAACATATAATCCTCCATAGCTGGTTGTGGATGTTGTGGTTTCTTGTATCTTCCCATATTTTGTGGCAAGGGAGTCTTTAGCGCAGGTTGTCTTCTCTTCTCCAAGGCTGATAAGTAGTTGATCCACCAAAGTTCATCTTCTCTATTTAGTTTACCATTCTTTACCCATTTTGGTAGATCTGTTCTCATCAACAGAATGATACCACTAATTTTTTCCATATTCGGTTCTACCAACCATGAGGAAAGTCAGCTTGATCTGTCAAAAAAAAACATAAATAGATATAGATTTGAAATAAGTAACTAATGCTTCAATTCCAATTCTCATATAGTTCAAATAAAATTACATAGATGCCAACCCTTTTTTGGTGCAGGATAATAACAGAAAATCAAGTCTCAATATGATCACCACCATATCTAGTGGGGACTGTTCTGTTCAACACAAATAATTAACAGAACAAAAACAAGCAAAATATGGACTATAGCACGTTATGGTCTATGGTCGGGAAATAATTCCAATTACTGAAAATCGTAATTTTTGGCATCTATACATTTTACTGACAATTTACAAACTTGACAAGCTGCTCAAGGCAGTGTCACTGATCAAATGATCAAGTTGAACTCTTAATCTGTGTTTTTAAATGAACTTTAGAATTTCAGTACATTTTAAGCAATTGAATCAATTGTGATTTTTAGATTCTGTGACATCTGACCTACTATAAGGTCATACGACTAGCACTTTTGCTTTGTTATGTGAAACATTTTCTCTTTTGATGATATAATTTTATAGGAAATTTTGTGAAATTTTGTAATGACAAACATATACATGATATAGTGATAAAGTGTTTAAATTTGCAATAAACGAATATTGGAACTAAAAATGTTTTGCATGCTGTAATGTCTTAATTTAACAGTAACTGGAAGTAAGGATAACAAAAAATCATACATGTATGCAAAAGAACTTCTATAATAATATTCAAATACCAAATTTTGTTACCATGGTTAGTCCATCTATCAGTAAAAAAATGCAAAAGAATAAAATAAATAATTACCTTTTTTACAATTTCCATTTTCACCAATATTGCTAGGAACATTATCACAAATTTATTTTTGTTGTCATCAGTTTGAATATAAAGTGTAGGAGGTAAACCACCATTTTCCTAAAAGAAAAAAAGTGAAACAGCTATACATATTATATATTCATGATATCTTTACAATAAAAAGTTTTCCAATCCTTTAATACTGAACAAGACATATTACCTAGCATATAAAGTACATGCCAAAGTTAAAGTAACACAGCTGAATTTTAAGAAAAGATGTATTTTCAACAATGTTAATTTATGGTGAAACTGCATGAATAAATTGTTTCATTTCACCTCTTATCATGAGATAGGCAATTTGTTCTCCACTTTTTCAGTGAATTTATCATATTTCTTCGAAAAAAAATAGATCAAAGACTAAAATGACCGGGTTGCACACATTGTTTCTTAAACAATGGAGAATGGTCTATGGGTATCTGGGTTGAAAACTGTAGGAGTTGATTACACAAAAACTTGTACCCTCTTTCATAAATTTTGCTGAAAAATGACTAAGTTTCCAAGTCTGGAAAAATGAGAAAAAATTCCTCAAACAATTCCATAATAGCAGGTGCACAACTTTCACATATGTGCAATCTTCCTGTGAAGTTTCAGGGATCTGGGTTGAAAACTATAGGTGGAGTTGATTACACAAATTAGGTACCCACTTTTCCCTGCCCGCCTGCCTGCCCATCATCACCATACTATAATCCGGTTTCCCGGCCAACAATTTTGCTTATATTTCCATAATATTTTACTTAATTTTTGGTATAAAGAAAACCATTAAATACCACAGAAAATAAAAATGCAATTGAAATTTATAGACTATATTATTAATAATGTTCATGCATATAGATGTTCATGCATCTAGATATATATATAATTCAGAAATGTGAATGTGAAAATAATCCTCCATCAAATGAGATTTACATAGTGTTCAAGTGCAAAAGTAAACAAAATAGACTTTCAGAATTGACACAAGCATGCTGTTGGTTTTCTTTTTTGAATTTGTTTTCCATTTTGTCATCACATGGCATTTTAGCTAAGTATAGGGTATGGGTTTTGCTCACTGCAGAAGGCCATACTTTGACCTGCAATAGTCAACATCATTGTCCGTTAGTCTTTATGCATAATTGTTTCATTGGCAATCATACCTATCCTTATTTTTATATGAAATATATAGCAACATTACACCCACCACATCTGTCAATGACTTTTAAGTATTGATTTTGAGAAAAGCCTACAAAGCAGGGTTAAGAACAATACTATAATTGTATTCATAAAAGAAAAGCAATTATAGGCCTATCCTCTTATGATGTTTATCATAGTCATGAAAATGAAGCCACCAAAATTTCATACTGATTTCCATACTTGTTGCAAACTTGGCACCACACAGTCCAATAATGAAAAGTTCATATAAGTTTATAACTGTTAGTGATATCGATGTATCTAACTTTAAGGGTTTTAAAGCAACCTTGTCAAATTATTATTTCCAATTTAATATGATATGCTAGATTGGACTCATCTGTTATTTTTCATGACTTTATCATGTGAACTCTTTGGATAGTTGTCTCATTGGCAATCATACCACATCTCTTAATTTTTATATTGTAGATGGTTCTTTGATGTTTAAAATTAATGGACTAAAAGTGGCTTCCATACACTTTGACTTTCTTGTAGATACATAAATTGTAAAGTTAATAAAAATGTGTTTTTCTCCTGCATGTGAACTTTAGTCAATTGTTTCACTTTGAACTTGATAATTAATACTTACTTTTGTTACATCGCCTAACACAGACATCAAACAATTCAAGGTGATATTACAATCAGAGGAAAACTGATCTGTCCATGTAAATGTGTATGCCTTATTTAATCCGTGACATAAAACACCTGTGACATGGTGGTGCATTTTTTCAAGTGTTGTTTCATTCTGAAAAAAAATTTGTTGAAAAACATGTGCTCATAACTCAAACCAGAATGCACTCACAATTCAAAATATTGGCAAACAGGAAGTAGTTATCTGACATATCTGAAAGGTGCACACTTAACAACTCATCTCTGTTGAGCTGCTGACCAAATAAAAAGTCATTGTGTTCAGTAGTTTCTGAGAAAAATGTGACAAAAAAGGTTAAGTTCATTCAAATATTGAAAAATTCAAAGTATTAGCAAACAGGAAGTAGGTATCTGACAGATCTTCAGATGCTTCACATATCACAAGTCATCACTGTCAAGCTGCTGACCAAATATGAAGTCATTCTGTTTAGTAGTTTCTAGAAAAGTTTAACGAAATATTTGTTGTACAAACAGATAGACAAGGTGATACCAATATAGCCCCCCCTTCTAGAATGGTATAATATTTGTCTCATACAAAATGCCTAAAAGAAAATAAATACTGCTAGAAGTTTTTTTCCTGTCAGAATGTTTATTTTAGCTACACATCCAGTTAGTTCATATGATTGCTGCTTCGCCTTAAGTTAATCAATCATTTAATAACAAGTAAATATAGTACTAAATAAAATGTCAACACAGAGATAGGTTTCCCATGTGTGACCTTATCACAAATTCTAACATTTGCCTGACATTCGTAGCAAAATTAAAAGAGACCATTCGAATGATATACCAAATATTTGTAAAAGTGATTTTATAAAGTACAAATATGATTAATCTAACACTGTCAACCCGTTTTCAATATTGAAATTGATTATTGCAGTGAAATATCATGTTCTTTTCAGAAATTTACATAAAAGTAACTACCATGAAATGTATTATGTAAGAAGTATGTAGTGATGTATCATCCCAGTGGTCAGACCAGATAACCTAAATCTAGTTGTATAGACATAATGGACTCTGCAATTTTATACACACTTCCAAAATAAACTCACCTTAAAATGTAACGTAAATCTTGGCAGATTTGTTTTGGACTGATCCATATTGTCACTGATAACAGATGTATACATGCTTGGATGTTCTTTGGATTTCTTGATGTGTTAAAAATATTTTTCTCTGCAGAGACTGAAAAAAAAATCAAAATATATACAATATACACACAAATGGCAGAATTTCACTGATGCACCACTATCAATACACCCCAAAACTCAAACGGGTTTTAAAGTTAAGAGAAAAAAAATGTATCTAAAAAAAATAAATACGCACATGGATGCACGATTAAGTTGCGCTAATTCTATGACCATGACTTCCTTATACCCAACACACCTTCTAGAAGTGGTGATTAATCATGCCAGGTTTCATTACCCAACATCAAGGTGTAGTGCAAAAATCAGTAAAGACCCATCGAAACAACATCTGATACACAAATTTAATAATACTTTTAGATATTTGGATGATATTTTGGCTCTCAATAATGACGACTTCAGTATGTATACTACAGAAATTTATCCTGTTGAACTTACTTTAAATAAAGCTAATACTAACAATGACCACTGCCGTTTCCTCTATCTTGATATCTATATCATTAACGGAAAGCTTAATACTAAAATATATGATAAAAGAAATGATTTTTCATCTCCTATCGTTAATTATCCATTTTTAGATGGTGACGTCCCCTTGTCACCATCTTACGGTGTTTATATATCTCAACTTGTACGATTCGCTCGTGTATGTAACAATGTTTTAGATTTTAAGGAGAGAAATTTATGTATTACTGAAAAATTATTACACCAGGGTTTTCAATATCACAAACTAGTCAAAACATTTACTAAATTTTATCATCGGTATAAGGACATCATTCGTAAATATAGCTCAACATGCAGACTTCTTATACGTTCAGGTATTTCACATCCAATTTTTTATGGAAATATTCTTTATAAAGCACAAAAAATGTCAGTATTCACCTCTAAAACTAACACAAGAGTGCACACACTGAAATGTCTCGCCTTCTTTACTTATCATTGATATTATGTTGATAGTCCTAAATATAAAGCTTTATTACAACTGTCACATAAACTTTTTATTAACCAAGTTAACTAAACATTGACCAATGAACCATGAAAATGAGGTCAAGGTCAGATGAACCATGCTAGGCAGGCATGTACAGCTAACAATTCTTCCATACAACAAATATAGTTGACCTATTGCTTTTAGTTTAAGAAAAACAGACCAAAACACAAAAACTTAACACTGAGCAATGAACCTTGAAAAAGAGGTCAAGGTAAAAAAAAAACTGTGTGACTGACAAATAGATCATAAAATATTTCCATACACCAAATATAGTTGAACTATTGCATATAGTATTAGAAAAAAAGACCAAAACTCAAAAACTTAACTTTGACCACTGAACCATGAAAATGAGGTCAAGGTCAGATGACACCTGCCCGCTAGACATGTACACCTTACAATCATTCCATACACCAACTATAGTAGGCCTATTGCATACAGTATAAGAAAAACAGACCAAAACACAAAAACTTAACTATAACCACTGAACCATGAAAATGAGGTCAAGGTCAGATGACACCTGCCAGTTGGACATGTACACCTTACAGTCCTTCCATACACCGAATATACTAGACCTATTGCTTATAGTATATGAGATATGGACTTGACCACCAAAACTTAACCTTGTTCACTGATCCATGAAATGAGGTTGAGGTCAAGTGAAAACTGTCTGAAGGGCATGAGGACCTTGCAAGGTACGCACATACCAAATATAGTTGAACTATTGCATATAGTATTAGAAAAAAAGACCAAAACTCAAAAACTTAACTTTGACCACTGAACCATGAAAATGAGGTCAAGGTTAGATGACACCTGCCCGCTAGACATGTACACCTTACAATCATTCCATACACCAAATATAGTAGACCTATGGCATACAGTATAGGAAAAACAGACCAAAACACAAAAACTTAACTATAACCACTGAACCATGAAAATGAGGTCAAGGTCAGATGACACCTGCCAGTTGGGCATGTACACCTTACAGTCCTTCCATACACCGAATATACTAGACCTATTGCTTATAGTATCTGAGATATGGACTTGACCACCAAAACTTAACCTTGTTCACTGATCCATGAAATGAGGTCGAGGTCAAGTGAAAACTGTCTGACGGGCATGAGGACCTTGCAAGGTACGCACATACCAAATAGAGTTATCCTATTACTTATAATAAGAGAGAATCTAACATTACAAAAAATCTTAACTTTTTTTTCAAGTAGTCACTGAACCATGAAAATGAGGTCAAGGACATTGGACATGTGACTGACGGAAACTTCGTAACATGAGGCATCCATATACAAAGTATGAAGCATCCAGACCTTCCACCTTCTAAAATATAAAGCTTTTAAGAAGTTAGCTAACGCCGCCGCCGGATCACTATCCCTATGTCGAGCTTTCTGCGACAAAAGTCGCAGGCTCGACAAAAACCGTTAAATAGACTTATTAAGAAGGGATATAGTTACGATACTGTTGTCAGGTCATTAAAGATTGCATATTTTGGCGTTAATATTGATTCACTTATAGGGTCTTTGCATCGGCACTAAACACATTTATTTAAAAACCAGCTGTTGGCATGACACGGGTTATGTTCTTCTCATATATGTTATGATGGTATGATACTAAACCCCTAACGGGAAGGATTGTGCCTGATATTCATATGATGAAGACATAATCTTTCAATCAGTTTAATTGAAGTCTGGAGCTGGCATGTCAGTTAACTGCTAGTAGTCTGTTGTTATTTATGTATTATTGTCATTTTGTTTATTTTCTTTGGTTACATCTTCTGACATCAGACTCGGACTTCTCTTGAACTGAATTTTAATGTGCGTATTGTTATGCGTTTACTTTTCTACATTGGCTAGAGGTATAGGGGAGGGTTGAGATCTCATAAACATGTTTAACCCCGCCGCATTTTTGCGCCTGTCCCAAGTCAGGAGCCTCTAGCCTTTGTTAGTCTTGTATTATTTTTAATTTTAGTTTCTTGTGTACAATTTGGAGTTTAGTATGGCGTTCATTATCACTGAACTAGTATATATATTTGTTTAGGGGCCAGCTGAAGGACGCCTCCGGGTGCGGGAATTTCTCGCTGCATTGAAGACTTGTTGGTGGCCTTCTGCTTTTGTCTGTTCTGTGGTCGGGTTGTTGTCTCTTTGACACATTCCCAATTTCCATTCTCAATTTTATTTTTATGTTAGGAAGCGTAAACTATCTTTATACCTATGCATGGGGGTGACTAAACTAAAGAGCCTGTGTCGCTCACCTAGGTCTATGTGCATCTTCAACAATGGACATTCTCCAACATTGTAGACTAAAATAGAATTTATGACAATAATCTTTTTTTTGTTGATATTGTATTGCTGATCATTTTTCTGTTGACAGTTTCTCTCCATCTTCTTTAGTTTTTGCCCAAAACACAAAAAAGGGTAAAAAAAACAGTAATTTAAGGGCAATCACTCATATAAAGTGTCTACTAAAGATTTCAGCAAAATTTAACTTGTTTGTAGATCTTGTCTTGCTAATCATTTTTGCTTTTTAAAGTGTATCTATCTTTTATAGTTTTCAAGATAATAGGCAAAAACACTAAAAATTGGTAAATATCGCCATTTAAGACCAATAACTCCAATAAAGAGTCAACTGACGGTTTTGATGTAAATGGACAGAAGGTAGATCACAACATTCTGAACATTTCTGCCCTGTCAGATTTATCTCTATTAATAGCAGTTTGCAAGATAATAGACAAAACTTGCATTTTACCCCTATGTTCTATTTTTAGCCCTGTCAGCCATTTTGGTAGGCAGGCATGGTCATTGACCACCTTTTTTATACTAAATACCCCAATGATGATTGTGGCCAAGTTTGGTTAAATTTGGCCCAGTACTTTCAGAGGAGAACATTTTAATGAAAAACGACGGACGACAAGTGATGAGAAAAGCTCACTTTGCCCTTTGGGTCAGGTGAGCTAAAAATGGGGATGTATCTGCATTAAACATGAAAAATACAAGAAACTCATATTCAAGTGTGGAAAGAATTCTTACTATTGAAGAAGCATATGTGCTCTAGATCTTCTCTTGTCCTTCAGCACCCCAAATCAATCTTTGTCAGTTTTTCGCTGATGGTCTCTTTAAAGATTACACACTCGTTACATTTGCTGAGCTTCTGATACTACAAATAAAAAATTCGTAAGAGGTTCTGCGGAACTCTGTGTCTCGCCTGCTATTGCTGCTGTCAGTGTAAAAGTGTAATGTTGACTTAAAAAGTGAGTCCATTTATCAGTAAAATACAGAATTTAAAAAAAAAAATCAAACTTTTTCTTTAGATGTTTTTTTCATGGTCTTGAAGATTAGCTTCTGTCCAAGTTACATAACAATCTATGAAGGTTTACAAATTTATCATGTCAAAAAAGTTGAATCCCAAACTGTCTGTAAATGTTAACTGTAAAAAACTAAGTCCATCTATCAGAAAAATACTGAAAATGAAAAAAATATATTTTCAAAAGTTTGCTTCAGACATTATCTCTTAATCATAAAAAAGCTTCTGCCAAAGTTTCATAAAATTCTATGAAGGTTTGATAAAGTAATTGATGTGTAACAAACTTTAACCCCAGTCTGTATCTATTTGTTAAATGTAAAAATAACTAAGTCTATTTATCAGTAAAATACACAAGTCCATTATCAGTAAAATACGGAAAAATGAAAATAAATATTTTCAAAATTTTGCTCTGGATACTGTATTTTGGTCATAAACAAGCTTCTGTCCCAATTTCCTAAAATTCCATGAAGGTTTGACAAAGTTATTGATGACTGAAAAACTTTAACCTCAGACTAAATCTGAATGTTAACTGTAAAAAAAACTAAGTCCATTTATCAGTAAAATACGGAAAAATGAAAATAAATATTTTCAAAATTTTGCCCTGGATACTGTCTTTTGGTCATAAACAAGCTTCTGTCCAAATTTCCTAATATTCCATGAAGGTTTGACAAAATTATTGATGACTGAAAAACTTTAACCTCAGACTAAATCTGAATGTTAACTGTAAAAAAATACTAAGTCCATTTATCAGTAAAATACGGAAAAATGAAAATAAATATTTTCTAAATTTTGCTCTGGATACTGTATTTTGGTCATAAACAAGCTTCTGTCCGAATTTCCTAAAATTCCATGAAGGTTTGACAAAGTTATTGATGTCTAAAAAAACTTTAACCACAGACTGAACCTAAATATTGACGCCGCCGACGAAGGAATCTAGGATCGCTATGTCTCGCTTTCGCGACATAAATGTCGCAGGCTCAACAAATAGGACATCTATTTAATTCTATGTACAATTATTAATTTATGCATGAATGGACATTTTTTTTATATGACGGAAGTGTTAACTATCTGCCATAAAGCAGGAGGTATGATATAAATAGCCTTTATCAGGCCAATGAAATTTCAAAAAAAGTTAAGTTATTCAAGACTTTCAACATTAAGTTCATTTTTTTTTATAAATAAAAAGGTTGAAATATAGTAATTATTCTAATTTTTGAAGGCCTAAGGTGACCTTTAGTTGCTTAAATCCATGTTATTTGGACTCTATAGGATAGTTGTCTCATTGGCAATCATACCACATTACTTATTTTATACTTGAGTGCAGAAAGGAAATTTTTTTTCATAAACATGTTGACATTAACATATTTGACCATTTAACACATAGTTTTTGGACAAAATTGATGTCTGTCATGACTTTACCCAAAAATATATTTTATACACATTAACATCTTTGTAAAATACATTTGATAGCATATGTTTTTAGGTAAAGCATTGGCATAATTACTGTTGAGATGTGTCAGACCTTGATGATTTCCTATTTTTCAGATATGATTTAGACATCTGCATATTTTGTTATCAAATTTTTACTGATTATACCTTGAAATGAATTTCAATGAATTTAAGAGCCATTATTGACCCTTCATCATGTTCATAAACCAACGCCTTTGTTCTGAATATTATTCCATACAAACCTTTGGAATTTTAACATGAGGAAACTCTTCACTCCACATTCCATAGAACCTTGGGTAAGACAAATAGGGGATTCTAAATTCTCACAGGAAGATTTATAATCCGTCCAAACTTGTAGAATAGAGAGACATGATGGAAAATGTATTTCTAGTATGTCAGGCTGATCATCACCATATCTCTTGCATAGACCAGACACAAAACTCTTTGCTTCAAGGTACTGGCGACTCTTGTATTGTTGGCTACATCTTTTATCAGAACTGTCTAAATCTTCGTTAGTAGACAAACATTTCTTTTTCATGTAGTAATACCTGAATGTTATAAATGTAAAAAATATTACAGGGCTTATACCACTCCTAATTCATGTGTTTTTTTCTTCGGTTATTTGGGATCCATTTGACCAATCCTTTTATTGAAATTTTGTCTTTTGTCATAACAAACATTTTTCAAATTGTTTTAACTGTGGAAATTGAACACCGTTCAAGTAAATTGTTAAAAAAAAACCTCCAGACTGTACCTTAACTTTTACTTAAAAATGCTAAAAGACCAAAAGACAAACAACAGTATACAAAACACAACATAGAAAACTAAAGACTGAGCAACACGAACCCCATCAAAAACCGGGGGTGATCTCAGGTGCTCCGGAAGGGTAAGCAGATCCTGCTCCACATGTGGCACCCTTGGTATAAATTACATGAGTGTTTGACAAAAGTTATTTATGTCTAAAAAATGGAGCCACAGACTGAGCATACTAGGGGGAGGGTTCAGACAGCTCGAATATGTTTAACCCTGCCACATTCTTTATGTGCCTGTCCCAAGTCAGGACCCTGTAAATCAATGGTTGTTGATTGCTGTCTGTCATATTTTGTTTTTGTTTGCTTTAGCATAAATTAGGCTGTTGGATTTCTTGTTTGAATTGATTCACATTCTGTGAGCTTTTATAGCTTACTATACAAAATGGGTTTTTCTTTGTTAAAGGCCTTACAGTGACATGTAGTTGTTTGCATCCTCATCATGGATAGTTGTTTCATTGGCAATTATACCACATCTCCTTTTTAAATACAAATGTTGTATATATTAAAAATTAACCAGGCAAACTACAACAGAATGTTGAATCGCTACTTTTGATGTTGGGTTGCTGTCTTATGGATGTGTAGCCTATTAACTATTTTATTCATACTAATATGGTAGTATACCTCCTTCTTTTTATGCCATACACAATCCTCCATGCATATTCACATACTCTCCTACCAGTCAGCACAAAAGTCAACTGTTTGTCTTCTAAACTGGCATCATTGCACCTGTGTACAAAAATAAAAAACACTTGGAAAAATGTAAATAGATCTGAAGAACACATGTTTTCATCTGATCTGAAAGAAATGAGTAAAATTTATAAAGGATATCCCTACATTATTTGCAAGTATCATGAGACATATTATTTTTTAGAAAATAAACACCATAGTTTGTTCTTGTGTTGTGTCGTTGCACCATTGTCCCAGGTTAGGGGAGGGTTGGCGCTTTCAAACATGTTTAACCCCGCCACATTATGTATGTGCCTGTCCCAAGTCAGGAGCCTGTAATTCAGTGGTTGTCGTTTGTTGCTGTATATCATATTTGTTTTTCGTTTATTGTTTTGTACATAAATCAGGCCATTAGTTATCTCGTATGAATTGTTTTACATTTTTCATTTCAGGGTCTTTTATAGCTTACTATGCGGTATGGGTTTTGCTCATTGTTGAAGGCCGTACGGTGACCTATAGTTGTTAAATTCTACGTCATGTGGTCTCTGGTAGAGAGTTGTCTCATTGGCAATCATACCACATCTTTTTATTTTTCTACCAGAAGTCTGCTATCTTTGTTGCAGACAAAACAAAAAAATATCTAAATAAAACTTACTTTAAAATTAGTTCTATTAGACTTCTTAATAAGTTAAGGTAGCTATAAGCAGAAGGTAGCATGTACACTCAGTATATCAGTATGTGAAAGTACATGTACTTGCCAGTTATTGGTTTGGTGGTTTAATATGGTTTTCTCAACCAAATTATAGCATGTTATATAGCATTATGAAATTGTATAAATCCAAGTATTGTTGCATATCAAACAATCAAATAAATTCTATTCATATATATATGTACTGAGTATACCTTATGTTTCACTCAATGAAATCTGACTGTTCCTCATGGGTCTTTTTATACAACATAGCTTGACAGGTCTGTATTGTCTGAATGTTACTGGTACTTAAACATTTTTTCTCACAAGGCTGTTTATAACATTGAAGTCAGTCTCCTTGTCTTTTAATACCTTTGATGTTTTTTCATGTTTCCTGGCTAAAATTAAAAGAATAAAAGATAAAGTTGTTTGGAGAAATATCAGAGCCTTGCAATTCTAAAAAAATACTTGCCAGTCTATTCTATCTAAAAACCATGACCAAGGTTTGGGGAACAGACTTTTTTTAAATATCGCCTGGTCTTAAATGGAAAGACATGATTCGAAGTCTCATTGATACATATGCCAAATCTTTTATTCAGTGACAATATAACAAACTTTCCTTTTTTGAGAAAAAAGAAAACTTGAAAAATTATAAATTTACTCAGATAACTCTAATTTCAACATTAGTGAACAGTAGATAGTATTGACGTAAAGTCAGATAAGTCTTTTTCAACATAAGTGTATATGTTGGATAAATATAAATTTTTAATGGGTTTGGCGTAATCATGTGTCTCGCCTACTATTGCTGCTGTTGATGTTAAAGTGTGAGGTTGCCAACAACCAAACTTGTCCATTTATCAGTTATATCTGAATTTTCTTTTGTAAATCTAATGTTTTTTTTCAGATGCTATTTCTTAATCATGGAGATACTTTCTAAGTTTCGTAACATTCCATGAAGGATAAACAAAGTTATTGATGTCATAAAAATGTAACCCAAGACTTTAAGTCCATTTGTAAATTTCTATTATTCAGTTTATCATGTTTATTAGGGAAAATGAAAAAAATAATTTCAAAATATTGTTCTTGATACTGTCTTTTGATCATAAGAAGCATCTGTCAAAGTTTCGTAAAATCTTATAATGGTTATTGGTGTTTGAAAAACTTTAATCTTAGACTGTATATCAATGTTAGATGCAGAAAAAATATGTCCATTTATCAATAAAACACGGAAAATGAGAATAAATACTTTTCAAATTTTCCTCTGAATACTGTTAAGCTTCTGTTCAAGTTTCATGCCTTTAACATATTTTAATTAATTCTTTGTTCTCACCTATTTTGTGCTTTGCTTTTCTAACATCAATGTAGTCATCTTCTGTGTCACTGTCTACAAAACAACAATAATTATGTCATGCGAGTAAAATAAAATTATTCATGTTCACTCCTCTTATTCTACAGTAGGGGTCCGAAGAACTAGAAATTAATTTGGTGTGGCCTTTTAACATCTTGTTTCAAAAATATTTCTTCTTATATGTTACAAATGTGGACACAGACTTGTGTTGTCTGATGGCGAATTTTGATAATTGACTTGTGCAGGGGTGGATTCTTGTGGGTGCCAGCAGGCGCATTTGCACTCCAAAATCTAAAATTCTGTTGTGTTGTCTGGTGGGCGAATGTGGACACTGTTTCACATTGAAATAGTAATACTGCAGACACATCAGGAAGTCACAAAACATTAACAATGAAGGACAACTCTCAGGAGAAACACTTGAAAATTACTATGACTGATGTGGTTCTACAAATATGTTGCATATTTGATTTTGTCATGCCTAGACTCCCAAGACCAAACTGAAATTTAAAAGATTTAAATAAAAATAAAATTTGATCGAAACTTTGAAATATGAATTTAATGCAAGATAAAAAGGGTCAATACTTCAGAATTTCAGTGAAAAAGTTTGATAATGATAATAAAAATGCAATGAATAAATTTAGCATCTGTTTAGCCTTGTGAGTTTCATCTAATTTACATTGTTAAAAATGTAATCATTTGTCATGGAACGCATAAGTTGGCTCTGCATTTGGTATTTGTTTTCATCATGCCTGGACTCCTAAGGCCAAACTTAAATTTAAAGGATTTAAGTAAAAAATAAAAGCTGATCAAATCTTTTTAAATTTTATTTTAATGCAAGATATAAAAAGCAATACTTTAATACATCAGAATATTAGAGAAAATTTTTGGTAATCATATATATGATACCAAAAGTGCAATAAACAGATTTAGCATCTGTTTGGCCTTGGGAGTTTTGTCCCTTTTACACTGGTTAAAATGTTATTATATTCGATGGGACTCATCAGTTGTTTCCCTACAACCCATACATAGTAAGTGCACCCCCCTCTTTTTAACCTCTATAAAAATCTTTGAAGGAAAAAAGGCAATCATACCGCAATTCCTTATTTTTATATTAGTACTTTGTGGATCATGCATATAAAATTTACTATTTCTTTCTGACCGATGGCTTTTTTCTCCTTTTTTTTTTTGTAATGAAAAAATAATCTGATTCCCAACATCGAAGAAAAAAATATTTTGATAGGGGAGAAGGGAAAAAAAATTCTGTTTCATACTCAGAGTATTTATCATTAAATTTTCAAAATGTTTCTTTAAAAAAATTCTCACTTTGTATGAAAAAAACCCAAATAATTTGATGCTTGCATGGTTTCATAATAAATTTTCAAAATGGAAAAAAAACCATATTAAACCCTTCCCCAAAGTAAAATGGTCCTTAATTTTGTTGTGTTGTATATATACATGTATTGGTATAATGATACATGTATATGATTGATCGATTGTTGTTTGCTTTATGTCCAGTGGAAAATACCTCATGCATGCTCAGGGAGAGAACAAATTAGCAATAAATACAATAGGAAGATTCTGTGCAAGGTAGGCCTACCAGGAAAGGAGGTGTGGATTTGGACTGCCACTAGAAATTAGCGATCAATGTTTGAAATGGGACAGAAATTTAGCCTTGCAACTGGCAACCTACAGAACCTCAAACAGTTGTTGCAATGATTTTTTAATATGTAGAGTTTGTTGCACTCTCTCTGCACGAAGCATCAGATTTAACATCCCCTTTCTGACCGCACGTTCCTGATATATGAATTCAAAAACCAAATATCACTTGTATTTACTAATAAAAATGTATTAATTTAAAAAGAGGGCAAATGAACCCAGGGTTAACAGACTCTGTGGGCGAATGGTTGTAGGGCAAAAATGTTATGTTTGGCGAACAATCCCCATTCCATGGTTATAGGTTATTTGTAATGTTTCTACTTATGCAACAATGTGGAATTAAATCTGCACAGAAAAATTATGGGATTATTTTCAAGGAAAAGAAATATTTACAAAATTGGTTTTGATTTTTGATGGAAGGTGGGAAAAGGGATAAACTTATAAGAATTGGTCAGTTGATGACAGAACTGTGAATCTGTGTGGTTAGCCTATATGTTGTTAAGGGGGGGGGGGAGGGGGTTATACTTGAAAGGGTAATCATAAATCGAATTTAGAAGATAAGGTCAAAAACCAAAAACTGAGGACCGGATGTGATTACAGGGTACATGATTTACTTTGCGCCTGTCCAAAGTCAGGAGCCTGTAATTCAGTTATTACTATCAAATCTATCAACTCAAGACGACGATTACATAATAATGTTTTGCTTGCAAGGGAGGTAATTTGTGACACTAGATTCTGATCTCAAATCGATCGATAACCAGCTTTCAGTCTATTTATAGAAATATATGTGTATATCACTTCAGAATTGTAAGGAAAATATTTGCTCACCAAGACGTTAGTGTTCAAGTTGTTAAAATTAACTTGTGAATGGGTGACCCATTTTGGAATTATAGTCATTTCGTACCCTAATCATTTTGTTCCCTCAATTTCGTACCTTGTCAAAAACCATTTCGTACCCTAATTATTTTGTACCCTCAGTTTCGTACCTTGTCAAAAACCATTTCGTACCCTGACCATTTCGTACCTTTTATTTATTTAATCAAAACTATTAAAGTTTCCATGTGCTTAATTAAACCAATCACATGTCTTAATTTAGTCTATATTAGGTACGAAATTAGCTACCAATTATTCCCAGCATGCATTGTCACTTCTAACCGCGAAGAGCCAATAAATATTTTTTTTGATATTAGAGTATGTAATAAAAATAACTTGTTTTTTTCTAATAGAATAGACCGCCTCGGTGGTGTAACGGTTAGCGTGTTCGCCTCGAGTGCGGGAGGTCGTAGGTTCGAAATGCGGCCGGGTCAAACCAAAGACTTGAAAATTGGTATTTGCTGCTTCTCCGCTAAGCACGCAGCATTAAGGAGTAAGAGCAAAGACTGGTCGGCCCGGAGTCAGAATAATGTGTCCGGGTAGGGTGACATGTCTTCCTGCGAACTGTTACCTTGTGAGCTAGCACGTAAAAAATCCGGCTCAGCGTGTCGGTCTAGTACAAAGCAGGGTTAGTATTCATTTCTCATTATCATGCTCTCGTCCTGAATATGCATCTGACCTGCCACTGGACGTTAAGCAACCATCCATCTAATAGAATAAAGCGGAAAAGTGTATTTGTCACGAAAAAAAATAATATGTCCCACCCACTAAAGCATTCCCCCACTTAAGATAATGATTGTCAACTATATTTATTGACAAATTGGCACCAAAGTAACAACATTTGTTGAGGACCTCATAGGAAGGATCTCTACTAAGTTTGGTCAAATAATGACAAATTCTGATTAATAATTCTCAAACAGAAGACAACAAGAGTGCACATGCTGAAATGTCTCGCCTGCTTTATATGATTTATTCTATGTTGTAAGTCCTAAAGATAAAGTTTTACAACAAGTATAACATAAACTTAACATTATCAATGATCCATTAAAATAAGGTAAAGGTTAAGGTCAGATAAACCAAGCTAAACAGACATGTACACCTTACAATCATTACATGTATACACCAAATATAGTTAACCTATTGCTTATAGTATACAAGAAACATACCAAACCAAAACTTAATATTAATCAATGAACCATGAAAATGAGGTCAAGGTCAGATGAACCCTGCCAGACAAAAACGTACATCTTGCAATCATCCCATATATCACTTATAGTTGGCCTTATTGCTAAATTATAGTAACTGAGAAACAGACATAACCAGGAAAACTTAACATTGACCAATGAACCATGAAAATGAGGTCAAGGTCAGATGAACTCTGCCAGACAGACATGAACACCTTATAATCATTCCATACACCAACTATAGTTGACCTATTACTTATAGCATTAGAAAAAAAAAGATCAAAACACAAAATTTTAGCATTGACCAATGAACCGTGAAAATGAGGTCAAGGTCAGATAAAACCTGCAAGACTGACATGTACACCTTACAATCATTCCATACACCAAATATTGTTGACCTAATGCTTACCGCATCTAAGAAACAGACCTAAATCATCATGATCATGTAACTTTAACCTTGATCACTGATCCATAAAATGAGGTTGAGGTCAGGTTAACCCTGTCTGACAGACATGTAGACCTTGTCAGGAACCTATATACCAAATATAGTTATCATTTTACTCATAATCATGATAATACATTTGTAAGTAAGAAATTCATGTAACAAAAAAACTACTTTTTTTCAAGCAGTCGCTGAACCATGAAAATCAGTTCAAGGACAATGGACATATGACCGACGGAATATTTGTAATATAAGGCATCTATATACAAAGTATGAAGCCTCCAGGTCTACTAACCTCCGAAATATAAAAGCCTAATACAAATAGTTTACGCCGCTGCCACTGCTACTGGATTGTAATCCCAATGTCTCGCATACCGAGACTTTTTGTTGCAGGAGAGACAAAAATGTCATTCCCAATAGGATTTCAGGGTAACATGTTAAACTTTGACCTCGGTTGGTGGCTATATGTATTTACAATCTTCAAACAACTACTAAAGTAACAACACTTATTAACTTGATTAAGACATCTCAATGGGAACATATCTACCAAATTTCAGTTCAATCCAGCATGGGTTCTCAAGAAGATCTTAGAAAATCGGCCAATAAGAAAATTCAATTAGCATGATTAGTCCTGGCAGACATGCTTTTAGACGAAACAGCACCAAAGTCACACAAATTGGAAGGGACCTCATGGGGATAATCTCTACCAAGTTTGGTCAAATTCTGTTAATTAGTTCTCTAACAAGAAGGAGTCGAAAACCCTAAAGGCCTGCATGGGGATAACACTAGAAATTGTGTATACAATATTACATGGATAGAAGACACAATGATCTGTACACAAATGGGCAAGACTACAATAGCAACAAGGCAAAAACAGCAACTTCCATAATCACCATGATATACCTATTTGACTGTCCGCCGTCTGGTCTGATCTGTATTCCAATCCACCATGTCCATCGATATCTTTCTTCCTTTTCCTCAACCTACGATATAATAAGTATCATGCTAAAATCCAAATTCTAATACATGTACGATATTCTTCAAAGTTAACTCTTTGTCTTTTTATGAACAAAACAGCATTTAATATGTAATATAACCAGAAATACTGTGAGCAAAGCTCACTAAATGATACCCCCTGCTCCCCCCTATGTGATGTTTTGCTATGGGAAACCCCAAAATTCATTTGAATTAAAATTTAAAATAGAAGGTGCACAATCATGGTGGATAACCTATGTCATGTTTTCGAAGTGTTTGCAAAATCTGATTTCTGTTCCAAATGATTAATATGGCATAAAAAGGGGTCTTGCCATTTATTAGTTTTTTATTTGCTTCAGGAGAACTTGAGATATCGTGTCTTAAAGTGGGCTTTGTTTACCTTTTTCGTGGGTTCCTTGTCCGTCAAATCATGTGACAATGACGTAGGTTATCCACCATGACAATAATCTGTGAAACTTTCATTGAATTTTATTAAGAAATACTGACTAAAGTCAATAAAGTCAATAAAGAGTTAAATATAGGTCACAGCGACTTACTTTGCCTGGATGCTGACTTACTACCCCTGTACATAAAAGTTTACATGATCCTACAACTTATAGTTGCTGAGATATGAACATTAAACTGAACCAGTCATTGAAGCATGAAATGTGGGTCCAAGTGACCTACTTTTGCCTGATTGCTGACTTACTACCCCAAATACATCTGCATACATACGAGGTTCTATGTGTACATTCCTTGGAGGAAGTTCACCAAGCTATCCGTGAACATGAGTTGTCAAAATCAACTAAATACATGTATATCACAGTTAAAAAAGAGAAGATGTATGGAAAGGAGGACTTTGGTAATTATAGCTTTTATTAGGGTATTTATATATAGAAGTGTTATCATTTATCAGCAAAAAGTTCCAGTTTTGGCAACTAAACCAGAAAAAAGACAAGATAGTACAGCGATTCATGTTGCCATACAAAAGCAGTGATAAGGTATCAATTTGATGACAGAAAAATAGACGCAATCAAGATTTCATTCCAAATCCATATAAAAAAAAACATCTTCTGAAAGTGTTACTGCATCTGGAAAATTTGAGATAATGACACTTTTCCTGTTTTATAAAAAAACTAATTGCTCTTTTTTAGAACAAGAGAAAAGATGAAATATTTATTTATTACTTCTATTTTAATCAGATGTAATCGTCTCATATCTTCGGGTCTGACGACCCTCAGATATGAGAAGCTTACATCTAATACATACATGTAACAAAAAATGACCGGTCTAAAAAGAGAAAATAAATACCATAGGGCAATAAAAAAAAACAGACAACACCATAGTGAATAAGAAAAGCAACAGAAATACAGACAACTTAATAAAACACTTCACAGAAAACTAAGATTGAGCAGCATAAACCCTTTTATAAAAAAAAGTAGGGGTGGAGAGGTACTCTGGGAGTGTAAGCAGTTCCTGCGGCACTAGTGGCACCTGTTGTGTTGCTTATGTATTCACATTTCTAATTTAGATATATTTCAGCAATGAATGTTATTTTACCTACAGTCATTGCAATAGAAACCAAACAATATTGGTAGATTTAAAAGATATAGATATATATTTACACCAATATGCCGTTAAATGAAATTGGATATCCTGCATTTATCATGCTTTTCTATAACATATGGTCAAATCGCTGAAAGACCCCCCCCCTAAATTATGGAAAACTATCATTCTGCATTCACAATAATATCTTGGTGTAAATTAGATTCACCCAATCGGGCTTACGCGCTCATAGGTGTATCTAATACATATATAAAATTCTAACCATATAATTGAACAGATATATATCATGTTCACATATTTTTTACTTGTTTAATTGATTGATTGTTGGTTGCTTAACGTCCAGTGGCAAATATTTCATGCATGTTCAGGACGAGAACAAATTAATTAACAATAAATATAATAGGTAGGTCCTGTAATAGAGGCCGTCCGGGATGAAGGTCAGGGAAATTTAGACTGCCCAGGGGTGTGGAAATATTTGTTGTGAGCACTTGTCCCTGGGCAAGTTAAACTGTAAATTTTACTTGTCCAGAAAAAAAGTTAATTGCCCTGAATTTCACTATAAATATTGAAGTATTTTACTATGAGCATGTATGATTCTTACTAGAAAAATAGAATGATGTGGTATGATTGCATGCAATGAGACAACTCTCTACAGTCAGAGCTCAGACATAAATAAGTCTAAATCTGCTTTTGACTCGTAGAGGTCTATATTTGTAGGTTTCAAGATTTGTCTCCCTTTAATTTAAGACAAATTATGACTTCAATAAGTCAATTAGTGTTAAGCAAGAAATATTTGACCTGAATTAAAAAGTTGCAAATATTGATTCCTACAAGTCGATAAGTTACCAAAATTGGTCAACTTCAAGACCCAAGCATATTTATAAAAAGGTCATGCATCTACATGAAATTATGACAACATTGAAAGACAATGCTTTGTCTTCTAAAGAAAAATATGCATGAGAGCCTAAAAAAACGGAGATAATGTTTATTTACTTTACAATTCAACCATCTATAACCACACAAAATGAGGAAATAATCTTATGTTAAGTAAAAATGTTCAATTACATGATTATATACAGATAGCTCAGGTCCTTGTGAACTCTCAGACAGGTTTATGATGTCATAGGTGGTGCACTTTGGCCACCAATTAAAATTAAGTCTTTTCATAAACATAAATAGACCTAAACAAGTCTGTCATTTTCTGACTTAAATAAGTCTGAAAATGAAAACACATTTTTATAATAAATACATTTTTTACTTCTGTAACTCAAAAACAAAAAACGACTTGTTTATGTCTGAGCTCTGACTGCTCTACCAGAGACCACATGACGTAGAATTTAACAACTATAGGTCACCGTAAAACTGTTTTGTATTACAATATAAATGATGTTTGTGATATTGTTTGTGAATAAATAAAAGGTGGTATGGGGTTAACATCAATCAGATAGAAACCCAAAAGCAAAACAACCAAAAGACATCTAGAGGGCAATGTTTTGTCCATTTCCCCAGACACCTGTTTAATTTTACTGTTTTCTTTCATCAGACAAGCTTGGTGTTTTGCAGAACATTGATTTTGGTGTCCCTTCTATCTTAGACTATTAATTTGCCAACAAATAAGTAAGACTTTTGATCAGCAAGATGTAGGCGTTTCCTACAAATTGTGCAAAAATTTAATTTATTTTCAGAAGTTTCTCACTGAAGAGCCACGAGGTCTGGAATTCTCGCTTCTGTTTTTTTTTTTTTTTTTCATATTCCTTGTCTTTCTCCACCTGTGTTTTCCGTTTTTTACTCGACTCGTCATTATTATTTTCATTCTTTTTGTCTTGATCACCAGGTCTTGGTGTTTTTTATCAGGTATTTATCCATCTCGATAAGACCCATGCAATCATGCAAAATTAAAATAACATTTCTGTGAGATGGCAAATAAAACCTAATCGACGATCCCGGGTCAATGGACAAAGATATCGCAATGTTTATGAGACCCGAGTTCGCATACTTAGGCCATAAAAAAGAATCTGTTTGTTTGCCCTAACCCTACCTACCCAGAAAATAGCTGCCTACTCAAAATCTTTTATTGTCCTGATGTGAAAAAGTTTTTTTTAATCAGATAGGCATGAAGACTAACAAACATCTGACACTTCAATTTCTCTTTGCAGAAAAAAAAAGAAGAAAATGCCTACCTACCTACCCACTGTGTCTACCTTTGGGTAGGGTTTGGGCAAACCAAAATATTTTTAAATGTGGCCTTATTTTTATTAATTTTGGTTATCGATCTATTTCCGTTTTTTTTTTAATACTTGTCATCATGAACATTGATGTTTTGATTTAAATATATGTTTTTCACGTGTTGATCATTGGTTTCTTTTACATAAAATAATACATCTTAATAAATTATGAAAATAATTCTATATTTTTGATTAAATGAATTTTGTCAACTGTAATTTTTTACTTGTCCACGGGCAACCCAGACAAAAACAAGAGTGCACACACTGAAATGTCTCGCCTTCTTTACTAACCATTGATTTTATGTTGATAGTCCTAAATATAAAGCTTTAGTACAAGTAACACATGAACTTAACATGATCCAAAAAAATGAGGTCAAGGTCAGATAAACCAAACGAGAAATACATGTACACCTTACAATCATTCAATAAACCAAACATAGTTGACCTATTGCTTATAGTTTCTAAGAAACAGTCTTAACCAAGAAAACTAACATTGACCAATAAACCATGAAAATGAGGTCAAGGTCAGATGAACCATGCCAGGCAGACATGTACACCTAACAATCAATTTATGCATTAAATATAGTGGACCTATTGCTTATAGTATCTAAGAAACAAACTTAACCATGAAAACTTAACATTGACCAATGAACCATGAAAATGAGGTCAAGGTCAGATGATACCTGCCAGACAGACATATAGTCCTTACAATCCTTCCATACAACAAATATAGTTGATATATTGCTTATAGTTGAAGAAAAACAGACCAAAACACAAAAACTTAACACTGAGAAATGAACCGTGAAAATGAGGTCAAGGTCAAATAAAACCTGCGAGACTGACATGTACATCATAAAATATTTCCATACACCAAATATAGTTGACCTATTGCATATAGTATTAGAAAAAAAGACCAAAACTCAAAAACTTAACTTTGACCACTGAACCATGAAAATGAGGTCGAGGTCAGATGACACCTACTAGTTGGACATGTACACCTTACAATTATTCCATATACCAAATATAGTAGACCTACTGCTTATAGTATCTGATATATGGACTTGACCACGAAAACTTAACCTTGTTCACTGATCCATGAAATGAGGTCGAGGTCAAATGGAAATTGTCTGACGGGCATGAGGACCTTGCAAGGTACGCACATACTAAATATAGTTATCCTATTACTCATAATAAGAAAGAAATTAACATTACAAAAAATGTTGACTTTTTTTTCAAGTAGTCACTGAACCATGAAAATGAGGTCAAGGACAATTGACGTATGACAGACAGTAACTTCGTAACATAAGGCATCTATATACAAAGTATGAAGCATCCAGGTCTTCTAGCTTCTAAAATATAAAGCATTTAAGAAGTTAGCTAACGTCGCCACCGGATCACTATCCCTATGTCGAGCTAGGCTCAACAAAAATTACTTGTCCGGTTGTTCAAATGGACGAGTCGGGCGAGTCGGGCATAGCATTTCCACACCCCTGCTGCCACTGGAAAATGAGGGTATATTGGAAAGATACAGAAATTTTGCCTTGCAACAGGCCACCTACGGACCCCTCAAAGAGTTGTTAAAAGGGTTCTTAACGTGCAGAGAGCGTGGCACTCTCTCCACGAGGCATCAGATTTAACGTCCCCTTCTGACCGGACGTGGCTGCATACTTGATACATCCCGCACAGCCAAATGGCCGTCCCACTTTGGCAAGGGTTTTACTGCCGGTTGGAAGAAGACCTTTAGTGACCATATTTCTATTCCCCATGCAGTCACCCTTGGGGCATTATTTGTTTAATTACACTGCATATCAATATGGATGATTAAGTTAAATATTTGATTATATACCATAATTCTTTCACTAACTGTATTTAATAAAACACACAAATGATCAGGCATTGTGTGAAGGGTAAAAAGGCAAATACCATGGCAAAGAGGGTAAAAAAGACATATCCTTGTGCATATACCCAGGAAGTGATGGCAAACTAAAACATTATTATGACGACCTTGACACTTCATTGAATCAGCGTGCTAAAACCTATTATACGATCCCCACCTCACTGATTCTAATTTCTTGAAATGACTAAAATAAATGTAATTTGCATACAGTGGGGACTATCAGTGGGTTACAAATAAAACATTTTATAATTTTATTACTTTCCTATGGTCCATGTATGTTTATTTTAAGGCAACAACCATTTTCTTATCTGGGGGGGCCTGGGATTTTCATTGTGTTCATAATTTTTTTTTCAGAACCTTCCTCCGATAAAATTTTTTTTCTTATGAGAAGGAAAGCAAAATTTTTTTTTCCTATCATGTTTTTCACAAAACCATAAAAAAATTTCAGCTACAGTGCAAAATCAGCTAGGCCATCAAAATATTTTTTTCAAAAAAATCCCAGCCCCCCCCCCCCCCCCCCCCAGATAAGAAAATGGTTGTTGCCTAAGCAAAATACAGGATGGACATTGATATTCGTTGACCAGATTTGAAAGCCATTTTTTATACTTCTCTGAATGTTAAACAAGTTCAATCTGGAGGCAAATTATGAAATAGTAATTTCAATATGGAAAAGTTTTTAAGGCTAAATAATTTAAAAAAACAAAAGAAACTAAATAAAAAAGCAAAACCAGAAACTGAATATAAAAAAGCCTTTGGTGCAGAACTTTTCCACACAGTGTAATATTCATGTTTTTATAAAATAAAAAAGTGACAATTAGAGTAGAAGAGGCTGCTCAAAATCCAGCATTTGTACTAAGATTTATCCATAATCATTGAGGTAAGGAAGTCTAGATCTGGTTATGACATAAAAATAACTTTTGACTTGTCAGCTGTGGTAAAAATCTATTTGATACCCCTCTCCCAAGTTAATCAAAAGATAAGTTGACTGCTCCCTTATATAACTGAGACTACTATATGTTAATAGTAATTTAAATTGTCAAGTTACCAGTTATGGATAAAACTAATGTACATAAGTACATACATTTAGTAAGTGGACTTGGAATAATATCTTTTAATAATTATGTATGAAAAAGACGGTGAGTCCCAAAAGTAAGTCACTCTCCAAGCTGGCAAGTGGAATTTCAATTTGGTGAGTTGAAATGAAAAGCTGCTCGTCAATTTGGCGAGTAAGAAAAACAAAAGGTTTCACACACTGCATTTGTACAATCAATTCCAAGTAACTTCAATATAACATTTATTGAACCATACCATGATGTTTTATTCAGTTGGTGAAGTGTTTTAAATTGTTCATATGCCTCTTTTAATAGAGGAAAATTACTTCCTAAATTCTCTAATCGATACCAATACAATAGCATCGCTTTAATTATATTAAAATAAATTGGAAATCTAACGCAACATTTGTTGTTTTTTTGTGCACACCAAGTATAAATTTGTTAAATTTAATGTGAAGTTTCTCATCTGGTAAACATGAATATAATTTTTCAAGAGATACATCTTCCTTCTTACATTTAGAGGAAAGAGAATTAAACATTCCCCATACTTCACTACCATATAATAAAATAGGTTTCACAGTGTGATCAAAAGCATGAATACTTGTTTTGATGTTAGGATTTAGAGATAAAAAATCTTTCCGCAATTGATAATAAGCTTTTAAGGATACTTGTACAGTTCACTTTGAGCATAACTAAATGAGCCAGATGAGCTTAAATATAAACCCAGGTACTTGTATTTTGAAACACATTCCAGGTTTATATTCTGGTATGTGTATTTACCTGTGACCCAACCTTGCAAGCCTACCAATGGGTCTCAACAAGTGAGAGAATCCACACCTGGAGGCGGGCTTCAGCTGGCCCCTAAACAATAATGTACAATAGTTCAGCGAATTTTTTTTTCGTTATATTTATAAAATAATATTCTCAAAGTGAAAACAAAATTAGTAAAAGAACTGTAAACAATGTAAGACAATATAGTCGTATATTATAACGTGCATGAAAGAGTTATTTATGGTCTTTTCTGAGCCCTGCATCAAACAAGGGTTGGTCTTTGTTACTTGAATTGGACAGAAAATTTCTACAAACATAAAACAATGCATGCATAATCGGATCCTGTTCCTTATATTTAAGCCTTGTAATGTATGCAGCATTCTCAGCGATGGATTTCGTAAGAAATTCCCGCTGCTTACTTCTGGAAACCTTGTTTACAACTACATGTACATTTTTAGCTCACCTGACCTGAAAGGTCAAGTGAGCTTTTCTCATCACTTTGCGTCCGTCGTCCGTCGTCCTGCGTCCGTCGTCCTGCGTCCGTAAACTTTTACAAAAATCTTCTCCTCTGAAACTACTGGGCCAAATTTAACCAAACTTGGCCACGATCATCATTGGGGTATCTAGTTTAAAAAATGTGTGGCGTGACCCGGCCAACCAACCAAGATGGCCGCCACGGCTAAAAATAGAACATAGGGGTAAAATGCAGTTTTTAGCTTATAACTCAAAAACCAAAGCATTAAGAGCAAATCTGACATGGGGTAAAATTGTTCATCAGGTCAAGATCTATCTGCCCTGAAATTTTCAGATGAATCGGACAACCCGTTATTGGGTTGCTGCCCCTGAATTGGTAATTTTAAGGAAATTTTACTGTTTTTGGTTATTATCTTGAATATTATTATAGATAGAGATAAACTGTAAACAGCAATAATGTTCAGCAAAGTAAGATTTACAAATAAGTCAATATAACCGAAATGGTCAGTTGACCCCTTTAGGAGTAATTGCCCTTTATAGTCAATTTTTAACCATTTTTCGTAAATCTTAGTAATCTTTTACAAAAATCTTCTCCTCTGAAACAACTGAGCCAAATTAAACCAAACTTGGCCACAATCATCATTGGGGTATCTAGTTTAAAAAATGTGTGGCGTGACCCGGCCAACCAACCAAGATGGCCGCCACAGCTAAAAATAAAACATAGGGGTAAAATGCAGTTTTTGGCTTATAACTCAAAAACCAAAGCATTTAGAGCAAATCTGACATGAAGTAAAATTGTTTATCAGGTCAAGATCTATCTGCCCTGAAATTTTCAGATGAATCGAACAACCTGTTGTTGGGTTGCTTCCCCTGAATTGGTAATTTTAAGGAAATTTTGCTGTTTTTGGTTATTATCTTGAATATTATTATAGATAGAGATAAACTGTAAACAGCAATAATGTTCAGCAAAGTAAGATTAACAAATAAGTCAACATGACTGAAATGGTCAGTTGACCCCTTTAGGAGTTATTGCCCTTTATAGTCAATTTTTAACAATTTTTCGTAAATCTTAGTAATCTTTTACAAAAATCTTCTCCTCTGAAACTACGTGGCCAAATTAAACCAAACTTGGCCACAATCATCCTTTGGTTATTTAGTTTTAAAAATGTGTGGCGTGACCTGGTCAACCAACCAAGATGGCCACCACGGCTAAAAATAGAACATAGGGGTAAAATTCAGTTTTTGGCTTTTAACTCAAAAACCAAAGCATTTAAAGCAAATCTGACATGAAGTAAAATTGTTTATCAGGTCAAGACCTATCTGCCCTGAAATTTTCAGATGAATCGGACAACCCGTTGTTGGGTTGCTGCCCCTGAATTGGTAATTTTAAGGTAATTTTGCTGTTTTTGGTTATTATCTTGAATATTATTATAGATAGAGATAAACTGTAAAAAACAATAAATGTCGGCAAAGTAAGATCTACAAATAAGTCAACATGACAGAAATTGTCAGTTGACCCCTTTAGGAGTTATTGCCCTTTATAGTCAATTTTTAACCATTTTTTCGTAAATCTTAGTAATCTTTTACAAAAATCTTCTCCTCTGAAACTACTGGGCCAAGTTAATTATAGATAGAGATAATTGTAAGCAGGAAAAATGTTCAGTAAATTAAGATGTACAAACACATCACCATCACCAAAACACAATTTTGTCATGAATCCATCTGCGTCCTCTGTTTAATATTCACATAGACCAAGGTGAGCGACACAGGCTCTTTAGAGCCTCTAGTTTATCATTGTAATCATCCATCGTGGACTTTGAATGAAAAAAACTTTTCTCAAACATAGATCAAACACTGGTCATACTCCGTGATCAGACAAATCCTTTTTACTATTAAAATGGAAATAGAAGGCTATTGATGTCCATGCATTCTTGAAATAAAAGAGCCACAGTGACTGACCACATATTTTCATTAAATCGCTTTCATACTTCTAGAGTTGAGAATGGGAAATTATGTAAGGGTAGCAAATTCATTCATATTTCAAGCCAATCCTGAACAAAAATTTCTGCTATTTATATAGCTATACAAATTTGGGAAAAAATAGCAAGCCCTGTTTGAAAGTTACCAGCCGTGCATCCTCGGGCAGGCTGGTAAATTTACCAACTCTGGTAGAGGGCATACTCCCCTCCCCTCTTTTGATCTGAAACAGTATCATTTTTTGCATAAAATGTCATAAAATCGTCCAAATTTGTTTTGAATCACTCCACTCGGCGTGAAAATCTACCAATTTTATAGGCAATTCATGGAATTACGCCCCTTTGAAAAAAGCTGAATCCATCATCCGCCCCTGCCTGGGACTGTAGTTATGGTCGATCGGCAGCTCATGCTAAATTTTAGAGGCATTGCCCTTCCTAAATAAAAAACATGAATGGTAATGAAAAGTAAAACGTGATAAAATGTTGAAAAAAACAAGTACCTTGCTCCTCCAGACGCCGCCATCTTGTTCCGATTTTGAAGCATGCGCACTGGTGATATTGTGTTATAGCACGACCACAAAAATGGCGTTTAATAATATCGATGTACACACATAGTTCACACTTCCTCATAATAGACGGCGAGTGAGACTTGCTTATTTTTTCTTTTTATTTTATGTTTGATTGAAAAATAAAGCAATTTAGCGATAATCATACAATTTACATCTGAGGACGTCCTTAGTTGTGAGTGAAGTCCTCACTTACTGGTGTGTATACTTACACATGTCCTCATTGACATACGTGTACCAGAACACACACACACACACACACACACACACACACACACATATATATATATATATATATATATATACAAGTCTAAATTGAAAACAACGTTCAAACCTATGATTGCGTTGGATAAAAACCGCTATTTTTATACGTGTGCATGCAAAACAAATTTCTTGGTAGGGGGGTCTAAATACAGCACAAACAACATTTTCCAAAAGACCAAAAAAGTGAAAAAGTATATTTTAACAAAACGCATTTGACTAGCAGGTCGAACAACGGAAGTTCTTAAACACTGCTGACTGCCATGGCGATTGCCAAATAAACGGATCACCAGATGTAACATGGATTTTAATTATTTATTAAAAACCAAACAGAAAACAATAAACTTTCGGAAAAGATGGTATACCGCAAACAATAGGTGCAAAAATTAGTACACTGGCCATATCCGGATTTCGACAATTAATGTCTCTTCAGTGATGTTAGGAATCGAAACGGTATTTGGAAGGCCAAATATTTTACCTCAATTTAGGATAGACTCTTGAATTTTGCAGAGTCGAAATAGGATGAACGGATCATATAAACCCGAAGGCAAATATAATACAAGCCCAAACGAAAAAATATAAACAAGTCTAAATTGAAAACAACGTTCAAACCTATGATTGCGTTGGATAAAAACCGCAATTTTTATACGTGTGCATGCAAAACAAATTTCTTGGTAGAGGGGTCTCAATACAGCACAAACAACATTTTCCAAAAGACCAAAAAAGTGAAAAAGTATATTTTAACAAAACGCATTTGACTAGCAGGTCGAACAACGGATGTTTTTAAACACTGCTGACTGCCATGGCGATTGTCAAATAAACGGTTCACCAGATGTAACAAAATGTATCTTAACTATTAAATTAATACCAAACAGAAAACAATAAACTTGTATATATATAATGCCCTACAATATGTGCTTTAACATTTTTTTAAAACGAGTTGTCTTTAAAAAAAGAATAAAACAAATAACTTATGTAAATAAATGCCTGTCAAGTATCATAGTTATTTAAGATTTAACTCTAAACATTATAAAATACTTAATCTGTACTTAATCTATATTCATAGTTGTACTTCTTGACATGATGTCAAACATTCATAGTGTGTGACCAAGAGGTGCTTAATTAATTCATCATATGAGACCAAATATATGTGTAAAGAAACAAAGATCGCCGTCTTTTATTCAAAGTTTCATTCACATATAAATAGGATTTAACATTACCCACCATTTAAATCAAAATACTATGTAAAATTAAAAAAAATGAGGTATGATCACCAACGAGACAACTATCCAACAGAGACCAAATGACGTAGATGAAAACAACTATAGGTCAATGACGCCCTTCAACAATGAGCAAAAAGTAATACCGTTTAGTCAGCAATGTACGGCCCTGACATGACAGCATTACTTGTTAATGGTTTCCATAGAATTTTGTGAGTAAACAACAACCCTATGTAACCGAGAATCGTCTATTATTTGTTAAATATCAGAGGAGAATCTATAGGTTAATGTAAACTTTTCTTGTTGTTAGCATAGAAAAATAAATAAAGTAAAAACAAATCTCGATTAAAACATGCAGAAGGAAGTAGAGAATTATCAAATATAGAAATTTAAAGATCTTATCATTTCCATGTAATACGACTAAAGTAGACATTTTAAACGATGCTTAAATATTATATAATTTTCCTGTTCTTAAACTTGATGTAAACATGATAGCATTGGAAAACAGACCCTCTCTACAGTGTTTACGTTCTTCCTTGTTTCAAATGTAGGCGAATTTTCGAACTTTGTGCGACATCTGCAAAACTGGGTAAAATGATTAAAGTTTTGTTAAGGTTTGGATCCTAAAGTGACATACGACTTGAGAAGATTTGAAGAATCATCCATTGGTTTGTTTACAACAGGTGTTGAAACGTAAGTTCTATGATCTTGTTTTTATGATATGAATAGAAAAAATTGTTACATGCAGATTTCATTCATTTCTCCTCCTTTATCTCTCTCTCTCTCTCTCTCTCTCTCTCTCTCTCTCTCTCTCATATATATATATATATCAATGGCAGTCAGCAGGGTTTAAGAACATCAGTTGTTCGACCTGCTAGTCAAATGTATTTTGTTAAAATATACTTTTTCACTCATTTGGTCTTTTGGAAAATGTTGTTTGTGCTGTATTTAGACCCCTCTACCAAGAAATTTGTTTTGCATGCACACGTATAAAAATTGCGGTTTTTATCCAACGCAATCATAGGTTTGAACGTTGTTTTCAATTTAGACTTGTTTATATATAAATATATATATATAATTATATATATACTTCTTACTTCTTCTGATATTTTAGAAATTAGCAATGTTAGATCTGTAAATTAGCGTTAGCAGATTTTTGTTCTTCCCTCGACAGGCTTTGAACCCTTGCTTTTGTTACATCGTTGCAATACCTTCTGCAATGTGTCCAGCGCTCTACACCACTCTGTCGACTAGCATAGCTTTCGACAGTTGAGTAATGCCTTCCGTCGTTGGATTTATTTAGGGTTGTAACACAGTACATGATGTATTGTGGCAGGTAGATGTTTACGTTGTAGATCAGCTGTTTTGCCTGTCTTAAAGAGGGTAGGGATGTGGTTCCCTTCATGACGAATGACAGTAAACTATTTGTTAAAATAACGTTAAAAACATTTTACTCCATTTGTCGCTAATGGTAGCTCATAATGAGACTTGACGTATTACGATAGAAAAAATTAAGGCTCATTTGACGCAAACGGTAGCGAAAAACAGAAATTTGACGCTTGACGATAAAGAGCATTCCTACCTTTCTTAATGGATGATTATTTTACTTACCATAAAGTCAAATCAATATTATGGTTTTACTTGTTCCTTTTTAAAATCCTTTTTCTTTTGTACTTCCCATTGGTATAAGTAGTCTGAACATTGTGACTTGGATGGATAGTTGTCTCATTGGCACTCATACCACATCTTCTTATTTATATGAAAAATAAATATGTTCCTGAATAAATATGAACTAACTTTTCATATTTGTCATGTTTATATATTTTGGTTCGCGTGGCGTACCGGGGAAGAAAATTTTCTACATTACAAATTTCCGTTTAACATTTTATGTTTTAATTATCAAAATGTAGTACACATATAAATCGAACAAGTTGTTCTAGCTGTTTAAATTAATAAGCATTTTTCTGTGTTGGCATAAATTATCATTGATATGGTCATATTTACTGTTTACAAAACCTACCTTAGATGTATTTGGCAAAACTTTTAGGAATTTTGGGTCCTCAATGCTCTTCAACTTCGTACTTTATTTGGCCTTTTTAGCTTTTTTTATTTCTAGCGTCACTGATGAGTCTTTTGTAGACGAAACGCGCGTCTGGCATACAAAAATTTCAATCCTGGTATCTATGAGTTTATTCAGGATAATGTATAAAAGGGAAATTCTTTGAATATGATTTTGATTTAATATTGTGATATATTTGACAGATTCTTATCGAAACAAACGTTTTATGGTTTTTTTTTCACTTGTAACAAGACTATATTTTTTTTTGGCCTTATGGAAAAATTATGAGGGAGTCCGACACACTTGACAAAGATTTACTTTATATTTTATTATATGTTGATAATTAGCCTGAATCAGACCGTTTGTTATCTCACCCGGAGCCTTTTACAACTTACTATATGATACGGATTCTGCTCACGGTTTAAGGCCACATGGTGACCTATTGTTGTTACATCTCTGACCTTCGGTCATTTGAAATACGTGTCTCATTGTCAATAAAACCATATCTTCTTGTTTCTATAACGTGCCATTCCCCCATTATCTTACGGCGTCTGTTTCTGGAGAAGTTTTGTATTTGTCTATTTAGGTTTTATATGACATGTATGTATTTGTAATTGTAATCGATGTGCTAAATACAACGAGCATAAATAATTATAGATAAATAGATGCTGTAAATCTATAGCGAAACGCACAAGATGTAAATATGTCTTGTTGTATCAAAGACATTTTAATAATGTTCACACAACTCATCTGTTTTTTCGTATTATTTTTGCCTGTACATTAAATTTTAAATCAACTTCTTTGGTCGACATGCTGTTCTTAAAAGGACCGTCTCTTTAGAATTTATTAAAATTAATTCCTCGTGTTTATTGTTACCCCCACCCTTTTCCTCCCAGGTCGAGTTTAGAAGAAACTTCATTCGTTGAATACAACGAATAAATGAATAAATTTCAATTACACTACTTTAATGAAAAATTCCTTTTCTTTATTCTAATAATTTTATTTTAGTCTCAGATGCATGATTTTTTCATTAGTTGTCATTGACTTTGACTAGCTGTCAGTAACTGCGAATACTCTCAGGTCTGTACTTAGTGTCTTGTTTTATTGTGGGGATATATAAATACCCTGCCACGTCCGGTCTGTGTTTTTGTTAGATGTTTTTCCTGCTTTGCATCGATCTGATGAGTTGTCTGGAGAGTTGTCTAATTTGCAATCTTACCACATCTTCTTATTTTTATATGGTCTGCTTTCAACATTTAATGGATGTAGATACAGCTTAACATGGCTGTTTGATTCATGTCTTTCAGGCGAAAACTCGGCGCTTTATTGACCTACATAAGATACGTTTTAAGCAAAACCTCTACTATTGCATGTACCTTGAAATCTGACAAAATATAGTTTCAAATATCAGACGACTTTTTCGTTGTAGTTTCGAGTTAATGAAACGAATGAAGTGAAAGCGCATAGCTAATAAAAGCTTATTTCCCTGGTTTATTGATGCTAGAAATGATTTTAGGAGTGAAGACGCATGTAAACATCAAGATAGTAAAAACTAGATTTTTGTACAAATAAAAAAACAAATGTGAAGTCGTTGTTAGGTTCAATTTGATATCTTCTGAATAAAAAACACACGATCAATACATTTTGATATTAAATTCTAATAGATAGTTTCGACAATTTATGCCAGAAAAGGCTGAAAACGTTATAATGATGAGTATCATGTTTGACCATGCACCAAGTCGTACTCACTATACAGTTATGAACCAAACAGCGATGTCATTCCATACGCAATCGTATGTAAACTTTAAGTTATCGCCCTAATAACAAATAAGCACTGTTGCGACGTTCAGAAATTATCAGTCACAATTCGTTAATCAAGTTTGCTTTTCAAAAACAAATGACGAAATTTGTGATTGAGGTTCAAAATTTTATAAAAGTCTCGTCAACCACAAGTAAACAAGTTTTACAAATCGTGCCTGCTTTTCAAATGACAAATAAAATATTTTGAGAGAGAAAACCCGCTAGGCCTCTACATTAGAAAAATATATTTTCTCTCGTACAATCTTTCCAAAGTATGTAAACGTTTTTGCAGTTGTTTTTGTATAGGGTTTTATACCAGTACTCTTATAAAAAACGAGGACCGTTTTACCATGACTAGAAATTGTTTCAAATAAATCAAACAAAATACATTGGCAAACAGTTCTGTCCAAATGTGGTATTTGATTTATTGTAATAGTTTCGACATGTTGTAAGAATAGCTTGTGCTATGGTTTATTCGTCCACTTGTCGAGATCCGCATGAATACAATGAAGCTTGTAGTATTGTATTTCAGTATAATGGTCGACAGGTTGCATACATAATTTGAAATTTTGCTTGTAGTATAAAATTTAGTTCGAGTTTGTTTTAATGGTAATTTAGTCGACTGGTTATCAGGCCAGCATGAAGGCAAGTAGACAGGTAGCAAATTAAGAATGCTTTCTTGTATTTTGATAACTTCGTAGGTAGTTCAGTACGTAAGCAATAG